>NC_092376.1:8275269-8875269 GCF_030028105.1 Mobula birostris | reverse complement strand
AATTTAGGCAGTCTGAAGTATTATCCATTGGAATGTGGATGGGATACCTCCCTAACTGTTGTTCAAATCGGTAACCATATCAACACTGAATTTTGTGGGTTTCTTACAATTACAACTCGACGCAAAGTTCCCATCCACAAATATTTGAGTAGGTTAATTTTACACAGCATCCAATTAAGAACATTAAATGTGGTCATTGCAGTAATATGGGAAAACCATATGCATTCTGCAGAATCTGAGATAATATATAGATTATTATTAGAGAAAAGGAATCTCTACTTTGTGTATGGTGACATATATGTACAGTACTTTCATAATAAACTTACTTCAAACTTTAGAATTGCTGTTCATTTAATGATACTGCTTGAGGGTTTAATTCCATCTCGGACACATGCAGAAATCCTTTGCTCTTTTATAAAGATCCTGAGATCTTTTATTCCACCTGTGAAGGTGACATATTCAATACTGGAGAATTTCCTTAACCTGCGCATGTTCTATAATGTGAGGCTGGACAAACTTGGGTTTGTTTGGGGAGGTGGAGGCTCAGGATAGATCTGATAGAGATTTATAAGAGGCATAGATAGAGTAGACAGACAGTATCTTTTTCCCAGGATTGAAATCTCTCAGAGAGTGGTGAGTGCGTGGAATGGGCTGCTGGCAATGGTGATAGAGGCAGCCATTATAGGGTCTTTTAAGAGACTTTTAGATAGGTACATGGAGCTCAGAAAAATAGAAGGCTATAGGTAAGCCTAGTAATTTCTAAGGATGGTATTATAAAGGACCGTCACCATGCCCTCTTCTCATTGCTACCATCAGGAAGGGTAGAGGAGACTGAAGAAACACATTCAATATTTTTTGGAACAATTTCTTCCCCTTCACCATCAGATTTCTGAACAGACCATGAACCCACAAACACTACCTTGCACTTTTGGTCTCTTTTTGCACTATCTATCTATCTAGAAACATAGAAAACCTACAGCACAATACAGGCCCTTCGGCCCACAAAGTTCTGCCGGCAGCCCATTCCACGCACTCACCACTCTCTGAGTAAAAAACTTACCCCTGACATCTCCTCTGTACCTACTTCCAAGCACCTTAAATCTGTGTCCTCTTGTGGCAGCCATTTCAGCCCTGGGAAAAAAGCCTCTGAATATTCAGACGATCAATGCCTCTCATCATCTTATACACCTCTATCAGGTCACCTCTCATCCTCCATCGCTCCTAGGAGAAAAGGCCGAGTTCACTCAAACTGTTTTCATAAGGCGTGCTCCCCAATCCAGGCAACATCCATGTAAATCTCCTCTGCACCCTTTCTATGGTTTCCTCATCCTTCCTGTAATGAGGTGACCAGAACTGAGCACAGTACTCCAAGTGGAGTCTGACCAGGATCCTATATAGCTGCAACATTACCAATCAGCTCCTAAATTCAATCCCACAATTAATGAAGGCCAATGAAATTGAAATTGAAATTGAAATATCTTTATTGTCTTTGCATAGTACAATTTGTCATGCACCAATACAGTGAAAATGAGTTTGCAACTCTCATACTCAAGGCTATAAAACAGCAAATAAAATAAATAAACAATGAATAAAATCAAGTTACCAGCCAGTACAAGCAATGTCCAGCAGTACAGAAGCACAACTCAGGTGCAGGACAGCCATAAAACCAGTATTAAAAGTAGCAATATAACAATTCATGCATGATGCTTGATCAATTGGCTCAGAGCAATTATTGCTCTGGGGAAAAGGCTATATGCACTGTATGCCTTCTTAACCACGGTGTCAACCTCCGCAGCTGCTTTGAGTGTCCTGTGGACTCGGACCCCAAGATCCCTCTGATCCTCCACACTGCCAAGAGTCTTACCATTAATACTATATTCTGTCATCATATTTGATTTATTTATTTATTTTAATATATTTTATTGATATAATATAATGATATATTGTATTTAATATTATGATATTAATATAGTACATTTTATCTCTTTCACTGAACTGCTACAGCACAGCAACAAATTTCACAACGTATCAAGGTTCAAAGAACATTTACTTTCAAAGTATGTATACCATCTTCCAAGAAGGTCACAATCTTGCAGTAGGGTTCGGAGGCTTGCGTGCCTCAGTGACCCAGAGAGCTGGAGTCAGGGCCTTGCTTTGGCTCTTTCTCAGGTCAACAACGCCAAACAGGTCAAAGGGTAGAGGCCAGACTAAAAGTGGTGCTCCAGTCCTCCAGGTTCGGGGGTTCAGCTCAGGGCTAACAGCCTTGACCGGTAAAACAAAATCGTTACGGAAACAGCAACGAAGAATCCTTCTATGTCTGTGACACAGATGGAGGACCTTCATCGTTGCCCTGAGCACCACTGGCGTAAAAGGCAGTGAGTAAATGTATACTAGATACAGCCTTGAGATTTGCCTCCTTATAGGCAGCCTCAAAACAAAGAAACCCTTAAATCACTTATGAAAGAAAAGTGCAGGGCTATGTGGGAGAGACAGATTAAATTGATCTTAAAGAAGGTAAAAGACTGGCTCAACTTCATAGGCTGAAGGGCTTCTAGTGTTCTATGCCCTATGCTCGATGTCAGTGACAATAAATCTGATTCTGATCAAACGTACATCAGACTGATAAGAAAAAACAATTACTAAATGTGGGGAGAGAGGGACAGAGAGAGACACAGAGACAGAAATAGAATCAGAGACAGAGAGAGAAGGTGATAAATACGTATATATATGGGGGTGACTGGTTCTGTTACACTGATAACCAGGGGACAGCCTGTTGCTAAGGGCAATGTGTCTTTTCTGTCTATGATTGCCTGCACCCCTCAAATTATACACATCTCATTCTTGTCTCTCTTCAGCCTCCTGTTCCAAAAGAAAACAACCCTGGTTTGCTCAAATTTTCCCCACGCCATGTCCTCATTAATTTCTTAAGCAACCAACAGTCTGCTGGTGGAACCCCATGGGTCAAGCAGTATGTACCTGTAGGGGGTTTCTCTGTAACTGCAGCGTTTAATAGGATGGCATGGACTAGATGGGCTGAAGGGCCTGTATCTGCACTGTGGTACTTTATGACAAAGGATATATTCTACATTCTGTAATAATTTTCCTTTTGTACTACCTCAATGCACATACAGCACTGTGCAAAAGTCTTAGGCATATATATATAATAGCTAGGCTACCTAAAACTTTTGCACAGTACTGCAGTAATTTTATGAATTGCACTTTACTGCTGCCACATAGACAACAAATTTCACGACATAAACAGGTGCCATTAAACCTGATTCTAATTCTGGTTGGTAAAAGGGGAAGGGAGAGGGGAGGGAGCTGGAAGCACCAGAGAGATTTTGTAATGATCAATGAACTAATTATTTGCCTGGTGCCTCAGGGCTGGGTGTGACTGCACCTATGCCACCCCCCCCATCCCTGGCATTCCTTCTCTGCCACCTGCCCCACACCCCTCCTGCAGCGCTCCAGTCTTTCCTAACGTCCTCCCGCCAGGGTTATAAACTCTCTCTCCGCTCCACATTGACAAGTACAGCACTGTGCAAAATTCTTAGGCACCCTAGCTATGGGTCAATGGGAGCAGGCAGTTTAAATGGTTTTGGCATGGACTAGATGGGCTGAAGGGCCAGATTCTGTGCTGTATTTCTCTATGACTCTATGACTCTAGCTATATATGTGTGTCTAAAACTTTTGCGCTGTACTGTGAACGCGGCATGATCTGTTTTGGACCCGTACCGGCTGAACAATGTTGAGATGGAGAAGTTGAGAGTTTCAAGTCCCCTGGTGTAAACGTCACCAATGGTCTGTCCTGATCCATCCACAAGGAGGTCACGGTCAAGAAGGTTTACCTTTGCCTCTACTTTCTCAGGAAGCTAAAGAAATTCAGCTTGCCCTTGTTGATTCTTACCAATTTTTTACCAATGCACTATAGAAAGCATTTTGTCTGAATGTATAAACAAGTGAAAATCTGCAGCTGCTGGAAATCCAAAGCAACACACACAAAATGCTGGAGGAACTCAGCAGGCCAGGCAGCATCTATGGAAAAGAACACAGTCGCGTTTCGGGCCAAAACCGTTCCCCAGTCCTGCCGAAAAGTCTCGGCCCAGAACATCGACTGTACTCTTTTCTATAGATGCTGCCTGGCCTGCTGAGTCCCTCCAGGATTTTGTGTGTGTTGTAACCACTTGGTACGGCAACTGCCCTACCGGCGACCGAAAGAAGCTGCACAGAGCTGTGGACGCAGCTCTCACATCATGGAAACCAGCCTCACTTCGTTGGCTCCTGTCTACACTTCTCACTGCCTCAGTAAAGCAGCCAGCATAATTAAATACCCCACCCATGCCGGACATTCTCTCATCTCCCCTCTCCCCTCGGGCAGAAAATACAAAAGCCTGAAAGTATACAATCCCAAACTCAAGGACAGATTCTACTCCACTGTTATCAGACTCTCAGATGGAACTTTTGTACAATAAGACAAACTCTTGGCCTCACAATCTACCTCATTATGATCTTGCAATTTATTGTTTACCTGCATTGCACTATCTCAATAGCTTTTATAGTTTATTCTGCATTGTTATTGTTTTCTCATGTTCCAGGTTAATGCACTGTGTAATGATCTGAGCTGCATGAACAGTAGGCACAACCAGCTTTTCACTGTATCTCGGTCATGTGACATTAATAAACCAATTCCAAACCCAAACTCCTCCTGAGAGAAATTTCAACCCAGCTTATCCTCTTTGAATCGCTGATATCCACGTTTACCTTCAGGGCCCAGGGGAGGACAGGAATATCCGGGATACTCTAAAACCAGGATGTCAATTTATTTTTAAAACAACAGTGCTTCAGAGTCTTCAGCATCCTTTAATAGAACTTCTTTTAATAGAACTACAAGACATTACCATGGGAACCAAATCTAAACAATTGAGGCCATGGAAGATGCCTTGTCACAGCCATGGAATTTGCAGCTTTTACTTTCCCTTCTGTGTATTCCCAGAATAACAAACATGGTGTGTTTCTTCTCCACAAACTCTCCCACTCTCTCTCTTTCTCCCTCTCGCTCTCTCTCTCAATCTCTTTCTCTCTCTCCGCCTCTCTCCCCCTTCCTCTCCCCTCCCTCTCTCCCGCTCTCTCCATCCCCCTTCTTTCTCCCCCTTCTCTCTATCCCCCTCTCTCTCCCCCTCCCTCCCCCCCTCCCTCCCTCCCCTCTCTCTCCCTCCCCCCTCTCCACTCTCTCCCCCTCTCGCTCTCTCGCTCTCAAGCTCTCTCTCTTTCCTCTCCTCCTCCCTCTCCCTCTCCATCACTCCCTCCCTCTCTCCTCTCTCTCTTCTTCCTTTCCCTCTCTCCCTCTCCCCCCTCCCCTTCCTCTCTATCTTTCCTCTCTCTCCCTCTTTCTCAATCTCTCTCTCCCTCCCTTTCTCTCTCTCGCCCTCTGTCCCTCTCACTCCCTCTCCCCTCTCTCAAGCATGCAGGTACAGCAGGCAGTGAAGAAAGCTAATGGCTTGCTGGCCTTCATAACCAGGGGAATTGAGTACAAGAGCAAAGAGGTCCTTCTTCAGCTGTACAGGGCTCTGGTGAGACCACAGCTGGAGTACTGTGTGCAGTTTTGGTCTCCAAATTTGAGGAAGGACATTCTTGCTATTGAGGGAGTGCAGCGTAGGTTCACAAGGTTAATTCCCGGGATGGCGGGACTGTCATATGTCGAAAGATTGGAGCGACTGGGCTTGTATACTCTGGAATTTAGAAGGCTGAGAGGGGATGTTATTGAAACATATAAGATTATTAAGGGATTGGACACACTGGAGGCAGGAAGCATGTTCCTGCTGATGGGTGAGTCCAGAACCAGAGGCCACAGTTTAAGAATTAGGGGTAGGCCATTTAGAACAGAGTTGAGGAGAAACATTTTCACCCAGAGAGTGGTGGATATATGGAATGCTCTGCCCCAGAAGGCTGTGGAGGCCAAGTCTCTGGATGCTTTCAAGAAAGAGATGGATAGAGCTCTTAAAGATAGCGGAATCAAAGGTTATGGGGATAAGGCAGGAACTGGATACTGATTGTGGATGATCAGCCATGATCACAGTGAATGGCGGTGCTGGCTCGAAGGGCCGAATGGCCTATTCCTGCACCTACTGTCTATTGTCTATTGTCTCTCCCTCTCCCTCTCTTTCTTCATCACTCTCTCCTCTCTCTTTCTCTCCCCCTCACTCTCACTCTTTCCTTCATCTCCCCTCTCTCTCTCCCCCCTCTCCCTCACTTCCTCTGCCTCACTCACTCTCTCTCTCTCTCTCTCTCTCTTTCTCTCACTCTCCTGACTTCACCTACTACCTTTGCCTTCTGCACCCCTCACTCGCTTTCTCTGTAGTTGTAGCCTGATTGTACACAGGGGATAAGATATGCAAGTATATAATACAGTATATACCTACCTACAGGATAGACATCAATAAAATTGAAGGAGTGCAGAGAAACTTACAATGAAGACCTGAGTTACACCTTAAAATAAAGGAGCAGAATTAGGCCATTTGGCCCACCGAGTCTGCTCTGCCATTTCATCATGTCTGATCAATTTTCCCTCTCAGTCCCAATCTCCTACATTTCCCCACCACCCCCACCCCATATTTCTTCATGTCCTGACCAGTCAAGAATCTGTCAACCTCTGCCTTAAATACTCATTGACCTGGCCTCCACAGCCACCTGTGGCAACAAATTCCTCAGATTCACCTGTCCCTAGCTAACGAAATTCCTCCTATCACTGTTCTAAAAGGATGCCCCTCTATTCTGAGGCTGTGTCCTCTGGTTTCAGATCCTGTCACTATAGGAAACATCCACTCTATCAAAGCCTTTCACCGTTTGGTGGGTTTCAAAGTGATCACCCCTCAATATTCTGAATTCTAGTGGTTAGAGGCCCAAAGCCATCAAACACTCCTCATATGACAAGCCTCTCGATCCTGGAATCTCACCAGTGCTTTATAAAGCCTCAACATTACATCCTTGCTTTTATATTCTAGTTATAGGGAAAGGTTGAATAGGTTAGGACTTTAATTCTGAGACCATAGGAGAATTGATAGAGATATACAAAATTGTTTTTATATTAGTGTACTTAGCAATACGGCATGGAGTAGGCCTTTACGGCTCATCAAACCTCACCACCTCAAAAACCCCCGATAAACCCAATTGACCGTAACCTAACCGGGGGACAATTTACAATGACCAATTAACCAACCTGATCTGCCTTTGGACTGCGGGAGGAAACTGGACAAAACCTGTGCGTTTCATGGGGAGGACTACAGAGACTCCTCACGGAATGGTACCGGAGCTGAACTCTGAACTCAGTGGTGCCCCGAGCTGTAACAGCATCGTGCTAGCTGCCACGCTGTCATGCTGCCCATTACGAAGGGCATGGATAGGGTGAATGCAAGCAGGCTTCTTCTACTGAGGCTAGGTGTGTCCAGAACTAGAGGTCAAGGGTTAAATGAGAAGGGTGAACATGAAGGGGGAACTTCTACACTCAGAGTGTGAGTGGAAGAGTGGAACGAGCTGCCAGCAGAAGTGATGGATTCGTGTTTGATTTCAACATTTAAGAGATGCTTGGATAACTCCATGGATGGGATGGGTATGAAGGGCTATAGTCCTGGTGCAGGTCAATGGGACTAGGCAGAATAATAGTTCAGCATGGACAAGATGGGTCAGAGGGCCTGTTTCTGTGCTGTAATGTTCTATGACTCTATGACTATGTATATTTGTATAAGGAACCTGTTTTTCTCCCTACAAATGCCGTCAGACCTGCTGAATATGCTTCAAAATGTTCTGATTTATTTTATAAAAAAACACTGGTTTGGTGTTGAGTCTGTTTCTGGACACGACACTTTTGGAAGTACTGTATATGGAGAGGCTGCAAGAGAAATTAATTAGGATGATCCACCCCAGGAGTCACCAGTCATGAGTTTGACCTTCGGATCTTAACATCGGACTTGCACAGACCTCCAATCCTGGTGACCACGGCCTAATGATTCCTTTGCCCCTTGTGACCCCTTTGGGCTTCTACTATTGTGTGCAGTTCTGGTCACCGAATTATAGGAAAGGTGTCAACAAAACTGACAGAGTACAGAGAAGATTTACTAGAATGTTACCTGGGTTTCAGCACCTAAGTTACAGAGAAAGGTTGAACAAGTTGGGTCTTTATTCTTTGGAAAATAGAAGGTTGAGGGGGGACTTGACAGAGGTATTTAAAATTATGAGGAGCGATAGATAGAGTTGATGTGGATAGGTTTTTTCCATTGAGAGTGGGGGAGATTCAAACAAGAGGACATGAGTTGAGAGTTCAAGGGCAAAAGTTTAGGGGTAACGTGAGGTGGAACTTCTTTACTCAGAGAGTGGTAGCTGTGTGGAACGAGCTTCCAGCAGAAGTGGTTGAGGCAGGTTCGATGTTGTCATTTAAAGTTAAATTGGATAGATATATGGACAGGAAAGGAATGGAGGGTTATGGGCTGAGTGCAGGCCGGTGGGACTAGGTGGGAGTAAGAGTTCGGCATGGACTAGAAGGGCCGAGATGGCCTGTTTCCGTGCTGTAATTGTTATATGGTTATATGATTACCTTCAGTCTTCTATCTCCACACTTGATGTTCTCTGGACTTCCACCTTTGGCTTGGCCCTCAGGACTTCACCGGCTTTGACCTCTGGGCCTCAACTTCTGGACTCTCATGATGTAAAGGACATGCATTTAAAGTGAGAAGGGAGAAATTAAAATGTGTGGGGCATGCTTTTTATACAGTATGTGCCAATAATGGACTCCCAGGAGTGGTGATGGAAGCAGATATGATAGTAGCATTTCGAAGTATTTTAGATAGTCACGTGATTCTGCAGGGAACGGAGAGATAGAGATCATTTTCTCTGCATTTTATTCTGCAATGTGTTATTATACTACTTCAATGAACTGTGTAAGGACTTGATCTGTATGTACAGTATTCAAGACAAGCCTTTCACAGTAGCTTGGTGACAATAGAGCACCACAGTACCATAGCAGTTAGCACAATGCTATTCTAGCTCGGGTCATAGGCATTTGGTGTTCGGTTCTGGTGTCGCTTTAAGGAGTTTGTACATCCTCCCCATTTCGTCCAGGTTCTCCGGTTTCCTCCCACAGTCCAAAGTCATAGCGGTTAGCAAGTTGCACACACAAAACCCTGGAGGAACTCAGCAGGCCAGGCAGCATCTATAGAAAAGAGTACAGTCGACGTTTCGGGCCGAGACCCTTCGGCAGGACTGGAGAAAGAAAGCTCAGGAGTAGATTTAAAAGATGGGAGAGAGAACCACAAGGTGATGGGTGAAATCTGAAGGGGGTGAGGTGAAGTAAAGAGCTGGGAAGTTGATTAATGAAAGAAATACAAGAGAAGGGGGAATCTGACAGCAGAGGACAGAAGGCCATGGAAGAAAGAAAAGGGGGGAGGAGCACCAGAGAGAGGCGATGGGCAAGCAAGGAGATAGGTGAAAGAGGGGAAAGGGGATGGGGAATGGTGAAGGAGAGGGGAAGTGGGGGGGCATTACCAGAAATTTGAGAAATCGATGTTCATGCCATCAGCTTGGAGAACACCCAGATGGAATACAAGGTGTTGTCCCTCCAACACGACCCCTTCAGATTTCACCTATCATCTTGTGATTCTCTCTCCCCTACCCCCACTTTTTAAATCTACTCCTCAGCTTTTTTTCTCCAGTCCTGCCAAAGGGTTTCAGCTTGAAATGTCGACTGTACTTCTTTCCGTAGATGCTGCCTGGCCTGCTGAGTTCCTCCAGCATTCTCTGTGTGTTGCTTGGATTTTCAGCATCTGCGGATCTTCTCTCCTTCGTGAGCCTATTCCCTGTCAAATCCTCTCAGAGTTAAACTGCTCACTTTTTTTTATAAAATTCTTCCAGGTCCCAGAATATGGGCCAGTCGTCCTCATTCTCAACATAAACACATAATGTTACAAACCCCAAATGACACAAGCAAACATTTTTTTTTCTTTGTTTTGTGACTGAGAAGACTCCTAGCAACCAGTAAGAATGCTGAACTTTAACACCACAGAGGGGAACGAGCAGACAACTGAAGCAGCATTGTTCTTGGATTTGTCTTGAATTGGGTTTTGTTATAAATTCCTGACAAAAATAACCACAAAGTTAAAAACAGGACTTGTAGACTTTCCCTCTGAATCTCCCTCCGCTCCTCTTGTAAACTTCCCAGGGAGCCTGCCAAACTGCACTGAGATATTCTGAGAGCCTCCTCATCCTGGCAGTGTGGTTGTCTGGTGTTGTAAACCGTGATGTCAAAGTGACCTGGGAATGAATTATTTTTAATATTTTTTAAAATTTATTTTAGAGATATAGCACAGAACAAGCCCTTCCGGTCCACCGAGCTGCACCGCACAGCAAACCATTGATTTAAGCCCTAGCCCTATCACAGGGCAATTTACAATGACTAATTACAGTGCCTATAAAAGGTATTCACCCCAATTGGAAGGTCTCATGTTTTGTTGTTTCACAACATTGAATCACAATGGATTAAATTTGGCTTTTTTGACACTGATCAACAGAAAAAGACGTTTTCATGTCAAAGTGAAAACAGATCCCTACAAAGTGATCTAAATTAATTACAAATATAAAACACAAAATAATTGATTGCAGCAGTATTCACCCCTTTAATTTTTTTTAGGCATCCGTTAGTCTCGTGGGACCATGGATTTGCGCCTTGGAAGGTTTCCAGGGCACAGGCCTGGGCAAGGTTGTATGGAAGACCAGCAGTTGCTCATGCTCCAAGTCTCCCCTCTCCACGCCACTGATGTTGTCCAAGGGAAGGGCAGTAGGGCCGATACAGCTTGGAACCGGTGTTGTCGCAGAGCAATGTGTGGTGAAGTGCCTTGCTCAAGGATACAGCACGCTGCCTCAGCCAAGGCTCGAACTAGCAACCTTCAGATCACTAGATGAACGCCTTAACCACTTGGCCACGCGCCAACACACCCATAGAACCATAGAACCATAGAAACTACAGCACAGAAACAGGCCCTTTGGCCCTTCTTGGCTGTGCCGAACCATTTTCTGCCTAGTCCCACTGATCTGCACACGGACCATATCCATCCCTCCACACACCTCCCATCCATGTATCTGTCCAATTTATTCTTAAATGTTAAAAAAGAACCCGCATTTACCACCTCGTCTGGCAGCTCATTCCATACTCCCACCACTCTCTGTGTGAAGAAGCCCCCCCTAATGTTCCCTTTAAACTTTTCCCCCCTCACCCTTAACCCATGTCCTCTGGTTTTTTTCTCCCCTTGCCTCAGTGGAAAAAGCCTGCTTGCATTCACTCTATCTATACCCATCATAATTTTATATACCTCTATCAAATCTCCCCTCTTCTACACTCCAGGGAATAAAGTCCTAACCTATTCAACCTTTCTCTGTAACTGAGTTTCTCAAGTCCCGGCAACATCCTTGTAAACCTTCTCTGCACTCTTTCAACCTTATTTATATCCTTCCTGTAATTTGGTGACCAAAACTGAACACAATACTCCAGATTCGGCCTCACCAATGCCTTATACAACCTCATCATAACATTCCAGCTCTTATACTCAATACTTCGATTAATAAAGGCCAATGTACCAAAAGCTCTCTTTACGACCCTATCTACCTTTGACAACACTTTTAGGGAATTTTGTATCTGTATTCCCAGATCCCTCTGTTCCACTGCACTCCTCAGTGCCTTACCATTAACCCTGTATGTTCTACCTTGGTTTGTCCTTCCAACGTGCAATACCTCACACTTGTCAGTATTAAACTCCATCTGCCATTTTTCAGCCCATTTTTCCAGCTGGTCCAAGTCCCTCTGCAGGCACTGAAAACCTTCCTCACTGTCTACTACACCTCCAGTCTTTGTATCATCAGCAAACTTGCTGATCCAATTTACCACATTATCATCCAGATCATTGATATAGATGACAAATAATAATGGACCCAGCACTGATCCCTGTGGCACACTACTAGTCACAGGCCTCCACTCAGAGAAGCAATTCTCTACCACCACTCTCTGGCTTCTTCCATCGAGCCAATGTCTAATCCAATTTACCACCTCTCCATGTATACCTAGCGACTGAATTTTCCTAACTAACCTCCCATGCGGGACCTTGTCAAAGGCCTTACTGAAGTCCATGTAGACAATATCCACTGCCTTCCCTTCATCCACTTTCCTGGTAACCTCCTCGAAAAACTCCAACAGATTGGTCAAACATGACCTACCATGCACAAAGCCATGTTGACTCTCCCTAATAAATCCCAGTCTATCCAAATGCTTGTAGATTCTGTCTCTTAGTACTTCCTCCAATAACTTACCTACTACCGACGTTAAACTCACCGGCCTATAATTTCCCGGATTACTTTTCGATCCTTTTTTAAACAACGGAACAACATGAGCCACTCTCCAATCCTCTGGCACTTCACCCGTAGACAGCGACATTTTAAATATTTCTGCCAGGGCCCCCGCAATTTCAACACTAGTCTCCTTCAAGGTCCAAGGGAACACTCTGTCAGGTCCCGGGGATTTATCCACTTTAATTTTCCTCAAGACAGCAAGCACCTCCTCCTTTTCAATCTGTACAGTTTCCATGGTCTCACTACTTGATTCCCTCAATTCCATAGATTTCATGCCAGCTTCCTTAGTAAATACAGACGCAAAAAACCTATTTAAGATCTCCCCCATTTCCTTTGGTTCCGCACAAAGCCGACCACTCTGATCTTCAAGAGGACCAATTTTATCCCTTACAATCCTTTTGCTCTTGATATACTTGTAAAAGCTCTTTGGATTATCCTTCACTTTGACTGCCAAGGCAACTTCATGTCTTCTTTTAGCCCTCCTGATTTCTTTCTTAAGTATTTTCTTGCACTTCTTATACTCCTCAAGCACCTGATTTACCCCCTGTTTCCTATACATTTCATACAACTCCCTCTTCTTCTTTATCAGAGTTTCAATATCCCTTGAGAACCAAGGTTCCTTATTCCTATTCAATTTGCCTTTAATCCTGACAGAAACATACAAACTCTGCACTCTCAAAATTTCCCCTTTGAAGGCTTCCCACCTACCAATCACATCTTTGCCAGAGAACAACCTGTCCCAATCCAGGCTTTTTAGATCCTTTCTCATTTCTTCAAATTTGGCCTTCTTCCAGTTCAGAACCTCAACCCTAGGACCAGATCTATCCTTGTCCATGATCAAATTGAAACTAATGGTGTTATGATCACTGGAACCAAAGTGCTCCCCTACACAGACTTCTGTCACTGGCCCTAATTCGTTACCTAACAGGAGATCCAATATTGCATTCCCTCTAGTTGGTCCCTCTATATATTGATTTAGAAAACTTTCCTGAACACATTTTACAAACTCGAAACCATCTAGACCCCTAACAGTATGGGAGTCCCAATCAATGTATGGGAAATTAAAATCCCCTACCACCACAACTTTATGTTTCCTGCAGTTGCCTGCTATCTCTCTGCAGATTTCCTCTTCCAAGTCTCGTTGACTATTGGGTGGTCTGTAATACAGTCCCACTAATGTGGCCATACTCCTTTAATATGACACACCAAAACATCACTGGTGCAGCCAATTGGTTTAGAAGTCACGTAGTTAGTTAAATGGGGACCTATTTTTGGAGACCTGTATGCAGTCAAGGAGTTTCAATTGATTGTGGTAATAATACACCTGTATCTGGAAGGTCCAACTGCTGGTGAGTCAGTATCCTGGAAAAAACTACACCATGAGGAAAAAAAGAACTCTCTAAGCAACTCCACGAAAAGGTTATTGAAATGCACAAGCTAGGAGATGGATACAAAAAAACTTCCAAGTCGCGGAATATCCCTTGGAGTACAGTTAAATCAATCATCAAGAATTGGAAAGAATATGGCACAGCTGTAAATCTGCCTGGAGCAGGCCGTCCTCAAAAACTGAGTCACCGTGCAAGAAGGGGATTAGTGAGGGAGGCCACCTAGAGACCTCCGACAACTCTGGAGGAGTTTCAAGCTTCAGTGGCTGAGATGGGAGAGACTGTGCATACAACAGCTGTTACCCAGGTGCTTCCCCAGTCGCAGCTTTATGGGAGAGTGGCAAAGAGAAAGCTACAGTTTAAAAAAAAACTCATGTGAAATCTCAGCTAGAGTTTGCCGGAAGGCGTGTGGGAGACTCTGAAATCAGCTGGAAGAAGGTTCTATGGTCTGATGAAACCAAAATTAAGCTTTTTGGCCATCAGATTAAATGCTACATTTGGCAGAAGACGAACAACACACATCATCAAAAACACACCATCCCTACCATGAAGCATGGTAGTGACTGCATCAGGCTGGTGGGAATGCTTCACTGCAGCAGGCCCTGGAAGGCTTATGAAGGTGGAGGGTAAAATGAATGCAGCAAAATACAGGGAAATTGGAAGGAAAACCTGGTGCAGTCTGCAGGAGGACTGTGACTTTGGAGAAGATTTGTTTTTCAGCAAGACAATGACCCCAAGCATAAAGCCAAAGCTACACAGAAATGGCTTTAAAACAACAAAGTTAATGTTCCTGATGTGGCCAAGTCAGAGTCCAGACCTCAATCCAATTGAGAATTTGTGGCTGGACTTGAAAAGAGCTGTTCACTCACAATCGCCATGCAATCTAACAGAGCATGAGCAGTTTTGTAAAGAAGAACGTGGAAAAATTGCAGTGTCCAAATGTGCAAAGCTGATAGAGACCTCTCCACACAGTCTCAAAGCTGTAATTGCTGCCAAAGGTGCATCTACTGAATACTGACTTGAAGGGGGTGAGTAATTATGCAATCAATTATTTTACATTTTATATTTGTAATTAATTTAGATCACTTTGTAGGAACTTTTTCTATTGATCAGTGTCAAAGAAATCAAATTAAATCCACTGTGATGCAGTGTTGTAAAAAACAATAAAACATGAAAACTTCGGAGGTGGATGGGGAGGGGTGGAATACTTTTTATAGGCACTGTAACATACTAACTTTGGACTGTGGGAGGAAACCTACGTGCATATGGGGAAAATATACAAACTCCTTACATACAGTGCTGGAATTGAACTCCAATCTCTGACGCCTTGAGCTCTAATAGCACCACGCTAACCACTACACTACCATGGCGCCCCAGCCCACGGAGAGAAAAAATCTTATCTTAGGTAGACGAATCAAACGAGCTTTGCATGGAGCAAAAACCAGCAAAGTGACACAAGATAATGCTCCCCACAGAGAATGTAAATTAGAGGTCACTGAGCAGGGAACTTGAAATCCAGAGACACAAGCAATCCTGCAAATGCTGGGGCCTTGAGCAACCCAAGCAAAGACAAGAGATTCTGCATATATTGTAAATCTAGAGCAATGCACACAAAATGCTGAAGGAACTCTAAAGGTCAGGCAGCATCCATGGAGAGGAGTAAAAAGTGAACAACAAAAGGTCTAGGCCCGAAACAAAGACCGTTCATTCCCCTCTGTAGATGCAACCCGACCTGCTGAGTTCCTCCCTCCAGCATTTTATGTGTGGACTTCAAATCTACTTTATTTTTTCCCTCTTATTTCTGGGAGGGGAGCATGGGGTATCAGCATTGCTGGCAAGCCCATTATTTATGGTCTAGGTCCATTTGCTCATTTTCAGTATCCGGACATTGTCACGGAGACCAGCATTTATTGTCTATGCCGAACTGTCCTTGAGGAGGTTGGGGTCAAGCCATCTTCTTGTACTTCGGCATATATTCTGGTGAAAGCTTCCCCGCCATGCTGATGGTGGATGGGGAGAGTGTGAGCTCCAGGATTTAGACCCAGTCTCATTGAAGGATCCAGGAGATATTTCCAAGTCAAGGTTGTATTTGAGATTCAGGTGTTCCTGTACCACTTCTTCTTCAACCCTATGAGGGCAGAGGCTGCCGACAGCAGTTCACCAGAGTCCTCTGTCCTGGGCCGGTCTTTCAAATTGTCTTCTGGCATAGCCCATCTTCTAGGTGAAAATCCTTCCTCTCCCAGGGATGAGGTCTTCGGAGCTTCTGTTGGCGTTTCTGTAGCTCTGGGTTTTTACGGGATGGGGTTGCTAGCTCCACACCTAACCCCCCTCCTTTCACAGCCGGGCTTGGGACCACCCATGGCAGAGTTCCTGTACACTTACTGCTATTTTAATTGCCCTCCCTATTCCCACACCAGCACGTCTGGCGGTGCTGGCTCGAAGAGCCGAATGGCCTACTCCTGCACCTATTGTCTATCGTCTATTATCTGTCCTTGATCTCCTCCACTACCAGAGTGAGGCAGAACACAAACTAGAGAAACAATGCCTCATATTCCACTGGGCTGGTCTAAAACCTGATGGAAAGGTCACTGAATTCTCCAATTTCCAATAACCTGTTCCCCCTCTTTCCCTTCAAAGTTCAAGGATCCAAAGTATATTTATTATTAATGCATGTTTATAGAATGAGGCTCTGAGATTCAGCCATGAAACAAAGAAACACTATGGAACCTATTTAAGAAAACATCAAACATACAACACGCAAAAAAAAAGAAAAAAAATGCACAAATGGCAAAAAGCAAGTGAGCAACATATAGATGATCAAACAGCAAACCGGGAGTCCAGTAGTATCCAGTCTAGTTCAGTTCAGCACCATGCCGCTAGGCATCCCTTTCTCTCTCCTCTGAATGTTCCCTGGCCTTCTCTCATTCCCACTCCATTTCCAAAGCCCCTACTCTCAATTGCCTCCCATCACATTCCTTTTCCTCACCCCCACCTGCTCCATCTGCCCTACACCCACACGTACTACCATTGGACTCCCTCCCCATCTTTTCCCATCAGCCCTCCCCACCTCCTGCACTTGGTTCCATGCTCCCCCCTCCATCATCTGTAACCCTTCATCTCCCATCTTCTGTCTTCCCTCCATCTTCATCCTTCCCTCAATCATCTGACTCCATCTGCCAATCAATTCCTCCTCATCTGCCTCCACCCATCATCTCCCAGATCTCGTCCCACCCATCCCTCTCTCCTCTTCATACCTGATAACTCCCCTCTGCTCTGAAGGGCCTCAACCCGAAACGCCGACTGTCCCCTGCGGTCCACATATGCAGCCCAGTCCACCAAGCTAGAGGCCTGTCTGGGTGTATGAGTAGGATGGAAAGGGCCTTGCTTTGTTGTTATTGTTGTTGGTGTCGTTCTGCTGAACATGGTGGGCAAGATACATTGGCGCCAGAATGTGTGGCAACACTTGCCAGCTGCCCCCCCAGCACATCCTTAGGTTAGAGTTATGGAACACTACAGTGCAGAAGTAGGCCCTTTGGCCCATCTAGTCCCTGCCACACTATTTGTCTGCCTTGTCTCATTGACCTGCACCCAAGCTAGAGCCCTCCATTCCTCTCCCATCCGGGTGGGAGGAGAAGATGGCAGCGCGACACAGCGTGCGCAGCTCTCCAGTGAAATGATATCGTACCTGTTAAATAGGGGCCGTGGACAATTCTGATGTGATGGAGACAGATGTGAAAGCACAGAGGAACATCTGGAGAAATTTCTGAAATGCCGGTTCGCTGTTACTGCACGATCGAGAATCTTCCGGAGGAAAGGCCCCAAAATCCCCGGCTTTGCCTGCTGCTGGCGACCGAGGCTAAGGTCAAAGCGTTCGGATAGAGATAGTGCTCGGTACTCGATGTCAAAGAGCTGATCAGAGACTCGAAGTTTTCGGACGACTCAGAGTCGGACTGTGGTCGGGCATGGCAGGGAGAGTTTTTCTTCCTTCTCCCATCTGCATGAGATGTGGGACATTCGAGAGACTTTGAACTTTTTTACTGTGCCATGGCCTGTTCTTCATCAAGTTATGGTATTGTTGCACTGTTGTAACTATATGTCATAATTATGTGACTTTTGTTAGATTTTCAGTCTTGGTCTGTCCTGTGTTTCTGTGCTATCACACCGGATATTGTATCATTTCTTAATGCATGCATTACTAAATGACAATAAAAGAGGACTGCATGTCTTCATAATCTAATCCAATCTAATCCAGATTCCTCTCTACTGCTGAAATCAAACCTGCTTTCACCACTTCTGCTGGCATTTCATTCCACACTCCCACCAGCACTTGAGTGAAGAGATTTCCTCTCACGTTCCCCTTAAACATTTCACCTTCCACCCTTAACCCATGACCTCTAGTTCTAGTCTCACCCAACCTCAATGGAGAAAAGCCTGCTTACAATCACCTTATCCATACCCCTTATAATTTTGTATGCCTCCATCAAATCTCTCCTCATCCTCCTATGCTCCAGGGAATAAAGTTCTAACCAATTCAACCTTTCCCTGTAACTCAGCTCCTGCAGTCCCAACTTCATCCTTATAAATTCTCTCTGCACTCTTTCAAACTTATCAACATCTTTCCTACAGGTAGGTGACCAGAATTGCACACAATACTCCAAGTTAGACCTCTCCAATGTCTTTAACAACTTCAACATGACATCCCAACTCTTGTACATAGTATTTTGATTTCTGAAGGCCAATGTACCAAAATCTCTCTTTATGACCTGATCTACCTGTGATACCACTTGCGAGGAATTATGAATCTGTATTTCCGGACTCCTCTGTTCTACTGCGTTCCTTGGTACCCTACCATTCACTGTGTAAAAGTCCTACCCTGGTTTATCTTTCTAAAGTCGAAGACCAAGGAGATGGCTTGGTGGAGTAGGGCTTAGAGCAACTCTTACAACTCAGGGCATCAGAGTTTGGAATTCAATTCCAGCACCCCCTGTAAGGAAGTTTGTACATTCTCCCCATGAACTGTGTGGGATTCTTCCAGGTGTACTGCTTTCCTCCCACAGTCCCAAGACATACCGGTTAAACAATTAATTGGTCATTGTAAACTGTTCAGTGATTAGCTTAGGGTTAAATCGGTGGGTTTCTGGGCAGTACAACTCAAGGGCTTGTTCCATGCTGAATCCTTAAATAAATAAAAAATAAATTAAAAAATCTTCATCCTTTCCGTATAACTCAGGTCCTCAAGACCCAGCAACACCCTTGTAAATTTTCTCCGTACTATTTCAGTCTTTTTGATGTCTGTCCTATAGATAGGTGACCAGAACTGCAAACAATACTCCAAATTAGGCCTCACCAATATCTTATACAACTCCAACATCACATCCCATCTCCTGTACTCAATACATGACTGTACTCAATTACGAAAAGGAGGGCCAATGTGCCAAAATCTCTCTTTGCGACCCTATCTACCTGTGATGCCACTTTTAAGGAATTATGGGTCTGTAACCTGAGATCCCTCTGATCTACTGCACTCTTCAGTGCTCTACCATTTAACGTGTAAGTCTTACTCTGGTTTGTCCTTCCAAAGTGCAACACTTCATTCTTTAAATTCCACCTGCTATCTTTCAGCCCATTTTTCCAGCTAGTCCAGATCCTGCTGCAGTCTTTGGCAGCTTTTCTCACTGTCCCCATACCCCCAGTCTTGGTGTCTCTGCGTACTTACTGATCCAGTTAACCACACTATCATCCAGATCGTTGATTATAGATGACCAACAACAACAACAGACCCAGCACCGATCCTTGCGGCACACCACTAGTCACAGGCCTCTAGTCAGAGAGGAAAACATCTCCAACCAGTCTCTGGCTTCTCCCACAAAGCCAATATCTAATCTAATTTACTACCGCATCCTGAATGCCAAGCGACCGAACCTTCTTGACCAACATCCCAGGCGGGGCCTTGTCAAAGGCCTTGCTAAGGTCCATGTAGACAACATCCACTGACCTGCCTTCGTCAGCTTTGTCAGTAATTTCCTCAGAAAGTTCTATAAGACATGACCTACCACACACAAAGTCAGGCTGACTATCCTTAATCAGTTCCCTTCTGTCTAAATATTTATATGTCCGGTCCTTCATACTTGTCTGTATTAAATTCCATCTCCTCATATTCTCGTATCCTTGTTGGGGGATTTGAAACCAGAGGCAAGAGGGACCCATGTGTAACCTGTTGTTTGACCTCCTTGCCTCGGCTCGTGTATAAGCAACAGCCACTCAGTGATTGGCGACTGGCGGATTTAGTAGAAAATAAGGAAATGAATGCTCCCAGTATAAACAGTGCTGCTTTAATCCAGGAAAAGGCACAAAATGAGCAGATACCAGTGAACTATTTTTGAATAAAATATAAATATACCACTTCACAATTGAAAAACATGATTAAAGATTATTATTGTTACTCTTTCCCCCTCCATTGAACATGATTCCTGCCCAGCCCAACTCTCGGGCTGATGAAGCGGACAGATTAGATTCAATTTTGGCCATTTTTCACTTCCTCTCTCGTTCATTTGTAATAATTTTGTAATTATTTATAGTTACAGTCGCAGAGACGCAGTAGGTAGAGTGACAGCCAGGTGACACAGTGCTGCAGCTGGGAGAGCCAAACTTTCTCAGCTCCAGCAACCCAAGTTTGATCCTGACCTCTTTAGACATGACAGCAGCTTTATTTCATTAGGAGTTTGAAGAGACTTAGTATGTCACCAAAGATACGCACAAATTTCTACAAATTTCTCAGTATTATTTATGGATTTATTTTATTATTCTATCCGCTCACTTTGTCTTCTTTTGCATATTGCTGTTTGTCTGTCTTTGTGTGTAGTATTTTATTGTTTCTATTGTATTTCTTTGTTCTACTGTGAATGCCTGCGAGTAAATGAATCTCAGGGTTGTATATGGTGACATACTTTATATGTTCTTTGATAATTATCATTGGCAGGAGGAGAAGATGGCAGCGCGCCATAGCGCGCGCACCTCTCCGGTGAAGTGATATCGTTTCTGTTAAATAGGGGCTGTGGACAATTCTGATTTGATGAAGACAGACGTGAGGAGCAGAGGAACATCTGGAGAAATTTCTGAAATGCCCGGTTCGCTACTGTTGTTACTGTGCGATCGAGAATCTTCCGGAGGGAAGGCCCCAAAATCCCCGGCTTTGCCTGCTGCTGGCGACCGAGGCTGAGGTCGAATCGTTGGGATGGAGATGGTGCTCGGTACTCGGTGTCAGAGGGCTGATCGGAGCACGAAGTTTTCAGACGACTCTGAGTTGGACTGTAGTCGGGCATGGCAGGGAGAGTTTTCTTCCTTCTCCCGTCTGCGTGAGGTGTGGGACTTCTGAGAAACTTTGGACTTTTTTACTGTGCCATGGACTGTTCTTCATCAAGTTATGCTATTGTTGCACTGTTGTAACTATATGTTATAATTATGTGGTTTTGTTAGTTTTTCAGTCTTGGTCTGTCTTGTGTTTTTGTGATATCACACCGGAGGAATAATGTGTCATTTCTTAATGCATGCGTTACTAAATGACAATAAATGAGGACTGCATGTCTTCATAACCTAAAACTTACTTCAAACTTCGAACTTTGAACTCTGTCTGGGCCATCTTTCAAAGATGGCGATGTTCTGGTGAAGTCTCTGCAGGGGAGTGTGCTGCTTCAAGAAGATAACAAGCCTAATTTCCCCCAAGGAAAAGGGTTCTCCTAGCAACTGAACATTTAACATTCTTCTTGAGAAATGATTAAAATCTAACCCAGCAATGTTTATTCTAATTTGTCTACATCTGATTGTAATCCCAAGTGACAAGTATCATGAGGACAACAGCAAAACACAACCAGAGTGCAAATCTAAAGTTATAAGCTCAATTGTGTATTCATACATTATAGTCACATGCACTGAAATACAGTGAAACAATTTTGTTTGCATGCTATCCAGACAGATCAAGGTAGTAGAAAAAGGAAAACAGAATGCAGAGCATTATGTTACAGTTCAACATAGAGGTTAAACAGGCCCTTCAGCCCATCTAGTCCATGCCAAACCATTACTCTACCTACTCCCATCGACTTGTACCCAGATCATAACACTCCATATCCCTCCCATCCATGCACCTAGCCACGTTTCTCTTGGTGGGGGAGTGCTCAGCAGCTCAGTGGTCAGCACAGCCCTTTACAGTACAGGCGACTCGGGTTCAAATCCCGCCACTGCCTGTAAGTAGTTGTACGTTCTCCTTGTGACCACGTGGGTTTCCTTAGGGTGTTCCGATGTCCTCCCAGAGTTCAAAGACATACTGGTTGGTAGGTTAATTGGTCACTGTAATTTGCCCCGTGATTAGGTTAGGGTTAAATCAGGGGATTACTGGGCAGCACAGCTCAGATTGCAGGAAATGACCTGTTCCATGCTGTATCTCATTAATAAAAAAAAATATGAAATCAAACTGACATCCACCACTTTCCCCGACAGCGTTAAATATTTCACCTTTCACCCTTAATCTATGACCTTTAGTCTCATCCAACGTCAGTGGGAAAAAAAACCTGCTTATGCATTACATTATAAAGAAAGTACAGTGCAGGTAGACAAAAGAAGTACAAGGGCCATGACAAGGTAGATTGAGAGATCAAGAGTGAATCTTTTACCTTACATTCATGTGGGATGACAGTGGGGTAGATGGTGTTCTCGAGCATATCAGGCAATAAGACACAGGAGCACAATTCAAGTCAATTCAAGTTAATTGTCATTTAACTATGTACATATATACCATCAAATGAGACAATGTTTCTCTGGACGGGGGGGGGTAAAGCACAGTACTGCACATAACACACATGTAACACACAAGAACTTAGGGAAGTAAGGATTGAATCTACAAATGAATTGCACATAAACAAAGTGCATAAATTAAATATTGTAGGGTACAGTACAAATTATCTGCTGACACTTCAAACACGATGCAGCAGGGAGCTCAGAAGCCTACTGGCCTGAGGGAAGAAGCTGTTGCCCATCCTGACCATTCTTGTCTTTATGCATTGGCATCTCCTGGCTGATGGTAGAAAGTCAAAGAGGATGCTGGATGGATGGGTGGGATCCTTGATAATACTAGGGGCCCTGCGTTCGCAGTGACCTTGATAAATGTCCCCAGTGGGTGGTAGGGAGACCCCTGTGATCCTCTCAGTGTTCTCACAGCCTTTCGCAGGGACATCCAGTCCAATGCTCTGTTGCTCCCACATCAGCTGGAGATGCAGCCTGTCAGGATGCTCTCAATGCTGCACCTGTAAAGTTCAGTTAAGATGGGGGGAGGGTGCGGAGGATGTGGAGCCATGGCTGTGCCTTCTTATTCAGGGAGGTGATATTAAGGGACCAGGTGAGGTCATTTGTGAGGTGAGCTCCCAGGAACTTGGTGCACTTAATTCTTTCTATCCTTGGAGTGTTCTCCGCCATTCAATCATGAGTGATTTATTATCCCTCTCAACACCTTTCCCCTGTAACCTTTGACACCATTTCTAATCAAGAACCTATCAACCTTTGCTTTAAATATACACAGTGATGTGGTCTCTACTGCCATCCATGACAATGAATTCCACAGATTCACCACCCTCTGGCTAAAGAAATTCCTCCTCGTCCCTGTTCAAAAGGGACATACTTATATTCCAAGACTGTGCCCTCTGATCCTAGACTGCCCCGCTCTAGGAAAGATCCTCTCCATTCCACTTATTCAAAATGAGTCTGGTGGAACATGCTCTCGAGCTTCTAACGCTCAGCTGGTCTGCAGTAAAACAAATCTGACACTTCACAATACTGAAGTTACACCTTGGGAGGAAATTAGCTCCATTGTTTCACTGAGAAAACAGGAAAGGAAGAGGAAGAGAGAACCAAAAGGGAAGGTTTGTTGTACGATAGTCATAGAATCACAGAACAATACAGCACGGATATGGCCCCTTCAGCTCAACCAGTCCATACCAACCCAGGTTCCGCCCAGTTAATCTAGAATAGTGGGTATGACTGCGAGGCCGGTTTTCTGTTCTGGGTGTCAGATGTGGGATGTCCAGGAGACTTCCAGCCTCCCTGATGGCTGCGTCGAGCTGCAGCTCCTTAGAGACCGAGTTAGGGAACTGGAGCTGCAACTCAGTGACCTATGGCTTGTCAGGGAGAGTGAAGAGGTGATAGACAGGTGCTAAAGGCAGGTAGTCACCCCGGGGCTACAGCAGACTGATAAGTGGGTGACTGTCAGGAGATGGAAGGGAGGCCATCAGGTAACGAGCACCCCTGTGGTTGTCCCCCTTAACAATAAGTACTCCAATTTGAATACTGTTGGGGGTGGGGAGACCCAGCTGGGGGAAGCAACAGTGGCCATGCCTCTGGCGTGGAGTCTGGCCCTGTGGCTCAGAAGGATAGGGAATGGAAGAGGATGGCAACAGTGATAGGGGACTCTATAGTTAGGGCGACAGATAGGTGATTCTGCAGGCACAAAAAAGGATTGTACTTTGCCTCTCAGGTGCTAGGGTTCGTGATGTTTCTGAGTGCTTGCACAGTATCCTGAAATGGGAGGGTGAGCAGCCAGAGGTCGTGGTACATATTGGTACCAGCGACATAAGTAGAAAAAGGGAGGAGGTCCTGAAAGCAGAATACAGTGAGTTAGGAAGGAAGCTGAGAAGCAGGATCTCAAAGGTAGTAATCTCGGGATTGCTGCCTGTGCCACGTGACAGTGACTATAGGAATAGAATGAGGTGGAGGATAAATGCATGGCTGAGGGATTGGAGCAGGGGGTAGGAATTCAGATTTTTGGATCATTGGGACCTCTTCTGGGCCAAGTGTGACCTGTACAAAAGGGACAGCTTGTACTTGAATCCAAAGGGGATTCAATCTAGTTAAGAAGAAAAGCTCATAAAAGCTTCAAGAAGCTAGGTATGGTTAGAGCACTAGAAAATTACAATGTTGCCAGGAAGGAGCTGAATGGAATTAGGAGAGCCAGAAGGGGCCATGAGAAGGCCTTAGTGGGCGGGATTAAGGAAAATCCCAAGGCATTCTACAGGTATGTGAAGAGCAAGAGGATGAGCTGTGTGAGAAAAGGACCAATCAGATGTGATAGTGGAAATGTGTGTGTGGAGTCGGAGGTGGTAGCAGAAGTACGTAATGAATACTTTGCTTCAGTATTCACCAGGGAAAAAGACCTTGGCAATTGTGCGGATTACATACGGCAGACTGAAACACTTGAGCATATAGACATTAAGAAAGAGGATGTGCTGGAGCTTTTGAAAACCATTAAGCTAGATAATTCACCGGAACCAGATGAGATATACCCGAGGCTACTGTGGGAAATGAGGAAGGAGATTGCTGAGCCTCTGGCGATGATCTTTGTGTGATCGATAGGGATGGGAGAAGTACCAGATGATTGGAGGTTTGCAAAAGTTGTTCCCTTGTTCAAGAAAGGGAGTAGAGATAACCCAGGAAACTATAGACCAGTGAGTCTGACTTCAGTGGTGGGCAAGTTGTTGAAGATCCTGAGAGGCAAGATTTATGAGTGTTTGGAAGGACATAATCTGATTAGGGAGAGTCAGCATGGCTTTATCAAAGGCAGGTTGTGCCTTATGAGCCTGATTGAGTTTTTTGAGGATGTAACAAAACACATTGATGAAGGTAGAGCAGTGAATGTAGTGTATATGGATTTCAGTCAGGCATTAGATAAGGTTCCCCATGTGAGGCTCCTTCAGAAAGTAAGAGGCATGGGATCCAAGGAGACATTGCTTTGTGGACCCAGAACTGGCTTGCCCACAGAGGGCACAGGGTGGTTGTAGATGGTTCATATTCTGCATGGAGGTCGGTGACCAGTGGTGTTCCACAGGGATCTGTTCTGGGACCCTTACTCTTTGTGATTTTTATAAATAATCTGGATGAAGAAGTAGAAGGGTGAGTTAGTAAGTTTGCTGATGACACAAAAGTTGAGTCTGTTGTGGAGAGTCTGGAGGGTTGTCAAAGGTTACAGCAGAACATTGATAGGATGAAGAGCTGGGCTGAGAAGTGGCAGATGGAGTTCAACCCAGATAAGTGTGAAGTGGTTCATTTTGCTACATCAAAATTGAAGACAGAATACAATATTAATTGTAAGACTCTTGGTAGTGTAGAGGATCCAAGAGATCTTTAGGTCCATGTCCATTGCATACTCAGAGCTGCTGTGCAGGTTAACAGTACTGTTAAGAAGGTGTATGATTTGTTGGCATTCATCGACCGTGAGATTGAGTTCAAGAGCCGTGAGGTAATGTTACAGCTAAACAAGACCTTGGTCAGACCCCACTTGGAGTACTGTGTTTAGTTCTGGTCACCTCACTACAGGAAGGATGAGGATACTGTAGAGAGAGTGCAGAGGAGATTTACAAGGATGATGCCTGGATTGGAGGGCGTACCTTATGAGAATAGGTTGAGTGAACATGGCCTTTTCTCCTTGGAGTGACAGAGGATGAGAGGTGACCCAATAGAGGAGTACAAGATAAGGGGCATTGATCATGTTGACAGCCAGAGGCTATTTCCCCCAGGCGGAAATGGCTAATATGAGGGGCATAGTTTTAAGGTGCTTGGAAATAGGTACTGAGGGGATGTCAGGTGTAAGTTTTTCCCACACAGAAAGTGGTGAGCGTGTGGAACGCACTACCGGTGGTGGTGGAAGCAGATACAATTGGGTCTTTTAAGAGCCTCTTAGATAGGTACACGGAGCTTAGAAAAATAGAGGGCTATGTGGTAGGGAAATTCTAGGCAGTTTCTAGAGTAGGTTACATGGTTGGCACAACATTGTGGGCCGAAGGGCCTGTAATGTGCTGTAGATTTCTATATAATCCCATTTGCTGCATTTGGAATCAGTATCACATTCAATTACACCAGCATGCATCGTGAAATTTGTTGTTTTGTGGCAGCACTCTATTATACTTTATAGTCGCCAAACAATTGGTACTAGAACGTACTATCATCACAGTGATATTTGATTCTGCGCTTCACACTCCCTGGATTACAAAGATTAAATATTAAAAATAGTTAAAATTAGTAAATATTGAAAATTTAAATTATAAATTATAAATAGAAAATAGAAAAATGGGAAGTAAGGTAGTGCAAAAAAACCGAGAGGCAGGTCCGGATATTTGGAGGGTACGGCCCAGATTCGTTCAGCAGTCTTATCACAGTTGGAAAGAAGCTGTTCCCAAATCTGGCTGTATGAGTCTTCAAGCTCCTGAACCTTCTCCAGGAGGAAAGAGGGACGGAAAGTCTGTTGGCTGGGTGGGTCATGTCCTTGATTATCCTGGCAGCACTGCTCCGACAGCGTGCGGTGTAAAGTGAGTCCAAGGACAGAAGATTGGTTTGTGTGATGTGCTGCACCATGTTCACGATCTTCTGCAGCTTCTTTCGGTCTTGGACAGGACAACTTCCATATCAGGTTGTGATGCACCCTAGAAGAATGCTTTCTACAGTGCATCTATAAAAATTAGTGAGGGTTTTAGGGGACAGGCCAAATTTCTTTAGTTTTCTCAGGAAGTAAAAGTGCTGGTGGGCCTTCTTGGCAGTGGACTCTGCTTGGTTGGTCCAAGTCAGGTCATTTGTGATACTGACCCCGAGGAACTTAAAGCTTTTGACCTGTTCCACTTGCACACCACCGATGTAAATTGGGTTGTGCGGTCCGCTACTCCTTCTGAAGTCACCAACCAATTCCTTCATCTTGCTGACGTTGAGGAATAGGTTATTGTCTTCGCACCATGCCACCAGGTTCTTAATTTCCTCTCTGTACTCAAACTCATCATTAGCCGAGATACGGCCTACAATTGTTGTGTCATCAGCAAACTTATATATTGAGTTTGATGGAAACTTGGCTACACAAACAGAGCCGTTTACGAAAACTCCCAAATGGAAAACGAAGCCTACACTGCGGCTGAGAAGAACAACCGCTAGACTTCAGAGTCAGTTGAATCGACAGTCCAGTTTCCCAGGCAAGGCGGAATGCAGACAGCGAAGCGTTGCTGTGTCTAAGTCTGGGCAAGCACTACAACGAAAAGTATGGAGTTAAATACTATCACAATGAAACAATAAGCAACTGACACGTGCATAGTCACCAGCATAATTGCCATATCCACTGCGCTGCCGAATCCGTGGTTGTGACAGGGACCCCCACCTCTGGGCACAGCCCCCGAGGCACCACAAACCTGTGACCGCTGGAAGTCCCGGGTGAGTGCCTTGTCCAAGATGTCCTTCGCCGGGATCCAAGTACGTTATTCTGGGCCATACCCTTCCTAGCGCACAAGGTACTGTACCTTACCACGTACACGGCGAGATGCCAGGAGGCGCCACACCTTATAGACAAAGAAATCATCTACCAGGCGGGGAGAAGGGGGAGGTGGGGTGGCTGGAGCCAGGGAGAGGTAGTAACCGGCTTGAGCTGGGGAACATGGAATACTGGGTGAATCTTCAGTGATGCTGGTAGACCTAATCTAGAGGACACCTTGTTGACAGCCTTTTCTACTACAAACGGTCCCACGTAGCGCGGTGCAAATTTCCGGCTCTCGACTTTCAGGGGACGATCCCTTGATGCCAACCAGACCTCTCCTGGCTTGAATGGCCTTACCTGTGGATGGAGCCGATTAGCTTGCCGGGAATGCTGTTTCTGGGCGTGAAGCAGAGAAGCCCTGGCTCGTCTCCAGAAGCGCTTGTAGCGCTGGATCAGCTGTCCAGCAGCAGGAACTCCCACGTCAATCTCCTGATCTGGGAAGAGCAGGGCCTGAAATCCCTTCCGGCTTTCAAAGGGAGGCATGCCAGTAGAGGATGACTGGAGGTTATTGTGGGCGATCGCTGCCCACACCAATTGGGAGCTCCAGGATGTGGAGTTGGAAGAGGCAAGACAGCGCTAAGTTGTCTCCAACTCTTGGTTCACTCTGTCTGGCCATTAGATTGGAGGTGGAACCCAGACGAGAGACTCCTACAAGAAAGCAGAAAGCCTTCCAAAAGCAGGAAGTGAACTGTAGTCCACAATCAGACACTGCCCGATGGAGCCTGAACACATATTGAACCTCGAGTGTGGCAGTTTCACAAGCTGATGGGAGTTTGGGGAGGGCAATGAAGAGGGCAGCCTTGGAAAATCGATCCACAACGACCAAAATGGTGGTCTTTCCATTAGATGGGGGCAGACCAATGATGAAATCTACTGAGAGGTGGGACAAGGGGCGCTGGGCCACAGGCAGTGGGCATAACAGACCCGCAGGACGCTAGCGTGAAGTCTTGTTCCGAACGCAGGTGGGACAGGCCGATACAAACTCGTGGAAATCCTGGAACATAGATGGCCACCAAAATTGTCTCTTCATGAACTCCCGAGTCCGTTGAATTCCAACCAGCCGGGAGGAGTGACCCCATTCCAACACTTTGGAATGTACCACAGCAGGGATAAACAGCCGGTTGGGAGGTCCCCCATCCGGGCCTGGATCTGATTGTTGGGCAGTGCTCACCTCTGCCTCTGTTCCCCAGATCACCGGAGCAGCGATGCACGAGCGAGGAAGAATGGGCTCTGGATCAGCATTGTCCTCAGATCCGTCGAACTGCCGGGAGAGAGTCGGCCTTGTATTCTTGCTGCCGGGACGGTAAGTGAGGATGAAATTGAACCGTGTGAAGAAGACAGCCCACCGGGCATGACGAGAAATGAGTCTTTTAGCATCCTGAATATACGAGAGGTTCTTGTGATCTGTCCAGACCAAGAATGGATGCTCTGCCCCCTCCAGCCTGTGTCTCCATTCCTCTAGGGCCTTCTTGACAGCCAGAAGCTCCCGTTTCCCAGCGTTGTAATTCCTGTCGGCCGGAGTCAAGCGACGGGAAAGAAAGGCACAGGGGTGCAGCCGGCTATCCGCAGACGAGCGCTGAGAGAGGACAACTCCAATGCCGACAGCGGATGCATCCACCTCGACAATGAATGGCTGAGATGGGTCTGGGTGTTGCAGCAGCGGGGCAGTGGTGAAATGTCGCTTTAGCTCTGAAAATGCTTGGTCAGCATCGTCCGCCCAAAGGAATCCTGCCGAGGCCTTCTTGGTTGGTACATTAATTGGAGCAAGATAGAGCCGAAATTGCGGATGAACCGGCGATAAAAGTTCGCAAGCCCTATGAAGCGCTGTACCTGTTTGACTGTAGGCTGTTTGGGCCACTCTGCAACTGCCTGAACTTTACTAGGGTCCATTTGGGCACTGGATGGGGCAAGTATTTAGCCCCAAAACGACGTCTGGTCCTGATGGAATTCACATTTTTCAGGCTTGGCGTACAGGTTGTTTGCAAGAAACCGTCTAAGTACTCTCCAGACATGCTGGACGTGCTCGTGGTGAGGGCGGGAATAGACAAGGATGTCATCTAAATACAAAAAATACTGGTTCAACATACCCCTGAGCACATCGTTAACCAATGCCTGGAATACAGCGGGAGCGTTGGCTAGGCATCACCGGGTACTCAGTGGCCATTTGAGGTGTTGAAAGCCGTTTTCCACACATCCTTCTCTCATGCGAATTGGATAGTAAGCATTGCGCAGACCAATTTTGGAAAGTATGGTTGCTCCCTGGAAATGTTCAGCAAGGCAAGAGGTTAGCGGTTCTTCGGTGATGTTGTTCAGGGGCCGATAATCGATGCAGGGACGGAGCTTGCCATCTTTCTTGCTCACACACAAAAAAAAAAGCAGCCCGCTCCTGCCGGCGAGGTTGACGGACGGATAAACCCCATGGCCAATGCCTCCTTGATGTATCCTCCATGGCCACAGTTTCAGGACGAGAGAGGGAGAAGAGCCGGCCCCGGGGAAGACTAGTGCCAGGTAGGAGGTCTATGGCACAGTCGTATGGCCGGTGTGGGGGCAAGGGGGGTGGGCTTTCTTTTACTGAAAACGTCAGGGAGATCCGCATATTCAGCCGGAATCCCAGACAGGGCCACATCCTTAGCTGACACAGGAGAGGATTCATGGAACAGTGCTCGAGCTGGACCCAGACAGGTCGACGGGCATGCCGGTCCCCACACTCGGAGTACCTTCAGAGACCAATCAGTCCGTGGGTTACGTCGGGATAACCGGGGAGACCAAGTACTAGATAAGGTGAATTAACCAGACAGAAATGGTGGTTGCCTTCGAGCACTGGTTGGAGGGGTTGGGTGGAAAGGTGGATCTGGCCGGTTCCCAGAGGTCGACCGTCCAGCGCCTTGTCGTTCATCTTTTCTCTTAATTCCCCGAGTTGGAACTCCCCATCTTTGAGCGAGAGAGATGTCCATAAGATTCCCGGCTGCACCGGAATCAATAAACGCCTGAAGTCCATGGGTCTGAGGCCTCCACAACAAGGAAGCTGCGGGCATTGCAGAATTTGGGGAAGCTGACCGAAGAGAGAACAGACCCGTCAGCTTCTCGCCTTCTGGTTGCATTTCAGTCCCACCCTATTTATATATGGTCATCCAGTAAGGAGGGGGGCACAGAGGGATGAGAATGTCCTTGTCAACTTGCTCCTGGGGCTGGCGAAAATTGCCATCCGTGGCTCCTGGAAAAGGGTGGCAGGAGGATCTCCCCGGCGGACTGCCTGGCTATGTTTAGGGGGTATGTTCGTGCTCGGGTGAATCTTGAAAAGGAATACACGCAGTCCACGGCGACCGTAGAGGTGTTGCGGGACCGTTGGGTTCCGCGGGGTGTAAATGCCATCATTGATAAAGATGGTAATATATTGGTTTAACATGTATTGTCTGTAGTGAAGTAAATGTGTTAGTCACTGTTTTTGTACATATTGTATAGCACCGATATTTGTAATAAAGAATTTTGTTATATATATAAAAAAAGGAATTCCCTCCCTGCTGACGGGTATTCTCTTTTAGCGGACGCTTGGAACATGCCGCCCGGAAGTGTCCTGGATCACCACAGTAAAGGCAGGAACCTGTTCTCCGGCGCCGCTCTCGTTCCTCCTGAGACAGGGGCATGCGCCCCACTTGCATGGGCTCCTCCGTGGGCTGGGTGCTGAGCGGTGAGGGAGGGGGAGAGGGCGACGAAAGATGGTGATCAGGTAGGAAGTTTGAAACATTCTTTCCCTGCGCCACTCGTCAACTCGAATAGCCAGATTAATCAGGTCATCCAGACTATCCTCGTCCCGGACAGCGATCTGATGTCGGGCCCCTGCGTGCAGTCCACGCTGGAAGGCAGTAATGCGAGATCTCTCATTCCAACCCGTCTCTACTGCAGGGCTACGGAATTTAGCTGCGCAGGCTCTCGCCGTTCCTCTGCCTTGGCGCAGGTCCAAGAGTCGGTGAGCAGCCTCCTGATCCGTACTGGAAGATCAAAGGCCCTCCTTAACTCTGCCACGAAATGTCAGAATGACTGGGCTGCGGGGTATCCTTGTTCCCGTAAAGTGTTGAACATGCTGAGTGGAGGTTCGCCAAGAAGATTGACCATGTATGCCAATTTTCGCGCATCATCACCAAAACGACCAGGTCAGCTCGCAGCGCTAGGTAATAAAATTCCTGCAACCATCGGGATCACCAGAATATCTGCCTGGTGGTGGAATATTCGGTTCCTGTACGGACGTGGGAGTTTGCTCTGGTCCGGGAGCGGGAGCGGGAGCACTAGTAGCAGAGATTGTCGGTGCAGCAGTTAAGGAGGATCTGCGAGATGCTGGGAGTGGGACTGAGGCGGCCTGAAGCTGCTGAATTGAGCTGACGAGAATGTTAATGGTTGTCAGCTGATGCTGGCCGTTCACAGCAAGTTCGTGGACGGTGGCCCAGCTCGGAAATCGCAGGCACTTCAGTCCGCTTGTCCGTGATGAGCTGTTGAACAGCTGCGGCTATGGACGATACCTGTTCCTCCAAGTGAGACTGGGCTTGTCGGCACGAGACTATCTGCCTCATTGTCTCCGTAACTTCACTGAGAACAGATTCCATTCCCCGTAGCTTGTCTCCTACCTGACCAATGAATCTCACGGCCAAGGTCGGCTGCTCTCTCCCTGCTGGGTCCATCTCTGAGTTGGTCGAGACTTGCTATCACCAGGTTCGGACGTGGCCCAAGCGCGGAGTGAGAGACACTGAAGCAGGTCGATAGTGCACAGACTTTAATGTGAACAGTGGAAAGGGAAAAGAAAACAATAAACGCCAGGCCAAAACAGGGCCGTTAGGGCTGAAAAGAACAACTAAGAATAAAACGAATACCGCTTGTTGCCTCGACAGTCCAATTTCTCAGGCAAGGCGGAAAGCAGGCAGCGAAGCGTTGCCGTGTCCAAGTCTCGACATTGCAGTATCACAATGAAATAATAATTAGTTGACACGTGCATATTCGCAAGCGCAATTGCCGATGCCGAATCCATGGTTGTGACAACGACAATGGCTAGTCCCTACTCTCTGCAGCATCTTTTGATCCTGTGTAGCAGCCCCCCACCCCACCCCACCCCTCCTCCGCTTTTTCACTTCCCTCAGCCACCTCGAAATCCCTCGAGCTGGTTGGGACAAGTGCAATAGTATTGTTTTTATTTATGTATTTAGAGATACAGCTGAGTAACTCGCCCTTCCAGCCCAAGGAGCCCGTGCTGACCTGTTGATCTTTGGAATGTGGGAGGAAAATAGAGCACCTGGAGACACCAGCAGTCACGGGGAGAACGCACCAACTCCTGACAGACAGAGGGTGGGAACTGATCCAGCATCACTGGCGCTGTAATAGCGTTGTGCTAACCACTATACTACCATGCAGCAAAGTACCTATCGAACTGCTGCCTGAATGATACTACTGTACCTGCCTTTGGCAACTTATTCCATATACTTACCACCTTATGTGTGAAAAAGTTGCTCCTCAAGTCTCCTTTAGATCTTGACACTCTCCCCCTAAATCCATGCCCTGAAGTTTTGGACTCCAAACCTGCTTGCATTTACATTTCTAAACCCCTCAAATTGTTGTATACCTCTACCAACTCTCCCCTCATTCTCCTACGCTCCAGGAAATAAAGTCCTAACCTGTTCAACCTTCCTCTATAACTCAGGTCCACGGGTGTTTGTAAACTTTCTCTGCACTCTTTCAATCTTATTGATATATTTCATGCAGGTAGGTAACCAGAACGGCACTCAATGCTCCAAATTTAGCCTCACCAATGTCATAAACATCTCCAAGAGGACTACAACTGTTTGGAGGCTTGTGTGCCTCAGTGACCCAGAGCCATGTTGGTTGGAGTCAGGGCTTTATGCTTTGGCTCTTGCTGGGGTCACCAGTTTCTAATAGGTCAAAGGGTAAAGAACAGACTAAAAGTAGTCCTCCGGTCCTCCAGGATCGGAAGTTCATCTCAGGACTAACAACCCTGTCTAGCCAAACAAAACTGTTATGGACACAGGAATGAAGAATCCCTCTACATCTGAGTACAACAGATTTCTGAGTCTCTACCCAGGATTTGCACAACTGACAGCAGTGACAACCAAGAGGAAACTAGTGACAAGATGAAGGAAACCCTGAATGCCACAAGAAATGGAGGATCTTCATTGCTGCCCTAAACATCAGCAGTGTAATGGACAGTGGTATGTATGTAAGTACTGTCTTATACAGCATTATCAGAATATACCAAGTTCAAGAGCTGGACCATGTGAGAGTGAAAGGAGATGAAAATTGGCAATGGAGATGATGACGTTGTCATTTTCTGCCCATTAGAATGCTGTGAGATGTTCCACCACAATCCGAACTGATCTGTGGTTTTGAATGTCATTATGAAATTCCTGTTTTAAAAAAAAGACTCTTTGAAGTGATTTTGTTTAGTTTGGCAAGCCTGTATCAAAAACTCCCAGTCGCTCACCTTTTCAAAGGCAAATCCTGACTAACCCATTGATCATTTTTGCCTTGGCAGCCCAGCTTCACTCTCCCACATAGCTTACTAATTGGATTTCCATTTCCCTCATTGTCAATGTTAGAGATCTGTTTTATTTTATTTTGAGATACAGTAGTGCAGTAACAGGCCCTTCTAGACCAACAAGCCCAAATTTCAAAGTTGAAATTAAAGTTATCATCAAACTACGTATATAGAACCAAATACTATCCTGAGATTCATTTTCTTGTAAACATTCACAGTAGAACAAAGAAATACAATGGAATCAATAAAATACTGCAAATGCACAAATAAAGACCATCAAACTATGCAAATACAAAAAGGAACAAGTAATAAGATTGATGTGTTGTCTCCAGTAGTCCATTTTTGTCCTTAATCTTTCCAAGTATCCCTTTTAATCACCTTTGTAGTCTCTCGTCAGGACGGTTTGTCTGGAAGTGAAACATCAAACCTCCTTATTTGAAGAGTCCTCAATTTGTCTCAGCTATTTGTCCTGCATACTCCTTCTAAATGTTCCTGCATTGCATTCATAATATCAGCAAAGCTCATTTTGGCTGGTTTGGTTGGAGGAGTTAAACTTTTAAGTGTACTGTATGCTCTTCCATCCATTGCACTCAGCAATACTGGCACCCGTTTTTCATCGGTTATTTCAAAATACTGCTCAGAGGGAGGAGAAGATGGCGGCGCGATGCAGCGCATGCGGCCGTTCCGAATTGATATCGATATATGTTAACTAGGGGGCCGTGCACAATCCTGATTTGATGGAGCCAGCCGTGAGAAGCACAGAGGAACATCTGGAGAAGCTTCTGAAATGCCCGCTTCGCTGCTGCTGCTACTGTGCGATCGAGAATCTCCGGAGGAGAAGGCCCCAAATCCTTGGATTTGCCTATTGCCTGTTGTCGGGGCCGGCGTCGAAGCACTCAGCAGAGATGGTGCTCGGTGCTCAGTGTCAGAGAGCTGGTCTGAGGCTCGGAATTTTCAGACGGACTCAAAGTCTGGATGGATGCTTCCAGGATGCTGCATCGGGAAGTTTGCGGTGCTGGAGGTTCACCGTCTACGTGAGATGATGGGACTTTCAAGAGACTTTGAGACTTTTACCGTGGCCACGGTCTGTTTTTATCAAATTACGGTATTGCTTTGCACTGTTGTAACTATGTTATAATTATGTGGTTTTTGTCAGTTTTTAAGTCGGTTTGTCATGTGTTTCTGTGACACCATTCTGGAAAGACATTGTATCATTTCTTAATGCAAGCATTACTAAATGACAATAAAAGAGGACTGCATGTCCTCATAATCTAATCTAATTTAATCTAATTCATCCAGTATACAGTAAAATTTATTCTCAGGCTACATGCAAGTCATCACATACAACCCTGAGATTCTTTTTCCTGTGGGCATACTTCGCAAATTTATAGAACAGTAACTGTAAACAGGAGCAATGAACAATAAACTGCAAACAACAGAAATTCTACAGATGCTGGAAATTCAAGCAACACGCATCAAAGTTGCTGGTGAACACAGCAGGCCAGGCAGCATCTCTAGGAAGAGGTACAGTCGACGTTTCAGGCCGAGACCCTTCGTCAGGACTAACTGAAGGAAGAGTTAGTAAGGGATTTGAAAGTGGGAAGGGGAGGGGGAGATCCAAAATGATAGGAGAAGACAGGAGGGGGAGGGATAGAGCCAAGAGCTGGACAGGTGATTGGCAAAGGGGATACGAGAGGATCATGGGACAGGAGGTCTGGGAAGAAAGATGGGGGGTGGTGGGGAACCAGAGGATGGGCAAGGGGTATAGTCAGAGGGACAGAGGGAGAAAAAGGAGAGTGAGAGAAAGAATGTGTGTATAAAAATAAATAACCGATGGGGTACGAGGGGGAGGTAGGGCATTAGCAGAAGTTAGAGAAGTCGATGTTCATGCACCAGGTTGGAGGCTACCCAGACGGAATATTTGGATAGACATGTCAGAATGGGAATGGGATGTGGAATTAAAATGTGTGGCCACTGGGAGATCCTGCTTTCTCTGGTGGACAGAGCGTAGGTGTTCAGCAAAACGGTCTCCCAGTCTGCGTCGGATCTCGCCAATATATAAAAGGCCACATCGGGAGCACCGGACGCAGTATATCACCCCAGCTGACTCACAGGTGAAGTGTCGCCTCACCTGGAAGGACTGTTTGGGGCCTTGAATGGTGGTAAGGGAGGAAGTGTTAGGGCATGTGTAGCACTTGTTCCGCTTACATGGATAAGTGCCAGGAGGGAGATCAGTGGGGAGGGATGGGGGGGACGAATGGACAAGGGAGTTGCGTAGGGAGCAATCCCTGCGGAAAGCGGAGAGAGGTGGGGAGGGAAAGATGTGCCTAGTGCAAATGCAGATATAAATATAACCATCCTTGTTTGAGGAGCCCTCAATTTGTTTCAGCTTTATGTCCTGCATAATCCTTCCAAATGTTCCTGCATTGTGATCACAATATCAGCAAAGCTCGTGTTGGCTGGTTTGGTTGGAGCAGTTAAACTTTTAAGCAAACTACATGCTTTTCCATTCGGTTATCTGTTGTGCAATTAAACATGTCTGTCTTTCTGATATGGCCAGTCTTTGCTGCTTTTATTAAGTTTATTATTATTATCATCCTGTAGTCACTGTTTATGAACCTGTGGCTGTGCTTGTTGTTTGTTCATTTTGTCCATGTTCTGCCTTTTTTCTTAAACACCTCTCTCCCCTTCCAAAGAAAACATGCTGTATTTCAACAGATAGGTCCCAGGTTTGTTTTAAAAATTCTGTATCACTACTGTTATGTTTTGTAACTCCAGAAACTAATCAAAAGAAAAACACAGGAGCCTGGATATGCTTTGTCAACTTGGTTTTTCTTATCTTTTTCTTAGTAATGAGCTCACATCTGTCATGACGGCATAATAAAGTATGCCATTCACGTACTTCTTACATAAAACCCATAACGAATTATGTAAATAAACAAAGAAGGCTTAATCAAACAATATATTTACAAATTACTTAAATATTCCTGGTATTAAAATCACTACACTCTCCACTGTGCATCTATAGAAGATTGTCGAAGTTTTAGATGACATGCCAAATCTGTGCAAATTTCGAAGAAAGCAGAGGCACTGCTGTGCTTGCCTTGACACTGTCACAACCACAGACTCTGCTGTAGGGTCAATGTGGTACGCAGGTAGGCTATGCAACAGGTCTGGCTATTGTGCTCGTGAGTATGCACGTTCCAGCTGATTATTGTTTCATTATGGTGGTATTTAACTCCCTACTTTTTGTTCTCATTAAATTCCTCCTGTAATCAATAATCAGTTCTTTGGTTTTACTGATGTTAAGTGAGAGTTTGTCACTGTGGCACCATTCAACCAGATTTACAAAGGATCCTTAGATCGTTGGCAGTGTGTGGTACGGGACGTGTTCAATCACTCACAACCTGAACATCTTTCAGATTTATTCCTCCACAAGTAGGTACAGAAGAATTCTTTGATCCTGTATGGTTTGGCTACATCAAGGCAAAGATAGGGCTGGGGGTTGACTCCATCGATTAGCTGTATCTCATGGTGACTCATCATTGCTAATGGGATCATGCTACACCGAGGCTTTAGAGGAGATGACTACTTCTGATGATTCATTAGAATGACATGGAAGTTTGGAAGTCCAGATTGAAGCCTGAAGGTTGATTGGAAGTTCCAAAGTTGAGGGACAATGTCAGTACTTCCTGTTGAACTTTGTCTTTCTGTGTGTTTTCCCCTTTGCCGTCAGTCTGTGACCTATTGCCATGTGCTCTTGTTTGCTTTCATGCCCCATGTGCTCCTGTCCCCTGGTCTACTCCGGCCCCTGTATTACTGAGTACTCCGCCTCTAACCTGTTTCTCATTATTACCTGTTTTCCTGCCACTTCTATCTCATTGTGTTCCACCTATCACCTGCCTCTCTGTTTATTGCTCGGTGTATTTCAGTCCTGTGTTTTCACCCATTTGTTGCCAGATTATGCCAGTGAATTTTCCTGAGCCTTTCCAGCATTTGTATCCATACTCTGTCCATCTGAATATCAACTCTGCCTGTTTCCTGATTCTGGGTTTTGGACATCTCTGGATGTTTTGATCTCTGCCTGAACTTTGACGCCGACTTTGTTTGTACTTCGGGATTTGTTACTCAATAATATCACTGTGTGCACAGTACTGGGTCTGCGATTGGATCCCTGCTTTAGCGCCCTGACAGTACAATCTGGCAAGAATGGATCCAGCAGACCCCGGTCATCTGACGGCTGTCCTGGAACAACAGGGAGTGATACTGGGGAGACACCAGAACCAGCTGGACTCCGTGTTCAGGACAGTGGAGTCACTTTCTGCCAATGTAGCCAATCTTGTGGCCCAGACTCAGTCACTCCAGCTGTCTCAGAGCACCCATCAACATTCTGCAACTGCACTTTCCGCCCTGCCCTCCGCGTTCTCGCTTATTCCTCCCATCCAAGAGGTCCGTCTGCCTCCTCCAGAAAGGTACTCAGGTGAGCCTGGTATCTGCCGCTCTTTTCTTTCCCAGTGCATCCTCATTTTTGAATTACAACCAACAACCTTTCCGACTGATCAAGCCAGGGTGGCCTACATCATCACTCAACCGTTGGGTCGGGCGAGAGAATGGAGAACAGCTGTCTGGGAGGCAGGCTTACCTTTTTGCATCAGTTTTCAGTTATTTTCTGAGGAGATAAGAAAAGTGTTTGATCGCTCCAAACATGGGAGAGAGGCTGCCTGTGAAATGCTGCACATGCACCAGGGGTGCAGATCTGTGTCAGATTACGCCATAGAGTTCCGGACCCTAGCCACCTCCAGCGGCTGGAACTCGGAGGCACAGTACAACACCTTCCTGAATGGCCTCTCTGAAGACATCAAAGATGAGCTGGTCACTCAGGACCTTCCTGCCACCTTTGAAGCCCCAGTGGATTTGGCCATCCGTATTGATGTTCGCCTTCAGCAGCGCCGCAGAGAGATGGGTTCCAGAGGGTTGCTGGGGGTACTGGGTGAGTTCCAAGCTCCTTGTCAGTATACATTGCCCTGCCATTTGCCCCCATCTACAATTCCCGTTCCAGAGCCTGAAGCTATGAAGGTTGACCGTACCCACCTGACGCCGACTGAAAGACAAAGGAGAATCAGCACCCATTCCCATCTGTACTGTGGCCAACCAGACCACTTCATCTCCAGCTGCCCAGTAAAAGCCAAGAACTCACCAGTAGGATGAGGAGTACCGGTGAGCGTGACCCCTGTCCGGCCCTCCTAGACACCACTCCCTCTCATACCTGCTTCTCTGGAGTGGGGCATCCAATGGCAAGCAGTCTCCATCTTGGTTGATTCTGGTACAGAGGGGTGTTTTATCGATTCCAGCTTGGCTACCCAGTGGGGATTACTCACGTCTTCTCTCTAATCACCATTGGCGGCCAACGCCTTGAGCGGTCAGAGACATCACCCATGTCACGGCCCCGGTGAGTCTCAGCTTATCCGGCAACCATCATGAACAGTTAACCCTTTATGTTACTGACTCTCCTCAAGCTCCCATTGTCCTGGGCCATCCCTGGTTAGTTAAACACAACCCCCACATTGACTGTCTCAGTCGCAAGATTGTAGGCTGGAGCCCATTCTGTCACTCCCACTACCTCTACCATGCTCAAACCCCTTGTCTCCAAGCCCAGATCCCCCCCCCGGAGGAATTTCCAGACCTTAGTGCCATCCCTCCTGAACACATGGACCTCAAGTCTGTGTTTAGCAAGTCCCAGGCCACTTCCCTACACCTCATCGTCCATATGATTGCACGATTGACCTCTTGCTTGGCACATCATTCCCAAGAGACCCTGGTCCCACATGGCCCTGGATTTTGTCACCAGTCTTCCCCCATCAGATGACAACACCATTCTCACAGAAATTGATCGTTTCTCCAAGTCTGTGCACTTCATTCCTTTACCTAAACTCCCCTCTGCCAAAGAACCAGCCAAATTACTAATACTGCATGTTTTTAAATGACATGGTTTACCTGTAGATGTTGTGTCAGGCAGGGGCTCTCAATTCACATCCAACTTCTGGAGGGCATTCTGTAATCTTCTGGGTGCCTCTGTGAGTCTGTCTTCAGGATTCCACCCACAGACCAATGGCCAGACCGAGCAGGCCACCCAACTAGAGACAGTATTGCAGTGTCTGGTCTCCCAGAACCCCTCTGCATGGAGTCAGCAGCTACCCTGGGCCGAATACGCCATAAACTCTCATCCGTCCTCATCCACCGGTCTGTCCCCCCTTCAAGTGCTGCCTTGGCCACTAACCTCCACTGTTTCCTGCCCAGGAGGAGGGGGTTGGCATTCCATCTGCCGAGGCATTCATCCGCCATTGTCAGCTGACGTGGAGGCGCACTGGCTCTGCCCTTCTCCGTGCCTCTGCTAGAATCAAGCGTCAAGCTGACCGCCATCGCTCCAAAGGGATCGTTACCGCCAGGGACAGCGTGTGTGGCTTTCAAACCGAGACCTGCCCCTCAGGGTGAATTCCCACAAGCTCGTCCCTTACTTCATCGGTCCCTTTCCCATTGCTAAAGTCATCAGCCCTGCTGCCGTCCATCTCAAGCTCCCTCCACTCTCCACCGCATTCATCCCACCTTCCATGTGTCCCGCATCAAGCCTTTCATTAGCCACCCCCCGTGTCCTGTCCCCAAACCACCTCCCCACACCACCAACAGCTCATCAGTGGGTCAGGGGCCTTCACAGTGTGTCAACTGCTGGACGTTCGTCGCCAGGGCCGTGGCCTCCAGTACCTTGTGGACTGGGAGGGCTACAGTCCTGAGGAGAGGTGCTGGATCCCCACCCATAACATCCTGGACCCCTCTCTCATCAGGGACTTCCATCGCCAGCAGCCAGCTCTGCCTGCTGTGATGCCAGGAGGCGTCTGTAGAGGGGGGAGTACTGTCAGTACCTCCAGCTGAACTTCGTCTTTTTGTGTGTTTTCCCTCTAGCCGTCAGTCTGTGGTTTTGTATTGCCATGTGCTCTTGTTTCCCTTCATGCCCCATGTGCTCCTGTCCCCTCTCCTGCTCTACTCCAGCCCCTGTATTACTGAGTAACCATATAACCATATAACAATTACAGCACAGAAACAGGCCATCTCAGCCCTTCTAGTCTGTGCTGAACTCTTACTCTCACCTAGTCCCACTGACCTGTACTCAGCCCATAACCCTCCATTCCTTTCCTGTCCATATATCTATCCAATTTAACTTTAAATGACAACATCGAACCTGCCTCAACCACTTCTGCTGGAAGTTCGTTCCACACAGCTACCACTCTCTGAGTAAAGAAGTTCCCCCTCATGTTACCCCTAAACTTTTGCCCTTTAACTCTCAACTCATGTCCTCTTGTTTGAATCGCCCCCATTCTCAATGGAAAAAGCCTATCCACGTCAACTCTATCTGTCCCCCTCATAATTTTAAACACCTCTATCAAGTCCCCCCCTCAACCTTCTACGTTCCAAAGAATAAAGACCCAATTTGTTCAACCTTTCTCTGTAACTTAGGTGATGAAACCCAGGTAACATTCTAGTAAATCTTCTCTATACTCTCTCTATTTTGTTGACATCTTTCCTATAATTCGGTGACCAAAACTGTACACAATACTCCAAATTTGGCCTCACCAATGCTTTTACAATTTCAACATTACATCCCAACTCCTATACTCAATGCTCTGATTAATAAAGGCCAGCATACCAAAAGCTTTCTTCACCACCCTATCCACATGAGATTCCACCTTCAGGGAACTATGCACCATTATTCCTAGATCCCTCTGTTCTACAGCATTCTTCAATGCCCTACCATTTACCATGTATATCCTATTTTAATTAGTCCTACCAAAATGTAGCACCTCACATTTTTCAGCATTAAACTCCATCTGCCATCTTTCAGCCCACTCTTCTAACTGGCCTAAATCTCTCTGCAAGCTTTGAAAACCTACTTCATTATCCACAACTCCACCTACCTTAGTATTGTGAGGGGATCCAGGAGTGCCCCTATTAACTGTTTGAAGTGAGACAGAGAGAGACATTGGAAAGGAGAGAGAGACAGAGTTATTTACCACCGATATGTTGCTTTTGAAAAGAGAGAGAGAGACTGTCACTTTAAGGCATTGGAAGTAACTTTGGATTTCTACTGAGTTTGGAGTTGGAGACAGCACCGAGCAGCTCGAAAGTTGCTATGGTGACTGAAGGCGGTGTTATTTAATGGACACTCGATGTTATGATTTTCAGCACATTATTGATGTTACTTCTAAGGACTTGTTGCCTGCTTGTGCATTTCTTTACAGACAAAGGAAGGAGGGACCCTTTGAGTGACAGGTGATGCTCAGCCTGGTGAAATAAATGGGAGGTCAGATGATACAGACCTCAGACACATGATCTGGACACTGAATGAGCATTTTTGTGCCCGCAGAGAAAGTGGGGTTTGGAGGATCGATCAGGCGGATCGATCCAAATTGCTATTCCAACAGTGAAGAAGGGGTTGACTGGTGGGGAGTTGTCTACGTGTCCACCCTTGCCAGGGTGATAGCTCCACCACGGGAAAACCTGTCCCCCTGGTTAAAGTCACAGTCGATGACTTGTAAAGGATTTTGGAGGACGGCGAGAAGATCGACAGCATCAGCTGACCTGAAGACTCAACTCACTCTCTCTCTCTCTCTCTCTCCCCATCACTACTCAACTAAATACCACGAACTGAACTGAACTGAACTTTACTCAACATCATAAGGCTGTATCTTTTCACCCCTAGACTTAAAGAAGCTTGTTTTTTTCATACATACATATTCCACACTTACTTTTATATATAATCATTGCTAACCTGTGTGATTTATCTACATTTATATTACTGTATTGCGTAGTTACTAATAAATATTATTAGTTCATAGCAATACTGGACTCCAAAGTGGTTTCTATTTCTGCTGGTTTCTTTATCCCCGTCACGGGGTACGTGACAGTATTATCTGCATACTTACTCATCCAATTTACCACCTCATCATCCAGATCATTAATGTATATGACAAACAACATTGGACCCAGTACAGATCCCTGAGGTACACCACTAGACACCAGCTTCCAATCTGACAAACAGTTATCCACCACCACTCTCTGGCATCTCCCATCCAGCCACTGCTCCACCTCTCACCTGTTTCTCATTATTACTTGTTTTTCTGCCACTTATGTCTCATTGTGCTCCATCTTCTTCTTCTACTTCCGGCTGCTTAGACGCATGGAGACGTATTACGGCCCTCCGCAGGATGTATAATTAATTACAGAACTTCAAGGAACTCAAATTCTCGAATACAACCTAGTCTCACGTGTAAACTGAATAGTAGGCTCTTCAATCAGATGTTGATTCTCTTGATGGCCAAACAAAGATTGAATAGAAAACCAAAATAAATTTAAGCCAGGTAGCCTCTTGAACAACATGCTTCTTTCAATTTTGTATCGATCACAGCTCAGCAAAACATGCCGGACTGTCTCTGGACCACCACAGTCACATAATCCAGTAGGATGTTTTCCTATTACCTTTAAATAATAGTTTAGCCCACAATGCCCCAACCTAAGTCTTGTAAATTTCACCATATCTCTACGACTTAAAAGGTAACAGTCTGAGACCTTTTTAACTAGTGGGTGACTAGAAAAATAATGCCTGCCCCTTAATTCATTTTTCCGATCCTCCTGCCACTTCTTCTCTATACCTTTTTTAATCCTACTTTTCAATTCTGCTCTGCCTAGGGGAACTCTAATTTCTACTTGCCTGCTCTGTAAGGAAGACTTTGCAATGCCATCCACAATTTCATTTCCCTCCACCCCAGCATGCCCAGGTATCCATGAAAATCTAACTGCACAACCCATCCTCCCTACTCTAAACAACACCAAGAGAATCTCAATAACTGTGTCAGGACGAGCTTTTGATTTACTCCCTTTTATAGACTCTAAGGCAGCAGCAGAATCTGAACAGATGATAACCCTACTTGGTCGAGAGTCTTCTATCCACCATAAGGCCCAGAGGATTGCTAATAATTCTGTTGCAAAGACAGAAACACTATCTGAAACTCAGTGACCAATCTTCACTCCAAATTGAGACACATACATCCCAAATCCCGCCCTACTGCTCTCTGGGTCCACTAAGCCATCAGTAAAAATCTTTAGATAAGATCCCCATTTATTATTTAAGTATTCATTTGTGATCAACGCTGATGAAATTGCACTGCTTTCTTGAAGCTGAAAAAGGAGGAATAGGTCTACTTCTGGTTCTGGAGAGAGCCAAAAAGGGACGGGTGGCAAGCAAATTTGGTCAACTATGTCTTCCTCAGTCAGTTTCAATTTCACAGCCCAGTCATTAACCAAATCTAAAAATGGGTATCTTTTAATTTTACTTTGGCACTCTGACTTCCCCCGCAAAAGACACTTTGATGGACAGCTGTGATTGAATCCATTTAGTTTTACCCAATACTGCAGGCTCAACTGAATTCGTCTTAAGTGCAGAGGCATTTCTCCCATCTCCACACATAATGCTGGGACTGATGTTGTTCTAAGAGCTCCACAACAGAGTCTAAGTGCTTTGGACTGCACAGTGTCTAATCTTCCAAGCACTGCCGTAGCAGCTGAACCATAAGCAATACAACCATAATCAATAACTGATCTAATCATAGCTAGATATATCAAGTACATAGTTTCCTGCCCTGCTCCCCAGTCACATCCAGCAATACTTCTCATAACATTTAAAACTTTCTCACGCTTTCCAATTGTTTTATCTATATGAGCCCTCCAAGTAAGTCTTTCATCAAACCAGACAGCTAAAAACTTGACTCTTTCTAGTGGAGAATCATATAGACACAATTCACAATCAGGAATCTTTCTTCTAAAGCCAAAAATCATGTATTTAGACTTAGAAGCAGAAATCCTGAAACCCCATTTTTCAGTTTTCAACTGATCTTAGCCTTTTGTACCTGCCTTAATATATACTTGATGTTTCTTCCTCTTTTCCAGATTGCACCATCGTCTGCAAACAATGATTTGCCAAATCCTGTCCCTACCTGATCAAAGATATCATTTATCATGACATTAAAAAGAACTGGACTAATGACACTTCCTTGAGGGGTACCATTACCTATTTTAACTGACTTGGAGCTTGTTCCGCCTATTCTTACTTGAATTGTCCTTTCCTTAAGGAAATCTTTGATCCAATTAAACATTCTAGCTCTAATTCCCACATCATAGAGTTTAATTAACAAGCCATCCTTCCATTGTGAGTCATATGCTCTTTCAATATCTAGAAATACACCTACCATTACTTCTCTATTTTGAAATGCTTTTTTAATATCATGATCTAAAAGGGCAACAGATTCCATTGTTGATCTTCCAGTCTAAAACCATTTTGATAGGCAGCAAAATATCCCGTATTCTCCAAAAAGTAAACAAGTCTGTTGGTGACCATTCGTTCCATAGTTTTACAAAGCACTGACGTTAAAGCTATAGGCCAATATGAACCAGGACTAGACGCATCCTTACCTGGCTTTAAAACTGGAACTACCACCGCATGCTTCCATTCTACTGGTAATTTTCCTTCTTTCCACACTGAATTAAACTATGCTAGAATTTCTATTAATACAGAGTCATCTAAATGCTTAAGCAATTCATAACACAGTCCATCCCTACCAGGAGAAGTGTTTGAACCTGATTGGACAGCTTCCTGCAATTCCTGAAGGGAGAAGAACAAATTTATGGAGCTATTATCACCCAAACTCCTGTCCAATTGCCAACTTTCCTTTAACATAATTTCCTTTCTCAAATCACCTAACTCTCCAGAACTGTGTAACGCTTGGAACACCTCTACAAACATATCAGCCTTTTCCTTATTGGTTACAGCTTCAATATCTCCTTCCAGCAAAGCTGGGATAGATGGTTTCCTATATATCCCTGACGTTCTGTGAATGATCGTCCATAGCTGCTTTATAGGTGTCTCACGCCCAGGGTTCCGCAAAATCTTCTCCAACTATCCCTCTTTGCATTTTTAATTACTCTCCTTGCTACTGCTCTTTCATTTTTATACTCCATAACATTATCTAACACTGGGTAACTTCTTAATTTCCTGTAAGCTCTATTTCTGTTTCTTACTGCTATATCACAATTTTTATTCCACCAAGGAACTAATGCTCAAGCCTTAAGTACATTCCATAGCAGAATAGTCAACTGAGCAACTTTATGAATTATAGAACAGAGGGATTCATTCCAATCATCTACGGAGTCGTCACTATTAACCTCTTCTATTATATCCACAGCTTTCTCCTGGTACTCATCCCAATGGGCCAAAGAAAAATTATACCTAGCAGACCTCTTCTCAACTTCTACTATCAAATTTCTACCAAATCCACATAATATAGGATAGTGATCACTTCCTAGTGTGTATCTGTCCATAACATCCCATTCCCCAACCCTTGCCAAGTTTGAGGAAGTGATAGATAAGTCTAAGTGACTACAAGTATTTTTTACAATATTAAATCTTGTAGGCCTCCGTCATTTAGCAGTACCATGTTGTATTTATCTAGGAACTCCTCTATTACCGCTCCATTACTATCTTTACTTTCACTACCCCATATAGGATTATGGGCATTGAAAATCTCCAACCCAGATTACTGGGGATTTTACCTTATTCATAATTTCATCCAAATCTGATAACATTATATTACCAGGATTATAAAAGTTAGTCAAAGTTATTTGACCACGAGAGCTCCAAACCTCCACAGTCACAATTTCAAGGTTAGATTTAAAATCAAGTCTTCTAAACTGGAGTCCTGCTTTTATGAAAGTTGCACACCCTCCACCAGATTTACCTGTTCTGTCAGCTCTCAAACTATCATATCTAGGGATCACAAAATCTGAATGAGGCTTTAACCATGTCTCCTGTATACAGATCAAATCAGGCTTGTCTTTAGAAGTTCCAACAAATCTTTTTAATTCCTGACCATTTGCAGATAAACTTCTTGCATTCCATTGGAATATTAAAAACATCCAAATACTAATTATTGGCCTCTTCATCCACATAAAGCTCCTCTGTACTCTCTGATCCTGACAACTGGGAAGTATTCAGTGATTGTTTGTCTGTTATATACCCATGTAATTTTTCCGGTGAAATCTGTTTTATATCAAGGAATCTCTCTGCAGCTCCAACAACTACTTTTATCATATCTGACCTCTTGGCTGTAGTTTTAGCCCCGACCAGTACATCAACAACAAACGCCAAAAAAGACTCTTAGTCATCAACAACATGCCTGAAGGAACCATAATTGGAGAACTCAGAATGTACTGACTCCCCATCATTCCAATCTTTTCTTTACTTACCCTTTGCTCTCTATCAACTTTCTTTACTGCTTCAGCATATGATATTTTTTGTTGGATACTAACATCCTGAATCTGATTTGCCTTACTAAAATACTCACATCCTCTGAACGCCGCTATATGGTCCCCTCCACAGTTACTGCATTTAGGCACCGCAGCCTTACATGCTTTAATATCATGATCCTCTCCACATTTCATACATCTTCTTTTACCTCAACATGAACCAGCAACATGTCCAAATCTCTGGCAATTATAACAGCGTAAGGGAGGTCTACTGTATTCTCTAACTTGATAAGACATGCACCCAATATAGACTCTAGTTGGAAGAACATCACCTGCAAAAACCAGAAGAACAGGGGAATCCCAACTATCACTTTCTCTTGATTTTAATCATTTGGCTTCAATCACTCAACTACCTTTAATATTGTCCAAAATTTCCTTTTCAGTCATGCCAGACCAAATACCATACACTACCCCCTTAACTCCCCTCCTTTCTTTCAGAGTAATACACTCCACTTTCATAACCAATTTCCCACCATTTTAGCACTGTTATATTGGTCAATATCTTTACAACAAATTTTCAGCAATCCATTAGACAAAATCTTGGCCTGGAATCCTTTACCTATTTGGTTCTCTAATGCTGCTGCCACTTTCAAAGGATTAAGGGCTCTAAATCCTCCTTCTCCTTCCTTCTGACCTTTAATTTTATACAGAACTATAATTTCCTCCAATTCACCCATTTTCCTCAATTTGTTGTCCCCCATTACTTCAGGTCTTTCACTTGATGCACCCCTTTTTGGCTACCCTTACTTCTGGAGTATTCCACAGACTCCCACCCTCCCCCTTCAATTTCAACCCCCACCTCTCCCTTTTGCAGCCATAGGCTACAAACTAACCCTTTCCAAACTACTAGGCTCCTCCACGCCAAAGTCTCCACCCACTCAATCCAAGTCCCCAGCCCAACAGTTGGACCTTGTTTTCCACCAGCTGCTTAACACCAATTACAGCCTTTAATCGCCCATAGCAACTCCCTACCTGGCCGATCTTGTGCTCCATCTATCATCTGCCTCTCTATTTATTGCTCAGTGTAGTTCAGTCCTGTGTTTTCACCTGTTTGTTGCCAGATTGTGCTAATGAATTTTCCTGAGCTTTTCCAACATTTGTATCCGTACTCTGTCCATCTGAATATCGACTCTGCCTGTTTCCTGATTCTGGGTTTTGGATTTCTCTGGATGTTTTGATCTCTGCCTGAACTTTGATGCTGACTTTGTTTGCACCTCGGGATTTGTTACTCAATTAATATCACTGTGTCTGCGATTGGATCCCTGCTTCAGTGCCCTGACAGACAATGACCAAAACCCTGAATCTGCGAGTTCACTGGGGATGTCGAATGTCCAATATCTGCAAATACATGAGACTGCTGGAGGCTTCAGGCTGTGCTAGAATTAGAGGACTGTGCACTGTAAGTAAAATAAAATGGATTTCAAGTCTACCCACACATGCTGGAGGAACTCAGCAGGTCACGCAGCAACTGTGGGGGGTGGGGGGTGGGGGGGGGAATGAACAGTTGACATTTTGGGCCTTGACCTTTCATTGTCAACTGTTTATTTCTGAGTTCCTCCAGCATTTTGTGTGTGGTGCTGTAGGTTTCCAGCATCTACAGAAGCTCTTGTGTTTAAGACCTTTTGATTTCCTCCAGCTCTTTGCTTGTGTTGCTCAAGACTCCCAGAATTTGCAGGATCACTTGTATCTCTGGTTTCAAGGCCCCTGTTCGGTGACTTCTAACAACTCTTCAACATAACATCCCAGCTCCTGTACTCAAAGCTGTGATCTATGACAGCCAATGTGCCAAAATCTTTCTTTATGATCCTATCTGTCTGTGACACCACTTCCAAGGAATTATGGATCTGTATTCCTAGATCCTTTTGTTCTACCACAGACCTCAGTGTGTAAGTCACCATGTAAGTCCTACCCAGATTTGTCCTTCCAAAATGCAACACCTCACACCTATCTGGATTAAATTCCATCTACCATTTTTTTTTTTTTTTTGGCCCGTCTTTCCAGCTGGTCTGGGTCCTCCTGCAAGTTTTGATATCCTTCCTCTCTGTCAATCCTTGTGTCGTCCACAAATTTGCTCATCTAGTTCATTATGTTATTATCCAGATTATTGATGTAGATGACAAACAACAACAGATTTAGCACCAATCCCTGCAGCACACCACCTTCATGCAGAAAGCCATGATCAGGCCCGTATAAGTGTCCAAATACTTGTATATCCAGTCCCTTGGAATACCTTCCAATGGATTATCCACTACTGATGTCAGGATCACAGGACTATAATTTCCCAACTTATTCTTAGAGCCTTTCTTAAACAAGGTTTGGGCAGGCTAGGATTTCACCCTTATAGGAGACAAAGTAGACACATTATTGCTTAAAAAAAAGAGGGGCATAACTCTAGTTGATGGAAGAAAAGTATAGAGGGGATGTCAGAGGTAGGTTTTTTACACAGAGTGGTGGGTGCGTAGAATGCCCTCCTAGCGATGGTGGTAGAAGTAGATACATTAAAGAAGCTCATGGTTATCAGAAAAATGGAGGATTATCTGGGAGAGAAGAGTTAGATTGATGTTGAAGTAGATTAAAAGCTGGGTGCAACATCATGAGCTGAAGGGTCTGTGCTACAATGTCCTATGTTTGATGTTCTATTATAGAAGTGTATGAGGCATAGATAGGGTGAATGCATAGTCTTTTTCCCAGGGTTGGGGAATCGGGAACTAGAGGGCATACAGTAGTGTGAAGGTGAGCGGAGAGAGATTTAGTAAGAACTTGAGGGGGAACCTCACCCAGCCGGTGGTACACGAACAGAATGAGCTGCCAGAAAAAGCTGCAGAGGCAGTTATCACCCCTCCGCCGTCAGGCTCTTCATCCAGATGGATAACTTCACTCGCCCCACCACTGAACTGAGTGCCCAGAATTTACGATGTGATGGAACTAGGAACAAATGGAAAGGCAATTGGAAAAACATCCAGCAATAATCCAAAAAGTTGGTATATTCAAATAATTGAGCACCTTCCCTCCACTAATCCCATCTACATGGAACACTGTCACAGGAAAGCAGCGTCCATCATCAATGGCCCCCACACTCAGGCCATCCTCCCCCCTCGCTGCTGCCCTCAGGACCCACACCACCAGGTTCAGCAGCAGTTACCACCCCTCAGCCATCAGGCTCTTGAACCAGATGAGACAACCTCACTTACCCTATCACTGAACTGTCCCAAAACCTAGGGACTGACTTTCAAGGACTCTTCATCTCATGTTCTTGATATTTATTGCTTATTTATTTTTATTATTTTTTTTTATTTTGTACTTTCACAGTTTGTTGTCTTTAGCACATTGGTGATTTGTCCATCCTGCTGGGTGTGGTCTTTCACCAATTCTAGAGTGTTTCTTGTATTTACTGAGTACATCCACAAGAAAGTGAATCTCGGAGTTGTATATGGTGACATATGTACTTTGATAATTAGTTTACTTTCAGCCACCCAGCACACATGTACCCTGTCTGTAGTCCCTGCCTTCTCTGCCTCCCCCGCTCCCCCACTCCCCAACTCACGGGCACACTCTCATCCTGTACAGTCACTTTTCATCTTTTACTGCTGCTGTTTCACATATTTATACGACTGCTTGTTCTATTATAATAGTGTCAGCAACATTATACTGTCTTACATAAACACGCACCTTACACTTTATGTCAGCCTGTCAACCTTTGGGCCATATCACTCAGTGACTTGTGTTAATATTATTTTTGTGACTGTATATACTGGATCCTTAAGGTTGTCATAGCTGGGGCAGTAGGTGGGGATAAGCTCCCACTACCTATTAAATGCTCCCAATAGCTTGAATCTCAGATAGCCTCTGACAAACAAGTCCAGCTCCTGGCCTTCACGAGTGGCTTATCTACTAAGCCCACCCGAACCGTTTCTAACAGGACAGGAGAAGGGGCAAAGGTGGGTTACTGACACTGTAAAACCAGTCACTTTGGGCAGATGGGGCTGGTTGGCCGTGGTTGGCAGCTCATCTAGGAGAAGGAGAACTGGTCTCAAACCTCCACTGCCTTGCGGCTGTACCCACTCGTGGGGAAGGCTTCGGGAGTAAACCCTGAGGGGAAAAATCCGGAACTGGAGTTCCTAAGGCAGTCCTACGTTGAGTTCAACGCTGACTGGCAACTCCTGTGACGCTGCTGTATTGTAATACAAACTGTATTGGCTTGCGTATCCAGACATCCAGGATGCAACTTCCATGGTCGACCCTGACCAATGGAGACCTCCGACGGTCTGTGTAGATCATAACTCTATGTGCTATGTATGAATAAATTTTGCCCCTTGGCCCCAGAGGAATGATGTTTCATTTAGCTGTATACAGGTGTATGATTGAATGACAATAAACTTGAACTTGGGTGGGTACATCAACAGGAAATACTAAGAGGGATCTGGGCAAATGTAGGCAAGTGGGACCAACTTAGATGGGTATCATGGTCTGTGTGGATCAGTTGTGGATCAATCGTGTATCTTCTGTGATGTACGATTCTGTCTCCGTGACCTGAATGATAATTACAGGTCGGTTTCTTCCTCTGGTCCTTTTGTCTGTGTGTGCTCATAGCAATGTTTCCTTTTTCTGTATTTCATATATCCAGAAAGGTGCCAGAGAAAGGACCAGTAACATCAAAAGGATCACACCCACTCTGTTCTTGGACTGTTTGTCCCACCCCCATCAGGGAGGAGGCTACACAGCATCCACACCAGGACCACCAGACTCAAAAACAGTTACTTTCCCCAAGCAGTGAGGCTGATCAACACCTCCACCCACTAACCCACCCCTCCACACCCCCAACCACCACTACTTTATCATTTCCTGTCAGAGTCACCTTGTGTGCAGACACTCCTGTGCCTAACATCACTTTATGAACATACAATCAATCCACGGATATATACTATCTTATGTGTTTATATTTATTGTGTTTTTTTTATTGTTTTCTTTATCTAATGTGTTTTTTTGTGTTACATCAGATCTGGAGTAACAATAATTTTGTTCTTGTTTATTGGAAATAGCATTAAACAATCTTGAACTTTAAATCTTGTTGTACATAGAACATAGAAATCTACAGCACATTACAGGCCCTTTGGCCCACAATATTGTGCCAACCATCTAACTTACTCTGGAAACTGCCGAGAATTTTCCTACCGCATAGCCCTCTAATTTTCTAAGCTCCATGTACCTATCTAAGAGTCTCTTAAAAGACCTGTTTGTATCCGCCTCCACCACTGTCACCAGCAGAGCATTCTACACACCCACCTCTCTCTGTGTGAAAACACCTGGAGGTACTTGTGTTTAGAACACGAAAGAGTACAGCAAAGGAATGAACCTTTTGGGCCACAATGTCTGTGCCAAGCAAGATGCCAAGTTAAGCTAATCCCTTCTGTCTGCACATAGAACATCAGGCATAGAACAAAGATCATTACAGCAGGCCTTCAGGCCCTTTGGCTCACGACGACTGTGCCGATCCTGATGCCAGATGAAACAAATCCCATCCACCTGAACATGTTCTAATGTTTTTTTTGGAGGGAAGGGGAAGATGTCTACCTGAACATGTTCTAATGTGTTTTTTGGAGGGGAGGAGAAGATGGTGCGACGCAGTGTGCGCAGCCGCTCTGAAATGATATCGTATCTGTTAAATAGGGGCCGTGCACAATCCTGATTTGATGGAGACGGACGTGAGAAGTGCGGAGGAACATCTGGAGAAACTTCTGAAATGCCTGCTTGGCTGCTGCTGCTAGTGTGTGATCGAGAATCTCCGGAGGGGAAGGCCCCAAATCCTCGGCTTTGCCTATTGCCGGGGCTGGGGTCAAAGCGCTCGGCAGAGATGGTGATCAGTGTCAGAGAGCTGGTCAGAGGCTCGAAGTTTTCGAACGGACTCAAGAGTCGGACTGTGGTCGGATGCTGCATCGGCAAGTTTGCGGCGCTAGAAGCTCATGGCAGGAAGAGTTTTCTTCTTCAACCGTCTGCGTGAGATGATGGGACTTTGAGACTTCTTTTTACCGTGCCCATGGTCTGTTCTTCTATCAAATTACGGTATTGCTTTGCACTGTTGTAACTATACGTTATAATTATATAGTTTTTGTCAGTTCTTTTTAGTCTTGATTTGTCTTGTGTTTCTGTGATATCATTCTGGAGGAACAAATTGTATCATTTCTTAATGCATGCATTACTAAATGACAATAAAAGAGGACTGCATGTCCTCATAATCTAATCTAATCTAATGTTCCATATCCATCCGTTCCCTACTTGTCAAAAATGCCTGTGAAGTAGCAATGTTGTACCTTTTCCCACTGCCTCCCTGGCAGCACATTCCAGGCAACCAGCACTCTGCACAAAACCTTCCCCGCATTTCTCTGTTAAAACATATCCCCTTTCAAAGAGGCAAGTTTTTATTTTAAACTTACCCCCTTCACACCCTCAATGGTTTCCCACACCATCCAGGCCATGCTCTCTTGCTACTGCCATCAGGAAGGAGGTACAGGAGCCCCAGGTTCGGAAACAGTTATTACCCTACAACTATCAGGCAACTGAACCAACATAGATAACGTCACTCACCCCAACACTGAGCTGTTCCCACAACCTATGGACTTATTTTCAAGGACTCTACAACTCGTGTTCTCAATATTATATATTATTTATTTATTTTTTTATTAATGTTTTTGTGTTTTCACAAATTGCCTTTTACACATTGGTTGTCCATCTGTGTGTGTCGTTTTTCTTTGATTCTATTGCATTTCTTTGTTCTACTGTGAATGCTTGCAAGAAAATTAATCTCGGGGTTGTATATGGTGACATATATGTACTTCGATAATAAATTTACTTTGAACTTTAAATGCCTTGTCTACACTCTGTAACTTACCAAAGTGCCAAAAGCAAGAAGCAAGCAGTTTTCCAAAGGATTTTCATTCCGACGGTAAAACTCTGTTGAAATGTCACATAAATCTCCTCCCTGAGGACGTTTAATCAGATCTAGTAGTCTGAGTTTTAAACATGCAGCTCGAAAGCTGGTAAATTTGACACATGGGTTCTGTTTTCTGGTCCGGCTTTGAAATGATCATGTTTCAACTGGTGCTATGTTTAGATAACTTGTTAGGAGTTTGAGGAGATTCAATATGTCACCAAATACTCCTGCAAATTTCTGTAGATATATGGTGGAGAACATTCTGACTGAACATAGAACAGTACAGGCCCTTCAGCCCACGATGTTGTGTCAACGTTTTAACTTAGTCGAATCAATCTAACCCTTCTCTCCTGCATAGCCCTCCATTTTTCTGTCATCCATGTGATTAAAAATCTCTTAAATGTCCCTATTGTACTGTATCTGCCTCTACTATTACCCTGGCAGTACGTCCCACGTACCCGCCACTCCATGCGATAGAAACTACCTTTAACATCCTAACTGGTTACGTCACAGCCTGGTATGGAGACTCCAATGCACAGGACTGAAAGAGGCTACAAAGGCTGGTAGACTCAGCCAGCTCCATCAGAGGCACAATCCTACCTACTGTCGAGGACCTCTTCGAGAGGCAATTCCTCAAGAGGTTGGCATCCATCACTAAGGACCCACACCATGCGGGACAAGCCCTTCGCTCATTTGCACCATCATGGTGGAAGGCACACATTCAATGTTTCAGGAACAGCTTCTTCCCCTCCCTATAGAACATAGAAATCTACAGCACATTACAGGTCCCTTGGCCCACAATGTTGTGCCAACCATGTAACCCACTCTAGAAACCACCTAGAATTTCTCTAGCAGCAGCTTTGAGTGCCCTATGGACACAGACCCCAAGATCTCTCATCCTCCACACTGCCAAGAGTCTTACCAATAATATTATATTCTGTCTTCAATTTTGACCTAGCAAAATGAACCACTTCACACTTACCTGGGTTGAAGTCCATCTGCCACTTCTCAGCCCACTTCTGCATCCTATCGATGTCCTGCTGTAACCTCTGACAACCCTCCAGACCCTCCACAGCATCCCCAACCTTTGTGTCATCAGCAAACTTACTAACCCACCTTTCTACTTCCTCATCCAGGTCATTTATAAAAATCACAGAGGGGTCCCAGAATAGATCCCTGTGGAACACCACTGGTCACTGATCTCCATGCAGAATACAAACCATCTACAACCACCCTTTGCCTTCTGTGGGCAAGCCAATTCTGGATCCACAAAGCAAGGTCTCTTTGGATTCCATGCCTGCTTACTTTCTGAAGGAGCCTTGCATGGGGAACCTTCTCAAATGCCTTACTAAAAATCCATATACACTATGTCTACTGCTCTACTTTCATCAATGTGTTTTGTTACTTCCTCAAAGAATTCAATCAGGCTCATAAAGGACGACCTGCCCTTGACGAAGCCATGCTGACTCTCCCTAATCAGATTATGCCTCCCCAAATGCTCATAAATCCTGTCCCTCAGGATCTCCTCCAACAACTTGCCCACCAATGAAGTCAGACTCACTGGTCTATAATTTCCTGGGTTGCCTCTACTTCCTTCCTTAAACAAGAGAACAACTTTTGCAACCCTCTAATCCTCTGGTACTTCTCCCATCTAAACCCTTTGCGCTAAGGAGATGCTGATCAATATTAGGAAAGTTTAAAATCTCCCATCACAACAACCCTATTATTATTGCTCCGTTCCAGAATCTGCCTTCGTATCTGCTCCTGGATATCCCTGTTACTATTGGACAGTCTATAAAAAAACACCTAGTATAGTTATTGCCCCTTTCCTATTTCTATTTTGTTCCTTTTTTTGCACTGATTATTTATTTTGTAACTTGCAGTAATTTTGATGTCTTCACACTGTATTGCTTCCACAATTTTTTTTTTCATTTTCAGGACATGACTAGCTTTAGAATTGGAATTGGTTTAATATTGTCACATGAACCAAAGTGTAGTGAAAAGCTTGTCTTGCATGCTGTGAGACCAGTCTCGGGTTCGAGGAGCAACACGTCACATTCCATCTGGGTAGCCTCCAACCTCATGGCATGAAGATTAGTTTCTCTAGCTTCTGGTCATTTCCCCCCTCCCTTTTCTCTCTTCTCTTCACCTGCCTATCACAACCCCCTGGATCCCCTCCTCCTTCCCTTTCTCCTTATCCACTCTCCTCTCCTACAAGATCCATTCATCTTCAACCCTTTACCTTTTCAGCCTATCACCTCCCACCTTACTTCATCTCCTCTTCCCCACCCACCTGGCTTCACCTATCACCTTTGACCTTGTACTTCTCCTCCTTCTTATTCTAGCTTCTTTCCCCTCCCTTTCCATTCCTGACGAAGGGTCTCGTCCTGAAACATCAACTGTTTATTCATTTCCATAGGTGTGGCTTGACCCGCTGAGTTCCTCCAGCATTTTCTATGTGCTATCTTGGACACTATTTGTACAGGTCAATTCATTACACTGTGCACAGAGGTAGTACAAGGTAATACAGAATAAAGGGCAACAGTTACAGAGAAGGGGCAATGCAGGTAGACAATAAGGCACAAGGTTGTGATGATGTAGATTGGGGGGGTCAAAAGCCCATATTATCATACCTAGGAGCCATTTAATTGTCTTATAACAGTGGGTTAGATGCTGCCCCTGAACCTGGCGCTATGTGATTTCAGACCTTTCTATCTTCTGCCTGAAGGGAGAAGGGAGAATGTCTGCGGTGGGTGGGTTCATTACGTTGGCTGCCAAAGCAGTGAGGAGGACAGACAGAATCCGTGGAGGGGAGGCTGGTTTCCGTGCTGTGCTGAGCTGTGTCCTCAACCCTCTGCAGTTTCTTGCAGTCACGGGCAGGGTGGTTGCCACAAACCATGATGCATCCAGGTAATCGATCCATGCAAAATGAGCATATGCCACATTTCCTTAGCTTCCTGAGTAAGTAGAGAAGCTGGTGAGCTTCCTTGGTTATGATGTCTGCATGGTTGGACTAGGAAAGGCTATTGGTGATGCTCAACCCTCTCAAACTCAACATTGTTGAAGTAAACATGAGCAAGCAGTCGTGAAGTTTTGCTGACATCACATCAGAATCAGCTTTATTATCACTGGCATGTGTCGTGAAATTTGCTAACAGCAGCAGCAGTACAATGCAATCATGATAATAATAGAAAAAAAAGAATATAAATAAATCAATCAATTATAGTAAATATATATATGTGTGTATATTGAATAGATTAAATATACAGTAGTGCAAAATCAGAAATAATACACATTTTTAAAAAAGGTGAGGTAGCATTCATGGATTCAATGTCCATTTAGGAATCAGATGGCAGAGGGGAAGAAGCTGTTCCTGAATTGCTGAGGGTGCGCCCTCAGGTTTCTGTATCTCCTACCTGATGTTAACAGTGAGAAAAGGACATGTCCTGGGTGATGGAGGTCCTTAATAATGGACATCTCCCTCCTAAGGCACTGCTCCTTGAAGATGTCTTGGATATTATGGAGGCTGGTGCCCAAAATGGAGCTGACTAATTTTACAACTTTCTGCAACTTCTTTCAGTCCTGTACAGTAGCCCCCCTCCCCGAACTAGACAGTGATGCAGCCTGTCAGAATGCGTTCCACAAAACAGCTATAGAAGTTTCAGCGTTTTAGTTGACAAACGGAATCTCTTCAGACTCCTAATGAAATATAGTCACTGTCTTGCCACCTTTATAGCTGCATCGAGATGTTGGGACCAGGTTAGATCCTCAGAGATCTTGACACCCAGGAGCTTGAAGTTGCTCACTCTCTCCACTTCTATGAGGATTGGTTTGTGTTTCCTCATCTTACCCTTCCTGAAGTCCACCATCAGCTCTTTCATCTTACTGACATTGAATACAAGGTTGTTGCTGCGACACCACTCAACTAGCTGGTATATCTCAGTCCTGTATGTCCTCTCATCTCCATCTGAGATTCTATTAACAATGGTTAATAGACCATTAACAATCAGCAAATTTATAGATGGCATTTGACCGATACCTCCCCACACAGTCATGGGTATAGACAGAGTAGAGCAGTGGGCTAAGCACACACCCCTGGGTTGCACTAGTGTTGATCGTCAGCGAGGAGGAGATGATATCACCAGTCCACACAGATTGTGGTCTTCCGGTCAGGAAGTTGAGGATCCAATTGCAGAGGAAGCTACAGAGGGCCCAGGTTCTTATCAGTCTGTGGGAATGATGATGTTAAGCACTGAGGTATAGTCAGCAAACAGCATCTAGACATGGGTGTTTGTATTGTCCAGGTGATGTAAGACCAGCTGTTGAGACATTGAGATTTTGCGTCTGCTGTAGACCTATTGTGGCGACAGATAAATTGCACTGGGTCCAGGTACTTGCTGAGGCAGGAGCTGATTCTAGCCATGACCAACCTCTCAAAGCATTTCATCACCATAGATATGAGAGCTATTGAGGGAAAGGTTGTTATCATGACGCCATTTCACTAAGCTCCCTATCTCCTTCCTGTACCTTGATTCATTATTCAGAATGAATTGAACCCACATCTACCACTTCAGCTGGCAGCTCGATCCACACTCGCACCACAATGCCTTCACCAATCTTTGCCCATTATTTGCCCTCTTGAAACAGAGGCTATGTTTAGCAATCCTGGCAGGATTATTAAAAGAAGTTGAGATCAATTTTAAAAAAAACATCCAAAATATTCATCCCTAATGATTAGGCCAAATTGACAAGTTCTTCCCATAATTGTCCTGCCAAGATTCCCACTCTCCAATAAAAAACCCTCAGAATGACTGAGTGTCATTCAGTTCTCTGTCTCCTTCCCATACTCGGTGACTCATCATTATTTGAGATATGGCTCACTATTATCTGCAAACTTGTAGATAGAGTGAGAACAGAATCTGGTCATGCAGTCCCGAGTGTGCAGGGAGTAGAGTCGGGTGCTGAAGATGCCACCTTGTGAAGCGCCAGTGTTTACAGTAACAGTGTTGCTGCCTGTCCTTACTGAGGTCCTAGCAGTCTATTGGTCAGCATGTTGGTCAGAATCCAAGCATTAGCAGGAGATCTGTTGGATCGCACAGGCATTTAAGAGAATGTATGACGTTTCCTTTATTTTTACAAACATACAAAAGTTTATTCAATCACATAATACAATTAGGGGTTTACAAATTGTTAACAATTTCAAATTACAAGATGATTATTTGTTTATTTATCTACTTATTGAGATACAGCACAGAATAGGACCCTTCTGGCCCCTCGAGCCACACTGCCCAGCAATCCTAGACTAATCATGGGACAATTTATGATGATCAATTAAACTACCAGCCAGTACATCCTTAGGCTATGGGAGGACTGTCAGAGCACTCGGGAAACCCACATGGTCATGAGGAGAACATAATTCTGTAATCACAGGCAGCAGAAAGAATTGAACCTGGGTCACCTGCACTGTAAAGCATTGTGCTAAACACTACGCCTTTGTGCCACCCTATAGTATTGTCTACAAAGCACTGCCTGCTGCCTGGACCTGCGAATTGCCATCTTGGCCAGGCCCAGGAGCAAGACCCTCCTTTAGGGCTGGGAAGGAAGGGGGAAGACGCCAGAATAAAAAGGTGAGGGGAGGGGAAAGAGTTTAGCTGGAAGATGATAGGTGAGGCCAGGTGGATGGGAAAGGTTATGAGCTGAAGAAGAAGGAAACTGATAGGAGAGGAGAGTTGATCACAGGAGAAAGGGAAGGAGGAGGGGACCCAGGGGGAAATGATAGGTAGGTGAAAAGAGGTCAAAGGTCAGAGTGGGGACTAGAGGAAGGGGAGGAGGGGAATATTATTTACCAGAAGGCACGAGCTGAAGCCATTGACTGACTTGACAGAATGGGAATGCAAATTGGATTTAAAATGTTTGGCCACTGGGAAATTCACTTGTGGCGGATGGGCAGAGGTACTCAATGAAGCAGTCCCTCAATTTACAACAAGTCTCACCAATGTAGAGGAGGCCGCACTGGAAGCATTAGACAATAGCCAACCCCAGCAGATTCACGGGTGAAGCATTGCCTCACCTGGAAGGACTGTTTGGGGCCCTGAATGGAGGTGAGGGAGGAGGTGTGTGGGCAGGTGTAGCACTTGGCCACTTGTAGGGGATAAGTGACAGGAGAGAGATTAGTGGGGAGGGACGAATGGACAATGAATCACGGAGGGAGCGATTCCTGTAGAAAGCAGGGGGGAGGGAGGAGGATCCCACAAGATGATATACCATCTCCTGGCCACAGAAAGGATAAAATCAGAAACAGGTTTAATATCAGTGTCATATGTCGTAAAATTTGTTATTTTGAGGCAGCAGTATATTGCAATACATAATAATAAAAAACTATAATTACAAGAAATGTATATTTTTTTAATTTAAATTAGATAATAATGCAACACTGTAAGAAATGTATATGTGTGTGTGTGTATATATATATATATATATATATATATATTCAGATTTAAATTAATTAAGTAGCACTGTGAGGATCATGTTTTTTGATTTCTCAAGTGCCGTCAATACCTTACAGCTCTCATTGCTGGGGAAAAAGTTCCGTTCAATGCAGGCTGGCACTTCCATTGTATCCTGGATAATGGACTACCTGACTGACAGACCACAATATGTGCGGCTTCAGAGCTGTGTGTCAGACATGGCTATGAGCATAGGGGACTTTATTGGCTCCCTTCATGTTTACCCTGTATAACTCCGACTTTAGAGTCACTAAGTCATGTCATCTGCAGAAATTCTCCGATGACTCAGCAATAGTTGGGTGTATAAAGGGAGGACGGGAGGATGAATACAGGGCCCTGGTGGAGGACTTTGTCCAATGGTGCAAGCTGAATCATCTGCAGCTCAACGTCAGTAAGAGAAAGGAGATGGTGATGGACTTTAGGAAGACTAAGCCTGCATTGCTCCCTATTACGGTTGATGGTGAGGACGTGGATGTGGTGAGGACCTACAAGTACCCAGGGGTGCACCTGGATGACAGACTTGAGTGGAGCACCAACACAGAGGCCGTGTACAAGAAGGGTCAGGGTCACCTCTACCTCCTGAGGAGAGTGAGGTCCTTTGGAGTATGTAGGACTTTCCTTCACGTGTTCTACCAATCTGTTGTTGCCAGTACAATCTCCTATGTGGTGATGTGCTGGGGCAATGGCAATAATACAGGTGATGTCAACAGGCTCAATAAACTGATTAGAAAGGCTGGCTCTGTTATAGGAGTCAAACTGGACACACTGGAGGCTGAGGTAGAACAAAGGATCCAGTGGAAAATCCTGGCAATCCTGGACAATGTTTCTTACCCTCTGCATGCCACCTTGGCTGAACAGAGGAGCACTTTTAGTCATAGACCAAGACAACTACGCTGTTCTAAAGAGGTTATTCTTACCCTCAGTCATTAGGCTCTATAATGAGTCAACTTGTAGCCGGGGAAGTGATGATCCTCTCCTGTTAGCTATTTTTTAATTCTTTTTACTTCTCTTCTAATATTTGTATATCTGTGCACCTGTAATGCTACTGTGACACTGTAATTTCCTTTGGAATCAATAAAGTATCTATCTATCTGTCTAGTACAAAAAGAAAAACATTCTCAAGTAGAACTAGGTCATCTGGTCCTTCAAAACTACTCCATCATTCAATCATCGTGGCTGATTTATTTTCCCTCTCAACCCCATTCTTCTGCTTTCTTCCCACAATATTTGATGCCCTGACTGATCAAGAACCTATAATGGGTTCATTGTCCATTCAGAAATCTGATGATGGAGGGGAAGAAGCTTTTCCTAAAGCATTGAGTGTGTGTCTCCAGGCTCCTGTACCACGTCCTTGATGACAGCAATGAGAAGAGGGCATGTCCTGGGAGGACTGGGTTTCAGCAAACTGGCTCGGAGTCTGTCGTGTGCAAATCCGCTATGCAACAGGTCCCCAATGTGCAGGAGAAATTCCCTGCATAAAGGAACTTCCACTGGGGAAAAAAATTGGAGACCCAGAAAATTACGAGGGGTATAGATCGGATAAACGCAAGCAGGCTTTTCCCACTGAGGGTGGGTGGTACTACAACTAGAGGTCATGGGTTAAGAGTGAAAGGTGAAAAGTTTAAGGGGAACATGAGGGGAAACTTCTTCACTCAGAGGGTCACAAGAATGTGGAACGAGCTGCCAGCACAAGTGGTGATTGCGAGCTCAATTTCAACAATTAAGATAAGCTTGGATAAGTACATGGGTGGTAGGGGCAAGGAGGGCCATGCTCCAGATGCAGGGCAACGGGACTAGGTAGTTTCAATGGTTCAGCACAGACTAGAAGGGCCAAAGGGCCCGTTTCTGTACTGTACTTTTCTATGACTAAGTGTTGACGTGAAAGCTTTCACAGATGGAGCTTGTCCATCAGCACAGTTAATGGGTAATTAGCTCATACTCTGTTGGCTGCCTGTCTCCAACCATCCCTCGCTTCTGTTTGCATGGATAAGTGTTTACAGCATATGGTCAATTAGAAGAATGAACTCCAAGTGGCTGAGGTCAAACTGTTGATTTTTTTATGAGGAGCCAAGCCAAAGCTAAGGAAAGTAAAATTAATGTAGGTTATATTTTAAAAAAACAACTGAATCAAAACTGCAAAGACTGCAAATTGTAAGGACACACAGCTCGGAAATCATTCTTCCCTGAGCTGGCTGTTAAGCTCCAAGTCATTGAGTATATTTAAAGCAACACACACAAAAAATGCTGGTGGAACGCAGCAGGCCAGGCAGCATCTATAGGAAGAGGTACAGTCGACGTTTCGGGCCGAGACCCTTCCTATAGATGCTGCCTGGCCTGCTGCGTTCCACCAGCATTTTTTGTGTGTGTTCCTTGAATTTCCAGCATCTGCAGATTTCCTCGTGTTTGAGTGTATTTAAAGCGGAGTTTGAGAGGTTCTTGATTAATCAGGTTATGGGAAAGAAAGCAGAGATTAGGGTTGAGAGGGAAAATAAATCGGCCATGATGATCGAATGATGGAGTAGATTCAATGGACAAAATGGCCTAAATCTGCTCCTATATCTTATAATTAACACTCCATTATTAATTAACACTCCATTTCCTTCACTTTCTACACTGCCCTGCAGGGTGGCACGGTAACATTGCAGTTAGTCTAACACTATTACGACGTGGGAGACCTGGGTTCAATTCCCGCAGCTGTCTGTAAGGAGTTTGTATGTTCTCCCCGTGAGCACATGGGTTTCTGCCAGGTGCTCCAGTCTCCTCCCACATTCCAAACAGGTCAGCAGGTTAATTGGTCACATGGATTTAAACGACTGGTGAGGGCTCATTGGGCTGGGAGGGCCCATTACTGTGCTGTATCTCTAAATTTTTTCAAAAGTCTCTTGACTGCAAGGGATTTGTTTAAAATTTATTACACACGGGACAATTCATATCTCTCAAAGGCAAATATTTACCCAGATCTCTGTTTAATATCATAGACCACAGAGCAGTTCAGCACAGCACAGCCCTTCTGCCTGTGATGTCTTTTTTGACCATGATACCAAATTAAAATGGACAACTGAAGCAAAAACAAAAGTCTGCTGAAGGAATTCAGCTGTTCAAGCAGAACCGTGAGAGGAAAGGAATTGCTGACATTTTGGGTTTAAAAACCCTGCACTGGGACCCTGAGGGAACTTAATTCATTTCCTCCCTATTCCACGTTCCCGGGGAGATCGGAACCCTGAAACCCAGTCCTGATCTGCTGACTCCTCCAGTAGATTGATTACTGCTCCAGATTCCAGCATCTGTGGCCTTTTGTGTCTCTAATGGCCTGCATGAAATGTATATTCCTCAATCTATTGCCTATACGCCTATCCGAACACCTCTATTGTTCTCATATTTGCTTCCTCCACTGCTCCCGCAGCCTGTCCCAGACACCTTCCACTCTCTGTGGAGAAAAGAATCTTGCCGCATATATCTCAGGTTCAGAAATGCAAGGGGTTGTGTGGGTGCTGGAAATTCACTCCAGAATCAATGAAAGACCACACCCGACAGGGCAGACAAACAACCAATGTACAAAAGACAACAAACTGTGGAGGAGAAGATGGCGACGTGACGCAACGCGTATGGCCTCTCGGGTGAATGACACCTGTAATCTGCCAAGTAGGGGACCGTGCACAATTCTGATTTGATGGAGATAGACGTGAGAGTACGGAGGAACATCTGGAGAAACTTCTGAAATGCTCGCTTCGCTGCCGCTGCTACTGTGTGGTAACCGGAATCTCCGGAGCAGAAGACCCCGAATCCTCGGCTTTGCTTGTTTCAGCGGCCGGGGCAAGGTCGATGGTGCTCAGGAGGCTGTATCAGAGGGGCTGGTCGGAGGCTCGAAGTTTTTCGATGGACGGACTCACTGTCGGTTGTGGTCGGCTGCTTCCAAGGCATCGGCAGTTGTCGGTGCCTGGAGGTTTATGGCAGGGAGTTTCTCCCTTTTGCCGCCTGCTATCGGGGACGCAGGAGTCGATCGGGACTTGAAACTTTTTTTACCATGCCCATGGTCTGTTCTTTATCAAATTATGGTATTGCTTTGCACTGCTGTAACTATATGTTATAATTATGTGGTTCTGTCAGGGTTAGTCTTTGGTTTGTCCTGTTTTCTGTGATATCACTCCGGAGAAACATTGTATCATTTCTTAATGCGTGTATGCATTTCTAAATGACAATAAAAGAGGACTGAGTGTCCTCATAATCTAAAAAAAATACAAAATTTAAAAAAGAAGTAATCATTGTAATAATAATAATCTAATATTTAGAATGTGATATGAGGAATTTTTGAAAGTGAGTCCAGAGATTGTGGGAACAGTTCAGTGTTGAGGTGAGTGAAGTTGAGTGAAGTTACTTTGGTTCACGAGCCTGAGGGTTGAGAGATAATAATTGTTCCTGAATCTGGTGGTGTGAGTCCCCTAAGGCTCCTGAACTTTCTCTTCGTCATGACAGAAGCGAGAAGAGAGCAAGACCTGGGTGGAGGGGGATCCCGATGATGGATGCTGCTTTCCTGTGACAACGCTTCCTGTAAATGTGCTCAATAGTGGGGAGGGCTTTACCCAGGACGAACTGGGCTGTATCCACTCTGGTTCAAGAGCCTGATGTCTGTAGTGCGGTGTCCAGAATCAAACACAGAACTCTAACATCTGAGTTTTTTCACAGCATGCTCACTTTTATGTTTTCATATTTTATTTACCAAATTCATATTACTTTCGAACAATACTAGCCACCGCCCTGTGCTCTTTGGTCAGTGTGATCCCATTGCTGACCCTCTACCCTCAGGACCACATACTGGTGTATCTAAAGTTTTCTCTGGCTTAGTGCAGATCAACTGGGTGACACGATGCTAGACTTTTGAAGGTGGTGATGAAGTAAATGCAAGACACCCGCTCTCTTAGGGAAAGCACAAGAAACTGTCACTGAAAGGCAGTCACCAAGAATTCCAAAAGGGAACTCAAAAACAACTTGTTTACCATGAGGAGGTGATATGTGGAATGGTTGATACAAATGCTATCAATGCATTCCAGGGGAGGCTGGAGATATACTTGGTATCCACTTTAATAGGTACACCTGTACACCTGCTTGTTAAAGCAAATATCTAATCGGTTAATCATGTGGCAGCAACTCAGTGCATAAAAGCATGCAGACACAGTCAGAGATTCAGTGGTTTTTCTGACCAAACATCAGAATGGGGAAGAAATGTGATCTAAGTGACTTTGACAGTGGAATGATTCTTGGTGCCAGATGGGGTGGTTTGAGTATCTCAGAAACTGCTGATCTCCTGGGATTTTCACACATAACGGTCTCTGGAGTTTACAGAGAATGGTGTGAAAAATAAAAAAACATCCAGTGAGTGGCAGTTCTGTGGGTGAAACCACCTTGTGAATGAGAGAGGTCAGAGGAGAGGATGGTCATGACTAGACTGAGCTCCTGTCCCAGCAAGGACCTGGATCCATTGCAATTTGCCTGTCACCACAATAGGTCAACAGCAGATGCAATCTCAATGGCTCTCCACATGGCTTTAGACCACCTGGACAACACAAACACCTACATCAGGATGTTGTTCATCGACTATAGCTCAACATTTAATACCATCTTTCCCACAACCCTGATTGAGAAGTTGCAGAATCTGGGCCTCTATACCTCCCTCTGCAACTGGATCCTCGACTTCCTAACCAGAAGACCACAATCTGTGTGGACTGGTGACAGTATATCCTCTTCGCTGACGATCAACACTGGTGCACCTCAGGGGTGTGTGCTTAGCCCACTGCTCTACTCTCTGTATACACATAACTGTGTGGCTAGGCATAGCTCAAATACCATCTATAAATTTGTTGATGATACAACCGTTGTTGGTAAAATCTCAGGTGGCGACGAGAGGGCGTTCAGGAGTGAGATATGCCAACTAGTGGAGTGGTGCCACAGCAACAACCTGGCATTCAATGTCAGTAAGATGAAAGAGCTGATTGTGGACTTCAGGAAGGGTAAGATGAAGGAACACATACCAATCCTCATAGAGGGATCAGAAGCAGAGAGAGTGAGCAGTTTCAAGTTCCTCGGTGTCAAGATCTCTGAGGATCTAACCTGACCCCAACATATCGATGTAGTTGTAAAGAAGGCAAGACAGCGGCTGTACTTTATTAGGAGTTTGAAGAGATTTGGCATGTCAACAAATACACACAAAAACTTCTATAGTTGTACCATGGAGAGCATTCTGACAGGCTGCATCACTGTCTGGTATGGAGGGGCTACTGCACTGCAACAAAAGAAGCTGCAGAAGGTTGTAAATCTAGTCAGCTCCATCTCGGGCACTAGCCTGCAAAGTACCCAGGACACCCTCAGGGAGCAGTGTCTCAGAAAGGTGGCGTCCATTATTAAGGACCTCCAGCACCCAGGACATGCCCTTTTCTCACTGTTACCATCAGGTAGGAGGTACAGGAACCTGAAGGCACAAACTCGGCGATTCAGGAACAGCTTCTTCCCCTCTGCCATCCAAATTCCTCAATGGACATTGAAGCTTTGGACACTACCTCACTTTTTTTTAAATATACAGTATTTCTGTTTTTGCACATTTTTAAAAATCTATTCACTATATGTAATTGATTTACTTGTTTATTTATTATTATTATTTTTGTTTTTATTTCCTCTCTGCTAGATTATGTATTGCATTGAACTGCTGCTGAGAAGTTAACAAATTTCACATCACATGCCGGTGATAATAATAGTCTGATTCTGAGTGGTTCAAGCTGACGGGACAGTAACTCAAATAACCATGTGTTACAACGGTGGTGTGCAAAGGAGAATCTCTGAACACACAGCATGTCGAACCTTGAGGTGGACGGGATACAGCAGCAGAAGACCATGCCAGTTTCCACTCCTGCACCTAATAAAGTGGCCGCTGAGCGTAAATTAATCTCGATGCAGATGACGCATTTCACTGCATGTTTCGATGTACGTATGACAAATAAACGAATCGGAACCCTGGATATTGTAACTCTGTCTGCTCTCTCCCCCTGCCTTGCTCAAAGGAATGATGAAAAACCACAGTTGTTATTTTCAGGATTTGTGAGAGCAGTGAGTTTGTGGTCTTGCCCAGCCCAGTGATCGGCTGACCAGCTCAGCGAATCCCTTGAACAACAATGGCAGTTGTGGCCAGAGCTCTGTTCTATCATGAAGGAAACATTTATTAGTGAAATGACCGAACAGTTAGTCACAGCTGTTTACTTCAGGCTTGTTCTCCTTGTTGAGGTCCATGATACATCCATGTGACACCAAGCAACATTCTGGGGATCTTTTCCCTAACCACTTTTTTCCTATGGCTATGCCTCATCGGAATCTTGCTGTGAAGGATCAGCCTGAGACCTGGGCACACGTTAGAGTTTACATGTGGTTTAACCGCAGAACATACTTCTGCCTTCATGAGGGGGCTGAAGAGAGCTAGACTGTGCTGCCTTCTACAGATAATCACGACCTTCTACAGACGTGCAGTAAAAAGCGTCCTAACGAGTTGCATCACTGCACGGTACGGAAGCTGCACTGTGGCAAACAAGACGGGCGGTCAAAACTGATCAGCGCCACCAGCCTAGCCATCATGGAGGACATACAATAAATCCAAATAGCTGCTGGAAAGGCGGCAGAAACATCATGAAGGATTCCACCACCCTACTCATAGACTGTTTGTCCCACTCCCATCAGGGAGGAGGCTATGTTGCATCCACACCAGGACCACCAGACTCAAAAACAGTTACTTTCCCCGAGCAGTAAGGCTGATCAACACCTCCACCCACTAACCCACCCCTCCACACCCCCAACCACCACTACTTTATCATTTCCTGTCAGAGTCACCTTGTGTGCAGACACTCCTGTGGGCATGCAACCCATCTATGTATATAAGCTATCTTCTGTATTTATATTTATTGTGTTTTTTATTTTTCTGTTATTTATGTTATTGTGTGTGTGTGTGTGTTTTGTTTTGTGCTGCATTGAATCTGTAGTAACAATTATTTCATTCTCCTTTACACTTGTGTACTGGAAATAATATTAAACAATCTTCATTCTTGAATCTTGAACCAATAGAAGGTAATCTCCTTTGGAATGCGAACCTCTTTATCCCCAAGAAATTGTCCATTATTTGGTGAGACCGTGGCTAATCTGTAGCCCTAATCGGCATCCCTCCACATCTCTCAATGAGTAGTATCTACCGGAGGGACAGAGGCCCAGGTTTTGGAGCTTGTTGGTCAGTACTGAGAAGATGAAGATGTTGAATGCTGGGCTGTAATCACACAAGCAGCAGTCTGATGTAGGTAATGTCATTGTCTCAGTGATCCAAAGCTGAGCGGAGAGCCAGTGAGATTACATTCACTATAGACCTATTGTGCTGACAGGCAAATTGCAGCAGGTCCAGACCCTTGCTTAGTGGGCCCGAGTCTAGACCTCAAATCTACCTCATTATGCCCTTGATAACTTTTTGTTGGAACTTATTCGGTAAGTGTAACACTTTATTTTGTAATTGTTTCCCCTTGTACTACCTCACTGCTCTGTTGTAATGAAATAATTTGTTTTGAAGGCATGTAAAACAAAGTTTTTCATTGAACCCCGGAACAATAATCCAATTTACCAGTTTCCACACATACCTGACTTGCATCCTGTGGATAGTGGACAGCCTTTAGGATGTCGAGAAGTGAGTCACTCACCACAGGAGATATACAGCCTCTGTATCCAGTAGTTTTGTACTAACTTTACTGCATGAATGAAGGCTGTTCTTCCCATTGTGCATATACTATCTGCTATAATGGAAGTTTGTGGAACACCAGAGAAGGTGTATTCTACTTTCAGAGACGCAGAGGCCAATTTGTCCTATCAGATCCATTATGGCCCACTGAGGGAACTATCCTATCAATCTCATTCAACCCCACTTCTTCTGGGGGCCTCTTCGCCAAGCTCAGCTTTCTAACATAGCAGCTGACACTTTTAGTGATCAAAGGGCTATGTTTGAGTAAGGTAAACTCCCAAGCAGTAGTTTTTGTTCAGCTTCTTGCCATAAACAGGAGCCACTGTTCAGCTCTTAATGTAAATAGCAAACAAGCAGCACTATCTGTAGAACACAGGATGCTAACCCACTGCATGAGGCTGGTTGCTGTGTAAGGCAATGGGATGATGATAATTGAGCTTGTATCAAATCAGACAACACTGGCGAAATTATTTAGTTCAAGGAAGCATGCACACCTGATCTATCAATACTTGGAAGATTTGTGTCCTCTGAGAGTCAGTATTCACAGCATTAATTCTGGGTGTCTGGGAAGTCTGACACCAGAAGCTTTTAGACTGTATGTGAGAAAAGGTATCTGAAAAATATCACGTGCCTGTGAAGTCGCCAAGTGGCAGAAAGACAGCGTTAATTTAAGAGAACAGTCAAGTTTGTTGGGAATGGTCAAGAAACATCAATAAAAATGATAGAAATGAACCAGAATCCATTTGATTTCTGCAACTCGTGGTATATCCTTTTAGCTTATAGGAATTGTACCTGTGTTCTGAAAATCCTTTGTGTATTAGAAATCATTTGTGATTGGAAAATCTTTTATAAGATCGAAAACTTCTGTGAGCTTTAAATGTGTTTTATGAATTGCATATAAATTTAAACATGTATCACTAGAAATAAATGAACTGTGTTTAAATTACTTTGTCAGCTGGAAGTATTGCCTCCGTGGCAGAGAGGGCAGACCCACCACTCAAATAGTGGATGTTGACAGTTAAACCTGCCGTGGAGGATGAACAGAGAAGTGAACTAGTTTCTGAAGAGTGGGTGTATTCTTTACCGTATAATCTCCCTTTAGAGAGGGTACCCATAGCTATCTATATCCAATAGGGCTTAAGAACTTTGTTTGAATTTAAAGCTCTGTGGTCAGCAAACCCAATGCCATCACAGCTAAAAGTTACTCCCTCACACATGGACATCATCTTCGCTCACTGGTTTCGATAGCTGTGGTGCATACGGCATGTTCCGATCACATCAGAATCAGGCTTATTATCACTGACAGCTGTGAACTTGTTTTAACGCAGCAATACATTAAATACACTAAAATACACACTGGAATATATATTTACAAAGATAGTGAGGTAGTGTTCATGGGTTCATTGTCCATTCAGTAATCACTGCACAGTGCAGTGCAGGAACAGGCCTTTGAGTAATATTATGCCAAATGAAATGCCCAATTCAACTAATCCCTTCTACCTACACAATGTCCATATTCATATATTCATATTCATATGCATTTGACATGCTTCTGTGAAATTTGCCTCTACCACCACCCCAGGCAGCACATTCCAGGCACTCACATTCCCTCTGTAAAAAAAACTTGCCCTGCATATCTCCTTTGTACTTACCCCTCTTGCTTTAAATATACGTCCTCTTGTATTAAGTATTTCAACCCCAGGCAAACGATACTGCCTGTCTACCCTTGTCAGTGCCTTTCATAACTTCTCTCATGTCTCTCTTCAGCGTCCACCGCTGCAGAGCAAACAAAGTTCAAAGTAAATTTATTATCAAAGTGCATATCTGTCACCATACACAACCCTGAGCTTCATATCCTTGTGGGCATACTCTATAAATCCATAATAACTGTAATAGAATCAATGAAAGACTGCTCCAACTGGGTGTTCAACCAGTGTGCAAAAGAAAATAAACTGTGCAAAAACAAACAGAAGGAAATAATAAATAATAAATAAATAAGCATTGAGAACATGCGATGAAGAGTTGAGGTAAGTGACTGTGGAAACACTTCAATGACGGGGCAAGTGAAGTTATCTCCTTTGGTTCAAGAGCCTGATGGTTGAGGGGTAATAACTGTTCCTGAAGCTGGTGGTGTGAGTCCTGGGGCTCCTGTATCACCTTCCTGGTGGTAGCAGTGAGAAGGGAGCATGACCTGGGTGGTGGGGGTCCCTGACGATGGATGCTGCTTTCCTGCAACGGCATTTCATGTATCCATGTATTCAATGTATTTCATGTATTTTTTAGATTATGAGAACACTCAGTCCTCTTTTATTGTCATTTAGAAATGCATACATTCATTAAGAAATGATACAATGTTTCTCCGGCGTGATATCACAGAAGACAAGACAGACCAAAGACTAACACTGACAAAACCACATAATTATTACATATAGTTACAGCAGTGCAAAGCAATACCATAATTTGATGAAGAACAGTCCATAGGCACAGTAAAAAAAATAGTCTCAAAAGTCCCCAAGTGGATCGACTCCTGAGTCCCCGATAGCAGGCGGCAAAAGGGAGAAACTCCCTGCCATAAACCTCCAGGCACCATCAACTTGCCGATACCTTGGAAGCAGCCGACCCTGAGTCCATCTGTCCGAAAACTCCGAGCCTCCGACCAGCCTCTCCGATACAGCCTTCCGAGCGCCATCCTCTGCCGAGTGCCTTCGACCTCTCCCCGGCTGCTGAAACACGCAAAGCCAAGGATTTCGAAGCCTTCAGTTCCAGAGATTCCGGTTACCGCACAGTAACAGCAGTAGCAAAACAGACATTTCAGAAGTTTTCTAGATGTTCCGCTGTGCTCTCACGTCTGTCTCCATCAAATCAGGATTGTGCACAGTCCCCTACTTGACAGATAACAGATATTCATCATCGGAGAGGCCGCGCGCGCTGTCGTCAATGGTGGGAAGGCTTTTACTCCTGATGGACTGGGCCATATTCACCACTTTATTCGAGGTTTACCAGTATGCTACCAAGCAGTATCCTGGTAAACCTCTTCTGCACCTTCTCCAAAGCCTTCACCTCCATCCTGTAATGGGTTGACCAGAATGGACGTGGCTTAACCAGAGATTTATAAAGATGCAATATTATTTTCTGAATTTTGAAAATGGCCTGACTAATAAAAGCAGATTCAGATTCAAGTTCAACTTCAAATTCAAGTTTAATTATCATTCAACCATACATGAATACAGCCAAATGAAACAGTGTTCCTCTGAGGCCAAGGTGCAAAAACACAGTACATACAGTCACAGTGAGAGAGTTACACATAGCACAAAGAACATATAGATATATAAGACAGCAGTAAAATACAGTCACTCAAAAAATATACATAGCCCAAGTCCCTGAGTGATGTGCTGTAAATTGATGGTGCACGGTAGTTACGGGTGAGAATAAGCAGTTCTCAATATGAATGCAATCCAGCTTGTCATTCCACTGATTGAACACTGGAGGGCAGCAGTGATGGGAGGGCCAGCCCCCAACCCAGCATGGACGGCATGCTACGCTGTCTCTGGCGTCTCCTCTCCTGGACTACTGCAACAGGCGAGCTCACAGCTTGAGGCCTAGTCCTTGCCTAGGCCTAGTCCTAGTCCTTCCACGCAGCTACCCTGCTGTCTGTCTATCCAATAAACATGGGAAATGGACTTGCAGAATTTTACGTTTTCAATGTCAGGGTCTTGCAACCTCAAGAGAAGCGCCTGAGACAATCCAAGACAATTCAGATTTATTTGTCACATGGGAACATAGAGTGAAATGCATTGTTTGCATCAACCAACACAACCTGAGAATATGCTGGACGACAGCCCACAAGTATTGCCACATATTCCGATGCCAACAGAGCATGTCCAGAATGTCCAACACACCAATAGCACAACACAGCACACAGAACACAGAACATAGAACACTGTAAACAGGCGCAGAACACAGACACAGATATAGAACATGGAACGCAGAACACAGACATAGAACATGGGACACAGCACACAGTACACAGAACATAGAACACAGACACTGAACACAAACATAGGACATGGAACGCAGGATGCAAGTCACAGGATGTAAGTCACAGTACACAGAACGCAGAACACAGACACAGAACATGGAACACAGGACACAGTACACTGAACATAGAACACAGACACAGAACACAACAATAGCATAACACAGGCACAGGACATGGAACACAGGACACAGTACACTGAACATAGAACACAGACACAGAACACAGGACACAGGATACAGAACACAGGACATGGAACACGGGACACAGTACACAGAATATAGAACACAGAACACAGGATACAGGACAGAACATAAGACACAGAATACATCACACAGAACACAGGACATAGTACACAGAATATAGATCAGAGAACACAGGACACAGAATTCAGGACAGAGAATGCAGAACATGGAACACAGGACACAAGAGACAAGACCACAAGATACAAGACACGGGCACAGAACACAGGACATAGACACAGGATACAAGGCATAGTACACAGAACATAGATGAGAGAACACAGGACTCAGAATTCAGGACAGAGAATGCAGAACATGGAATGCAAGACACAAGACCACAAGATACAAGGCACAGAACATTGGACACAGGACACAGAAACGCAGAACAGAGGACACAGAACAAAACAATCTCCTTTCCTAACTTCCCACCTCACACACACACACACACAGGCATCCAACGCTGGACAAGCCACCTCCAGGCCTCTAGTTCTTGGCCCCGGGCTCACAATCTTGCAGTCATTGGACATTCAACGTCCAATATCTGGCTGGGATGCATGCCTTATGCCTTCTTTACCACCCTAACAACCTGTGCAGCCACTTCTGGGGAGTGAGGCACTTGGACCCTAAGGTCCCTCAGTACATCAACATTGCTAAGGGTCTTGCCATTAGAGGCGCTACATTGCTCAATGGTTCTGTAGTTGTCCACAACTCCAGAAAAGTCAATGTACTGTAGACTTTAGGATGTGGATGGTGCTGCATGAAGTCAAGTCTAGGTAACATATCCAAGCAACTCTGAACAAAATTGGTACAAGATTATAATTGTTACACATACCATTACTATTTTCTAAATGGGGAGAAAATTCAAAAATCTGAGGTGCAAAGTTCTTGTGCCGGATTCCCTAAAGGTTAACTTGCAGGTTGAGTCAGTGGTGAGGAAGGTAAATGCAATGTTAGCATTAATTTCAAGAGGATTAGAATATAAAGGCAAAAATGTAATGCTGAGGCTCAATAAAGTATTGGAGTATTGTAAGCAATTCAGGGCTCCTTGCACATGAAACGATGTGCTGGCATTGGAGATGGTCCAAAGGAAGTTCACGAGAGTGATCCCAGGAATAAAAGGGTTAATGTATGAGGAGCATTTGATGGCTTTGGGCCTGTTTCACTGGGGTTCAGAAGAATGAGGGGAGATCTCATTGAAATATATCGAATATTGAAAGGCCTTGATAGAGTGGTCATGGAGAAGATGTTTCCTATAGTGGTGGAGTTTATGACCAAAGGGCACAAACTCAGGATTGAGAGATTTCCATTTAGAACAGAGATGAGGAAGAATTTCTTTAACCAGAAGTAAGTTAATCTGTGGAATTCATTGCCATGGACAGCTGTGGAGGCCAAATTAATGAGTATATTTAAAGCAGATGTTGATAGGTTCTTAAACAAGAGAAAATCTGCAGATGCTGGAAATTCAAGCAAAACACACAAAATACTGGAGGAACTCAGCAGGCCAGGCAGCATTTATGAAAAGAGTACAGTCAATGTTTCGGGCCAAGACCCTTCGGCAGTGAATGTGTGGGTGATTAGGAGCTGGCAGGGACAAGCGTGGCAGTACAATTGCTGCTACTTTACTGGTTAAAAGGCTTGGAGGTTCAGATAAGAACAAGAAACAAGCTTAAAGCCAGACCATGTCAATTCAACACAGTTCTTGAATCTGGTGGGGTGAGTCTTCGGGCATACCTCCTGCCCATTGGTAGCTGCAAGAAGATGGCATGGCCTGGATGGTGGAGGCCTTCAGATGTTGCCTTCTTCAACAGGAAAAATTTTAATTAGGGAAGGGCAAATTATGAGGCTATAAGACTAGAACTTGCGGGTGTGAACTGGGATGATGTTTTTGCAGGGAAGTGTACTATGGACATGTGGTCAATGTTTAGGGATCTCTTGCAGGATGTTAGGGATAAATTTTTTCCCAGTGAGGAAGATAAAGAATAGTAGGGTGAAGGAACTATGGGTGACAAGTGAGGTGGAAGAAGGCAGCATACATGAGGTTTAGGAAGCAAGGATCAGATGGGTCTAATGAGGAATATAGGATAGCAAGAAAGGAACTTAAGAAGGGGCTGAGGAGAGCAAGAAGGGGGCATGAGAAGGCCTTTGCGAGTAGGGTAAAGGAAAACCCTAAGGCATTCTTCAATTATGTGAAGAACAAAAGTATGACAGGAGTGAACATAGAAACATAGAAAATAGGTGCAGGAGTAGGCCATTCGGCCCTTTGAGCTTGCACCGCCATTTATTATGATCATGGCTGATCATCCAACTCAGAACCCCGCCCCAGCCTTCCCTCCATACTCCCTGATTCCTTTAGCCACAAGGGCCATATCTAACTCCCTCTTAAATATAGCCAATGAACTGGCCTCAACTGTTTCCTGTGGCAGAGAATTCTGCAGATTCACCACTATCTGTGTGAAGAAGTTTTCCTAATCTTGGTCCTAAAAGGCTTCCCCTTTATCCTCAAACTGTGACCCCTCGTTCTGGACTTCCCCAACATCAGAAACAATCTTCCTGCATCTAGCTTGTCCAATCCCTTTAGGATTTTATACGTTTCAATCAGATCCCCCCTCAATCTTCTAAATTCCAACGAGTATAAGCCTAGTTCATCCAGTCTTTCATCATATGAAAGTCCTGCCATCCCAGGAATCAATCTGGTGAACCTTCTTTGTACTCCCTCTATGGCAAGGATGTCTTTCCTCAGATTAGGGGACCAAAACTGCACACAATACTCCAGGTGTGGTCTCAACAAGGCCTTGTACAACTGCAGTAGTACCTCCCTGCTCCTGTACTCGAATCCTCTTGCTATAAATGCCAGCATTTATTCGCCTTTTTCACCGCCTGCTGTACCTGCATGCCCACTTTCAATGATTGTGTATAATGACACCCAGGTCTCGTTGCACCTCCCCTTTTCCTAATCGGCCACCATTCAGATAATAATCTGTTTTCCTGTTTTTGTCACCAAAGTGGATAACTTCACATTTATCCACATTAAATTGCATCTGCCATGAATTTGCCCACTCACCTAACCTATCCAAGTCACCCTGCATCCTCTTAGCATCCTCCTCACAGCTAACACTGCCACCCAGCTTCGTGTCATCCGCAAACTTGGAGATGCTGCATTTAATTCCCTCATCCAAGTCATTAATATATATTGTAAACAACTGGGGTCCCAGCACTGAGCCTTGCGGTACCCCACTAGTCACTACCTGCCATTCTGAAAAGGTCCCGTTTATTCCCATTCTTTGCTTCCTGTCTGCCAACCAATTCTCTATCCAGATCAATACCTTACCTCCAATACCATGTGCTTTAAGTTTGCACACTAATCTCCTGTGTGGGACCTTGTCAAAAGCCTTTTGAAAATCCAAATATACCACATCCACTGGTTCTCCCCTATCCACTCTACTAGTTACATTCTCAAAAATTCAATGAGATTCGTCAGACATGATTTTCCTTTCACAAATCCATGCTGACTTTGTCCGATCATTTCACCGCTTTCCAAATGTGCTGTTATCACATCTTTGATAACTGACTCTAGCAGTTTCCCCACCACCGCTGTTAGACTAACCGGGCTATAATTCCCTGGTTTCTCTCTCCCTCCTTTTTTAAAAAGTGGGGTTACATTAGCCACCCCCCAATCCTCAGGAACTAGTCCAGAATCTAAAGAGTTTTGAAAAATTATCACTAATGCATCCACTATTTCTTGGGCTACTTCCTTAAGCACTCTGGGATGCAGACCATCTGGCCCTGCGGATTTATCTGCCTTCAATCCCTTCAATTTACCGAACACCACTTCCCTACTAACATGTATTTCCCTCAGTTCCTCCATCTCACTGGTCCCTCTGTCCCCTACTATTTCGGGAAGATTATTTATGTCCTCCTTAGTGAAGACAGAACCAAAGTAATTATTCAATTGGTCTGCCATGTCCTTGCTCCCCATAATCAATTCACCTGTTTCTGTCTGTAGGGGACCTACATTTGCCTTAACCAATCTTTTTCTTTTCACATATCTATAAAAGCTTTTACAGTCAGTTTTTATGTTCCCTGCCAGTTTTCTCTCATAATCTTTTTTCCCCTTCCTAATTAAGCCCTCTGTCCTCCTCTGCTGAACTCTGAATTTCTTCGAGTCCTCAGGTGAGCCACTTTTTCTGGCTAATATGTATGCTTCTTCTTTGGAATTGATACTATCCCTAATTTCCCTTGTCAGCCACGGGTGCACTGCCTTCCTTGATTTATTCTTTTGCCAAACTGGGATGAGCAATTGTTGTAGTTCATCCATGCGATCTTTAAATGCTTGCCATTGCATATCCACCGTCAACCCTTTAAGTGTCATTTGCCAGTCTATCTTAGCTAATTCACACCTCATACCTTCAAAGTTACCCTTCTTTAAGTTCAGAACCTTTGTTTCTGAATTAACTATGTCACTCTCCATCTTAATGAAGAATTCCACCATATTACGGTCACTCTTACCCAAGGGGCCTCTCACGACAAGATTGCTAATTAACCCTTCCTCATTGCTCGATACCCAGTCTAGAATAACCTGCTCTCTAGTTGGTTCCTCGACATGTTGGTTCAAAAAACCATCCCGCATACATTCCAAGAAATCCTCTTCCTCAGCACCCTTACCAATTCGGTTCACCCAATCTACATGTAGATTGAAGTCACCCATTATAACTGCTGTTCCTTTATTGCACACATTTCTAATTTCCTGTTTAATACCATCCCCAACCTCACTACTACTGTTAGGTGGCCTGTACACAACTCCCACCAGCGTTTTCTGCCCCTTAGTGTTACGCAGCTCTACCCATATCGATTCCACATCTTCCCGGTTTATGTCCTTCCTTTCTATTGCGTTAATCTCCTCCCTAACCAGCAATGCCACCCCACCTCCTTTTCTTTCATGTCTATCCCTCCTGAATATTGAATATCCCTGAATGTTGAGCTCCCATCCTTGGTCACCCTGGAGCCATGTCTCTGTGATCCCAACTATATCATATTCATTAATAACAATCTGCACTTTTAATTCATCCACCTTGTTACGAATGCTCCTTGCATTGACACACAACGCCTTCAGGCGTGCTTTTACAACTCTCTTAGCCCTTATACCGATTAGAGATAAAGGTGGGAAGATGTGCCTGGAGGCTGTGGAAGTGAGCGAGGTCCTCAATGAATACTTCTCTTCAGTATTCACCAATGAGAGGGAACTTGATGATGGTAAGGACAATATGAGTGAGGTTGATGTTCTGGAGCATGTTGATATTAAGGGAGAGGAGGTGTGGGAGTTGTTAAAATACATTAGGACAGATAAGTCCCCGGTGCTTGATGGAATATTCCCCAGGCTGCTCCACGAGGCGAGGGAAGAGATTGCTGAGCCCCTGGCTAGGATCTTTATGTCCTCATTGTCCACGGGAATGGTACCAGAGGATTGCAGGGAGACGAATGTTGTCCCCTTGTTCAAAAGAGGTAGTAGGGATAGTCCGGGTAATTATAGACCAGTGAGCCTTACGTCTATGGTGGGAAAACTGTTGGAAAAGATTCTTAGAGATAGGATATATGGGAATTTAGAGAATCGTGGTCTGATCAGGAACAGTCAGCATGGCTTTGTGAAGGGCAGATCGTGTCTAACAAGCCTGGTAGAGTTCTTTGAGGAGGTGACCGGGCATATAGATGAGGGTAGTGCAGTGAATGTGATCTATATGGATTTTAGTAAGGCATTTGACAAGGTTCCACATGGTAGGCTTATTCAGAAAGTCAGAAGGCATGGGATCCAGGGAAGTTTGGCCAGGTGGATTCAGAATTGACTTGCCTGCAGAAGGCAGAGGGTCGTGGTGGAGGGAGTACATTCAGATTGGAGGATTGTGACTAGTGGTGTCCCACCAGGATCTGTTTTGGGACCTCTACTTTTCGTGATTTTTATTAATGACCTGGATGTGGGGGTAGAAGGGTGGGTTGGCAAGTTTGCAGACAACACAAAGGTTGGTGGTGTTGTGAATAGTGTGGAGGATTGTTGAAGATTGCAGAGAGACATTATTAGGATGCAGAAATGGGCTGAGAAGTGGCAGATGGAGTTCAACACGGAGAAATGTGAGTTGGTACACTTTGGAAGGACAAACTCCAAGGCAGAGCACAAAGTAAATGGCAGGATACTTGGTAGTGTGGAGGAGCAGAGGGAACTGGGGGTACATGTCCATAGATCCCTGAAAGTTTCCTCACAGGTAGATAAGGTAGTTAAGAAAGCTTATGGGGTGTTAGCTTTCGTAAGTCGAGGGATAGAGTTTAAGAGTCACGATGTAATGATGCAGCTCTATAAAACTCTGGTTAGGCCACACTTGGAGTACTGTGTCCAGTTCTGGTCGCCTCACTATAGGAAGGATGTGGAAGCATTGGAAAGGGTACAGAGGAGATCAACCAGGATGCTGCCTGGTTTAGAGAGTATGCATTATGACCAGAGATTAAGGGAGCTAGGGCTTTACTCTTTGGAAAGAAGGAGGATGAGAGGAGACATGGTAGAGGTGTACAAGATATTAAGAGGAATAGATAGAGTGGACAGTCAGCGCCTCTTCCCCAGGGCACCACTGCTCAATACAAGAGGACATGGCTTTAAGGTAAGGGGTGGGAAGTTCAAGGGGGATATCAGAGGAAGGTTTTTCACTCAGAGAGTGGTTGGTGCATGGAATGCACTGCCTGAGTCAGTGGTGGAGGCAGATACACTAGTGAAATTTAAGAGACTACTAGACAGGTATATGGAGGAATTTAAGGTGGGGGGTTATATGGGAGGCAGGGTTTAAGGGTCGGCACAACATTGTGCCGAAGGGCCTGTACTGTGCTGTACAGTTCTATGTTCTATGTTCAGGCAGCGTATCATATAGATACTACCAATGGTGGGGAAGGACATATTGGGTTGAGTCCATTACTCTCTGCAGCTTCGTAAGTGGCTGCGGATTTGAATTACTCTACGGGTAGACAAGCAATTCCATTTGGTAACTAAATTGCAAAGGCTCCAATGAAGTTGATTGGGAGAATAGAGTGGATTGAATGCAAGTTAAAAACACAAAATGCGGTCTGACCAGGTCAGTATCCAGCAAGGATCTTGGCTTTCACTTCCTCAAGAGTGAGGAGTCCATGAATCAGACTGGGAGCATAACCAAACCAAACTACAGGCAGCATGTAATGTACACTCAGTGGCCACTGTATTACGTACACACGTACACCTGCCGGTTAATGCAAAGATCTAATCAGCCAATCATGTGGCAGCAACTCAAAGCACAACAGCATGCCGACATGTTAAGAGGTTCAGTTATTGTTCAGACCAAACACCAGAATGAGGAAGGAATGTGATCTACGTGACTTTGACTGTGGACTGATGGTTGGTGCCAGATGGGGTGGTTTGAGTATCTCAGAAACTGCCGATCTCCTGGGATTTCCACACACAACAGTCTCTAGAGTTCACAGAGAATGGTGTGGAAAACAAAAACATACAGTGAGCAGCAGTTCTGTGGGCGACAACACCTTGTTAATGTGAGAGGTCAGAGGAGAATGGCCAGACTGGTTCAAACTGACAGGAAGGTGACAGTAACTCAAATAACCACAAATTACAACAGAGGTGTGCAGAAGAGCATCTCTGAATGAACAACATTCCTTAAGGTAAATAGGCTACAGCAGCAGAAGATCATGGACATACGCTCAGTAGCCACTTTACCTGGTACGCAAGGTAACTAATAAAGTGACCACGGAATAAAGCAGCACAAAAAGAGAGCAGAAATAGTGAGGTAATGTTCATTGTCCGTCAGAAATCTGAGAGCTGAGGGGAAGAAGCTGTTCCTGAGATGTTGAGTGTGTGTCTTCAGACTCCCGCCCCTCCTCTCTGTTGATAGTAATGAGAAGAGGGCATGTTAGTGAGTAATGAGAAGAGATCAGCGGTGTGCAGAAGAGCATCTCTGAATGCACAGCATGTCGAACCTTAAAGTGGAGGTACTACAGGAGCAGAAGATTATGAATATAATTCGTCCCGGTCCATTTCAAATGCTTCCATTTATTATCAGAGCATGTATACAGTATACAACCTGAAATATTTACTCTTCACAGACATCCACGAAAAACAGAAAAACCCCAAAAGAACGAACAACAGGAAAACATTAGAACCTCAACTCCCCTCTTCACACTCCCCGCACAAGCTGCATCAACGTATCAACCTCCCCCCTTCCCTCACCCATTTCAGCAGGAAGCGTCAATGCCCACCATCCACCAAGCGCTCAAAGAGAGACCATGATCTGCGGACAACAAAAGCTATTGTTCGCCCGACAGTTCGACATGCCTCAGGCTCTCTCTCTCTCTCTCTCTCTCTCTCTCACTCTCTCTCTCTCTCTCACTCTCTCTCTCTCTCTCACTCTCTCTCTCTCTCTCTCTCTCTCTCTCTCTCACTCACTCACTAACAAGGGACAGAGAGATATCACCCAATCCACTTTTTAAAAAAGGAGAGAGAGAGAAACTGGGGAATTATAGACCGGTTAGCCTAACGTCGGTGGTGGGGAAACTGCTGGAGTCAGTTATCAAGGATGTGATAACAGCACATTTGGAAAGCGGTGAAATCATCGGACAAAGTCAGCATGGATTTGTGAAAGGAAAATCATGTCTGACGAATCTCATTGAATTTTTTGAGGATGTAACTAGTAGAGTGGATAGGGGAGAACCAGTGGATGTGGTATATTTGGATTTTCAAAAGGTTTTTGACAAGGTCCCACACAGGAGATTAGTGTGCAAACTTAAAGCACACGGTATTGGGGGTAAGGTATTGGTGTGGGTGGAGACTTGGTTAGCAGACAGGAAGCAAAGAGTGGGAATAAATGGGACCTTTTCAGAATGGCAGGCAGTGACTGGTGGGGTACCGCAAGGCTCAGTGCTGGGACCCCAGTTGTTTACAATATATATTAATGACTTGGATGAGGGAATTAAATGCAGCACCTCCAAGTTTGCGGATGACACGAAGCTGGGTGGCAGTGTTAGCTGTGAGGAGGATGCTAAGAGGATGCAGGGTGACTTGGATAGGTTGGGTGAGTGGGCAAATTCATGGCAGATGCAATTTAATGTGGATAAATGTGAAGTTATCCACTTTGGTGGCAAAAATAGGAAAACAGATGATTATCTGAATGGTGGCCGATTAGGAAAAGGGGAGGTGCAACGTGACCTGGGTGTCATTATACACCAGTCATTGAAAGTGGGCATGCAGGTACAGCAGGCGGTGAAAAAGGCGAATGGTATGCTGGCATTCATAGCGAGAGGATTCGAGTACAGGAGCAGGGAGGTACTACTGCAGTTGTACAAGGCCTTGGTGAGACCACACCTGGAGTATTGTGTGCAGTTTTGGTCCCCTAATCTGAGGAAAGACATCCTTGCCATAGAGGGAGTACAAAGAAAGTTCACCAGATTGATTCCTGGGATGGCAGGACTTTCATATGAAGAAAGACTGGATGAACTGGGCTTGTACTCGTTGGAATTTAGAAGATTGAGGGGGGATCTGATTGAAACGTATAAAATCCTAAAGGGATTGGACAGGCTAGATGCAGGAAGATTGTTCCCGATGTTGGGGAAGTTCAGAACGAGGGGCCACAGTTTGAGGATAGAGGGGAAGCCTTTTAGGACCGAGATTAGGAAAAACTTCTTCACACAGAGAGTGGTGAATCTGTGGAATTCTCTGCCACAGGAAACAGTTGAGGCCAGTTCATTGGCTATATTTAAGAGGGAGTTAGATATGGCCCTTGTGGCTACGGGGGTCAGGGGGTATGGAGGGAAGGCTGGGGCGGTGTTCTGAGTTGGATGATCAGCCATGATCATAATAAATGGCGGTGCAGGCTCCAAGGGCCGAATGGCCTACTCCTGCACCTATTTTCTATGTTTCTATGTTTCTATGTTTCTATGTTTAAAAGGAGAGACTGACAATCGCTGTGATGGAGTTACTTACAGTCTGCCGCATCACTTTTTGTTCTGAGATTTTCTGACTTGAGAATCGGCAGCAAACTCTCCCTTCCATCGAGAGAAAGAGAGAGAGAGAGAGAGTGAGTGATCGCCCAACAATGCCTAATAAAGGGGATCTAATAAAGTGGCCAAAGAGTATAAAGTTCAAGGGCCGCATGGAGGTAGTTTGGGAGTTCAGAGTGGATTGAATGCAAGTCAAAACCCCAAACTGCAATCTGACCTCGTTAGTATCCAGCAAAGATCTTGGCTTTCACTTGCTCGAGAGTGGGAAGTCCATGAATCAGGCAGGGACCATAACCAAGCAAACCACAGGCAGGAGGAAATATATTTCCAATGGATAAAATGTCTTAAAAGTCTCAGAATTCCACAGATTTGTGTAAACTTTAATTAGACACAGCAAGAGTGAAACCAGCCAAGCAAGTCAGATGCAGGAGAGGGGGAGCGGAATGTGTAGAGTCAACATCTGGCACATTGTGTCATGGCTGCATCTGAGATGACTGGTTTTAAGAATGTACTGTTTGGTAGCAATCAGAGTCCATTATTAATTCTATTCAAATTACAAGTCTTGAGCTACAGCTTTACTGCAACCACGCATTGTGATCCCTGTGCGCCAAAGAAATTAGATTCTGTGAAGTTCACTGACTATTCCACTTCGAATGATCCTCTCTTGCAGACACCGCACCCCACCTCTTTCCCCTTCAAGGGGTCAAGTGGTAAGTTTTTTTTCCTAAGTGGCACTCAGGGAAAATCTACCACTTGGAGGGTCAAGGGGGTGGGGGCAGTATCTACAAGGAAGGACAGTTCAAATTTATTTTTAAAGTACATATATGTCACTATATACTACCCCGAGATTCATTTTCTTGTGGGCATTCACAGTAGAAAAGAGAAATACAATAGAATCAATGAAAAGCTACACACAAAGACTGACAAAAAACAATGTGCAAAGGGAAACGAACTGGAAATACAGAAATAATAAATAATGAATAAATAAATAACTAACTAAATAAATAGATAGACACATAGCTAGATTGAGAGATAGATAGACAGATAGATATATAGACAGATAGATGGATAGATAGAAATCTCATCTCCTTCTACCCTAGGCCACGAACTTACCAATCACCCCTGATGATTTATTAACTGATGAATTATTAACTTCAAACTTTCTGCATAATCACTGAAAGAGTTGAACTGCATGTGCATGTAACGAGAGCTGTATAATGCATCTTCCTTCTACCTTAGGCCACGAACTTACCAATCACCCCTGGCTGTGGACACTTTCTGGAGGTCCAAGATCGGTATGCTCCATGACCTCTGGACTAAGTGTGTAAATGTAGGAGGGGACTATGTTGAAAAATAAATGTGCTAGGTTTTCTAAAACTGACTCCTTCTACCTTAGTCCACAAACTCATCAATCACCCCTCGTAGATGGATAGATAAATAAATATATAATACTAATAATAAGAATTGTGCCGTCTTTGAAAGTTAGCCTGTAGTTGTGGAATCAGTTCAGAATTGAGTTGAGTGAAGTTATGCATACTAGTTCAGGAGCCGGATTGTTGAAGGGTAATAACTGTTCCTGAACTTGGTAGTGTGGGACCTAAGGATCCTGCATCACCTTCCCAATGGCAGCAGAAAGAAAAGAGCATGACCTGGATGGTGAGGGTCCTCGATGATAATTGGCAGTCTGGAAGTTGAGGCCCAATGACCATAGCTCTGGGCATGCACGTCTGCGAGATCACTGGGCAAGTCCGAGGCCTGATGTCTGCATGCTCTTGAGTCCAGTCGAGCATGGGAGCCTGGTGGGAGTCTGCCCTGGGAGTTGGAGGACTGTCTGTGTGTGCGAGAGTGCGGGGGTCGGTTGGGGTGAGTGGATGGGAGGGAGGAAAGGGGCTTGTTCTGCTGTTCATAAACACAAGAGATTCTGCAGTTACTGGTGTAACACCCTGGAAAAGGTTTCACTGATAACATAATGGTCTTTCTGTAGAAGCAGTGTTTGGGTTATGGTTAGAGATAACAGATGATTTGGAATGTGAGCCGTCCAATGACGGGAGTGTGTTTTCGTGTTGTGTCCCTGACACCGGTGTGAGCTGGGTCTTTTGTTCGGCAGGAGATGAACGGAGAAGATACTGGAGAGAAGAGGTTGTAGGACACAACCCAGGGCGGGGCCATGACTCAACAAAGCCCAGGAAGATCGAAGAAGGATCAGCGAAGGGGAAACCGTGAGCTCCAACTTGTGCATATTAGGCTGTTCCATTGAAATGGGCCCTTCTCTTTTTTTGCTCTTTCTTTACTAACCCTTTAGTCAGATTAAGACTTATAAAGCTAAATCATTGAATTGTTTGTGGTGTGCTGTCTGTTATTTTGTGGTAACACATCACACAGCATCCACACAAATGGGGGTTTGGAGGTTTTTCCCCTCAATCTCACACACTTGGCAGGGCCAGAGATTGTCTTTCCTAGGCTTACACAGTTGATGGAACCGAAGTGTTTCACTGGAAATCTGGAGCAACACACACGAAATGCTGGAGGAACTTAACAGATCAGGCAGCAACCATGGAAGTGAATAAACAGCCAGCGTTTTGGGCCGAGACCTTTCGTCAGGACTGTTTACCATATCAGCACTCAACGATGGGACCAGTGACGGTACTGAAACAGGAATCCGGAAAGAAGTTGGCAAAAAAAAAATGAACAGATGCAAATCAGATCAAATTCAGACTCACTTCCAGACTGGGAGTACATCTTGTCAGCTGTATTCTGCGAGCCAACAGTTAAGGTTAGAAATTTCCTGGAGGTATTACAAGAGCAAGGATGTTAACTGCTGGGGAAAGGCAGTTCACATCCTAATGGTGTTGTCATCTTTCAACATTTAAACCAGACACGAGCAGACACGTGATAGAGCACGCTGAGGTTATTAATGGCAAAAGACTGCGAAGATCTCTCTTCCAGACTCACAAGAAAGAACAACAGCATTCCAAACCCTGTTATTTCTAGTCATAACCCAAACATTGCTGCTACAGAGAAACCATTACGTTATCAGTGAAACCTTACAGCATGTTACACAAAGTAAATTTACAAAGTAAATTTATTACCAAAGTATACACTGTATAGATCACCATATAGAGTCATAGGGAAGTACAGGACACTTCAACCCATCTAGTCTGTGCTGAAACTATTTAAACAGCCTCATCCTATCAACCTGCACTGGGACCATATCCTTCCATACCCCTACCATCCATATACCATTCCAAACTTCTCCTAAACTTTGAAGTTGAACTCACATGCACCACTTCAGCTGGCAGTTCGTTCCACACTCTCACAACCCGCTGAGTGAAGAGGTTTCTCCTCATGTTCCCCTCGAGCTTTTCACCTTTCATCCTTACCCCGTGACCTCTGGTTGTAATCCCACCCAACCTCAGTGGAAAAACTCCCTTGAGGTCCATTTTCTTGCAGGCATTCACAGTAGAACACAAAATACAAACGTAAATGATGAAAAACTAAAAGCCCAAATAATTTCTGAACGGGATGGCTTTCTTTGCCATTTCAGAGGTATTTCAGAGTACAGAGAAGGTTCACCAGATTGATTCCTGGGATGGCAGGACTTTCATATGAAGAAAGAATGGATGAACTGGGCTTGTACTCGTTGGAATTTAGAAGATTGAGGGGGGATCTGATTGAAACCTATAAGATCCTAAAGGGATTGGACAGGCTAGATGTAGGAAGATTGTTCCCGATGTTGGGGAAGTCCAGAACAAGGGGTCACAGTTTGAGGATAGAGGGGAAGCCTTTTAGGACCGAGATTAGGAAAAACTTCTTCACACAGGGAGTGGTGAATCTGTGGAATTCTCTGCCACAGGAAACAGTTGAGGCCAGTTCATTGGCTATATTTAAGAGGGAGTTAGATATGGCCCTTGTGGCTACGGGGGTCAGGGGGTACGCAGGGAAGGCTGGGGCAGTGTTCTGAGTTGGATGATCAGCCATGATCATAATAAATGGTGGTGCAGGCTCGAAGGGCCGAATGGCCTACTCCTGCACCTATTTTCTCTGTTTCTATGTTTCTATGTTTCTATTTAAGATTTGTCTATATGACTGATAGACAGCACGAAAACAATCCAATTCGTCTACGTCAACCTCTGAAATGGCAAAGAAAGCCAGGCCATTCACACATGCCTGTGTTTGCCCCAAATCCTTCTAACCCCTCCCTGTCCATATACCTCTCCAAATATCTTTTAAAGTCGTTTAAAAAGATTTGGGTGGCATGGTGGTGGCACCAGCAATCACCGACTGGGGTTCAATTCCTGCCACTCTTATTTGTTTTCTAGGTCGGTAGGGATGGAGGCGTTAGGGGTCAGGTTAGGGTTTAGGGAAGAGATGAGGATGGAGTTAGAGGTTAGAGGCAGCCAACGAAGAGTTAAGGTCAGTGGCCAGTGTTCAGAGTCCTGGGCGAAGTGCTCTGCAGTCAAAGGCTAGCAATCCACAGGGGTCAGATCAGCAGGCACAGAGGACGCAGAATAGTGATAGTGATACCCTGATTAGCGAGTCCTGGGTTGGAGGTCTGTGCATACGGGATATTTGAGTGTCCGTGAGCACCACCCCCAACAGGTCAGCAACTTCTATGGTTGGAGATCCATGAGAGGTCAAAAGTTGAGGTCAGAAGGTCAAAGTCCCATGAACGGTGAGTTGTGGGGTTGAGGTCAAAAGGTTAAAGTCCTGCGAGTGGCAAGTCCTGAGGTTGAGACCAGAAGGTCAAAGTCCCTCAAATAGAAAGTCCTGGGGTTGAGGCAAGAAGATTAACGTCCCATGAATGACCAGTCTGGAAGTCAGGGCCTGACGGTTAAACTCTCATGATTGACAAGTTCTGAGACAGTCAGAGGCCCAACATCTGTGAGTCCGAGAGTCCGGGGCCAAGGACTGGAGGTCCATTAGCATCCTGTCATAGGATTAGAGGCCTGTATATGTGTGTGTGTGTGTGTGAGTGGGTAGTGGGTCTGTGGAAAGGAGGCTTGGTAGCAGTCTGGCTGGGGTGGGGGGTGGTGTGTGTGTGTGTGTGTGTGTGTGTGTGTGTGTGTGTGTGTGTGTGTGTGTGTGTGTGTGTGTGTGGTGGTCCTGTGGAAAAGTGAAAAAGGGGCTTCACTACCATGGCACCAATGATTAGTAAGGGTGTTGAAGGTTATTGGGAGAAGGCATGTGATTAAATAAATCTGAATCTGAATCTAACTGACAATCCGTTCGACAGAGCAGGTACAGGCATGACAGACCGAATGTGATTGATGATTGAAGGGTCTTGGCCTGAACGTCGACTATTTATTCCTCTTCATAGATGCTGCCTGACCTGCTGAGTTCCTCCAGCATTCTGTGTGTGTTGCTTTGTGTTTCCAGCATCTGCAGTCTCTTGTATTTAACGATCCACCGGTATTTATCTACTTGTGGCCTGGCATGGCCTAGAATGCAGAGATTTATCTTTCTCAGCTCCCTAGTTATTGGGAATGAGGAGATGAGGAGGAACTGCTTTTTCCGAAGGGTGGTGAATCTGTGGAATTCTCTGCCCAATGAAGCAGTGGAAGCTACTTCAGTAAATATATTTAAGACAAGGTTGGATAGATTTTTGCACAGTGGGGAAATTAAAGGCTATGGGGAAAAGGCAGGTAGGTGGAGATGAGCCCATGGCCAGATCAGCCATGATCTTACTGAATGGCAGAGCAGGCTCGATGGGCCAAATGGCCGACTTCTGCTCCTATTTCTTATGTTCTTATGAATGACCCACTGAATATCTAGCTGACCTGGTGATCAGGATGACAAGTGAAAAGCCCCTTAATTATGTCCTTTATATCATCAATTTTCTGGTAACTGCCCTACCCTGACCCGGTGTATAAGAAAGACAGCAGAACTCCACCTCCCCCCCGAAAGCACAAAGGCTCAAGTTAGTGAATGTTGATGGGATTTCCTCGTACAGAAAATTTCAGGAGCTCGTTCAGGGAATAGGAAACTCCAACTAATGCTCAGTACACTCAGCCAGCTCCATCATGGCAACGAGCCTCCCTGCCATCGAGGACTTCCCTGAAATTTGGTGCCTCAAAGAATGTGGCATCCATCATTACAGACCCTCACCACCCAGGCCGTGCCCTCTTCTTATTACTACCATCAGAAAGCAGGGGCCTGAAGACACACAATCAACGTTTTAGCAACAGCTTCTTCCCCTCGGCTCTCAGATTCCTGACAGATAATGAACCCATGAACACCACCTCACTATTTCTGTTCTTCTTTTGTGCTGCTTATTTTGATATACACTTCGTGGTCACTTTATTAGTTACCTTGTGTTGGCATGTGGCCAAGTGGTTAAGGCGTCAGTCTAGTGATCTGAAGGTGGCTAGTTCGAGCCTCAGCTGAGGCAGCGTGTGTGTCCTTGAGCAAGGCACTTAACCACACATTGCTCTGCGACGACACTGGTGCCAAGCTGTATCGGCCCTAATGCCCTTCCCTTGGACAACATCGGTGGCGTGGAGAGGGGAGACCTGCAGCATGGGCAACTGCCGGTCTTCCATAGAACCTCGCCCAGGCCTGCACCCTGGAAACCTTCCAAGCCACAAATCCATGGTCTCATGAGACTAACAGACCCTATAAAGTTAAAGTGGCTACTGAGTGTATGGCCATGATCTTCTGCTGCTGTAGCCCATCCACTTTAAGGTGTGTTGTGTGTTTAAAAATTACTCTTCTGCACATCACTGTTGTAATTTGTGGTTATTTGAGTTATTGTCAGCTTGAACCAGTCTGGCCATTCTCTTCTGACCTTCCTCATTAACAAGGTGTTGTCACCCACAGAACTGATACTCACTGGATGTTTTTGATTTTCACCCCATTCTCTGCAAACTCTAGAGACCGTTATTGGGTGTATTTAAGGCAGAGATTGATAGGTATCTGAGTAGCCAGGGCATCAAAGGTTATGGTGAGAAGGCGGGGGAGTGGGACTAAATGGGAGAATGGATCAGCTCATGATAAAATGGCGGAGCAGACTCGATGGGCCGAATGGCCGACTTCTGTTCCTTTGTCTTATGGTCTTATGCGTGAAAATCCCAGGAGATCAGCAATTTCTGAGATGTTCAAACCACCCCATCTGGCATCGACAATCATTCCATTGTCAAGGTCACTTAGATCACACTACTTCCCCATTCTGATGTTTGGTCTGGACCTCTTCGCCCTGTGGCAGGGTAGCGTAATGGTTCGCACGACGCTCTACAATACCAGCAGCCCGGCTTCGATTCCTGCTGCTGCTTGGAAGAAGTTTGTTTGTTCTTCCTGCTGCTCCGGTTTCCTCCCACAGTCCAAAGACGTACAGGGTAGGTAGAGTAATTGTCCTGTCATTAGGCTAGGGATAAATCGAGGGTTGCTGGGCGATATGGCTCAAAGGCCCAGAAGGGCCTACTCCATAGCAACATACATCAAAGTTGCTGGTGAACGCAGCGGGCCAGGCAGCATCTCTAGTCAATGAGCTCTGCATGCGTGCAGGAAGCAGCGCCAATGCAGTCGTCGTTTTAGGGCCTACTCCATGCTATATTTCAATAAATAAATAATGCATCGAGTTGCTACCACACGATTGGCTGGTTAGATATTTGCATTAACAAGTAGCTGTACAGGTGTACTTAATGAAGCGGCCACTGACTGTATACTAATTTATAGTATATTTTATGTATTGCACTGTACTGCTGCCACAAAACAACAAATCGTACAACATTTTTCAGTGATAATAGACCTGATTCTGGGCTAACAGGAAGGGTTAAGAAGATCAGCAAACGGCAGTATTACTGGAAGGGGATTGAAACCAGATGTCACAGGGAATTTTGAACAGATCTGTTTGTCTTAGTGTTGTAATAACAGCCTTATCTGCTCGCACGCTGTCTGCTTTTTCTGTTTAAACATTGCTGGGAGGTTTTGTGTATTTTTAAAAAGCGCGATCAGTTCATTTTGGGTCCTTTTCCAAGTCTGCCAGCATGGGGAAAAGGAAGACAAATGGAGTTCTGACTCCAGGCTGCTCTCAGTTCACAACTTAGGGGGTAATTTCAAAGGAGATGTGGGGGCAAGTTTTTTTTACACAGAGAGTGGTGGGTGCTTGGAATGCGCTGCCTAGAGTGGTGGTAGAGGTAGGTACACTCAGACCTTTTAAGAGATGCTTAGATAGGTTCAGGCATGTGAAGAAAATGGAAGGATATGGAAACTATGTAGACAGAAGAGATTGGTTTAATTGACCATTTCATTACTAATTGGTTCAGAACAAGATTGTAGGCCAAGCGGTCCATTCTGGAGCTGTACTCTTCAATCTTTCATCTTATTTTAGTTATTTATTTGGAGATACAGCTCAGAATAGGCCCTTCTGTCCCTACAAGCCACACTGCCCACCAACTCCTGACAACGCCCGATTTAACCCTAGCCTAATCACGGGACAATTTACAATGACCAATTATCCTACTACCCAGAACATCTTTGGACTGTGGGAGGAAACCGGAGCACCCGGAGAAAACCCACACATTCCACGTGGAGGATGTACAAAGATTCCTACTCGCATCTGAACTCCGAACTCCAGCGCCCAGAGCTGAGCTAACTGCTACGCCATGCTCTAACTCTTTTAAAAGCAGACTGTGCGTTCAAAGAGGGTGCACGCTATCCTCCTGCAACCCGTCCCCTGGAGCTCAGGACATCCCAAAGCAACTTGCATCCAAACCTTCAGATTCGGATTTATTTATCACGTGCACATTGAAACGTACAGTGAAATGCGTTGCTTGCGTTAACAACCAACACACTCAGGGATGTCCTGGGCATAGCCCACATGTGTCATCGCACATTCCACCTCACAATGCTTGGCAGAACAATAGGCATCCATTAGTCTCATGAGATCATGGATTTGCACCTTGGATGGTTTCCAGGGCGCAGGCCTGGGCAAGGTTGTGTGGAAGACCAGCAGTTGCCCATGCTGCAAGTCTCCCCTCTCCACGACACCAGTGTTGTCCAAGGGAAGGGCACTAGGGCCGATACAGCTTGGCACCAGTGTTGTCGCAGAGCAATGTGTGGTGAAGTGCCTTTGCTCAAGGACACAACACGCTGCCTCAGCCAAGGCTCGAACTAGCGACCTTCAAATCACTAGAGGAACACCTTAACCACTTCGCCACGCGTCAACATTGGCAGAACAACACAGCACAGAACAGGCAACAAAACAGCAAGAGCGAAACGAGCCCCGTTACTCTCTAACACCCGCAGGCATACTGTTTTCAGTCCTCCAACCCCAGGACAGGTCATCTTCGGCCTCTGCCCTCCGGCAGACTTGGGGATTCGCAGACAATGGCCCTTCAACTTCCTTGGCAGGCTCGCAGAAATTTGCAGACTTGGAGCAGTGTCATTGGGTCTTGACTTCTGCCATCGGGCAACTCGTTAACTTAGATGCTCGTGGCACGTGAATGATGCTGAGAAATGCGGCCCCCTCATCATCCCAGGGTTGAGGGAACTTCAGAGGTCAGTTAAAAATCTGCCACTTTGGCAGCTCAGAATCAAAATCATGTGTGTGCTATCACTGAAAAGTGCTGTGAATTTCACTGCTCTGCAGCAGCAGGTGCTGTGCAATACTTAAAAAGAAATTACCGTAAGTTACAATACAAAATAGTTTAAAAAGTACCGCAAAAAAAAGAGTAAAATAGCAAGGTTCTTGAACTGTTCAAAAATTGGTCAGAAGTCGGTACGAGGATGTCAGGTTTCCTTTTCCAAAGGAGGTTAGAGATCCAGATGGGTTTCCCATTGCCATTTCATGGTCTTCCCTACTGTTCAAAGTCAAAGTAAATTTAGTATCAAATAACGTGCTGTATCTGCACAAATACCAAAACTAATGGGAAAAGGTAAAGTGATTCATTTTGGAACATCGAACGTGAAGGCAGAATACAGGCTTAATGGCAGGATTCTTAGCAGAGTGGAGGGACAGAGGGATCTTGGGGTCATGTCAACAGATCCCTCAAAGTTGCCACACACTTTGATAGGACTGTTAAGAAGGTATGTGGTGGGTTGGCTGTACTCACTGGAATTTAGGAAAATGGGGTGGGATCTCATTAAAATCTTTCAAATTTTGAAAGAGCTAGATACAGTGAATGTGGAGAGGATGTTTCCTGTAGTGGGGAATTCTAGAACCGGAGGATACAGTCTCAGAACAGAAGGACTTCCATTTAGAACAGAAAGGAGGAAATCCAATCACAAACAAGAGAAAATCTGCAGATGCTAAAATTTTTTTAGCCAGTGGGTGGAGAATCTATGGAATTTATTGTCAGAGGTGGCTGTGGAGACCAGATTATTGGACGCATTTAAGGTGGATGTTAATCGGTTCTTGATTAGTCAGGGTATTGAAGACTATGGGCAGAAGGCAGAAAAATGAGTTTGAGAGGGACCTGGATCGGCCATGATGGAATGGCAGTGAAGACTCAATGGGCTGAATGGCCTGTTTCTACTCCTATCCCTTATTGGCTTACGGTCTTATGACTTTCATTAGTCAGGGGGACTGAGTTCAAGAGCCATGAGGTAATGTTGCAGCTCCATAAAGTCCTGATTAGACCACTCTAGGGGTTTTGCATTCAGTTGTGGATATTCAAACCTTACAGCGGGTACAGAGGAGATTTACCAGGATGTCGCCTGGACTACAGGGCATGTCTTATGATGATAGGTTGAGCAAGTCAGGGCTCTTCTCTTTGGAGAGGAGATTTGGTAGATGTGTACAGATAATAAAAGACAGATTGGTAGAGTAGATAGCTAGAGACTTTTTCCCAAGGTGGGAAAGGTTAATACCAGGGCGTATAATTTTTAAGTGACTGGATGAACGTTTAAGGGGGATGTCAGGGGTAAGTTCTTTACACAGAGAGTGGTGAGTACAGGAAACACACAGCCAGGGTAGTGCTAGAGGCAGATACATTAGAGACATTTAAAAAACTCTTAGATTGGCACATGGATGATAGAAAAATGGAGGGCAATTCAGCCCATTGAGTCTTCACTGCCATCTCATTATGGCTGATCCCTTTTCCCTCTTAATCCCATTTTCCTGCCTTTTCGTCATAACCTTTGATGCCCTGACTAATCAAGAGTCTATCAACCTCCACCTTAAATACACCCAATACCCTGGTCTCCACAGCCACCTGTGGCAATGAATTCCACAGATTCGCCACCCACGGGCTAAATAAATTTTTAGAGGAAGGAAGGGTTAGATTAATCTTGGAGTAGGTTCTAAGACTGGCACAACACTGTGGGCCAAAGGTCCTGTACTGTTCCTTGTTTTATGTTCTAACAAGATTCACACTTGACACCTGTAAGAACTTGACATTACTTCTGCGATCAAAACAGTTCCTCATGATAGGAACAAAATATTTATCCCACAGGAAAATTCCATTAAAACTTGCCAGAAAAAAAGATTGCTTCCATGTTTAGGAATTATTAAGTCAACTCCAAACTGCAGTAGGTCACGAGATATAAACACAAGAGATTCTGCAGATGCTGGAAACCCAGCGTAACACACACAACCTGCTGGACAAACTCAGCAGGTCAAACAGCATCTATGGAAATGAGTAAACAGTCAATCTTCAGATCCATTAAAGGATAAAGCTTGCACAAAAGAAAAATAATTGGGCAATAAAAGCCAAAGTGTTATCAAAATAGATGCAGTACATGTACAGTATGTCATCACAGACCACCTTGAGATTTATTTTAAAGAATGACCAGAAGACAGCAGAAGAGAGCCAGGAGAAATGCAGCCATGGTTGCCAGCACTAATACATATACATGTCCCATCTGCAACAGAGCTTGGGTGTCCAGGATAGGACTGTAGAGTCATCAGAGATCTCACCGTTAAAGGAGTGGAGGTCGTCATCGGATTTCGATGGACAACTGAAGAAGAAGATTTACAGGAAAATGAAGGAATGTAATAGAAGTTGTGGAAAGCTACACATAATCAAAGACTGGCAAGCAAAAGAAGGGGAATTGTGCAAATAATAAATAAATAGATAGATAAATAAATACTGTGAACATAAGTTGTAGAATGCGTAGGCTGTGGAACGAGGTGAGTGAAGTTATCCACACTGGATCAGGAGCCTGATGGTTGTAGGGTAATAATTGTTTCTGAACCTGGTCGTGTGGGTCCTAAGGCTGCTGTACCTCCTGCCCGATGATAGCAGTGACAAGCTGATGATAGGGCAAAATTGTAGTCCACAGAAATGTAAAAGGAAGCCAAAATTGAATAGGGTGAATACAGGACTGAAGGTGTTGTATTTTAATGCGTGCAGTCTACGGAATAAGGTAGATGAACTTGCAGCACAGTTACAGATGACATTGTGGGCATCACTGAATCATGAATGAAAGAAAGTTATAGCGAGGAGCTTAACATCCAAGGATACACATCGTGTCGAAAGGACAGGCAGGTAGGCAGAGCGGGGGTGGAGTGGCTCTGTTGGTAAAAAATAAGATCTAATCATTAAAAGGAGGTGACATAGGGTTGGAATCTGTTGAATCATTGTAGGTAGAACTAAGGAACTGCTAAGGTAAAAAGACCCTGGTGGGAGTTATATATAGACACCCAAACAGTAGTAAAGATGCGGACTACAAATTACAACAGGATATAGAAAATGCATGCCAAAAGGACAACATTGCAATAGTCATAGTGGATTTCAATATGCAGGTACGTTACATTGGGAAAAGTAGGTTGGAGCTGGATCTCAAGAGAGGGAATTTCTGGAATGCCTGAGATGGCTTTTTCGAGCAGCTCATGGTTGAGCCCACTGGGGATCAGTTATGTTGGATTGCGTGTTGTGCAATGATCCAGAATTGATTGGGGAGCTTAAGGTAAAGGAACCCTTAGGAGACAGTGATTATAATATAATAGAATTCACTCTGAAATTTGAGGAGAAGCTAAAGTCAGATGTACCAGTATTACAGTGGAGTAAAGGGAATTATAGAGGCATGAGAGAGGAGTTAGCCAAAATTGATTGGAAAAGAACACCGGCAGGGATGATGGCACAGCACTAGCTGAAATTTCTAGGAGCAATTCAGATGGCGCAGGATATATACATCCCAAAGAGGAAGAAGTATTCTAAAGGAAGGATGACACAACCGTGGCTGACAACAGAAGTCAACACCAACATAAAAGTCAAAGAGAGGGTATATAATGGAGCAAAAATTAGTGAGAAAAATGTCATAAAGAAGGAAAAGATGGAATACAGAGGTAAGCTAGCCAATAATATTAAAGAGGATACCAAAAATTTCTTCAGATATATGAAGTGTAAAAGACAGGCGAGAGTAGATATCAGACTACTGGAAAATGAAGCTGGAGAGGTAGTAATGAGGGGGACAAGGAAATAACAGACAAACTGAAGAAGTATTTTGCATCAGTCTTCACTGTGAAAGTCACTAGCAGAATGCTGAACATTTGAGAGCACCAGGGGCAGAAGTGCATGAAGCTGCCATTACTAGGGAAAAGCTGCTTGAGAAACTGAAAGTTTTGTAAGTAGATAAGTCACCTGGACCAGATAGTATACACCCCAGGGTCCTGAAGGAGGTGGCTGAAGAGATTGCAGAGGCACTAGTAATGATCTTTCAAGAATTAATTAATTCTGGCATGGTCCTGGAGGACTGGAAGAATACAAGTGTCACTCCACTCTTCAAGAAGGGAGAAGGTGGAGGAAGAGAAATTATAGGACAGTTAGTTTGACCTCAATGGTTGGGAAGATGTTGGAATCTATTTTTGAGGATGAGGTCTCAGGGTACTTGGAGGCACATGATAAAATAGGCCATAGTCAGTATGGTTTCCTCAAGGGAAAATCTTGCCAGACAAATCCGTTGGAATTCTTTGAAGAAATAACAAGCAGGACAAACAAGAATCGGTGGTTGCTAGGTACTTGGATTTTCAGAAGACTTTTGACAAGGTGCCACACATGAGGCTGCTTAACAAGCTACAAGCCCATGGCATTACAGGAAATATTCTAGTATGGATAAAACAGTAGTTGATTGGCAGTAGGCAAAGAGTGGGAATAAAGATGCATTTTCTGGTTGGCTGTTGGTGACTGGTGGTGTTCCACAAGAGTCTGTGTTGGGACCAATTCTTTGTACATTATATGTCAATGACTTGGATGACAAAATTGATGGTTTTATGGCCAATTTTGTGGACAATACGAAGATAGCTGGAGGGGCAGGTAGTTTTGTTTAGATTATGAAGACACGTAGTCTTCTTTTATTGTCATTTAGTAATGCATGCATTAAGAAATGATACATTATTTCCTCCGGTGTGATATCACAAAACACAGGACAGACCAAGACTGAAAAAACTGACAAATCCACATAATTATAACATATAGTTACAAACAGTGCAACAGTACCATAACTTGATGAAGAAGTCCATGAGCACAGTAAAGTTCAAAGTTTCTCAAATGTCCCACATCTCACGCAGACGGGAGAAGGAAGAAAAACTCTCCCTGCCATGCCGACCACAATCCGGCTCTGAGTTATCCGAAAACTTTGAGCTCTGATCAGCTCTCCAACACCGAGTACTGAGCGCCATCTCTGTCCAAAAGATTCGACCTCCTTCTCAGTCGCCAAAAGCAGGCAAGGCTGGGGATTTTGAGGCCTACCCTCCGAAAGATTCCCGACCACACAGTAATGACAGCAGCGGACGAGCGTTTCAGAAATTTCTCCAGATGTTCCTCTGTGCTTTCACGTCCATTCTCCATCAAATCAGAATTGTCCACGGCCCCTATTTAACAGATACAATATCATTTTTCACCGGAGGGCTGCGCACACGCAGGAGCGCCGCCATCTTCTCCTCCCGCCTCCTTTTGAGGAAGTAGAGAGGCTACAAAGGACTTAGATAAGGAGAATGGGCAAAGAATTGGCGGATGTTATATGCCAGTGTCAGGAAGTGTATGGTCATGCACATTTGTAGAAAAAATAAAAGGGTAGACTGTTTTCTAAACTGTTTTTCTAAAATACAAAAAACTGAGTCACAAAGGGACTTGGGAGCTCTTGTGCAGGATTCCCTAAAGGTTAATTTGCAGGTGGAGCTGTTGGTGAGGAAAGTAAATGCCAATGTTATCATTCATTTTATGAGGACTAGAATTTAAAAACAAGGATGTAATGTTGAGGCTTTATAAAGCATTAGTGTGACCTCACTTGGAGTATTGTTAGCAGTTTTGGGCCCCTTATCTAAAAAAATGTGCTGACATTGGAGAGGTTTCAAAGGAGGTTCGCAAAAATGATTCCAGGATTAAATGACTTGTCATATAAAGAGCATTTAATGGCTCTGGGGCCCATAGTCACTAGAACTCAGAAGATTGAGGGGTGACCTCATTGAAACCTTTTAAATGTTGAAAGGCCGTGATAGAGTGGATGTGGAGAGGATGTTTTCTATGGCAGAGGAGTCTAAGAGCACAGGGCACAACCTCAGAAGAGAGAGATGTCCTTTTAGAACAGAGAAGAGGAAGAATTTCTTTAGCCAGAGAGTGATGAATTTGTGGAATTCTTTGCCACAGGTAGCTGTGGAGGCCAAATCATTGTGTATATTTAAGGCAGAGATTGATAATTTCTTGATTAGCCAGGGCACGGGGAGAAGGCAGGAGATTTGTGCTGAGTGGGTAAATAGATCAGCCATGATGAAATGGTAGAGCAGACTTGATGGGCCAAATGGCCTAATTCTGCTCCTGTGTCTTCTGGTTTTGAAGTCTTATGACCAGGGTGAGAACAGAGCATGGCCTGGATGGTGGGGTCCTTGATGATGGATGCTGCTTTCTCGCGGCAGTGCTCCTTGTTGATGTGCTCAATGGTGGTCTTTTCCCATGGTGGACTACTTTTTAATAAACACAAGAGGTTCTGCAGATACTGGAAATCCAAAGCAACACTCACAAAGTGCTGGAGAAACTCAGCAGGTCAGGCAGCTGCTCTGTGGAAATGAATGAATAGCCGATGTTTCGGGCCGAGACCCTTTTTCAGGAATGCTTCTTCACTGCTTTTTGTTGGCTTTTCGATTCCGGGGCATTGGTGTTTCCATTCCAGGCGGTGATGCAACCAGTTAGGATACTCTCCACTGTATATCTATTGAAGTTTGTCAAACTTTTAGATCTCATGCCAAATCTATACAAATTTCCAAGAAAACAGAGTTCATGTTGTGTCTTTTTTATAATGGCACTTATATGCTGGTCCCCGGACAGATCCTCTGTTGAAGCATTGACTACTGACAAACTTCATACTAAAACTGTGGGTTCATCCCTCCTCCTGTCTTTTGCATTACTTATTTAATTTAATTTTTATTATATATATTTCTTATTGTAACTTATAGTATTTTATGTATTACACTGTAATGCTGCCACAACATACATCAGTGATATTAAACACCAGATTCCGATTCTGAGAGACATCAGCTCCTCCATCTCCAAACTCTCCACACTTTGCTATCGAAATCTCCTCACTTACAAACTTTTTTTTTTACGACACAAGTTCCCAACCACTTCAAAGGTTATGGTCTTGTTCTATTCTCTGGCACATAATGAAGAACTGAAGTCAATGTGATGCAAAGACATAAGCCCCTGAGGGAGTTGACTCACTGGAAAAGATGTACAGGAAATAGCTGAATGTTAAGTTGGGCTTTGCAATGCTTGGACTTCAGTGCAAGTCACTGTACCCAGTGCCAGGTTATTAAGGAGGGCAAGTGTTAGTCTTCATAACATAGATAATTTCAGAGAAAAAAGATTCAGAAGAAACGTTTTCCCAATTTCCCGGTAGGTTCAGATTCTAGATAGGGACCGTACGGTTGACGTTTCACATTGCAGCGTCAGTGATTACAGATTGTGGTTCAATTCCTGCCGCTGTCTGTAAGAAATTTGTACCTTCCTCCCACGACCATGTGGGTTTCCTCCAGGATCTCCGGTTCCCTTCCATAATCTAAAGATCTACAGTCAGGGTTAGGGTTAGTAAATCGTTATGTTGGCGCAAAAGTTAAATCCAACTTAATCGTGGACTTCAGAAAGGGTAAGTTGAGGGAACACACACCCAGTCCTCATCGAGGGATCAGAGTGGAAAGGGTAAACACCATCCTGGGTGTCGACATCCCTGGAGATCTATTCCGGGCCCAACATATCGATGCAGTTACAAAGAAGGCATGACAGCTGCGAAATTCCATTTGGAGTTTGGGGAGATTTGGTATGTCTCCAAAGACACATGCAAAATTCTGCAGATGTATTGTAGAGTGCTTTCTAATTGGCTGCATCACAGTCTGGTATGGGGGGAGCACAGCACAGGATCAGAAAAAGCTGCAGAATGTTGTAAACTCAGTCAGCTCCTACATGGGTTTAAAGTTTAAAAGTTTTAAACTTTTTAAATAATTTTTACAAAATTATGAGGGGCGTAGATAGGATAAATGCAAGCAGGCTTTTCCCCCTAAGGTTGGATGGGACTACAACTAGAGGTCATGGGTTAAGGGAGAAAGGTGAGAAATTTAAGGGGACATGATGGGAAACTGCTTCACTCAGAGGGTTGTGAGAATGTGGAAAGGGCTCCCAGCACAAGTGGTCCATGTGAGCTTGACTTTGACATTTAAGAGAAGTTTGGGTAAGTACATGGATAATAGGGATATGGAGGGCTATGGTCCCAGTGCAGGTCGATGGGAGTAGGCAGTTTAAATGGTTCTGACATAGGTTAGATGGGCTGAAGGGCCTGTTTCTGTGCTGTATTTCTCCACTTACTTCTCTATGACTAAAATATATATATATTTACTGTAATTTACAGATTTTATTGTGTATTGCAATGTACTGCTGCTGCATAACAACGAATTTGATGACATATGCCAGTGATATTAAACCTGATTCTGATTCAAGAATACAGATTCAGAAGAGACATTTCCCCAATTTCCTGCTTGGTTCAGATTACTCATGACTAAAGCTGACATTAGATGATTTATATTTCCTGTTCTGCTTTCATCTAAGATGACGACACCATCACTAACTCACAAGGCCTTTCTCTTTCTGGGCTGTTTGAACAAGGGGCCTCAGGTTCAACTTTAAACCCAAGAGATTCTGCAGATGCTGGAAATCCAGAGTGACACACACACAATGCTGGAGGAACTCAACAGGTCAGGCAGCATCTATAGAGGGGAACAAAGAGCCAACGTTTTGGGCCGAGACCCTTCACTGAGATTTTGTGTGTGTTACTCACTAATAAATTGGTTTATTATTGTCACGCGTACCCAAAAACAGTGTGAAAATTTAAACTCGAGAGATTCTACAGATGCTGGAAATCCAGATTAACACAAACAAAATGCTGGAGGAACTCAGTAGGTCGGGCAGCATCTCTGGAGCAGAATACAGTTTCGACATTTCGGGCTGAGATCCTTCATCAGGACTGTGAAGGGCCTTGGCCTGAAACGTCGACCGTATATTCCCCTCCATAGGGTCAGGTTTCAACTTTGTCGCCTCTGCTGATGTTAAAATCCAGGTCAGAAAATGAGTAACAAGGATGTTAAGGGGAAGATAGGTAGCCTCAGTGAGCAGACTCTATAGATAGGGGCGATAGTCAGAAACTTTTTTTCCCATTGTAGGGATATCAAAAGTAAGAGGAACAGAGAGATCCTGTGATTTATGGCAAAGTTGCCGTGTCAGTTTGGTAGGGTTATTAAGAAGGCATAAGGTGAGTTGGCCTTTGTTAGTCGGGGGACTGAGTTCGAGAGCCGTGAGGTAATGTTGCAGCTCTGTAAAACCCTGGACAGAGCACACTTGGAATAATGTGTTCCGTTCTGGTCACCTCATTACGAGAAGGAGGTGGAAGGTTTAGAGAGGGTGCAGAGGAGATTACCAGGATGCAGCTTGGATTGGAGAACGCATCATGAGCATAGGTTGAGCAAGCTAGGGCTTTTCTCTTTGGAGAGAAGGAGGATGTGAGGTAACTTGAGAGAGATGTACAAGATGATAAGAAACATAGATCCAGTGGACAGCCAGAGACTTTTTCCCAGGATGGAAATGGCTAGTATGAGGAAGCATAATTTTAAGGTTATTGGAGGAAAGTGTAGAAGGTTGTTAGAGGCAAAATTTTTACACAGAGAGCGCTGGCGAGAGGAATGCATTGCCGGGGTGGCGGGAGAGGCAGATATATTACAGCCATTTAAGAAACTCTTAGATAGGCACATGATGATAGCAAAAATGGAGGGCTATATAGGAGGGAAGGATTAAGTTGATCTTGGAATAGGTTACAAGCTCGGCAAAATATCATGGAGTGAAGGGCCCGTGCTGTGCTGTAGTGTTCCATAAAGTAGGAAGGCACATGTTTAAGGCAAAAGGACTGACGTTTAGTGGCGATTTGAGGGGAAAGTTACTTTTACACAGAGAGTTGTTGATATCTGGAAGGCGTTGAGAAGAAGGGGTGGAATCAGATACAAACACAATGTTTAAGGGTACTGAGACACTGAAATCGGCAAGTTAGGGAAGGATATGGTCCTAATGCCGGTAAGTGGGATTAGTGCAAATAGACACAAAGCCTGACACGGATGTAACGGGCTGAAGAACCTTTTCTGTGCAACTCTATGACTCTAAACAAAACTGCACACAATATTCCAGGTTGGCCAAAGTTCAAAGTAAATTTATTATCAAAGTGCATGTACAGTAGGTCACCATGCACAACCCTGAGATTCTTTTTCTTGCGGGCATACTCAATAAATCCAATAACCATAATAGAATCATTTGAAGACTGCACCAACAGGGAGAACAACCAAAGTGCAAGAGACAACAAACAGTGCAAAAACAAAAAGAAAGAAAAATAATGAATAAAAATAATAAACAAATAAGCAATAAACACCAAGAACGTGAGATGAAGAGTTCTTGAAAATGAGCCCATTAGTTATGGGAACATTTCAATGATAGGGCAAGTGGAGTTATCCCCTTTGATTCAAGAGCCTGATGGTTGAAGGTTAATAACTGTTCCTGAACCTGGTGGAGAAAGTCCTGAGGCTTCTGTACCTTTTTCCTGATGGTAACAGTGAGAAGAAAGCATGACCTGGGTGGTGGGGGTCCCTGACGATGGATACTGCTTTGCTGCAACAATGCTCCATGTAGATGTACGCAATGGTGGGGAGGGCTTTCCTGTGATGGACAGGGCCGTATCCATTGCTGGATTTTTCATTCAAGGACATTGGTGTTGTGATGCAGCCAATCACTGCACATCTCTCCACATCTTTGTCAAAGTTTTAGATATCGTTCTGAATCTGCACAAACTTTTAAGGAAGTAGAAGCGCTGACATTGGAGAGGGTACAGAAGAGATCAATGAAAGTGATCCCAGGAATGAAAGTGTTAGCATATGAGGCGTGTTTGATGGCCCTGGGCTTGCAAGAGTTTAGAGGAACGAGGGGAATCTGATTGAAACCTACCGATTATTGAAAGGCCTGGATAGAGTGGATGTGGGAAGGATATTTCATATAGTGGGGGAGTCTAGGACCAGAAGGCACAGACTCAGAGTACAAAGATATCCCTTTAGGACAGTGATGAGAGGAATTTCTTTAGCCAGAGAACGGTGAGTCTGTGAAGTTCATTGCCACAGAGAGCTGCGGGGATCAGGTCATCGGGTATGCTTACAGTGGAGATTGATGGGTTATTGATTAGTAATGGTGTCAATGGTTACGGGGAGAAGGCAGGAGAATGGAGTTGAGAGAAATAATAAATCAACCTCGATGGAATGGCGGAGCAGACTTGATGGGCCAAATAGCCTGATTCTGCTCCTATGTTTAATGGTCTTATGGTCTCTCTCATCCCAGTGATTATCTAATGAACCTTTTAACATATTTTCATATGGTAGGGGCCATTCTGCCCTTTGAATCTATGCTATCTCCATCATAACTTTATCGCAATGGAATATCATTGACACATCATCCTGGTCTCCACTGACAGTCAAGTGGTGCTCCATATGCTTCCCTTGCTGTGCACTCTATTTCCCTTGTGGTGGGGGTGGGTGGTGCTGAGGGGAAGGAGGAGAAGTTGAAGGTGACTCGCAAATGCACACACAATTTTCACAGTGAGCTGACACTTCCCAACATTTTGATGCAATTATGAAGAAGGCATGCCAGCGGCTATATTCCGATAGACATTGAAGGAGATTTGGTTTGTCACCAAAGCCTCTGGCAAATTTCTGCAGATGTACCACTGGAAGCATCACCGTCTAGTACGGAGACCCAGATGCACAGAATTGGAAGGGGTTGCAGAGAGTTGTAATCTCAGTCAGCTCTATCATAGAAACATAGAAACATAGAAAATAGGTGCAGGAGTAGGCCATTCGGCCCTTCGAGCCTGCACCAACATTTATTATGATCATGGCTGATCATCCAACTCAGAACACCGCCCCAGCCTTCCCTCCATACCCCCTGATCCCCGTAGCCACAAGGGCCATATCTAACTCCCTCTTAAATATAGCCAATGTACTGGCCTCAACTGTTTCCTGTGGCAGAGAATTCCACAGATTCACCACTGTCTGTGTGAAGAAGTTTTTCCTAATCTCGGTCCTAAAAGGCTTTCCCTCTATCCTCAAACTGTGATCTCTCGTTCCGGACTTCCCCAACATCGGGAACAATCTTCCTGCATCTAGCCTGTCCAATCCCTTTAGGATCTTATACGTTTCAATCAGATCCCCCCTCAATCTTCTAAATTCCAATGAGTACAAGCCCAGTTCATCCAGTCTTTCTTCATATGAAAGTCCTGCCATCCCAGGAATCAATCTGGTGAACCTTCTCTGTACTCCCTCTATGGCAAGGATGTCTTTCCTCAGATTAGGGGACCAAGACTGCACACAATACTCCAGGTGTGGTCTCACCAAGGCCTTGTACAACTGCAGTAGTACCTCCCTGCTCCTGTACTCAAATCCTCTCGCTATAAATGCCAGCATACCATTCACCTTTTTCACCGCCTGCTGTACCTGCATGCCCACTTTCAATGACTGGTGTATAATGACACCCAGGTCACGTTGCACCTCCCCTTCTCCTAATCGGCCACCATTCAGATAATAATCTGTTTTCCTATTTTTGCCACCAAAGTGGATAACTTCACATTTATCCACATTAAATTGCATCTGCCATGAATTTGCCCACTCACCCAACCTATCCAAGTCACCCTGCATCCTCTTAGCATCCTCCTCACAGCTAACACTGCCACCCAGCTTCGTGTCATCCGCAAACTTGGAGATGCTGCATTTAATTCTCTCATCCAAGTCATTAATATATATTGTAAACAACTGGAGTCCCAGCACTGAGCCTTGCGGTACCCCACTAGTCACTGCCTGCCATTCTGAAAAGGTCCCGTTTATTCCCACTCTTTGCTTCCTGTCTGCTAACCAACTCTCCACCCACACCAATACCTTACCCCCAATACCGTGTGCTTTAAGTTTGCACACTAATCTCCTGTGTGGGACCTTGTCAAAAGCCTTCTGAAAATCTAAATATACCACATCCACTGGTTCTCCCCTATCCACTCTACTAGTTACATCCTCAAAAAATTCTATGAGATTCGTCAGACATGATTTTCTTTTCACAAATCCATGCTGACTTTGTCCGATGATTTCACCGCTTTCCAAATGTGCTGTTATCACATCCTTGATAACTGACTCCAGCAGTTTCCCCACCACCGACGTTAGGCTAACCGGTCTATAATTCCCCGGTTTCTCTCTCCCTCCTTTTTTAAAAAGTGGAGTTACATTAGCCACCCTCCAATCCTCAGGAACTAGTCCAGAATCTAACGAGTTTTGAAAAATTATCACTAATGCATCCACTATTTCTTGGGCTACTTCCTTAAGCACCCTGGGATGCAGACCATCCGGCCCTGGGGATTTATCTGCCTTCAATCCCTTCAATTTACCTAACACCACTTCCCTACTAACATGTATTTCGCTCAGTTCCTCCATCTCACTGGACCCTCTGTCCCCTACTATTTCTGGAAGATTATTTATGTCCTCCTTAGTGAAGACAGAACCATAGTAATTATTCAATTGGTCTGCCATGTCCTTGCTCCCCATAATCAATTCACCTGTTTCTGTCTGCAGGGGACCTACATTTGTCTTTACCAGTCTTTTCCTTTTTACATATCTATAAAAGCTTTTACAGTCCGTTTTTATGTTGCCTGCCAGTTTTCTCTCATAATCTTTTTTCCCCTTCCTAATTAAGCCCTTTGTCCTCCTCTGCTGAACTCTGAATTTCTCCCAGTCCTCAGGTGAGCCACTTTCTCTGGCTAATTTGTATGCTGCTTCTTTGGAATTGATACTATCCCTAATTTCTCTTGTCAGCCACGGGTGCACTACCTTCCTTGATTTATTCTTTTGCCAAACCGGGATGAACATTTGTTGCAGTTCATCCATGCAACCTTTAAATGCTTGCCATTGCATATCCACCGTCAATCCTTTAAGTGTCGTTTGCCAGTCTATCTTAGCTAATTCACGTCTCATACCTTCAAAGTTACCCCTCTTTAAGTTCAGAACCTTTGTTTCTGAATTAACTATGTCACTCTCCATCTTAATGAAGAATTCCACCATATTATGGTCACTCTTACCCAAGGGGCCTCTCACGACAAGATTGCTAATTAACCCTTCCTCATTGCTCAAAACCCAGTCCAGAATAGCCTGCTCTCTAGTTGGTTCCTCGACATGTTGGTTCAAAAAACCATCCCGCATACATTCCAAGAAATCCTCTTCCTCAGCACCTTTACCAATTTGGTTCACCCAATCTACATGTAGATTGAAGTCACCCATTATAACATTATAACTATCATGGGCACTGGCCTCCCCACCATTGAGGAGATCTTGAAAAGGTGATGTCTCAAGAAGGCGATATCCATCATTAAGCACCCCACCACCTGGGACATGCCCTCTTCTTATTGGTACCACAAGGGGGAGGTTCAGAAGCCTTAAGATGCACACTCAACATTTTAGGAACAGTTTCTTACCCTCCACCATCAAATTTCTGAATGGTCCATGAACCTATGAAGACTGTCTCACTAATTTTCTCTCTTTTTGCACTGTTTATATTTTTTACAGTACCATGCAAAAGTCTTAGGCACATATATAGCTAGGGTAACTAAGATCTTGGCACAGTACTGCAGTGATTTTATGCATTACACTGTACTGCTGCCACAAAAAACACAAATTTCATATGTGAGTAATGATAAACCTGATTCTGATATGGGTCTCTATTAGGGACTGAGAGTGGGAAGGGGGCAGGGAGAGGGGAATCATCGTTGGGAAAAGAGAAGGGAAGAGGGGAGGGAGCAGGAAGCACCAGAGAGACATTCTCTCGTGATCAGTAAACCACTTGTTTCAAAGGTTTCAAATGATCTTGCCCGGTGTCTCAGGGCTGGGTGTGTCTGCAAACATACCAACCCCCACCCTTGGCACTCCTTCTCTACCACCCGTCCCACTCCCCTCTCTCGGCACTCCACCCTCGTTATTCCCAATATTGTTTGCTCCCGCCAGATTTACAAACTCACTCTCCACTCCACAATGACAAATACAATAGTGTGCAAAAGTCTTAGGCACCCTAGCTATCTGTATGTGCCTACGACTTTCGCACAGTACTAGTATATTTCTTATATTAATTTATAGTATATTTTATTTTTTGCAATGTATTGCTGCAAAACAATAAATTTCTCGATATATAGGACATCGAGCAGTATAGTATGGGGAAAGGCCCTTCGGCCCACAAGGTTGTGCTGAACCAGCTAAAAAGTAAATCAAAAAGCCCCAAAAATGAATCCCTCCTACCTGCACAATGTCCATATCCTTCCAACTTCTTGATGGTCATGTGCCTATCTAAACGTCTCCTACAAGCCCCTAAAGTATTTCAGACAGCACACATCAAAGTTGCTGGTGAACGCAGCAGGCCAGGCAGCATCTCTAGGAAGAGGTACAGTCGATGTTTCAGGCCGAGACCCTTCGTCAGGACTAACTGAAGGAAGAGCTAGTAAGAGATTTGGAAGTGGGAAGGGGGAGGGGGAGATCCGAAATATCGGAAAAAGTATTTCAGAATCAGGTTTATTATCACTGGCATGTGTCGGGAAATTTGTTAACTTAGCAGCAGCATTTCAATGCAATACATAATATAGAAGAAGAAAAATAATAATAATAAATAAATCAATTACAGTATATGTATATTGAATAGATTGAATAAAATCATGCAAAAAAACAGAAATAATATATATTAAAAAGTGAGATAGTGTTCATGGGTTCAATGTCCATTTAGGAATCAGATGGCAGAGGGGAAGAAGCTGTTCCTGAATCGCTGAGTGTGTGCCTTTGGGCTTCTGTACCTCCCACCTGATGGTAACAGTGAGAAAAGGACATGACCTGGGTGCTGGAGGTCCTTGTTACTACCACGACACCAGGCAGCTCATTCTTGGCATCCACCACTCTCTGAGGAAAAAAATTATCCCTCACATTCCCTTTGAACCAACCTTCACTGTCACCTTCAATGCATGCCCTCTGGTGTGAGACATTTCAACCCTAGGAAAAAGATACTCCCTGTCTGCTAAATCCATGCCTTGCATATTCTTATACACCTCTATCAGATCTCCCCCCAGCCTCCACCACTCTAAGTTGTCCAGCCTCTCATGATACCACATGCCCTCTAAACCAGGCAGCATCCTGATAAGCCTCTTCTGCACCTTCTCCAAAGCCTCAAACTCCTTCCTATAGTGGGGCGACCAGAAATGTATGACAATGACAATGACCTGATTCAGAATCTCATTCCACGATTAACAAACTCAATTGCAAGTGAGCAGAATCCATGTTTCCTTTTTGAGCGTTAACAGTGAGCTTTTGTCTTCCCCGAACCTTGGTCCAGGCTTCAGTTTTCCGTGCTGATAATTCCCCAGGTGCACCGTGCAATTCTCCAATCAAGCTGGCTGCTTTCACTGAAGCTTTGTGATTTTCAAGCAGACCAAGTTGAAGAGTGCTCAATCTGCCCATCTCCCATAACTCCACCAGGAATTTAGTAGACTTTCCATGCTCTGGGATTGGGATGATCTCATCGTTTTTTACATCCTTCGTTCCTCTCACAAGTTTCCCTTCATTGCCTCTCTGCCAACTCTGCTTCTTTCATCTGTTCTCTTACTGCAAAGAGTCCAAAAGAATTCTCATCTGGGATGCTGCCTGTGAAAAGAATTTTCTTTCTTACAAATATATAATTGTATGAGTCAAGACTGCTACTTCATCCATGTTGCCTGTGACTGATTTCTTTCTCACTCATCATGGGAACAATCCTTTGCCAAGACAAATGAAGAAGAGTAGCTATCCCAATTTGTCCTTGCCAGAATAATGACTGCTCTGATCTGATGTCCCCACACATTGTGTCAATCAGGAGATCAATCCTGTGGGAACCTTTCATTGAGACTCAGTGACAGGGTCCTTAGGAACAGAGGGGTCTTGGGATGCACGTACATAGATCTCTCAAAGGTGCAATTTGATAGGGTGATTAAGTATGTTGGCTTTTAATAGTCAGGGGATTGAGTTCAAGAGTGGTGAGGTAATGTTGGAGCTCTATAAAACTCTGGTTGGACCACACTTGCAGTATTGTGTTCAGTTCTGATCACCCCAATATAGATAGGATGTGAAAACTTTAGAGGATGCAGAGAAGATTTACCAGGATGCTACCAGGGTTAGAGAGCATGTCCTTGAGGAAATATTGAACAGGCTGGGAATTTTCTGGAAATAATTCACAAAATCTGTAGTTCAGGTGGTTGATGGTTGGGATGAGTTGTTCTCCGACCTTGGCAGCTTACTTGCAAATGTTTCGTCACCATATAAGGAGACATCGTCAGTGCACTGTTAATTGTAGTGTGTCCTCTGAATGCCTGGCCTTTATACACTTATCAATCAGCTGACTGGACACCATTATGGAAACTCATTTGTGATGAATGGAGGAAATCTCATCGTTGACTGGTTGTGTAACGAACTTTGTGTGTAGTTTGGGCAAATTTTTGACAGAAGTAGGTTACCATTCCCTCCTTCTGGGCAGTGACTCTTCAGAGATTGTCTGCCTGTCGTCAGTGGTCGCATAACCAGGACTTATGATACGCACCAGCTACTCAAATGCCCCACCTGCTCCCAAGGCTTCACGTGACCCTGATCGGGGGGCTAAGCAGGTGCTACACCTTGCCCAAGGCTGACCTGCAGGCTAGCGGAGGGAAGGAGTGCCTTACACCTCCTTTGAGAGACGTATCTCCACCCCACCACAACAATGAAGAAATAGCTACCCTCTTTCCTATATACATCCCCAAAGTACTTCATTGGCACTTAAGACATTTGGTTGTCGTAAGGATGCCAGATGCAAATCTTCTATCATTCTATAATTTGATGTATTCAGAGAAAAAATATGGCTCTCTTTTAAGGCATAAAAATAGATGTTTTGAAATCGCTTTCTATCACATCAGACTTAGTTAAGCAAGATTACCAACATCAGAGACCCATACCATCCAGGCCATGTTCTCTTCTTGCTACTGCCATTGGGCAAGAGACACAGGAGCCTTAGGTCCCACACCACCAGATTCAGAAAAGTAAAGTTATTACCTCTCAGTCATCAGGCTGTTGAGTCAGTGCAGACAACTTCACTCAACTCAACTCTGAACTGATTTCACTTTCAACTTAGTATTTATTTATGTATTTATTTACCAATTTATTTATTAATTTGACTATTTATTGATTGATTGATTTTTGCATAATATTTCTTCTCTTGCACATTGGTTGTTTATTATTCTTTATGTATGGTTTTCCATAAATTCTTTTGTATTTCTTTATTTTTCCATAGATGTCTGCAAGAAAATGAATTTCCAGTGAGTATATGCTGACATACACTATATGTACCTTGATGATAAATATACTTTGACTTGACTTTGACTTTGAGTTAAATTGTTGTGACTTACCTTCCCCGGATAAGAGTCTCCAAACCCTCAGGCCACACAATGAGAGATCAAACCAATGAGCTGTTGAGAGCTGGAAAGAATGTTGACTGATTGCAGGATATGCCCTCTAACACCGTATAGCTTACCTGCCCTTAAATAAAGAGCCAAATAGGGAGAATTTACCCAACTTCTCCTAGCTGTGTCCCTGAACTTTGCCCAAAACTCTGGATCAAGAGTATGGATGTTTCCAGTGCCCGTACGACAATGTTACATCCAAGGAAAATTCTCAAGTTAGTGTCATAAACATAATTACATTTTCCCGGCACTGTGAAGCCTCAGGTTATACGTTGAGTTTGGTGGTGTACATGGTTGCACAAGATTTACCATGACTTGAGAGAGGTATGGAAGATTATGAGAAGTTTGGGTAGGGTAGACAATCAGAATGTTTTTCCCATAACAATGATATCAAAGAGGAATAGGTTTAATGTGCCTCGGTAAAGCAGCCAGCATAATCAAAGGCATGACACACCATGGACATTCACTTTTTGATAATTAATTTACTTTAACTCTATTTGTGGAGATTTCGCTCAATTATTTTCGGTAGTCATTCTTTCAAGGCTAATGGCAGCATAGCAGCCAGGGTTCAATTGCAAATGGGATTCAATTGTAAGGAGTTCGTACATTCTTCTCGTGACTGCATGGGTCTTCTCCTACATTCCAAAAAGATATCTGAGTTAGTTAGGTGGTAGGGTGGAGATGCATCTCTATCAAAGGAGGTGCAAGATGCTCCTTCCCTTCGTTTAGCCTGCAGGTCACCCTTGGGCAAGGTGTAGCACCTGCTTAGCCCCCCGATCAGGGTCACATGAAGCCATGGGAGAAGGTGGTGGATGGTCGTACGAGCAGCTGGTGCATTTCACAAGTCCTGTTTGTGCGACCACTGACGCCAGGCAGACAATCTCTGAAGAGTATTGATATTGGTTGGGTCACCCGTCTAGTAAAGACTCTGCCCAGAAGAAGGCAATGGCAAACCACTTCTGTAGAAAAAATTGCCAATGACAACTATGGTCAAAAAACCATGATTGGTGTCATGACACAGCACATAACAAGTGAAGGTTAGCAGGTTAATTGGTCACATGGGCAATGCAGCCTCATTGGGCTGGAAGGGCAATCACCGTTGTGGGTGGTTCAGTCATTCTGGGTGTCGAGTCTGCCCAAGTGAACCAAGCCATGGGAACAATGAAGTCTTGACTTGCACTTTAGGATTGACATCAGCTAGCCAATGAGAATCACCCTTCCCTTGTAAATAATGCATTTTAGGACCATGAATTAATAAAGGTCTCCACATCTTCCTCATGCTCTGATAGTGAGTGACACAAAATGGAGGTACAAGAGATTCTGCAGATGCTGGAAATCTGAGCAACACACACACAAAATGCTGGAGGAACTCAGCAGGCCAGGCAGCACCCATTGACGGAAATTGACAGTCGAGATTTTGGAGTTGAGACCCTTCACCTTTCTGCAGAACTGATACTGCCTGACCGGGTCAATTCCTCCAGCAATTTTTTTGTGTTACTGAAAAGTAGTTGGCAACTTAGACTAACAAAGACGCGTCACTTATGAAAGACCTGACACTGTCCAAATCAGTGTTTTGATTGGTTATATATTACATTTCTTAAAATAGCACAAACTGATACTAATTCGACCATGGTAAAGCTAATACAGCAACATAGCAGCTAGTGTAATGATTTACAGCACCAACTGTGAGATTCCTGCCGCGTTTTGTAAAGGGTTTGAACATTTCCCTCGTGATCACGTGCATTTCCTTCAGGTGTTCCGGTTTCCCCTGCAAGTTCCAAAGACGAGTGGTAGGGTTATGTTTAGTAAGTTTTGGGCATGCTATTTTGGTGCCAGAAGAGTGGCAACAATAGTGAGCACAATGCTCACTACTTGATTTGACACGAACAACCCATTTCACTCCATGTTTCAATGTGCTGATACACGTGTGACAAATATATTTCATCACTTTAATCTCTTTAGCTCCCCCAGAATCTACCGCCTCAATGTTCCCTTGGGACAATGTATGGCAGCCAATTAACTCACTAACCCACATGCATTCGGGATATCAGAGAAAAGCAGAGCCTCAAGAGTAAACCCATGTCATCACAGGGAGAACCTGCAAACTCCACACAGACAGCACCACAGGTTAGGATCTGAAAAGCTACAGGGGGTTGTGGACCTCAGCCAGCTCCATCAAGGGCACTAGCCTCCCCAGCATTGAGCACATCTCCAAAAGGTGATGCCTCACGAAGGTGGTATCTATCATTGAGGACCCTGACCGTCCAGGATATGACCTCTTCTCATCATAACCATCAGGGAACAGATATAGGAGCCACTTCTTCCCCTCTGCCACCACGTTTCTGAACGGTCCATGAACCCATAAGAACAGCCTCACTAGGTGAAGAAATGTGATCTGAGTGACTCTGACCGTGGAATGATTGTCGGTGTCAGACAGGGTGGCTTGAGTATCTCAGAAACTGCTGATCTCCTGGGATTTTCACACACAACAGTCTCTAGAGTTTACAGAGAATGGTATGAAAAAAAAACAAAATAACATCCAGTGAGTGGCAGTTCTGTGGGCGAAAATGCTTTGTTAATGAGAGAAGTCAGAGGAGAATTGCCAGACTAGTTCAAGCAGACAGGAAGGCGACAGTAGCTCAAATAATCACGTGTTACAACAGTGATTGTGCAGAAGAGCATCTCTGAACGCATAACATGTCCAACCTTGCTACAGCAGCAGATGACCACAAACATACACCCAGTGGCCACTTGACTAGGTACAGGACATACTTAATGAAGTCGTCACTGAGTGTATCCAATATCCAGTCATTAATTGATATGGTGAAACATTTATTTTTATTATTACCATCATGATAATTTTTTTCAAAAATCGGCAGGAGAATTTGATTAAAGGATGATTTTTGTCAGTTAGGTATTTGTAATCCAGGAGCTCCTGCACACCTTTTTTATTTTGTATAATGACTTTGAAAGTGAGAGCCAGACATCAGAAATTTGGTCTAAAGGTAAAGGTAGCGTGACGTAATTTTGGTTTTGTTTGATAATTAGTACAATAAGATGGAGTCTCTAGTTCACAATTTTCCTTGTTATGATCTTGCACCTTATTGTTCACTTGCACTGCACTTTCTCTGTAGCTATTATAAGACCATAAGATATAGGAGCAGAATTAGGCCATTTGGCCCATCGAGTCTGCTCCGCCATTTCATCATGGCTGATTCATTTCCTTCTCAGCCCCAGTCTGCTGCCTTCCCCTCGTGTCCCTTCATGCCCTGACCAATCAAGAATCTATCAACCCCTGCCTTAAAAATACATAAAGATCAGGCCTCCACAGCTGCCTATTGCAATGAATTCCACAGTTATACTTTACTCTGCATTGTTATTATTTTACCGTCAGCCAAGTTTGGAGTATTGTGTGCACCGTTCCCGCGAAGCTGCATAGGTACATGACCACGCAGTAACTGAAATGCTCCCTCGCACATAGCCTTTGTTGCCACACTGCTGGAATTGGACACAGTTACTAAGTTTACGAAACCTGAAAGATTTTCTTTGTTATACTGTATTTCATTATACCATTCAATTAATTAAAAAAAATCAAAAGTATATGAATTTTCAATATTCATTCTAAATATTCATGGTATGCATATTACAAAAAAAACATTTACAGTGCTGTGCAGTTTTCAGGCCGTGTAAAGATTTCCTGCTCAGAGCAATGGTTGATCTGTGCAGCAGTGAAGAAATTAGAGGGAACATTGATTATGTGCAGTTTTGGTCACCTACCTGCAGCAGAGATATCAGCGATGTGCTTCTGAGAAAATTTACAAAGATATTGCTGGGACTCGAGGGCCTGAGTTATAGGGGAAGGTTGAATAGGTTGGGATTTTGTTCCCTGGAGCACAGGAGAATGAGGGCAGATTGATAGAGGTATACAAAATTAAAAGGGGTTTTAGGTGGGATAAATGCAATCAGGCTTTTTCCAATAAGATTGGGTGGGACCAGTACAAGAAATCATACATTCAAGGTGAAAAGTGAAATATTTAAGGGGAACCTGGGGGCCAACTTCTTCACTTAGAGGGTGGTGAGAGTGTGGAACGAGCTGCCAGTGCAAGTGGTGGATGCAGATTTGACTGTAAAACTTGGGAGAAATTTGGATAGGTACATGATGGGAGGGGTATGAAGGGCTATGGTCTGGTACAGATCAATGGGACCAGGCAGAATAACAGTTTGGCACGAACTAGGTGGCCTAAGTGGCCTTCTCATTCCTGTGCTGTAGCACTCTACAACTCTCTTGTTCTACCTCACTGCACTGTGTAATGATCCGATCTGTACAAACAGTATTCAAGATGAGCTTTTCACTGTATCTTGGTACATGCGACAATGATAAACCAATCCCAATTCTTGAGAGTCTTAGTACAGGCTACTTTCCGGTAACAAACAGTTTCCACTATTACAGACTTCTGTATTGATTGTGACTATAAGTCAGGGAGTACACAAGATCACTCAATATAATAACCCTTCCTCCACATTATCCCACTGAATGACATCAAACATATGTCAGGGTTACACATACGTTCAAAATAAATTTATTGTCGAAGTGCATATATGTCACCACATGCAACCCTGAGATCTATATCCTTGCAGGCATTCTCAGTAAATCCATAGAATAATAACCATAACAGAATCAATGACAGACCGCCAATCTTGGGCATTCAACCAGTGTGCAAAAGACAACAAAATACAAAACAAAAATAAGAATAATAAATAAATAACAGTAGATATTGAGAACATGAGATGAAGAGTCCTTGAAAGTGAGCCCATTGGTTGTGGGAACAGTTCAATGATGAGGCAAGTGAAGTTGAGTGAAGTTATCCCCAGTGGTTCAGGAGTCTGATGGTTGAGGGGTAATAACTGTTCCTGAATCTGGTGGTGTGAGTCCTGAGGCTCCTGTACCTTCTTCCTGATGGCAGCAGTAGGAAGAGAGCATGGCCTGGGTGGTGGGCATCCCTGGATGGGCACAATGGGAGCTGCTTTCCTGTGATAGTGTTTTGTGTAGATCTGCTCAGCAGTGGAGAGGGTTTTACCCGTGATGGACTAAAAGTGGAGAGAGAGAGAGAGAGAGAGAGAGAACTGGTAGGAACAAAGGAATGCATGCAATCAGACTTTAGAATTTAATAGTGTTATAGGAACTCATTTCTATGCACCAGCGTCTGTAAGTCAGACATTTGTAACCCAGGACAGCCTGTATATTTTGACCATATCAAAGACGCCACATAAATGGAAAGTTCACTTTGTTGTTGGGTGTTTCGCAGACCACTGAAATGTTCTCTTGTTTCAAAGGTAAACCAAATATTCTTGGGACTCCAGCTTCAAAACACAGATGGTTTTGTTTACGTGAAACAAATGGATGTGAAAGTTACTGTAACATAGGAACGAAGGTTAAGGTTCAATCCCCTGAGTCTATCCCAGCATTCGGTCAGAATGAAACTGATCCATATCTTAATTCCATTAACCATTGAAGACTGGTATTAAATTTTGTCTAAGTATAATCAGAATCAGAATCAGGTTTATCATCACTAACATACAGTTTGTCATGAAATGTGTCGTTTTGCTGTAGCAGTACAGTGCGAGACATTAAAATTTACTATATGTTACCAAAAAAAAGTGCAAGTCCTTAGTGATAGTTGCTGCCTTCTAGAAGCAGCACCTTTTGAAGGTGTCCTTGTTGGTGGGTAGAGTTCTACCTGCAGTGGATCTGATTGGGTCTACACCCCTCTGCAGCCTCTGTGCATTGGAGCCTCCATACCAGATGGTGATGCAGCCAGTCAGAATGCTCTCTTTTATACATCTGTGTAAGTATGCTCGAGTCCTTGGTGACGTACCAAATCTCCTCAAGCTCTTAATGAAGCATAGCCACTGACGTGCTGTCTTGATGATTGTATCAATGTCTTGGGCCCAAGACAGATCCTCTGAGGTGTTGACTTCTGGGAGCACAAAGCTGGTCACCCTTTCCACCGCCAACCCTCAATGAGGACTGGTGACCGTTCTCTGACTTCCCCTTCCTGAAGTCCACACTCTCTTTAATACTGAGTGCAAGGATATTGTTCCAAAATCACTCGACCAGCCAATCCACCTCACTCCTGTACAGGTCCTCATCACCATCGGAGATTCTGCCAAGAATCAGAATCAGATTTAATATCACCGGCATATGTCATGAAATTTGTTAATCTTGTGGCAGCAGCACAATGCAATACATAATAATATAGAAAAAAACTGTGAATTACAGTAAATATATACAGATTAAATAGTTAAATTAAGTAAGTAGTGCAAAAATGGAAATTAAAATGTAGTGAGGTAGGGTTCATGGGTTTAATATCCATTTAGGAATTGGATGGCAGGATGAAGAAGCTGTTCCTAAGTCGCTGAGTGTGTGCCTTCAGGCTTCTGAACCTCCTTCCTGATGGTAACAATGAGAAGAGAGCACGTCCTGGGCGGTGGGGTCCACGGACTGACATGTCGGAATGAATCTACTGTCGCGATAAGGCCTCACACGTTGGAGGAGAAACACCTTATATTCCATCTGAGTAACGTCCAACCTCATGGCATGAACATCAATTTCTCGAACATCCGGTAATGCCAACACCCCCCCCCGCCCCCGCACCATTCCCCATTCCTTTTTCCCTTTCTTACCTTATCTCCTTCCCTGCCCATCACCTCCCTTTGGTGCCTCTCCCCATTTTCTCTTCCATGGCCTTCTGTCCTCTCCTATCGGATTCACCAATCAACCTCTCAGCAAATACTTCACCCCTCCCCCCCTCCCAGTTTCATCTACCACCTTGTATTCCTTTCTCCCTTCTACCTCTGACTCCTCGTCTTTTTTCCTTCAGTCTTGATGAAGGTTCTCGGCCCAAAACGTCAACTATACTCTTCTCCATAGATGCTGCCTGGCCTGCTGAGTTCCTCCAGCACTTCCTGTGTGTTGCTTGGTTTGCACATAGCTGAGCCTCTGACGATGATCTTTGCATCACCAATAGGGACGGGAGAAGTAACAGAGGATTGGAGGGTTGCAAACGTTGTTCTTTGATCAAGAAAGGGAGTAGAGATAACCCAGGAAATTATAGACCAGTGAGTCTTAATTCAGTGGTGGGCAAGTTGTTGGAGAAGATCCTGAGAGTCAGGATTTATGAGCATTTGGAGAGACATAATCTGATTAGGGATAGTCAGGATGGCTTTGTCAAGGGTAGGTCATGTCTTACGAGCCTGATTGAATTCTTTGAGGATGTAAAAAAACACATTGACGAAGGTAGAGCAGTGAATGTAGAGTATATAGATTTCAATAAGGCATTTGATAAGGTTCCCCATGCCAGGCTCATTCAGAAAGTAATGAGGCATGGGATTCAAGGAGACCTTGCTTTGTGGAACCAGAATTGGCTTGCCCACAGAAGGCAAAGGGTGGTTGTAGATGGTTCGTATTCTGCATGGAGTTGGTGAGCAGTGGTGTTCCACAGGGATCTGTTCTGGGAACCCTTATCTTTGTAATTTTCATAAAAGACCTGGATGAGGAAGTAGAAGGCTGGGTTAGTAAGTTTGCTGATGATACAAAGGTTGGGGGTGTTGTGGATAATCTGGAGGGTTGTCAGAGGTTACAGTGGGACATCAATAGGATGCAGAACTGGGCTGAGAAGTGGCAGATGGAGTTCAACCCAGATAAGTGTGAAGTGGTTCATTTTGGTAGGTCAAATTTGAAGACAATATAATGACGGTAAGACTCTTGGCAGTGTGGAGGATCAGCGTCCGTGTCCATAGGACAATCAAAACTGCTGAGCAGCAGGTTGACAGTGTTGTTAAGAACGTATGGTGTGATGGCCTTCATCAACCATGGGATTGAGTTCAAGAGCCGTGAGGTAATATTGGAGCTATATGAGACCTTAGTTAAACCCCACTTGGAGTACTGTGCTCAGTTCTGGTCACCTCACTACAGGAAGGATGTGGATACTATAGAGAGAGTGCAGAGGAAATTTACAAGGATGTTGCCTGGACTGGAGAACATGCTTTATGAGAATAGGTTGAGTGAACTTGGCCTTTTCTCCTTGGAGTGATGGAGGATGAGAGGTGACCTGATAGAGGTGTGTAAGATGATGAAAGGCATTGATCGTGTGGATAGCCAGAGGCTTTTCCCAGGGCTGAAATGGCTGCCACAAGGGGATATAGTTCCAAGGTGCTTGGAAGTAGATACAAGGGGAATGTCAGGGGTAGGGTTTTTACACAGAGAGTGGTGCATGTGTGGAATGCACTGCCAGCAAAGGTGGTCGAGGCGCATACAATAGAGTCTTTTAAGCGAACCTTAGATAGGTACATGGAGCATAGAAAAACAGAGATCTATGCAGTAGGGAAATTCTAGGCAGTTTCTAGAATTGGTTACATGGTCGGCACGACATTGTGGGCCAAAGGGCCTGAAATGTGACATAGATCGCTATGTTCTATGTTTCCTCCAGGTGCTCCAGTTTCCTCGCACAGTTCAAAGATGGTTAGTGGGTTAATTAGTCATTGTAAATTGTCCCATGTTTAGGCTAGCGTTAAGTAAGTGGGTTGCTGGGCAGTGAGGCTTGTTGGGCCGGAAGGGCTTGTTCTGTTCTGCATCTCTAAGTAAATAAATCTCAAATCACTGCAATTTGCCTGCCACCAAAACACGTGCCTGGCCTTTCAAAGACTCCCTGTGGTCTTTTAAGAGGGAACAGGGACAGAGATTGCATTATGCATAACACGTTAAATCATCTGACTGTCTCAGAGAGAAAGCCATAAGATCAAAACGTTCTGGAGTATTTTATCGATAACTGATCTGGATTTCTACACCTTCAGGGGATCACATTAGCAGTAGGGAAGACGGGGTTGGTGGTGGGGGTTGCAGATAAGTGGGTGGGAGGGGGATGGTGGACAGAGGTGGCGGGGGCGGTGGGGGGAAGAATTGTTCAGCGATGATCGTCTGACCAAATGGTTCAGACAGCTCAATGATGCAGCTGTTTTCTCAGCTTGCCTGGCTGCGTGGTTGTCCGTGCACAGGGTGACTTGGTATCCCTCACACAAAGGCAGGAGCAGCTTCACAGTTTGGAAGCAGCTCCAAATTAGGGCAAAAACAGATACAGCAGGAGTAAGAAGGTGGGGGTGAAGGGAGGGGAAAGTGTACAAGCTAGACGTCGATAGGTGAAGCCAGGTAGGTAAGTGAGGGAGATTTAGTAAGAAGCTGAGAGGTGATAGGTGGAAAAGACAAAGGGCCAAAGAAGAAGTAATCTGATAGGAGAGGAGAGTGGACAATGACTGTTTATTCATTTCCATAGATGCTGCCTGACCTGCTGAGTTCCCCCAGCTTTTTGTGTCTGTTTCTCTGGATTTCCAGCATCTGCTGAATCTCTTGTGCTTATGACAGCAGGAATTGATGATTTAATGCTTTATCCTCATCACCCACTCTGATGGATTGGGGCTTCATTTCGGAATGCTGATGTGAAGGCGTTCAAATGAAGCTAGCAGCTTGGCCAGCCTCTGCATCAGTTCCAAGAACTGCGAGGCTTCTTTCTTTCCATAATTAATCATTTTGCAAACCCCCGCAGAGAGACACAGTCCAAGTTTAAGCTGAATTTCTTCTGGAGACTCAAATAACGTTTGGCCATCTCATTTGTTTCGAATATTTTGAATAAGAAATAAATTGGGAAAATGGACCATGATCTTGGCAAGCAGGATGAGAGAGAATCTAAAAATGTTTAACACAATCAGAGGCTACTTTATCAGGAAGTTCCTGCACCTAATAAAGTGGCCACTGAGTGAATATTTGTGATCATCTACTGCTGTAGCCCACCCAAGTCAACGTTTAACGTGTTGTGCTCTTCTGCAAACCACTATTGTAACGTATGGTTGTCACCTTTCTATCAGCTTAAACCAGTCTGATCATTCTCCTCTGACCTCTCTCATTAACAAGGCATTTTTGCCCACAGAAATGCTGCTCACTGGATGTTTCTTGTTTATTGCACCAGTCTCTGAAAACTCTGATGTGTGTGAAAATGCCAGGAGATCATCAGTTCCTGAGATACTCAAACCACCCCATCTGGCACCAACAATCATTCTACAGTTAACGTCACTTAGATCATATCTCTTCCCCCTTACAATGTTTGATCTGAAGAACAAATGAGCCCCTTGACAATGTCTGCATGCTTTTATGCATTGACTTCCTGTCACATGATTGGCTGTTCAGATATTTGCATTAACAAGCAGGTGTACTAGGTGTACCTAATAAAGCGGACACTGGATTTTAACTTGATAGGGACTGATTGGGAAGAGTCAGTCTGGTTTTATGCAGAGGAGAGGACGTCATAGAGTCATAGAGAACTCCAGCACAGAAACAAGCCCCTCAGCCCATCTAGTCCATTTTGAAGCTATTGTGCTGAATAATCCCAAGAACGTGCACTCAGACCACAGCCCCTCGTACCCCTCCCATCCGTGTACTTGACCAAATTTCTCTTAAATGTTGAAGTCGAACCCTCATCCACTACTTCCACTGGCAGCTTGTTCCACACACCCACCACCCTCTGAGTGAACTTCCCCTTCATGTTCCCCTTAAACATTCCACCTTTCACCCTAACCTACAACCTCGAGTCTCATGCAACCTCAGTGGAAAAAAGCTGCTTGCATTTATCCTACCTATGCCACTCATAATTTCGTATAGCTCTGTCAAATCTCCCTCATTCTCCTACATTCAATGGAATGAGGTCCTAACCTATTCAACCTTTCCCCATAGCTCAGGCCCTCAAGTCCCGGCAAAATGCTATTAAGTTTTCTCTACACTCTTTCAATCTTATTGATATCTTTCCTGTAGGTAGGTGACCAAAATGCACACAATACTCCAAATTAGGCCTCAACATCATCTTATACAACTTCAACATAACATCCCAACTTCAGTACTCAATACTTTGATTTATGAAGGCCAATGTGCCAAAAGCTTTCTTTATGAGGTGAAGTAATGTTACAGCTATGTAAGACCTTAGCTAGACCCCACTTGGAGTACTATGTTCAATTATGGTCACCTCACTACAGGAGGATGTGGATACTATAGAGAGAGTGCGGAGGAGATTTACAAGGATGTTGCCTGGATTAGAGAATGTGCCTTGTGAGAATAGGTTGAGTGAACTTGGCCTTTTCGCCTTGGGGTGACAGAGGATGAGAGGTGACCTGATAGAGGTTTACGAGATGATGAGAAGGATCAATCGTGTGGATAGCTAGGGGCCTTTTTCCCTGGGCTGAAATGGCTAACACGAGGGGGCATAGTTTTAAGGTGCTTGGAAGTAAGTACAGGGGGGATGTGAGAGTTAAGTTTTTCATACAGAGTGGCGGGTGCGTGGAATGCACTCCCAGTGACGATGGTAGAGACAGATACAATAGGGTCTTTTAAAAGACTCTTGGATAGGGACATGGAGCTTAGAAAAATAGAGGGCTATGTGGTAGGGAAATTCTAGGCTGTTTCTAGAGTAGGTTACATGGTCTGCACAACGGAAGGGCCTGTAACGTGCTGCAGATATCTACATTCTATGTTCCATGACCTTATTTCCCTATGACATCACTTTCAAGGAATTATGGATCTGTATTCCCAGATCCCTCCGTTCTACTGCACTGCTCAATGCCCTACCATTACCATGTGAGTCCCACCCTGGTTGGTCCTCCCAAAATCTCTCTTTACAACCCTATCTACCTTTCTCAGAAATCAACTGAGCTTTTTTTGAGAAGGTAGCTGAGGTCTCTCATGCTCCACCGTAGAGGAAGATTCAGAATAAATGTGCAAGGAGTAAGAGGGGGGACCATCTCTCTAAAGTTCGGCCAGGTTTGCCTAGTGATTTAGTCACTGAGTCTGAGATCGCTGCCCGCTGACCACTCACCTGGGCCAAGTGTAGTGAGGGGGTCATAATTCCACATTCTACAATACGGGAGACATTTGCCCCCACAAAACTACCTCAATTTAGACCGGCCATTCACCCTGCCAATCAGCACATCCAAGGACGTGCGAATTGACAGGTTAGATCGACCAATGTGTAATTGCTCCGAGTGTGTGGGTGAGGATTATAAGTAGCAGGGGGAAATAGGATTAATAAAGTCAAAGCGACATACAGCATAGAAATAGGCCCTTCAGTCCATCTAGTCCATGCTAACCAAAAACACAAGCGATTCTGCCAATGCTGGAAATTCAGAGTAAGACATATAAAACGTTGGAGAAACTCAGCAGGTCAGGCGGCATCTATGGAAATAAATAACCAGTCAACATTTTGGGCCGAGAACCTTCATCAGGACTTGTGGCTCAGTCCACCCGGTGGACTGAGAACACGTTGGGCCAGAGCGTGGTGCCTGTGTGTCAGGAGTGACCCGTGTCTCAGAGAACTAGAAATTCCTCATTTCCCTCTGATACAGCAATCTTGCCCTGATGAAGCACCTTTGGAGTATGGGGTTCTGTTCAGATTCAACTTGGCTGTGAAGGCCAAGGACAATCACCTCATTGTGGGAATGGGAAGGAAGATTAAAAAGGCTGTCCACCAGGATATCCAGATGGCCGGGACGGATAGAGCAGAGGGAAAGGGTATCACGTCAGACATATGGCGTGAAGGTACAGGTCTTCAGAATAGTGAAAGACATAATTGCAAAGGTCTGAAAGAATGTTAATTCCTCTCAAGATCCGAACACTTTTCAATTCTTCAAGGGAATATTAGTTTCCTACTTCTTAAATCTGGAATGTTCCACTCCTCAGCACCTGGAGACATCAGCTAAATATTTCCAGGACTCTGCCGGAAAATACAGAATGATATCATCGACACCTGGAGTGTGGTTGTTGGAATGGGAGTTGTTGTCTCCTTGACGTTGGTGGTCATGTGAAGCTTTGTGACCTTTCCAAGTTCTATGGCAACTGCAACCCTGGAGAAACTGTCAGTTGGACAACAGGGACAACTTTATTCACCATATGCATTTACATGTACTAGGCATTTGCTGTGGTGTGTTAGTCAGGTTGAGACATGCAACAAAAAAACATTCAACATTTATAAAGAAGAAAGGATTATATAAAAATAAAGTTAGAAGTTAAAGTATGGATATGCAATAAAATGTGCATAAAAACATGAATACCAGCATGTTTTACAATGTAAATAGCACGATAAAATGCTGCTTTATAAATGGAGGGCGTCAGCCCGAAACGTCAACTGTTTATTCAATTCCATGGATGTTGCCTGACCTGCTGAGTTCCTCCAGCATTTTGTGTGTGTTGCTCTGGATTTCTAGTATCTGTAGAGTCCCTTGTGCTTAGCATTATAAAAAATGGTTTAAAGTGTTTTCAGCGCAGTGCAGTGACGGGGATAATAGACAGAGAGGGTGGGGAGGCTAACTCGAATGGTTGATCAGATTAACTGTCTTAGGGAAAAATCTTTTAAGTTGGCATGGTTTTTGTTTAGTAGTCCTAGCGCTTTCCAGAGGAGAGCTTTTGGAAAAGGCAGTTTGCAAAGTGGATAGTGTCCACAATGATATTTTTTTTTAATCCGGTCTTTTTTCCTGGACGCATACAAGTCCAGCAGTATTGGTAGACTGTGGCCAATAACTATTTCTGATTACCTGACAGTTCACTGTAGTTGTCGTATATTGAAAGAGGATGTTGCACCAAACTGGACAGTAATGGCTGTTGTGAGGATACTCTCTATGATGGCAGCGTAGAATTGCACCAGGCTGTAAGGTTAACTACAAGGGGTGATTGATAAGTTCAAAGCCTAAGGTAGAAGGGGTCAATTTTAGAAGACCTAGCACATTTATTTTTCAACATAGTCCCCTCCTAAGGTAAAAGGAGATGAGTTATACAGCTCTCGTTACATGCACGTGCAATTCAACTCTTTGAGTGATTATGTAGAAAGTTTGAAGTTAATAACTCATCTACTTCTACCTTAGGCCACGAACTTATCAATCACCCCTGCTGTGGACCACTTCCTGGAGGTCCAAGACGCCGACTTCTACAAAGAAGGGATCCGTATGCTGCACGACTGCTGGACTAAGTGTGTAAATGTAGGAGGGGACTATGTTGAAAAATAAACGTGCTGGGTTTTCTAAAATTGACTCCTTCAAACTTATCAATCCCCCCCCACCCCCGTAAATAGCTGGCATTTTGAGTTGGTGTTTAAAAGTGTAAACTGAGTCTGTATCCCTTATAGTTTTAGGTTTTGACTTCCACAGTTTAGGAGCGTAGTTCAAAAAAGCTGACTTGCCAGTTATCGCGATTTTGTGATGTACTCTGGTCCCAGACCATCAGGAGCTTTAAAAGCAAGTTATGAGTTGAAGTTTATCAATAGATTGCTTTGGAAGGACTAACATCTTTTTGTCTTTTATTTTCATGTTTATTTTCTTATTTCATTTTCATGTTTGCACTTTATCCCATTGTAAAATACTTTGGACTACATTGCCTGTATAAAAAGTGTTCTATAAATAAGTTCATACTATGTTTTTATCTTTCCTCAACTCATGGTAGTAAAACCTGAGGTACAGGCATAGCCAAGCACATTCATTTCTCAATTGCTGGGAACTTTCCGACTATTCTAGTGGTGTTTGCTATTGCGGCTTTCTAAAGATTTACATAAATATTGCTGTGCAGCCCTGATTGTTTAATGATTTTATGTAGTGACTTTGAGATTACACCAATTGTAGGTATTACTATTGGGATGATGTTTACCCTGTTCGTGTTCCAAAGTCTTTCAATTTCCTCTTTCAATTCAGCATATTCCTGGTGTTTAACTCTTATTGATTTCTGTAAGTTATGTGTGTTTGGAATGGTTATATCTATTAAGTAACACATACAAAATGCTGGAGGAACTCGGCAGGCCGAATATCATCTATGGAAAAAAGAAGAATCGACGTTTCGGGCTGAAACCCTTCAGCAGGACCACAGATCTGCAGATTTTCTCTTGTTTGTGATATCTATTAAGTAAGTTGTTCTTGCTTGTTTATCCTGTATTAGTATACCTGGATGGATCGGCCTATCTGTAATGATAGATCAGTTGTAATATAATTTGTGGAATTCTGATTCTAAAACTGAATCAGGCTTGCATTTATCGTAAGGTACGGTTTCTTTTATGAGTTTGTATTTTAAAGCAAGATTTTGGTGAATGATATTTGCACTTGATTGTGCCTGTGTAAGTAATCAGATTGAGTTAAACTGCTGCAGGATCCTGTAAGGTGTTGGCTTGTTTCTGGTTTCTCTTGGCGTTTTCTGCATTTATCATCTTGAATTTGTTGGTCCTTTATTATGTATTTTTGGTAATTTTTTGTCTTAACCACTTGGTCCTATATTGCCTGAAGGAACCCCTCTGTTTCTGGGAAGAGGTCTTCAACTCTGAACCAGACGTTCAACGCTTCCTTGTCAACATCTAGTTTGTTCAGATCGTGGGGATGTCTTCCATGAGGGGTCATGTTCGTCCATTGGTTAACTTTTTCTTCTGTAGTGATAATTTCTCTATTTCTCTGGGTTCTGCTTTCGTTTCAGTTTAGTGGTGTGTGCTTCTTATCAGAATTGCATATTATTATTATGTTAGGCCACAAGACATAGGAGCAGAATTGGACCATTCAGCCCATCAAGTCTGTTCCGCCATTCCATCGTGGCTGATTTATTATCCCTCTCGACCCCATTCTTCTGTTTTCTCCCCATAACTTTTGACACCATGATTAATCAAAAGCCTATCAATCCCCACTTTAACTATGCCCAATGACTTGGCCTGCACAGCTGACCGTGGTAAAGACTTTTCGGGAAGATGGAACAACAATTGCCATTGGTTGGGATACCAGTCATTGCTTGGGCATGTAATAAACCTGAATGGCTCTATGTGTGTGGTAGGAAAACAAGCGTAATTCATTCATACCAATGGTCAACCTCAGCTCAAGCTGACCCCTGCTAGTCACACTGACTTAACATTTCCAAGTTTATGTTTCCAGTTTACTGGCATAGTCCTACAATTAGTCACCTCCTGCAAACAAATGTAACGAACTCCTTCGTATCCCAGAAAACAGGACCGGACAGGGCAGAAGAGAAGGTTTGAACACAAGGAATTCTGCAGATGCTGGAAACGTGGAGCAACGCGCGCAGGGGTACCCAATGCCCAAGAACGGAAAAACCTACAAAGGTAGTGGATGCGACCCAGTCCATCACTAGTAAAGCCCTCCCCACCATTGAGCACATCTACAAGGAGCACCACTACAAGAAAACAGCAACCATCATCAACGACCGCCCCCATCAACCCGGCCATGCTATCTTCCCGCTGCTGCCATGAAGGAGGAAGGTACAGGAGCCTCAAGTCCCATAGCACCAGGTTCAGGAGCAGTTATTAACCCTCAGCCATCAGGCTCGTGAACCAGCGTGGACAACTTCACTCATCTCAACTCTGAACTGAATCCACAACCTCACTTTCAAGGACTCGACAACTCACGTTCTGTTTTTTTTTTATTGTTTATTTGTTTGTTTGTTCGTTTCTATTTGCACAGTTTGGCTGCATCACAGCCTGGTTTGGAATCACCAATGCCCCTGAACGGGAAGTCCTACAAAGTAATGATGGATACGGCCCAGTCCATCACGGGTAAAGCCATCCCCACCGTTGAGCACATCGACATGGAGTGTTGTCGCAGGAAAGCAGCATCCATCATCAGGGACCCCCCACCACCCAGGACATGCCCTCTTCCCACTGCTGCCATCAGGAAGAAGGTACAGGAGCCTCAGGACTCACACCACCAGGTTCAGGAACAGTTATTACCCCTCAGCCATCAGGCTGTGCACCAGATTGTGGTAAGCTGCAGTGCATTTTAAAATTTAATCAGCTCCGTCATGGGCACTAGCCTCCATAGCATCGAGGACCAGTGCCTCAAAAAAAGCAGCATCCATCATTAAGGACCCCATCACCCAGGGCATGCCCTCTTCTCATTGCTACCATCAGGGAGGTACAGGAGCCTGAAAGCACCCAGTCAACAATTCAAGAACAGCTTCTTCCCCTCTGTCATCTGATCCGAATGGACATTGAACCCATGAGCACTACCTCACTACTTTTTTATTTCTATCTTTTTGCACTACTTAGTTAATTTAACTATTTTCTGCATTGCATTGTACTGCTGCCACAAAGTTAACAAATTTCACAATATATGCCGGTGATATTAAAACCGATTCTGATTCTGATTTTGTGCACCTTTCCTGCAACAGTGTGACCAAAACTGAACACAGCGTTCTAATGCTGAGACACCAACAGCTTGCACAATTGCTACATAACATCCCAAATTCTATAGTCGGTGCCCTGACTGACACAGGTCAGTGCGCCAGTTGGTGGAAAGAATAACCCATTAAGTCCCCCTTCCCTGTCCAATATCATATAATAATTCTCCTCTTGGCTTGGTATGGCAATTGATCTGCCCATGACCACAAGCAATTGCAGGGGGATGGGAACACGGCTCAGCCTGTCATGGAAACCAGCCTCTTCTCCGCACGCTCAGTCTACACATCCCACTGCTGCAGTACAGCAGCCAGAATAGTGCTCAGTCACAGACTCCATCCAACCAGAGCATTCTGTCTTTACCCCCATCCCGTCAGCCAGGAAATACAGAAGACCAAAAGCATGTCCCACCAGGCTCAAGGACAGCTTCTATGCCAATGTTACAAGGATTGAATGGACATCTTATCCAATAGGGTGGAAGCTTGACCTCAATCTACCCATTATGACCTTACACCAGAAGACAGAAGCAGATTTATGCCATTCGGCCCATTGAGTCTGCTACATCATTCCATCATGGCTGATTTATTATCCCTCTCAAACCCATTCTCCTGCCTTATCCCCATAACCTTTGACACCCTTACAAATCAAGAATGTATCAACCTCCACTGAAATATACCCAATGACTGGCCTCCACACCCATCTGTGGCAATGAAGTTCATAGTTTCACCACCCTCTACATAAAGGAATTCCTCCTCATTTCTGTTCTAAAGGGACACCCTTGTATTCTGAGGATGTGCCATCTGGTTCTAGACTCACCCACAATAAGAAACATCCTCTCCCATCCACTCTATCTAGGCCTTTCAGTACTCTGCTGTTTACTTTTCAATATTTGATAGGTTCCAATGAGATCACCCTCCATTCTTCTAAACTCCTGAGAACACAGGACCAGAGCCATCAAACACTTGTCATACGTTAATGCTTTCATTCCCGGAATCATTCTCATGAACCTTCTCTGAACCTTCTCCAATGCCAGCACATGTTTTCTTCGATAAGGGGCCCAAAACTGCTCACAATACTCCAAGTGCGGTCAGACCAATGCCTCATGAAGCCTACCTGTACTGCACTTTCTCTGTAACTGTGACGCTTTATTCTGTACCTTGTTACCTTTTCCCTTGTGCTTCCTCACGGCTCTGTTGGAATGAATTGATCTGTACGAGCGCTATACAAGACTAAGAGTTAGCCTTATTTGTCCCGTGTTCAGCGAAACATCAAAATATACCACGAAGTGCGTCATTTGCGTCAAATCAAATCAGTGAGGATTGTGGTGGGCAGCCCACAAGGGTTGCAATGACTTCCGCATCAGTACAACATTCCCACAGCTTGCTAGCTCACTAACCATAACTGTATGTCTTTGGAATGATTCCAGGAATGAGAGGGTTACCATATGAGGAACATCTGACAGCTCTTGGGCTGTATTCCCTGGAGTTCAGGAGAATGAGAGGGGATCTCGTAGAAACATTCTGAATGTTAAAAGGCCTGAACAGATTAGATATGGCAAGGTTATTTCCCATGTTAGGGGAATCTAGAACAAGAGGGCACGACTTCAGGATTGAAGGACATCCATTTAGAACAGAGAAATTACTTTAGTCAAAGGGTGGTAAATCTGTGGAATTTGTTAACACGAGCGGCTGTGGAGGCCAAGTCATTGGGTGCATTTAAGGCAGAGATAGATAGGTTTGATTAGCCAGGGAATCAAAGGGTGTGGGGAGAAGGCAGGAGAGTGGAGATGATTGGAAGAATTGGATCAGCCCATGATTGAATGCCGGGCAGACTCGATGGGCTGAATGGCCTACTTCTGCTCCTATATTTTATGGTCTTATAGAATGTGGGAATAAGTTGATATGGTCACTGGAAGAATCTACAAAGTCCTTACAAGCAGCGGTGGGAATTGAATCCCGATCGGTTATCAGGAGACCGTGAAGCACTGCACTAATTGCTACACTACTGTGCTGCCTCACCTCATCTAATTCTTCATCTTTTGAAGCTTGGTTTATTGTCCAAGTTTCCATTTTGTACAATAAAATGGACTCTTGACCTCACAATCTATCTCATTATGATCCCGCTCATTATTGTCTACCTGCTCTGCACTGTCTCCCTAACTGTGACACTATTCTGTATTCTGTAATTGGTTTACCTTGTTCTACCTCAATACACCGTATGCAAGATCTGATCTGTATGCAAGACAAGGATTTCACCATATCTCAGTACATGTGGCAATCACTGTCCCCGTGGGTGCACAGCCGCACAATAACTGAAATGCTCCCACACACATAGCCTTTGTTGCCACACAGCTGGAATAAAGACAGATGAGAATAAAATTTACAAAATATGAAAGATTTTCTTTGTTGTACTGTATTCCATTATACCTTCAATTAATAAATAAAACCAAAAGTAGGTGATTTTTCAATTTTCATTCTAAATGGGACGACACAGAGCATGGTGGTTATTTATTGCAATTTATTTATATTTGCATTTGCATAGTTTTGTGTCTTCTGCACTCTGATTGATCTTTCATTGATTATAGTTGCTATTCTATATTTTTGCCGAGTATGCCTGCTGGAAAATGAGTCTCAGGTTTGTATATGGTGGCTTATATACACTTCGAAAATAAAATTTGAACTTTGAACTTTAATTAGGCTAGGGTTAAATCGAGGCTTGAAGGGCCAGAAGGGCATATTCCGCACTGTGTCTCAATCAAACAATCAATAAATAATATTCATAGCATGCATATTACAAAAAAAAAATTTTAAGTGCCACGCAGTTTTCAGACCATGTAAAAATTTCCTGCTCAGTGCAATGGATGGTTGATGCAGCTGTATAAAGAATTAGAGGGAACATTGGCACTTCACCAATTTATTTGCTCACGATTACTTTACTCCCATCACTGAATCTTGTCGCAGTGCATTTCAGGATACAGAAACCCACTGCAGTCTTCTCACTAATACTGGAACGTGTTGAAGTTTGGCTTGTAGCCCAAATGTCCTGCAAAGAACTATAAATGGGGCTCTTTTGTGTGTCTCTCTCCTCACCTCCTTGGCAGTTCCAGAGTCACATCATGTCACCATGATAGATTTTGGTCAACTCTCGGCCAAATTTCCCTACACTTACTTTCCCAAGACAGAAAAAAAAACCCTCCCAGGCTTCCTTTTGGCTTTGTGTTAGAAATCAAATAAAACTTTGGACAAACTATACCATCCTCAGGGAAATGCCAGGAGATTAAATTCAAAGCAGTCCGCTTTTTAACTCTTTCTGCATTCTTAAAGAACGGGAGAAGGTAAAAGTCTAGTTGGCCACTTCTGTCCCACCCCCAAGCTCTTACAGAGCAGTTCAACTCTATTAAGCATTCATACCCATGGATGAATGAATGAATTTGCATTTATACTGAGCTTCTCGGGAGTTCATGATGTCCTGAATCCCCAATAAAGTGTCTTTTGAAACACAGGTCATGCTAGAAGCAAACTTAGGATCAATGGGCACAGAAAGTCGACTAAATCACAGCATGATAATGACCAAACTGTCAATTATTTTGTCATTTACTCATCGATTCAAAAATATTTTTTTCTTCGAGTTATTCAGCGTAGAAATAGGCCCTTTGGCTGTACTCATCTGTGCCAGCCTAGCTGTATAAGTTGTAAACTCAGTCAGCTCCATCATGGGCACTAGTCTCCCTGGCATCCAAGACATTTTGAAAAGGTGGCATCCAGCATTAAGGACCCCTACAACCCAGGACGTGCCCTCTTCTCATTGCTACCATCAGGGAGGAGGTACAGGAGCCTCAAGACACACACTCAACGATTCAGGAACAGCTTCTTCCCCTCCACCATCAGATTTCTGAATGGACATTGAACCTGTGAACACTACCTCACTACTTTTTTCATCTTTTTATTTTTGCACGACTTATTTAATTTAACTATTTTATATTCATGCTTACCGCAATTTACATTTTTCTCTATAATTATGTATTGCATTGTGCTGCTGCTGCAAAGACAACAAATTTCACGACATGTGCCTCCGATTGTGAAGCTGCAGAGAGCTGTAAACTCAGTCAGCTCCATCATGGGCAATAACCTCCAGAGTAACCAGGATATCTTCAAGGAATGGTGCCTCAAAAAGGCAGCATCCATCCTAAAGGACCCCCCCACCACCCAGGATGTGCCCCCCTCTCTGTCCTGGGCAGTCAATCCACGGGCTCCTCCCAAGGCAAACATGGAGATACGCTAGTAGACCAGTCGAAAACACGTAGTGCAAGGAGATGTCTGTGAATGAACACTGACAGCCAACACATTCTAAGCTGCAGGCGTAAGAGATTAAAGATTAGCTTTATGTCCACACGTATACCGAAATATACAGCGAATTGTATCACTGTTTGTGATGGGCTGGGGGTAGCCCACAAGTGTCAGTATGCTTCGGGTGCCTATGTAGCATATCCACAGCTTACTAACATTAACCTGTATGCCTTTTTTGGAATGTAGGAGGAAATCGTGCAGTCACGGGGAGAACGTATAAACTCCTTACAGACAGCAGAGGAGTAAGAGTAAGCCGACTGGGGACTCTTCGCTGCTGCTGTGACGTGTCATCATCTTCCACCAGCTGCATTGCCGAGGTCTTGGTTGGATCAGTCTTTGTCCGGAATCTCCCCCTTGACCTTTCCACCATGGGTGACCTTACCAGGCGCTAAGCGCCTCACATCATCACGCTCAGGGTCTCAGAAGTTCACAAGCTTCTCCACCACAACAAGTTGGAACGTAAATAAAGCCATAGACTGTTTGGTATTGTTGTACATATTTTATTTTAATCTGCAGAAGCCTGAAGTCCCACACCACCAGGTTCAAGAACAGCTACTTCCCTTCAACCCACAAACACAAGAAATTCCACAGATGCTGGAAATCCAGAGCAACACACACAAAATGCTGGAGGAATTCAGCATGTCAGGCAGCATCTATGGAAGAGAACGAACAGCCAAAGCACTTTGTGTGCGTTACTTCCCTTCAACCATTCAGTTCTTGAACCAACTGTGCAATAAAGGAACAGCAGTTATAATGGGTGACTTCAATCTACATGTAGATTGGGTGAACCAAATTGGTAAAAGTGCTGAGGAAGAGGATTTCTTGGAATGTATGCGGGATGGTTTTTTGAACCAACATGTCGAGGAACCGACTAGAGAGCAGGCTATTCTGGACTGGGTTTTGAGCAATGAGGAAGGGTTAATTAGCAATCTTGTCGTGAGAGGCCCCTTGGGTAAGAGTGACCATAATATGGTGGAATTCTTCATTAAGATGGAGAGTGACATAGTTAATTCAGAAACAAAGGTTCTGAACTTAAAGAGGGGTAACTTTGAAGGTATGAGACGTGAATTAGCTAAGATAGACTGGCAAATGACACTTAAAGGATTGACGGTGGATATGCAATGGCAAGCATTTAAAGGTTGCATGGATGAACTACAACAATTGTTCATCCCAGTTTGGCAAAAGAATAAATCAAGGAAGGTAGTGCACCCGTGGCTGACAAGAGAAATTAGGGATAGTATCAATTCCAAAGAAGCAGCATACAAATTAGCCAGAGAAAGTGGCTCACCTGAGGACTGGGAGAAATTCAGAGTTCAGCAGAGGAGGACAAAGGGCTTAATTAGGAAGGGAAAAAAAGATTATGAGAGAAAACTGGCAGGGAACATAAAAACTAACTGTAAAAGCTTTTATAGGTATGTAAAAAGGAAAAGACTGGTAAAGACAAATGTAGGTCCCCTACAGACAGAAACAGGTGAATTGATTATGGGGAGCAAGGACATGGCAGACCAATTGAATAATTACTATGGTTCTGTCTTCACTAAGGAGGACATAAATAATCTTCCAGAAATAGTAGGGGACAGAGGGTCCAGTGAGATGGAGGAACTGAGCGAAATACTTGTTAGTAGGGAAGTGGTGTTAGGTAAATTGAAGGGATTGAAGGCAGATAAATCCCCAGGGCCAGATGGTCTGCATCCTAGAGTGCTTAAGGAAGTAGCCCAAGAAATAGTGGATGCATTAGTGATAATTTTTCAAAACTCGTTAGATTCTGGACTAGTTCCTGAGGATTGGAGGGTGGCTAATATAACCCCACTTTTTAAAAAAGGAGGGAGAGAGAAACCGGGGAATTATAGACCGGTTAGCCTAACGTCGGTGGTGGGGAGACTGCTGGAGTCAGTTATCAAGGATGTGATAACAGCACATTTGGAAAGCGGTGAAATCATCGGACAAAGTCAGCATGGATTTGTGAAGGGAAAATCATGTCTGACGAATCTCATAGAATTTTTTGAGGATGTAACTAGTAGAGTGGATAGGGGAGAACCAGTGGATGTGGTATATTTGGATTTTCAAAAGGCTTTTGACAAGGTCCCACACAGGAGATTAGTGTGCAAACTTAAAGCACATGGTATTGGGGGTAAGGTATTGATGTGGATGGAGAATTGGTTAGCAGACAGGAAGCAAAGAGTGGGAATAAACGGGACCTTTTCAGAATGGCAGGCGGTGACTAGTGGGGTACCGCAAGGCTCAGTGCTGGGACTCCAGTTGTTTACAATATATATTAATGACTTGGATGAGGGAATTAAATGCAGCATCTCCAAGTTTGCGGATGACACGAAGCTGGGTGGCAGTGTTAGCTGTGAGGAGGATGCTAAGAGGATGCAGAGTGACTTGGATAGGTTGGGTGAGTGGGCAAATTCATGGCAGATGCAATTTAATGTGGATAAATGTGAAGTTATCCACTTTGGTAGCAAAAATAGAAAAACAGATTATTATCTGAATGGTGGCCGATTAGGAAAAGGGGAGGTGCAACGAGACCTGGGTGTCATTATACACCAGTCATTGAAAGTAGGCATGCAGGTACAGCAGGCAGTGAAAAAGGTGAATGGTATGCTGGCATTTATAGCGAGAGGATTTGAGTGCAGGAGCAGGGAGGTACTACTGCAGTTGTACAAGGCCTTGGTGAGACCACACCTGGAGTATTGTGTGCAGTTTTGGTCCCCTAATCTGAGGAAAGACATCCTTGCCATAGAAGGAGTACAAAGAAGGTTCACCAGATTGATTCCTGGGATGGCAGGACTTTCATATGAAGAGAGACTGGATGAACTGGGCTTGTACTCGTTGGAATTTAGAAGATTGAGGGGGGATCTGATTGAAACGTATAAAATCCTAAAGGGATTGGACAGGCTAGATGCAGGAAGATTGTTCCCGATGTTGGGGAAGTCCAGAACAAGGGGTCACAGTTTGAGGATAAAGGGGAAGCCTTTTAGGACCGAGATTAGGAAAAACTTCTTCACACAGAGAGTGGTGAATCTGTGGAATTCTCTGCCACAGGAAACAGTTGAGGCCAGTACATTGGCTATATTTAAGAGGGAGTTAGATATGGCCCTTGTGGCTACGGGGATCAGGGGGTATGGAGGGAAGGCTGGGGCGGTGTTCTGAGTTGGATGATCAGCCATGATCATAATAAATGTTGGTGCAGGCTCGAAGGGCCGAATGGCCTACTCCTGCACCTATTTTCTATGTTTCTATGTTTAACCCTAATCACAACCTCAGTATAACAATGTTGGCCATTTTGATAGTGTTTGCACTAAAACGGACTTCGTTCTTTTTTGTTTTCATTGTGTTCTTTCTTGTAAAAAAATGTGTATAATTTATATTTAGTTTTCAATTTGACTTCCCATTCCCATCCCAACATGTCGGTTCGCGGTCTCCTATACTGCCACAAAGAGGCCACACTCAGGTTGGAGGAGCAACATCTCACATTCTGCCTGAGAAGTATGAACACTAATTCCTCTGACCTCTGGTAATTTATCCCTTCTCCCTTTTCTCCCATTTACCATTCCCCCTTCTAGATCCCCTCTCACCCTTCCTCTATTCCTCATCTGCCCATCACCTCCTCCTCCCCTTTCTCCTTTGGTCCACTCTCCTGTCCTATCATGTTGCTTCTTCTTCAGCCCTTTACCTCTTCCACCTATCACCTGCCAGCTTCTTACTTCATCACCATCTCTCAGCCACGCGCCTTCCCCGCCACCTGGAGTTACTTCTCACGTCCTACCTGCCAGCTGGTGATCTTTCCCCACCTCCCACCATCTTATTCTGGCTCCTTCCCGCATCCTGATGAAGGGTTACAGCCTGAAGCATTGACTGCTTATTCTGCTCCGTAGACACTGCCTGACCTGCTGATTCTCCAGTATTTTATGTCTGTTGATCTGCAGAACCTCTTACCTTTATGCGTTGCGTTGAACTAAGATGGACTTTGTTCACTTTTTGTTAGAGCTGTGTCCTTTTTTGTAAAAATTGTGTAGGATGTATGTTCAGTTTATGTTTTACTTGTGAATTCTGCTTGCTTGGTAAGATGGCGGCTCACACAGACACAGCGGCTAAGCGGGGACCAATCAAAGGTGCATTTGTTTGTCATGTATATCTTTTTTATGATCATAAGTCACTGCTAGATACAAAGAACATCAGGTTCTGCAGATCTATCCCAGTAGCAAGTTGCTAGATAGCAATGGAACTGGACCTATTGTGTACCGCTGTTGTGTTGTCACCTGAACTTGCTGCGTATTGTTGTAGTGCTAGGAAGGTGCACACTGCAAGTGATCATCTTGCACGTTTTACTCACAAACACAAGACCCTGTTGGACGTTGGTAATGTAGAATATTGCAAGCTCGGTTCACTGGTTCATAGGCGAGACCAGCGGTAGGGGAACTGTGTTACCTCAGTTGTGGTCAGGACTAGGCCCTCACTGCTGGGGTGGCCTGTTGCAGTCACACGGGGGTGGAGATGCCGGAGACAGTGTGGACAGGGAGCAGGAGCCTCTGTGAGCACGCCAGAATCCGTACTGGATTGTGGGCTGTCTCCTCCCACTGGTGCTACCCTCTGGTGTTCACTCGGTGCTGCCCTTGGTGAAAGAAGAAGTTGGACCAAGACAATGTTCCATCAATCAACAGACAAGCCACTCAGGGACTTGGGCTATTTTACCTTTTTTTTTAATTTGTGACCATATGTTTTTCTGAAATTGTAATCGTATGTGCTATTTGTGCGATGCACTATGTGCAGTGTGCTATGGTAATGTGTTTTGCACCCTGGCCTCAGAGGAAAGCTGTTTTGCCTGGCTATACTCATGTATGGTTGAATGATAATTGAATTTGAACTCCATGATGCTGCTGCAAGTAAACTTTTCATTGCACCTGTGCTCATGTACCTCTACTGCCTTGCGTGTATAATACCTCTCATGGGGAAGGCTTTGGGAGTAAACCCTGAGGAAAATTCCAAAGCTGGAGTCCCTACATTGTGTGCAACGCTGACTGGCAAATCCTGTGACGCCAATGGTGCCAAACTGTGTCGGTTTCTGCCATTCTTTTGGATCCAGCTGTGTGGAGAGAAGGAGCCTGTTGCATGGGCAACGGCCTTTTCCCCATGTCGTACTGCCCTGACTTGCATACTGGCTCGCATATACGTAGACAGATAGGATGGATTATCCATGGCTGACCACAACCAACGGAGGGTCTCAGATGTGCGTATAACAATAAATTCTACTTTGACTTTATTTTTAAAGCTAAAAGAGTATTCTTGTGAATCATGAGGTTCAATATTACTCTGTAAGTGACATATTGCATAATAATCTCCATGGGCTATTGGTGAAGTAAGTTACCAACTGACGTCATCAGAATTGGAATAGAATTACCCGTCATTACCACATGCCTCAGAGTATCAGTGCAGTTTGGGTTTTGATTTAATACCTTGTGCGTTAAGAGGGTGAGGTCATTTTCAGCTCTGGAAAGGCTTAACGTTCCATGAGTCTTCAGGTTATGAAGATAAAGATCAGCTTTATTTGTCACATCGAAACACACAGTGAAATGTGTCACTGCATCAAATCAAATCAGTGAGGATTGTGCTGGGCAGCCCACAAGTATAACAGGCAAAAACGCTGCCCGATGCGCCACAAGGCGCGAAAAGAACCAATACGCTACTCTAAGAAATACTTCTTAAAATAAATAAATATTGCAAAAAAGAGAACGAAACATTCAGAGATCTGCTGGCAGTGGTGAAGAAGCAGTTCCTAAACACTGTCTTCAGGCTCCAATACCTCCTCCCTCACAGTAGTAATGAGAAGTTGGAGGTTCTAATGACTAAATACAAGAGATTCTGCATCTGCTAAAAATCCAGAAAAAAAACACACACACACACAAAATGCTGGAGGATCTCAGCAGATCAGGCAAAATCCATGGAGGGGAATAAAGAGTCGTTGTTCAAGGATGAGAGCCTTCTTCAGGACGAAAGGAAGGGCGAAGAAGCTAGAATAAAAAGGTGGGGAGAGCGGAAGGAGGACAGGCTGGAAAATGATAGTAGAGAGGGGAAGGAGGACAGGTTGGAAGGTTGGAAGGTGATAGTTGAAGCCAGGTGAGGGGGAAGGGTGGATGGGGTAGGGGGATGAAGTGAGAAGCTGGGAGGTGATAGGTAGAAAAGGTAAAGGGCTGGAGTAGAAGGAATTTGATAGCAGAGGAGAGTGGACCATGGGAGAAGGGGGAAGGAGGAGAGGAACCAAGGGGAGGTGACGGGCAGGTGAGGAGAAGAGAGAGTGTAAGAGGGAGGCCAGAATGGAGAATGAAAAAAGGAAGAAGTGAGGGGAGGTGAAAGAAATTATTGGAAGTTAAAGAGAAATTGGTATTCATGTCGTTGGGCTGGAGGCTACCCAGACAGAATATGAGGTGTATCTCCTTCGACCTGAGCGTGGCCTCATCTTGGAGGTATGAAGGCTGAAATGTCGGAACGGGAATGGTTAAAATGCACGCCCACCAGGAAATCCTCTCTGTTGTGGATGAAGGGAAGGTGTTCGACAAAGGTTATAGTGACGATTAAAGAAGGACAAAGAAGTTAAAAGCAGTGATTTGGGAAGAAATGCCAGAATTATTTCCTTGGCAACTGTAGACACAACAGTGGTTAACACAATACTTTACACTACGGTACCATCAACACAGGTTCAATTCTGCTGCTGTTTGTAAGGGAGTTTGCATTTTCTCCCCATGACTGTGTGAATTTCCTCCAGGTGCTCCAGTTTCCTCCCACAGTCCAAAGACGTTGGAAGGTTATTTGGTCATTGTAAATTGTCCCGTGATTAGGCCGTGATTGGGGCATGAAGGGCCAGAAAGGCCTATTCCACACAGTATCTCAATAGAAAAATAGTCAGACAGGCAGACAGATAGATAGGTAGATACATAGATACATACATAGATATGGGCACGTGGCCAAGTGGTTAAGGCATTCAACTAGCGATCTGAAGGTTGTGAGTTCGAGCCCCAGCCAAGGCAGCATGTTGTGTCCTTGTCCACACATTGCTCTGCAACGACACTGGTGCCAAGCTGTATTGGCCCTAGTGCCCTTCCCTTGGACAACATCGGTGTCGTGGAGAGGGGAGACTTGCAGCATGGGCAACTGCCGGTCTTCCATACAACCTTGCCCAGGCCTGCGCCCTGGAGAGTGAAGACTTTCCAGGCATGGATCCATGCTCTCACAAGACTAATGGATGCCTTAACATAGATAGGTAGGTAGATACAGTGATGCTAGAAAGTTTGTGAACGCTGTAGAATTTTCTCAATTTCTGCATAAATACGATCAGATCTTCACTTAAGTCCTAAAACTAAATAAAGAGAACCCAATTAAATAAATAACACAAAACAACATTATGCTTGTTCATTTATTTTTGGGAAAAATGATCCAGCATCACATGTAATTTCTGGAAAATGTATGTGAACCTCTGGGATAATGCCTTCAACAAAAGCTATTTGGAGTCAGGTTTTTCAATCAATGAGATGATATTGGAGGTGTGGATTGCAGAGGTGCCCTGCTTTACAAAAGAGCACGAAGTCAGGTTACTGACAGAGCCTGTTCTTCTCAAGAAATATCTATTTATGTGCACCATGCCTTCATCAAAACAACTTTCAGAGGATGTTAGAAGAAGAATTGTAGAGATGCCTGAAGCTGGAAAGGGCTACAAAAGCACTTCTAGAGATCTGAGTGTTCATCAGTCCATAGTAAGAGAAATTGTCTACAAACAGAGGAAACTCAGTACTGTTTCTACTCTCCCGAGGAGTGGGCATCCTGCAGAGATCACACCGAGAGCACAACATGCGATGCTGAAGCAGGTGAAAAAGAACCCAATGGTAACAGCAGAGGACCTGCAGAAATCTCTAGAACTTGCTAAAGTCTCTGCTCATGTGTCCACTATAAGAAAAACACTGAACAAGAATCATGTTCATGGAAGGACACCATAGAGGAAACCACAGCTCTCCAAAAAAAGTATTGCTACGCGTCTCAAGTTTGCAAAAGACCACCTGGATGTTCTACAGTGCTTCTGGGACAATGCTCTGTGGACTGGTGAAAGAAAAGTTGAACTTTTTGGTAGAAATGCACATTGCTACGTTGGAGGGAAAAGGGCACCACACACCAACACCAAAACTTCATCCCAACTGTGAAGCGTGGTGGAAGGATGGTTTGAAGCTGCTTTGCTGCCTCAGGGTCTGCAAGCATTGAGGAAACAATGAATTCAAAATTGCATCAAGACATTTTACAGGAGAATGTCAAGGTAACAGTCCATCACCTGAAGCTTAATAGAAGTTAGATAATGCAACAAGATAATGATCCAAATCAACAACAGAATGGTTTAAAAAGAAAAAAATTCATGTTTTGGAATGGCCGAGTCAAAGACCTGACCATAATTCTATAGAAATGTTGTGGAAGGACCTGAAGCAAGCAGTTCATAAGAGCATAAGAATTAGGGGCAAGAGTCAGCCATATAGCCCATCGAGCCTGCTCCATCATTCAACAAGATCCTGGCTGATCTGGCCATGGACTCATCTCCACCTACCTGCCTTTTCCCCATAACCCTTAATTCCCCCACTATGCAAAAATCTATCCAACTTTGTCTTAAATATACTTACTGCTCCATTCCACAGATTCACAACCCTCTGGGAAAAGCAGTTCCTCCTCATCTCCGTCCTAAATCTACACCCTGGAATCTTGAGGTTATGTCCCCTAGTTCTAGTCTGACCTACCAGTGGACACAACTTTCCTGCCTCTATCTTATCTATCCCTTTCATAATTTTATATTTTTATATGTCCTCCTCTCATTATATCTCCTCTCATTCTTCTGAATTCCAATGAGTACAGTTCCAGGCGACTCAATCCCTCCTCATAGACTAACCCCTTCAACTCCGGAATCAACCTGGTGAACCTCCTCTTGTATCTTACTTTTAGCTCTTGTCATCAAAATTCTTAGAAGTATCTTAGTGATATTACTCATTAAACTTATGTTCCTATATAATTCACATTCTATTGCTCCAGGTTTCTTAGGAAGAGTGATTAATACTGATTTTTTCATCTCTTCAGTTATTATTCCAGTCTCATAAATGTCATTGATTAAATCAGTAAGGTACAAGAAACATGATATTGATGTTAAGGATACTACCAGAACGAGCTATTCAAGTACAAAAAGGTTTGTTTGTTTTATCGACTACACAAAAGCATCTGATAAAGTGAAGCACAATAAGTTATTTGAAATATTACAGGAAACTCTAGATTCGAAAGACCGCCACCTAATCAGAAATCTGTACTGGGAACAAACTGCCGCTGTAAGAATAGATGGAGAAGTGAGTCAGTTTATGAAAATCAAGAGAGGCGTTAGACAAGGGTATGGTTTCTCCCCTGATTTATTTAATGTGTACAGTGAAACAATATCACAAAAATTAAGAGACATTTTGGGAATCAAAGTTGGCAGTGAAAACGTCAATAGTTTCAGATATGCAGATGACACTGTGTTAATTGCAAGTACGGAGGAAGAACTACAAAACTTAATTGATACAATTGTTGAAGAAAGTGCAAAAATGGGTCTATCTATCAATTGCAAAAAAACAGAATGTATCCAAAAAGGAGAGTCCTATCTGCAGGCTGAGAATAAATGGGGAAGACATAAAACAAATACAGGACCTTTGCTGTTTAGGAAGCTGGGTGACATCAGATGGCAGGTGCGACATGGACATCAAAAGAAGAATAGGGATGGCAAAGGACACCTTTACGAGAATGAAGAGTATACTGACCAACACTAAACTAGGCATGACAACCCGCCTCAGAGTACTGAAATGTTACGTTTATCCAGTTATGTTATATGGATCAGAATGTTGGAAAATACTTAGTAACATGAGGAAATGAATTGAAGCAGCAGAGATGTGGTTTTTGAGGAGGATGCAAAGAATATCATGGACAAAACGAATATCTAACGAAGATGTCTTGAACAGAGCAAGCACAGAAAGAGAAATAATGTATGAGATCATGAAGAGGCAACCTAACTTCATTGGACATGTGATTAGAAAATAGGAGTTAGAATGCATGGTGATTATGGGAAAGATTGAAAGGAAGAAAGCAAGAGGAAGACAAAGGCAAATGATGATGGAGACAGCAGCCAGAGAACTGGAAATGAATACCAATGAATTGATCCACTTGACCTGAAACAGGAGTGTGTGGGCCATGGCAGTCAAAGCTCAAACTGGGCGCGGCACCTGATGATGATGATGATGATGATGGTGAACTTCCTCTGTACCGCCTCCAAAGCCAGTATATCCTTCCTCGAGTAAGGAGACCAGAGCTGCATGCCTCACCAGTACCCTGTATAGCTGCAGCATAACCTTCCAGCTCTTAAGTTCAATCCCTCTAGCAATGAAGGCCAACATTACATTTGCCTTCTTGATAGCCTGCTGCACCTGCAAACCAACCTTTTGTGATTCATGCACAAGCACTCCTAAATCTCTCTGCCCAGCAGCATGCTGCAATTTTTTACCATTTAAATAACAATCTGTTTTAAATTTTTCCTTCCAAAGTGGATGTCTTCGCATTTACCAACATTGTGCTCCATCTGCCAGACCCTTGCCCATTCACATAACCTATCTATATCTCTCTGCAGACTCTCTGTATCTTGTGCACAACTTGCTTTTCCACTCAATTTAGTGTCATCGGCAAACTTAGATACACTACAGTCAGTCCCCTCTTCCAGATCGTCAATGTATATCGTGAACAGTTGTGGGCCCAGCATCGACCCCTGCGACACACTGCCCACCACTGATTGCCAACCAGAGCAACACCCACGTATCCCAACTCTCTGCTTTCTATTAGTTAACCAATCCTCAATCCATGCTAATACATCACCCCCAGCTCTATGCATCCTTACCTTATGGATAAGTCTTTTATGTTGCACTTTATCAAACACCTCCTGGAAATCCAAGTAAATAACATCCATCTGTTCCCCTCTATCCACAAAGAACTCCAGTAAGTTCATGTAAGAAAGCCCACCATCATCCCAGAGATGAAGCCATTTTGTAAGGTGGAATAGCCTAAAATTCCTCTAAGCCACTGTGCAGGACTAAATTGGAAATGTTTGGTTGAAGTTATGGCTGTACAGGGGCTGTGCAACTACTGTACACCAGTTACTGAAAGCAAAGGTTCACATACTTTTTCCCAACAAGTACATGTAATATTGGATCATTTTTCTCAATAAATAAATAAATGAACAAGTATAATGTTTTTGTTAACACGGAATAATCTGCAGATGCTGGGGTCAAAGCAACACTCACAACACACTGGAGGAACTCAGCAGGTCGGGCAGCATCCATGAAAACGATCAGTCGACGTTTCGGGCCGGAACCCTTTGTCAGGACTGTAGGGGTAAGGGGCAGAGGCCCTATAAAGAAGATGGGGGGAGGGTGGGAAGGAAGGTTCCAGGTGAAAAACCAATAAGGGGAAAGATAAAGGGGTAGGGGAGGGGAAGCAGGGAGGTGATAGGCAGGAAAGGTGAAGGAGGAATAGGGGAAAACACAATGGGTAGTAGAAGGAAGCGGAACCATGAGGGAGGTGATAGGCAGCTGGGGGAGGGGGCAGAGTGCCATAGGGATAGAGGAAGGGAGGGGGAGGGAATTACCGGAAGTTGGAGAATTCTATGTTCATACCAAGGGGCTGGAGACTACCTAGTCGGTATATGAGGTGTTGCTCCTCCAACCTGAGTTTAGCCTCATCGTGGCAGTAGAGGAGGCCGTATATGGACATATCTGAATGGGAGTGGGAAGCAGAGTTGAAGTGGGTGGCTACTGGGAGATCCTGCCTGTTGTGGCGGATGGAGCAGAGGTGCTAATGTTTTTGTGTTATTTATTTGATTGTACTCTCTTTATCTAGTTTTAGGACTTATGTGAAAATCAGATCACATTTTAGGTCATATTTGTGCAGAAACAGAGAAAATTCTATAGGGTTCACAAGCTCTCCAGCACTACTGTAGATAGGTAGATAGCATGTTATCCAATAACATAGTAATTACTTGTGTAAGCATAGGTTATTTTCCAAAATTACTGTTGATCAAAAATATATGTGGCAACGTATTTCCTTTGAATCAGTTTTGTAACTGTGACTGGCTCAGGCTAAGAGCCTCACTCACAAATTAGTCATCAGTTTCAGGGAATCTTGCTGCAATCAATCCTGCCTGACAAAGCTGGTTTTAATGAGTTTGGGATTGTCAACAGGAAATGCTGACGTCATGTGTAATGTGGAATTGTGGAACTGCAGCCCAGAAAGGAACTGAGTTATTAATAGAAAATACTGGCTCATTGATCTAGCGGTATGATTATCACGAAGGATGCAAGAGGTCCAGATTCAATTCCTTACACTCAGTGGACACTTTATCAGGTACATGTGTACACCTGGTCAATAATTATAATATCTAATCAGCCAATCACGTGGCAACAACTCAATGCATAAAAGCATGCAGATGTGGTCAAGAGGTTCAGTTCAAAGATTCAAGATTCAAAAAACTTTATTGTCATTCTAACTGTACATCAGCTCTGCAGGGCAGAATGAGACAGCGTTTCTCAGGGGCAGTGCAATCATAACATAACAAACGCAACACTAAATAATAAACATAACAATAAATAGTAAAACACCACAGCCACATGTCAGTTAAAATCAGTTATAAGTGTCCAGTGCAAGTTAAAAGTGTCCAAAGCAGAGTCAGGTAGAGCAGCTATTTAGCAGTCTGACTGCCTGTGGGAGGAAGCTGTTTAGTAGCCTTGTGGTTTTAGTTTTGATGCTCCTGTAACATTTGCCTGATGGCAGAAGAACAAACAGTTCATGGAGAGGGTGTGAGGGGTTTTTAATGATGTACCGTGTCTTCTGGAGGCATCAACCCTGAAAGAGGTCTTGGACAGAAGGTAGGGAGACCCCAATAACCTTCTCTGCTCCCCTAACCACCCTCTGCAAGGCTTTTTTGTCGACAGCACTGCAGCTGGAGTACCAGGTTGTGATGCTAAAGGTCAGCACACTCTCAACCACGCCTCTGTAGAATGTAGTTAAGATGTTAGTGGGGAGTGATGCTTGTTTAAGCTTCCTCAGAAAGTGCAATCTCTGCTGGGCCCGTTTCACAATCCCAGTGGTGTTCCTGGACCAGGTGAGATTGTCCGAGATCTGCACCCCAAGGAACTTGATGTTTTCCACTCTCTCCACTGTGGAGCCGCTGATGCTGAGAGGTGTGTTCAGACCAAGCATCAGAATGGGAAAGAAATGTGAGATCAGTGACTTTGACCGTGGAACAATTGTTGGTGCTGGACAAGGTGATTTGTGTATCTCAGGAACTGCTGATCTCCTGGGATTTTCACACACATAACAGTCTCTAGAGTTTACTGAGAATGGTGCAAAGAACAAAAGAACACCCAATCAGTGGCAGTTCTGTGGGTGAAAACGTCTTGTCAGAAGAGAATCTCCAGCTGATTCAAGCTGACAGGAAGGTGACAGTAACCCAAATAACCACGTGTTACAACAGTGGTGTGCAGAAGAGCATCTCTGAATTTCTGAAGTGGATGGGCTACAGCAGCAGAAGATCACAAACCTACACTCAGTGGCCACTTGATCAGGTAGAGGGTTGTGTTTAGGATGATACTGTGTGGCCTAATGGATAAGGCGACCTTCGAGTTTGATGTGAACTTATCAGAGGATTGCTGTTTTGAGTCCTGACATGGTCATTTGCAGAGCAGACTCGATGGCCCAAATGGACTAATTCTGCTCTATCTCTATGGTCCATGACAAACTCGGCAGGTCAGAAAGCATCAATGGAGAGATTATTTAATCAGAGTTCATGTTTCAGGCCAATAATTCACCTGTAGTGATCCCTCTCTGGCTTCAAGTCCAAATCTGAATCAGGTTTATTATCACTGACGTAATTACTCCTTCCCACATAGCCCTCCCCTCCAAGAGCACCTCAACCTTGTCGTGGCTTGGAGGCTTGCGTGCCTCAGTGACCTGGAGAGTTGTGTTGGCTGGAATCAGAGCTTTATGCTTTGGCTCTGGGTAGGGTCACCCATGCCAAGCAGGCCAAAGGATAGTCTAAGAGTGGTCCACTGGCCCTCCAGGTCAGGGCTAACAACCCTGACCGGCAAAACAAAATTTGTACATCTTGTACGCCTCTTTCAAGTCACTTCTCATCCTCACAGAAACAGCAATGAAGAATCTTTCTACATCTGAGTACAATGGTATTCCTGAGTTTCCACCCGGGACTTGCATGACTGACAGTAGTGAAAACGGAGAGGAAGCTACTGACACGATGAAGGAAGCCTTGAGGACTGATGAAGGTGGAACACAAGTGGTGTAACATGCAGTAAGTAAGTACATATCCCTCCATTGTTCTTTCATCCGCATGCCTATCTAATAATCTCTTAAGTGTCCCTAATGTATCTGCCTCTCCCACCAGCCCTGGCATGTGTTCCATGCACCCACCACTCTCTAAGTGAAACAAACTTACCTCTGGCATCCCTCCTCTACTTTCCTCCATTCTCCTTAAAATTTGACCCTTTGCACGAGCCATTTCTGCCATGGGGTAAAAGTCTCTGTCTGTCCACTCTATCCATGCCTCTTATTATCTTGTATGCCTCTATCATGTCACTTCTCATCCTCCATTGCTCCAAGAGAAAAAGCCTAGCTCGCTCAACCTCAAGACCGAAGCCTGGCAAACGTTGTCTGCACGTTTCGCTCTGACCTTGATACGGTACAAAGCAGACAAAGGGAAGTTAGACAGGGAACAAAAATAGCTTGGTGCAGAAATGACCTCATTATATAATATGAGTTTTGTTTCAAACAGATATGAAGAAAAAGGGCCAAGACTCACAGCCAGTTCTGTAAACTAGTCCAGCTGTGGTCTTAAGCCTTATAACATCATTGAAACTAGTTCAATTGAATTCACAACCCCTTTCAAAATTTCAATAGGCATTATCCCAGGGGACTGAACAGTAAATTCCATCTTTTAGCATCAAGTCCAACTTTAATATTGAAGGATTTGTTTTTTTTTTCACACATTTTCTTCAAGCCAGTCGAGATGAAGAAAGAGCCAAGTTGACTCCGTATCAGGGTCCTAGAAACAACTAGAAGAATGAAAAATAGTTCCAGGTACCATGATGGCCTCCATCAGTCAGGGTGAACCATGGATGGGTCATTTTAGCTACCTACGTACACTAGCCAGGGCAGTACGATATGGAGAGCGAGCTACTCCCCCTCTCCACGTATCTGATGAATCCAGAAGAATGGCAATGACCGATACAGTTTGGCACCAGCAGTGTCGCAGGAGTTGCCAGTCAGCATTGAATTCAACGTAGGACTGCCTCAGGGACTCCAGCTCTGGATTTTTCCCTCGGGATTGACCCCCAAAGCCTTCCCCATGAGTGGGTATAGCCGCAAGGCAGCGGAAGTTTGAGATCAGAGTTTTCCTTCTCCTTGATCAGCTGCCAACCACGGCTGACAAGCCCCGTCTGCCAGAAGCTACTGGTTTTAAGGCACCAGTAACCCAGCTTTGCCCCCCTCTCCTGTCTGTAGAAACAGTTGCACTGGGCTTAGTAGCTAAGCCACACGTGGCCAGGAGCTGGACTTGGTTGTCGGAGGCTACTAGAGGCATATGCCATTGGGTGCATTTAATGGGTATAGAGAGCTATTCCCAGTACCACCTCCCCTGCACCCCTCCATCTATAACAGCCTTAGGGGTCAGGTACCAAAGAAGACACTTTTTTTCATTAATTTAGTGATACAACATAGAACAGACCCTTCTGGCCCACTAAGCTGCACCAGCCTGTAACCCACCTATTTAACACTAGCCTAATCACAGGACAATTTACAGTGACCAATTAACCCATGACCGATGACCTTAACCAAAGACAATTAACTACATCTTTGGACTTCGGGGGGAAACCGGAACACCAGGAGGAAACCCACACAGTCACGAGGAGAACGTATAAGCTCCTTGCAGATGCTGCCAGAATGGAACTCAGACGCCCCGAGCTGTGATAGCATCGCGCTAGCTGCGACACCCTTGCACGTAAACATTTTATAAACACTTTGTGCTTAAACATTTTATTCTGGTTTGATTTATTGGCTGTCTAAAGGAAGTATGCGTTATCTAGAAGCTTGAGGGCAAATTTGAGAATCACACTGTGTAATCCGTTTTACTGCAACATTTTAAAAGCCATTGATCTCTTGTTTGGTACCCGGCAGAAAGAAAAAACAAGAGAACAAAGAAGTGTCCCTGTGATGACTCTCAAAGTTTTGCCTAACTCAAGCTAGGATTAATAATCAATAGATTAAAATTTGAAGACTAACGATTAGCTTTATTTGTCACGTGTACTCCGAAACATGCAGTGAAATGCGGCGTTTGCGTCAATGAGCAACACAGTCCGAGAATGTACTGGGGGCAGCCCACAAGTATCGCTACGCTTCTGGTGCCAACAAAGCATGCCCACAGCTCGCTAATACTGACCCATATATCCTTGGAAAATGGGAGGAAACCAGAACACCCAGAACAGGAAGAATGTGCAAAATCCTGATAGGCAGCAGCAGAACTGAACCCCCATCTGAGATCTCTGGCTCTGTAGTAATGCGCTGACCATGACGCCACCCAAACTTTCATCCATGGGCATTTCACACGCGGGTAGCAGAATCAGAATTAATATCACTGGCACTTGTCGTGAAATTTGTTGAGTGCATTTCTTCAGGCTTCTGTACCTCCTCCTTGATGGTAGTGATGAGAAGAGGGCATGTCCTTGTTGATGGGGGTCCTCAATGCTGGGCGCTGCCTTTCTGAGGCATTGCCTTTTGAAGACGTCCTGGATGCTGAGGAGGCTGGTGACCATATGGAGCTGATTGAGTTTACGACTTTCTGCAGCTTTGGCAAGGTCTAGCACCTTTAGCTCAGTTCTTGGGAGTGGTCATTCTTTATGAATTGCTGAAAGCGTGGTTTGAGAAGTTCATTTAAAACACATTTAGCCACATACGTGGCTAGGAAGGATTCCTAGGGCCAAGTTGCTGACAAATAGGACTATATCAGGAGGCATCTTAGACCATGTAAGGAGCAGAAATGGACCACTCAGACCATCAAGCCTACTCAACTATTTCATCATGGGTGATTTACTATCCCTCTCAACCCCATTCTCCTGCCTTCTCCTCGTGACCTTGGATGCCCTGACTAATCAAGAACCTATCAACCTCTGCTTTAAATAAACCCAATGACTTGGCCTCCATAGCCCTCTGAGGCAATGAATTGCACCGATTCACCATCCTTTGGCTAAAGAAATTCCTCCTCATCTTTGTTCTAAAGGGTCGCCTTGTATTCTGAGGCTGTGCCCTCTGGTCCTTGACTTCCCCACTATAGGAAACATTCCCTCTCTCAAAGCCTTTTAATATTCGATAGATTTAATGAGTTCCCCCACATTCTTCTAAACTCCAGCAAGTACAGCTCCAGAGCCAACGCTTCTTATATGTTAACTCTTTCATTCCCAGGATCTTTCTTGTGAACTTCCTCTGGACCCTCCCAATGTCATTCTACTCTTCGAGAAGGGAGGGGTGCTGAAGAAGGAAATTTATAGGTTAGTTAGCTTGACTTCAGTGCTTGGACAGATGATGGAGTCCATTTTTTAAGGATGAGGTTCCTTGGCTAGTATGGATAAGTTGCAGTGAATGGCCTGTATCCATGCTCCATCACTCTATGACTGAGCAAGGTCCATTGATAAAGGAACCATAATGACGTGGGACTGGTTAATGACAGTACATTTCATTTACTTTAAACCATTAGCCAACAACACGGAAATAAATGACAACTGATTCCTTTACTGGAATGGGCGTGGCACAGTAACCTGTGTGTTCGTCCATTGTCAACGTCGATGAGGGCCTCGACACCATAATGATGGTGTCGAGACTAGCGCGTGATTTGGATTTAAGTGAGGGAGAGTTGCGCAGCGTCAGCCTCGCTCTCTCTTCCCAATTCCCATCTGGATCCAACGGCAAGACAGAGTCTAGACGGCTGGAGATGGGACTAGGCGCAGTGGATGACCAGGACGTCTTCTGTGTCTTGTCCTGCTCTACACGTTCCACGACGCTTGCAGAGACCGCCTTCTTGACCGTTGGACCTTCCATAGGTCTCGTCTGCTCAATCCGCCGGAGTCTGTCTTCACATGCTGGGATAGACAACTCCCTATCTCACCGAGGGTTTGAGACCCGTCGGCTACTCTCACCTGGTTTAGCCGGCTTGTCGAAGCCGTTGTCCACTGGATCAGAGGTGGAGAGGGTGTGGCTGCTGTCGCATGCAAACAGCTACGGGGAGCCACAGGTGAGAGCTGAGTGCCAGGTGGGGACCAAAAGTGGACTAACTGCCTTGAAAAGGACACGACATGGTCCCCCACCAGAGATGCTACCCCTCCCTGACACCCCATACACAGTACCCTAACAGTTAGGGTAACACTGTTACAGTGCCAACCATCAGTGTCCAGGGTTCAGTTTCTGCTGCTGTCTGTAAGGGGTCTGTACGTTCTCCCTGTGACTGCGTGGGTTTCCTCCGGTTGTACTGGTTTCTTCCACAGTCCAAAGACCTACCAGTTGATTGGTTAATTGGTCATTGTAAACTGTCCCGTGACTAAGCTGGGGTTAAATCGGTGGATTGCTGGGAGGCTCAATTGGAAGGGCTGGTAGGGCCTATTCCATGCTGTATCCCAATAAATAAATATATAAACAAACAAACCGTAACCGGGGTTCAATTCCTGTTGCTGTCTGTGAGGAATTTGTACATCCTTCCCTTGACTGCATAGGATTCCTCTGGGAGCTCCTGTTTCCTCCCACACTCTAAAGACGTATGGGCTAGGGTTCGTAGGTTGTGGGCACAAATGCAAGAGATTCTGCAGGTCCTGGATGTCCACAGAAAAACACACAAAATGCTGGAGGAACTCAGCAGGTCAGGCAGCATCCATGGAAATGAATAAACAGTCAATGTTTTGGGCCAAGACCCTTTATCAGGACTGGAAACGAAAGGGGAAGAAGCCAAAAGTTGTGGGCATGCTGTGCTGGCACTAAGAGCATGGCAAGACCTTAGGCTGCCCCCAGCACAATGCACGGACTGCGATGGTTGCTGACGTAAATGATGTCATGATGTTCGAATGTCTTGATGTACTTGTAACAAATAAAGTGAATGTTTAAATCCTTAAATGTTACTAAACCTTTTGTCATATTTCCACATCAAAGCAGTACAAAGAGAAAAGCAATCAGAAAAAGTAGAATATAGTAACACTGAGAAGAAACAGTGCAGGTAGACAATAAAGTGCAAGGACCATGATGAGGTATTGTATAGAGAGATCAAGTGTCCACCTTTATCATACCAGGGTAAAACCTTCCCAACCGCTCAGCACATCGGCATGGAACGTTGTTACAAGAAAGCAGAACCTGAACACCCAGGACATACTCTCTTCTTGCTGCTACCATCAGGAAGAAGGCATAACAACCTCTTACTCAATGTCAACAAGACCAAGGAGCTGATTATTGACTTCAGAAGAAGGAAGTCAGAGGCCCATGTGCCAGTTCTCATTGGAGGATCAGAGATGCAGAGGATCAGCAACTTTAAATTCCTCAGTGCTATTATTTCAGGGGACCTGTGCTGGGCGCAGCGCACATGTGCAATTATAAAGAAAGCATGGCAGCACCTCTACTTTCTTAGGAGTTTGTGAGCGTTCAGCATGACACCTAAAACTTTTATAGATGTCGAGTGAATATATTGACTGGCTGCATCACAGCCTGATGTGGAAACACCAATGCCCTTTGTGGTAAAACATATATATATATATATATATATGTTGTAACTGGGCTACCTGCCTGGACACGCCCCTCTGCTGACTGCTCCTGTGGCTCCACCCACAGACCCCTGAATAAAGGCGATTGTGCCATTGCTCCTCCTCCTCAGACCAGGGGCAGATACTCAGCATGGTGGAGGTCACATTTTACTGCTAGTAAAAGCCTTTCAGTATTTACTCTACTTCCAGTCTTTTGGAGTTATTGATGGTGCATCACCCTTGAATGGAAAATTCTACAAAAAGTAGTGGATACAGCCCAGCCCATCACGGATAAAGCCCTCCAACTACTGAGCACATCTACATGAAACTCTGTCGCAGGAAAGCAGCATCCATCATCAGGGACCCCCACCACCAAGGTCATGCTCTCTCCTCACTTCTGCCATGAGGAGGAAGGTACTGAGACCTTGGGATTCACAGCATCAGGTTCAGGAACATTAGGCTCTCAAACCAAAGAGGACTAACTTCACTTAACTTCACTTGTGCCATCATTAAAATGTTCCCAAAACCAATAGACTCACTTTCAAGGACCCTTTATCTCATGTTCTTGATGTTTATTGATTATTACTATTTCTTCTCTTTTGTATTTTCCCAATGTGTTGTCTTCGACACTTTAGTTTAATGCCCTCGTTGGGGGTCTTTCATTAATTCTATTATGGTTATTATTCTATAGATTTATTGAGTATGCCCACAGGAAAATGAATCTCAGAGTTGTATATGGAAACATATATGTACTTTGAACTTTTAAGAGGTCTGACACCTATAATTCAATAAAAATATGATCAACAAACCAGCCCTATAAAATTCTAAAGATTCCACAGCATCCTCAGAATACTTGTGACGAGTACAGTACTTCCACTTTCCACTGTGAACGTTCCCGGAAGTTCTCCAAGCAAATTTAGCAACCATAGTTCTAGGTACACTCAGTGGTCACTTCATCACGTACACCTGTTCACCTGCTCGTTGATGCAAACATCTAATCAGTCAATCGCGTGGCTACTCAATGCAGACGTGGTCAAGAGGTTCAGTTGTTGTTCAGACCAAAGATCAGAACGGGGAAGGAATGTGACCTAATTGACTTTGACCATGGACTGATTGTTGGTGCCAGAGTATCTCAGAAACTGCTGATCTCCATAGTCATAGTCATACTTTATTGATCCTGGGGGAAATTGTTTTTTTGTTACAGTTGCACCATAAATAATTAAACAGTAATATGCAAATTATGCCAGGAAATAAGTCCAGGACCAGCCTATTGGCTCAGGGTGTCTGACTCTCCAAGGGAGGAGTTGTAAAGTTTGATGGCCACAGGCAGGAATGACTTCCTATGACGCTCTGTGTTGCATCTCGGTGGAATGAGTCTCTGGCTGAATGTACTCCTGTGCCCAACCAGTACATTATGTAGTGGATGGGAGACATTGTCCAAGATGGCATGCAACTTGGACAGCATCCTCTTTTCAGACACCACCGTCAGAGAGTCCAGTTCCATCCCCACAACATCACTGGCCTTACGAATGAGTTTGTTGATTCTGTTGGTGTCTGCTACCCTCAGCCTGCTGCCCCAGCACACAACAGCAAACATGATAGCACTGGCCACCACAGACTCGTAGGACATCCTCAGCATCGTCCGACTGATGTTAAAGGACCTCAGTCTCCTCAGGAAATAGAGACAGCTCTGACCCTTCTTGTAGACAGCCTCAGTGTTCTTTGACCAGGGACTGATTGTTGGTGCCAGAGTATCTCAGAAACTGCTGAACTCCTGGGATTTTGACACTCAACTGTGTCTAGAGTTTTACAGAGAATAGCGCAAGAAACAAAAAGCAACCAGTGAGCGGAAGTTCTATGGGTGAATAAGCCTTGTTAATGAGAGAGACCAGAGGAGAATGGCCAGACTGGTCCAAGCTGACAGGGAGGCAACAGTAACTCAAATAACCACGTGTTACAACAGCATCTCTGAATGCACAATATATCTAACCTTTAAGTGGAAGGTTACAACAGCAGCAGACCATGAACATATATTCAGTGGCCACTTTATTGGGCACATAATGAAGTGGCCACTGAATGTAGGTTTCTCCTGGTGACAGAGGCTCTGTGCAGTCTGGATCTGTTCAGATCATCAAACAATACCTCAGAACCAACTTTCACTGCACTTAAACAGTAACAGATGCACAATAATCAAGCCTTCACGAGTCGCAAAGGGAATATAAGATTCACTTATTCAAGATGACGACTGATTGTGAGTTACTGGTTTGATTTGTGACTGATTATTTGGACAGCATGGCAGTGTAACAGTTAGCGCAATGCTTTACAGCGCTGGCAATCCTAGAACGGGGTCCAGCTCCCGCTGTTTGTACGTTCTCTCATAACCACATGGGTTTCCTATGGGTGCAGCAGCTTCCTCCCATATTCCTTCCCCTCTCCTCACCTTACTTTGGCTTCAGATGCACTTCTTTTCCAGTCCTGTAGAAGGGTCTCGGCCTGAAATCTCGACGGTTTATTCTCCTCCCTAGATGCTGCCTGACCTGCAGAATTCCACCAGCATTTTTGCATGTGTTGCTCTGGATTTCCAGCATCTGCAGAATCTCATGTGTTTATGATAATCAAAGCCCCTACAAGGGATGGCTAACCTGAAGAAGTTGAAATATTCCGTTCAATGGGGGGGGGGGGGGGTTTAGTGCTCCTCTGTTGTGATCTCTGTTGCCCTCCAACTCTTCAATCATGTGCTCACCCAGACTCGCTACCACAGCCACATGTCCTTTAAATTCCAGGTAATTTCTCCCCTTTCCCCATTCCCTCTTCTTACATCATCCATTCTGGCTCTCCTTTTTCCCCTTCCCTTCTCATCATCTATCTATCACCTCCCTCTGGTACTCCTCCTCCTTCCCTTTCTCCTATGATCCACTCTCCTCTCCTATCAGATTCTTTTCCCTTCATCCCTTTACCTTTTCCACCTATCACCTCCCAGCTTCTCACCTCATCTTCCCTCCCTCACTCACCCGACTTCCTCCTCCCCCAGCTTCACCTATCACACGGTGGCTCGTACTCCTTTCCCTCCTCCCACCTTCCTTTAGCCCCTTACATCAACCGTTTATTCCCCTCCATAGATGCCGCCTGACCTGTTGAGTTCTTGTATTCATTAAATGTTCCAGCATTTTAGAGCATAGAACATAGAACAGTACAGCACAGTACAGGCCCTTCAGCCCACAATGTTGTGCCGACCCTCAAACCCTGCCTCCCATATAAGCCCCCACCTTAGATTCCTCCATATACCTGTCTAGTAGTCGCTTAAATTTCACTAGTGTATCTGCCTCCATCACTCTCAGGCAGTGCATTCCACGCACCAACCACTCTCTGAGTAAAAAAACCTTCCTCTAATATCCCCCTTGAACTTCCTACTCCTTACCTTAAAGCCATGTCCTCTTGTATTGAGCAGTGGTGCCCTGGGGAAGAGGCACTGGGTATCCACTCTATCTATTCCTCTTATTATCTTGTACACCTCTATCATGTCTCCTCTCATCCTCCTTCTCTCCAAAGAGTAAAGCCCTAGCTCCCTTAATCTCTGATCATAATGCATACTTTCTAAACCAGGCAGCATCCTGGTAAATCTCCTCTGTACCCTTTCTAATGCTTCCACATCCTTCCTATAGTGAGGTGACCAGAACTGGACACAGTACTCCAGGTGTGGCCTGACCAGAGTTTTATAGAGCTGCATCATTACATCGTGACTCTTAAACTCTATCCCTCGACTTGTGAAGGCTAACACCCCATAAGTTTTTTTAACTACCCTATCTACCTGTGAGGCAACTTTCAGGGATCTGTGGACATGTACCCCCAGATCCCTCTGCTCCTCCACACTACCAAGTATCCTGCCATTTACTTTGTACTCTGCCTTGGAGTTTGTCCTTCCAAAGTGTACCACCTCACACTTCTCCGGGTTGAACTCCATCTGCCACTTCTCAGCCCACTTCTGCATCCTATCAATGTCTCTCTGCAATCTTTGACAATCCTCTACACTATCTACAACACCACCAACCTTTGTGTCGTCTGCAAACTTGCCAACCCACCCTTCTACCCCCACATCCAGGTCGTTAATAAAAATCACGAAAAGTAGAGGTCCCAGAACAGATCCTTGTGGGACACCACTAGTCACAATCCTCCAATCTGAATGTACTCCCTCCACCACCACCCTCTGCCTTCTGCAGGCAAGCCAATTCTGGATCCACCTGGCCAAACTTCCCTGTATCCCATGCCTTCTGACTTTCTGAATAAGCCTACTATGTAGCTAGTTTTGTGTGTTGCTTAGGACTAGTCAGTTGTGGGCATGCTATGCTGGTGTTGGGAGTGTGGCACAACGTGTAGGCTGCCCCCTCGGACATCCTCGGACTGCGAACAGAGGAGAAGATGGTGGCGCAACGCAGCTCGGCGGCCACTCCGCTGGTGATGTCTGTTATTTGTCAAGTAGGGTGCCGTGCACAATCCTGATTTGATGGAGACAGACATGAGAGCACGGAGGAACATCTGGTGAAACTTCTGAAATGCCCACTTTGCTGCTGCTGCTACTGTGTGATCCAGAATCTCCAGAGGAGAAGGCCCCAAGTCCTCGGCTTTGCTTGTTGCTCGGCGGCCGGGGCGGAGTCAAAGCGCTCGGCAGAGGATGGTGCTCAGAGAGGCTGTGTCGGAGGGCTGGTCGGAGGCTCGAAGTTTTCAGACGGACTCAGAGTCCGCTGTGGTCGGGTGCTTCCAATGGTGCTGCATCGGCGAGTTGGCGACCCTTGGAGGTTCATGGCAGGGAGAGTTTCTCCCTTCTACCGTCTGCGTGAGATGATGGGGCTATCGGGACTTTGAGACTTTTTTTACCGGGCCCATGGTCTGCTCTTTATCAAATTATGGTATTGCTTTGCACTGCTGTAACTATATGTTATAATGATGTGGTTTTGTCAGTTTTAGTCTTGGCTTGTCCTGTGTTTTCTTGTGATATCATTCTGGAGGAACGTTGTATCATTTTTTAATACATGCATTTCTAAATGACAATAAACGAGGACTGAGTGTCCTCATAATCTAATCTAATCTAATATATGAACAGTCTTTGAAACAAGTTTTTCCACTGTAACTTGCTACATGTGACAATAATGAACCAACACGTTATTCACTGAATGCGGTGTGTGTTGGATCTTTGTTTATTTTCTGATCCTTAGGGTTCGTCCGGGAGTCAGGAATGGTGAGCAGTCTTAATTCTAATGACGGTATATTTTAAAGTCCAAACTAACGTACAAATACTAAGCAAACCAAATAAAGAGCTGAGAAACAAAGCAGAGAGCTGAATGAGCAACAAAGAACACAAGGATGAAAGAAAGATGGTGCCTCTGAAAAATCCAACACTTTTATAGTTAAGATGAGGAAAATTCCTTAGATAAACTACAGCAATCAATAGTTGTACAACTACATCACATGGGTAATGTGCTAATACTTAGCCAACGAAAACAAGAAAGGTGATAAACCGTTAGTTTAACTGCTAACCCACTTTCTGTCAGTCAGCGGGGATGAACAACCACACACTGTGAAAAATACATGAGTTTGTTAAAGTACAAATGATTAAACCGCAACTTTAGTATTACATTAATTCATCTTGCAAAAAGTATTAAAATAAACAGTGGTTTCCAACATGTGACAGGTGGACAGAGGGCAGAAGGCAGCTTTTGACATGGTGGCCTCTGTCAGTCAGGGCATGGGGTTAAGAGATGGGACATTATTAGACAAGACAGTGGTGAGGCCATATCTGAAATTTTGTGTACAATTTTTGATCCCCCCCCCCCTTATAGGAAAGACGTCATTAAGCTGAAAAGAGTGCATAGAAGATGTACGGGGGTGCTAGCGGAAGTTGAGTTATAGGCAGAGCTTGAGCAGGCTAGGACTTTATTCCTTGGAGTGCACGAAATTGAGTGGTAACCTTAGGTGTATAAAATCATGAGGGGCACAAGTAGGGTAAATACACACAGACTTTTCTCAGGAGCTCTGTCCTCTCTTGCTACTACTATTAGGAAGGAGGTTCAGGAGCCTTAGGACCCACACCACCAGGACCAGGAACAATTATTACTCTTCAAATATCAGGCTCCTGAACCGCCATGGATAACATCACTCAGCTCAATGTGGAACTGACTCCATAACCTATGGACTTACTTCCAAGGACTCATGTTCTCAGTATTAGTATCAGTATTCTTTCCACCGATGCTACCTGTGGTTATTCCAGATTTTTGAATTGTTATTTCAGATTTATAGCATGTAGTGGGTGGCCTTCTCCAACACATAGAGCAGTATGGCAGAGGGACAGACCCCTTAGCCCATGATGTTATGACAAGTCAATTAAATTAGTAATCAAATGGCCAATTAAACTTATCTCTGCTGCCTACACAATGCCCATATCATTCCATTTCTCTCAATTCCATGTGCCTATCTAAATGTCTCTTAAAAATCCCTAATGGGTCTGCCTCTACCACCACCCAGGCAGTGCATTCCAGGCACCCACCACTCTCTATGAAATTTTAAAAAACCTGCCACTCACATCTCCTTTGAAATTACCCCCTCTCACCATCAATGTACGCCCTCCAGTATTAAACATTTCAACCCTGGGAAAAAGATACTGTCTGTCTACTCTATCTCTGCCTCTCATAATCTTCTAAACCTCAATCAGGTCTTCCCCCAGCCTCCGACTCTCCAGAGAAAACAAGCCAAGTTTGTGCAACCTCTCATTATAGTACACGCCCTCTAATCCAGGCAGCATCCTGGTAGACCTCTTCTGCACCTTCTCAAAAACCTCAGCATCTTTTCTATAATGGGATGACCAGAACTGTATGCAATTGTACCCAGATGTGGCCTAACCAGAGTTTTATAAAGCTGCAACATAACTTCCTGACTTTTGAATTCAAGCATGGATATGTCTTCTTAATCACCTCAACCCGTGTAAGGGAGCTATGTACTTGGACCCCCAGATCCCTCTGCTCTTAAGAATTTTGTCCTTAACAATGAAGAATTTGCCCAACCACATGCCTACAGATTTATGCTTTAAATATTTCCACACAAGGTAATTTTTTTTTTAAAGGTACTGTATATTGCCAGGTTTACAAAGGGAATCTTGGCTAGTGTGGTGAAAGGAGACAGTGTAAATTAGCTGGAAGGATTATTTCACCCTGGCATTTCCTTCAGTGTGGAGTAGTTGTACTTTGCTAAGTGTTTCATTGACTGCCTATGCAGAACGTGAACCTGAAGGCACATTTTCCTTGTGGTATTTGGCTGCTGATTAGCCAAGACCTCAAATCTTTCCCCATCAACCTGTCTGCTTCGATTATGTTGCCATCTGCAAACCCACGGAGGCTGTCATAACTATTAATGCCTCAGTCTGGATGCCCCCCACCCCCTCACTGTTTATGATGAGTTGATCTCTGTGAATTGGCAGGATTTAAATTGTAGTAACTTGGCTCAGACACAAACATCTCACCACTGAAACTGAGTGGTGCTCTCAAGCTGCACTCTGAGAGGCGTAGGGTTTCCCCAGGCCGTTCAGCCCAATTGGACCATACTGACCAAGGCTGCCACACGAGCTAGTCCCATTTGCCTGCTCTTAGCCTATACCCCCTTAATCCTTTCCTATCCATGTACTTATCCAATGTTTTTTTAACGTTATTGTACCTACCTCTACCATTTCCTCTGGCAGCTCGTTCTACATACCCACCTCCCTCTATGTGAAGCAGTTGCCTACCCCACCCCCAATCCCAGGACCCAGGACCTTCTTAAATCTTTTCCCTCACACCTTAAACCTGTATCTCTATTTACTGGTTCCCTTTCAAAGTTCAAAATAAATTTACCACCAAAATATTTATATATCACCATATACCACCTTGAGATCCATTTCCTTGCAGGCATATACAGGAAAATAAAGAAATACTATAGAATTAATGAAAAGCTATACATAAAAAGACTGACGAACAATCAAAGTGAAAAAGAAGACAACGTGCAAATAAAATAAATAACACTGGGGATCAGAGACTGAGACTCCAGCCTGACCTCCAAATCCCCCCACATCCCTGTCCCTAAACCTAATTTGACCTCTAACTCCCCCACACCCTGCCCCTAAACCTAATTTGACCTTTAACCCCCCACATCCCTGTCCCTAAACCCTAATCTGACCTCTAACTCCTCCACATCCCTGTCCCTAAACCCTAATCTGACCTCCACCTCCCCACATCCCTATCCCTGAACCCTAATCTGACTTCTAACTTCCTATATTCCGACATCACTCCTAACTCTCCTCTCTGTCCCCAAAACCATCCCTAGGAATTTAGAAAACAACTAAGTCTGATACACAGTCTCGATGGAGGCCACAGCTCAGTACCATCTTGACCGGAAGTATCACTGAATGTCACTTTAGTTCACCTTTCTTTCATTCTGTGCTCCTTTGGAAGCCTGTCTTCTGGCAGAAGTTGGCAACAGGTCCTTCAGTGATCACCCAAAATCCAATGGAGAGTCAAAGCAAAGATCCTACAAGTGTCGGTCCAGTCCATGTCCTGGGTCAGATCCACGACCTTCTCACTCAGACACAATTGCACTGCCTACCAAGACAACAGATGCTTCTCACAGTTTGGAATGCAAGAAGTTGAAGATGCTGGAAAACCAAAATAAAAAATCAGAAAACAGTAGAAATACTCTTAGTTCAGACAGAGTCCCTCTTTAGAACAGAGATGAGGAGAATTTCTTCAGCTAGAAGGTGGTGAATCTGTAGAATTTATTGTCACAGATGGTTGTGAAGGCCATTATTGGATATATTTAAAGAGATTGATGGATTCTAGATTACATCAAAGTTGCTGGTGAACGCAGCAGGCCAGGCAGCATCTCTAGGAAGAGGTACAGTCGACGCTTCGGGCCGAGACCCTTCGTCAGGACTAGAGATGCTGCCTGGCCTGCTGTGCTCACCAGCAACTTTGATGTGTGTTCCTTGAATTTCCAGCATCTACAGAATTCCTCGTGTTTGGATTCTAGATTAGTCAGGGTGTCAAAGGCTATGGGGAGAAGGCAGGAGAATGGAGTAGAGAGGGAAAATAAAGCAACCATGATGGAATGGCGGAGCAGATTCAATGGGCTGAATGGCCTAATTCTGCTCTGTGTCTTAAGGTCATCGATGGAGAGAGAGAAAGAGTAATTGCTTCATCTGGTGACGGAAAAGGTAGCAAGCAAACAGGTGGAAAGAATAAAGGGTGCACTAAGGAGGTGATTGAGAGAGACTGAAGTGACACGAGTAAGGGTGGTGCTGTCTGAGAGGGGGTGAGAAGGGTTGTTAGTTGAAGCTGGTTTGTCTGAAGGAGATGCAAGAATAAGATGAATGGGAGCAGAGGAGAGAGGGAAACACAAACAAAGCTGAAGTGAGAGAGGGATTCATAGTCAGACCAGGCAAAGGTGGAGGGTCCATGTTTACTGCCCAACCCTGAACATAGTTGATTATGAGACGAGAGTAGTGAATTAACTCCCCCAACCATTGTTCAAAGTTCAAACTAAACTTATTGTCAAAGTATGTATATGCCTTGGGTAGTGGGGTGGCGATACGTCTCTATCAAAGGAGGAGTAAGGCACTCCTTCCTTCCACTAGCCTGCAGGTCACCCTTGGGCAAGGTGTGGCACCTGTTTAGCTCTGCGATCAGGGTCATGTGAAGCCATGGGAGCAGGAGGTGGTGGATGGTCGTACGAGCAGCTGGTGCAGATCACAAGTCCTGGTTATGCATCAGGCAGACAATCTCTGAAGAGTACTGATAATGGCTGGGATCACCCAACTTCTACAGACACTGTCCAGAAGAAGGAAAAGGCAAACCACTTCTGTAGAAAAATTTGCCAAGAACAGTCATGGTCATGGAAAGACCATGATCGCCCATGTCATACTACACGGCATATAACAAACAAACAATGAATATGTCATCATATACTACCCTGAGATTCATTTCTTGCAGATACTCACAGTACAACAAATAAATGCAATAGATTCAATGAAAAACAACACACAAAGGCCCACAAATAACTAATGTGCAAAAGACAAACTGTGCAAATACAATATATATATATATATATATATATAAATGATAGATAATTCAACAGATAGATTGATAGTACCGAGATGTGGAGTCCTTGAAAGTGAGTCCATTGGTAATGGAATGAGTTCAGAGTTGAGGTGACTGAAGTTATCCACCCTGGTTCAGGAGGCTGATGGTTGTAGGTCATCAATGTTCCTGAACCTGGTGGTGGTGTCTCTACCTCCTGCCTGATAGAAGCAGTGAGAAGAGAGCATGTCCTGGACAGTGGAAAGCCTTGATGATGGATGCTGCTTTCTTGTGGCAGTGCTTGCTGTGTGGGTCCTCCAGGGTGTTGTCCCCACAGTGCTGTTGGTTCCTTTTCTCCTTTACTGTCGCCAATGTGTTACAATGGAGTGGCCATTTTGGAGAGTGTGCAAGGATCACCACATTCCTGCTGCTCTGGCCCATGTTACCTTCTCTGCCCATTGTTGTTTCAAAGTGGAATTCGATTATTACCGTCACACGTATCGAACTGAGATATGGTGAAAAGCTTGTTTTGCATGCTGCTCATACAGGTCAATGCACAGTGCATTTTAGATTAGATTATGAGGACACTCAGTCCTCGTTTATTGTCATTTAGTAATGCAATTAAAAAATGATACAATGTTCCTCCAGTATGATATCACAGAAACACAGGACAAACCAAGACTAAAACTGACAAAAACCACATAATTATAACATATAGTTTCAACAGTGCAAAGCAATACCATAATTTGATAAAGAGCAGACCATGGGCATGGTGAAAAAAAAGTCTCAAAGTCCCGATAGCCCATCATCTCACACAGACGGTAAAAGGAAGAAAACTCTCCCTGCCATGAGCTTCCAGCACCACAAACTTGCCAGTGCAGCATTCTGGAAGCACCCGACCACAGTCCGACTCTGAGTCCGTCCGAAAAACTTCGAGCCTCCAACCAGCCCTCCGACACCGAGCACCGAGCACCATCTCTGCCCAGCGCTTCTACCCCGGTCCCGGCTGCCAAGCAACAGGCAAAGCCGGGGATTCGGGGCCTTCCGCTCCAGAGATTTTGGATCACACAGTAGCAACGGCAGCAAAACAGGCATTTCAGAAGTTTCACCAGATGCTCCTCCGTGCTTCTCACATCTGCCTCCATCAAATCAGAATTGTGCATGGCATCCTACTTGACAGTTAACAGATATTCATCACCGGAGAGGCCACGCGCGCTGCATCGCTCCGCCATCTTCTCCTCCTCCCATTGAGGTAGAATAAGGTAAAATAATAACAAAGCTGAATAAAGAGTAACAGCTACAGAGACAAAAGATATCTGCAGATGCTGGAAATCCAGGAGCAGGAGTAGGTCATCTGGTCCATCGAGCCTGCTCTTCCATTCAATAAGATCATGGCTGATCTGGCCATAGACTCATCTCCATCTACCTACCTATTCCCCATAACCTTTAGTTCCCCAACTATGCAAATATCTATCCAACCTTGTCTTAAATATATTTATTGAGGTAGCCGCCACTGTTTCATTGGGCAGAGAATTCCACAGATTCACCACTCTCTGAGAAAAGCAGTTCCTCTTCAACATCCTAAATCTACTCCCCCGAATCTTGAGGCTATGTCCCCTATGTCCCCTAGTTCTAGTCTCACATACCGGTGGAAACAACTTTCCTGCCTCTATCTTATCTATTCCTTTTCATAATTTTATATATTTCTATAAGATCTCCTCTCATTCTTCTGAATTCCAGCGAGTACAGTCCCAGGCGACTCAATCTCTCCTCATAGTCTAACCCCCTCACCTCTGGAATCAACCTGGTGAACCTCCTCTGCATCACCTCTAAAGCTTGTATACCTTTCCTCAAGTAAGGAGACCAGAACTGCACGCAGTACTCCAGGTGCAGCCTCACCAGTACCTCGTACAATTGCAGCCTTTCCTCCCTGCTCTTAAATTCAATTCCCGTAGCAATGAAGGCCAACATCCCATTTATCCTCTTGGTATCCTGCTGCACCTGCAAACCAACCTTTTGTGATTCATGTACACGCACTCCCAAGTCCCTCTGCACAGCAGCATGCTGCAGTTTTTATCATTTATTAATAATCTGCTCTTTCATTTTTCCTTCCAAGGTGGATGACCTCACATTTACCAACATTGTACTCCATCTGCCAGACCCTTGCCCACTTGCTTAACCTATCTATATCTCTCTGCAGACTCTCCGTATCTTCTGCAATATTTGCTTTTCCACTCAATTTAGTATCATCAGCAAACTTAGATACATTACGTTCGGTCCCCTCTTCCAGATCATTAATGTACATCATGAGCAGTTGCAGGCCCAGTACCAACCCCTGTGGCACACCACTCACCCCTGATTGCCAACCAGAGTAGTGCCCATGTACCCCAACTCTCTGCTTTCTATTCGTTAACCAACCCTCTATCCATGCTAATACATCACACCCAACTCTATACATCCTTATCTTATGGATAAGTCTTTTATGAGACACCTTATCGAACGCCTTCTGGAAGCCCAGCAGATTCATTTCTACTGGCAGCAGAAGGGGCAAAGGTGGGTTACCGGCACCTTAAAATCAGTCGCTTTGGGCAGATGGGGCTTGTCAGCCATGGCTGGCAGCACATTGAGGAGAAGGAAGACTCTTATCTCAAACCTCTGCTGCCTTGTGTCTGCACCCACTCATGGGGGAGGCTTCAGGAGTAAACCCGGAGGGAAAAACCTGGAGCTGGAGTCCCTAAGGCAGTCCTACATTGAGTTCAACGCTGCCTGGTAAGTCCTGTGACACTGCTGGTGCCAAACTGTAACGGTCTCTGCCGTTCCTTTGGATTCATCAGCTGTGTGGGCAGGGGGAGTCTGCTGCATGGGTAACAGCTTGCTCTCCATATCGTACTGCCCTGGCTTGTTTATCACGTACACAGCTGGGGCACAACATCCATGGTCAATCCCAACCAATGGAAGGCCTGCTTTTGCATTCAGTTATTTCACAGATAATGAAATAAACCAAATATTGTAAACACAGGAGATTCTGCAGATGCAGGAAATCCAGAGTAATACATATAAGATGCTGGAGGAACTCAGCAGGTGAGGCAGCATCTACAGAGGGGAATAAAGAGTCGACCCTTCTTCAGGACTGACTATCAAATCCTGAGCAAAAGAGCATTATCCTCCCATACTTCATGTCAAGTATCCCAAATGAACCCCACATCCATCAATCTTAAGTATAATATTAACTGGCCCAACATCAACTACTATTTCTGGAGAAGTTCCAAACTTCAATCACTTCCAATACACAAGTGTAAAGGCAAATGAAATAATTGTTACTCTGGATCTGATGCAACACAAAAATACACAATAAGATAAGGGAGGGAGGGAACGTCGACCCAGACCATGAGAGGCCTGCGTCGGGCATTTCCATGCCTTACAAGGCGCAGATTGGAAGTCTACGTGGGGCGCCTCTCCTCGCACAGACACCAGAGCAATGTGTGGTTAAGTGCCTGGCTCAAGGGCACAGACATGCTGCCACAGCTGAGGCTCCAACTAGCAACCTTGACGTAACTAGACGAACGCCTTAACCACTTGGCCATGTGCCCAATAAGCTAAAGAACACTATAATAATAAAGAATCACAATAAACATAAATACATCAGACAGCTTATATACATAGATATGTCCATAAAGTGGTTAGGTGATTGACAGGAAATGATAAAGTAGTGGTGATTGGGGGTGTGGAGGGGTGAGTTAGAGGGTGGAGGTATTGATCAGCCTTAATACTTGGGGAAAGTAACTGTTTTTGCTTTTGGTGGTCCTGGCATGGATGCTACATAGCTACAAGCCCTGATGGAAGTTGGACAAAAGCCCATAAGTAGAGTGGGTGGGATCCTTTATGATGTTACTGGCCCTTTGCCTTGCACATTTCTGTATATACGTCCTTGATGGCAGGTAGACTGATGCCAGTGATATGTTGCGGCTTCTACTGCCCTTTGAACGCAGATGTGTTTCTGAACTTCACCCTGAAAGATTTTAATTCTGCACCTTGGTCTCAGACTTACAAACCAGCAGAACTAATTTCTAAACACAAAAGAACCCTCTTCTGATTACTATCATCAGGGTTACAGGAGATTGAAGCCACACACTCAATGTTTTAGGAACAGCTTCTTCCCCTCTACTATCAGATTTCTGAATGGCCCATGAACACGATGTCACCATTCGCTCGCTTTATGCATTACTCACTTATACATGTTTGCACTGTACTGCTGCTGCATACTGTGTGTCATTGATAACAAACCTGACTCAGAGAATACGTAGATGCTGGAAATCTTCAGCAACACAGCCAAAACACTGAAGGAACTCAGCAGGTCAGGCAGCATCTATGGAAATGAATAAACAGTCAACGTTTCAGGCCGAGACTCTTCATCATGACCAGAAAGCAAGGCGTAGGGAGCGCAAGCTGGTGGGTGATAGGTTAAACCAGGTGAAGGGGAAGGTGGGGTGACAGAGGGAGGATGAAGTAAGAAGCTGGGAGGTAATAGGAGGGACAGGTCAAGGACCGAAAAAGAAGGAATCTGATAGGAGAGGACAGTGAACCACAGAAGAAAGGGAAGGAGGATGGTCATCAGATGGAGATGATGCGCAAGTGAGGTGAAGGGATGAGAGGGAAGCCAGTATGGAGGGTGACAAAGAGAAGAGGAGGGGAGAGAAATTATTGGAATTTAAGAGAAATTGATATTCATGCCATTAGGTTGGAGGCTACCCAGATAGAATATGAGGTCTTGCTCCTCCAAATTGAGTGTGGCCTCTTCATGGCTGCAGAGGAGGACATGGACAGACATGCTGGAATGGAAATCAGAAATTGAATTCAAATGGGTGACCACTGAAATTGAAATGGCTTCTATTTGCTCAACCTTTATTCTCATAGGATTGAAAAGGTCAGTTAAATCAGTCCTCTATATTCCGGGGAGTACAAAGCTACTCGTGAAGTATCAGAACATGTTCCAAGCCTTCAATAGCTTTTGCGTTCACAATATAAAAGATACACATAATCTTTTTGATAGTATTTTAAAAATAGTAGTCGTAGTGCAATCACTCGAGTTGAGTATGATGTTCTACTAAGGGGTTGTCTATTGGTGGGTCCTTAGGTGGCTGTAGAGGCTAATCTCGGAAGGAAACCAGGGTTTTAGGGTCGAGGAAAAGGAAAATAGAAATAAGTTAAAGATACTGTGCAACAAAGATGGCAAGAAGGACAGGCAGGTGAATAGACAGGATAATTTCTGTGTGATAGAAACAGCAAAATCGGTAACAGATACTGATCTAAATGTACTGTACTTAAATGCACGCAGCATTAGAAATAAAGTGGATGACCTTGTTGTACAGCTGCAGGTTAAAAGATATGACATTGTGGCCATCATTGAGTCATGGCTAAATGATGGACGTGATTGGGAGCTGATTGTCCAAGGATACACAGTGTATAGGAAAGATAGGAAGGTAGACAAGGGGGGTGGCATGGCCCTGATGGTAAGCAACTATATCAAATCACTAGAAAGAAGGGACATAGGATCAGAAGAGGTAGAATCCTTGTGGGTTGAGTTAAGAAATGGCAAGGGTAAAAAGACACTAATAGCAGTTATATACAGGCCTCCAAACAGCAGCCGGGATGTGGATTATAAGTTACAGCTGGAAATAGAAAAAGCGTGTCAGAAGGAAAATGTCAAGATAATTATGGGGGATTTTAATATGAAAGTGGATTGGGAAAGTCAGGAAGGTACTGGATCTCAGGAGGGGGAGTTTGTAGAATGCCTACGGGATGGCTTTTTGGAGCAGCTTGTCCATAAGCCCACCAGGGGATCGGCTGCTTTGGATTGGGTGCTGTGTTAGTGGGAAAACTGAGGACTGGACGACTTTTAAAAACTCACAGAAGGAAACTAAGAAAGTCACTAGGAAAGAAAAGAAGAATTATGAAAGGAAGTTGGCAATTAACATAAAAAAAGGATACTAAAAGCTTTTTTAAATATATGAAGAGTAAAAGAGTGACATGGGTAGATATAGGACCGATTGAAAATGATGCTGGAGAAATTATAATGGGTAACAAAGAGATGGCAGAGGAACTAAATGAGTATTTTGCATCAGTCTTCACAGTGGAAGACATTAGCAACATACCCGATAGCCAGAGGTCTCAGGGAATAGAATTAGGTACAGTCAAGATTACTAGAGAGAAAGTGCTTGGGAAGCTAAATGGACTAAGAATAGATAAGTCTCCTGGACCCGATGAGGTGCACCCACGGGTTCTGAAGGAGGTGGCTTTGGAGGTTGTGGAGGCATTGGAAATGATCTTCCAGGAATCAATAGACTCTGGCATGGTTCTGGAGGACTGGAAGGTCGCAAATGTAGTTCCGCTGTTTAAGAAAGGAGGGAGGCAGCAAAAAGAAAATTACAGATCTATTAGTCTGACATTGGTAGTTGGGAAGTTATTGGAGTCGATCTTCAAGGACGAGGTTATGAAATACTTCGAGGTGCATGACAAGATAGGCCCAAGCCAGCATGGTTTCATGAAGGGGAGATCCTGCCTCACCAACCTATTGGAATTTTTTGAGGTAACCTCAAATACGATTGACAAGGGAGAGCCTGTGGATGCTATGTATTTGGATTTTCAAAAGGACTTCGATAAGGTGCTGCATAAGAGGCTGCTTAATAAGATGAGAACCCATGGAATTACAGGAAAGATATTGGAATGTGTTGAGCATTAGCTGATAGGCAGAAAGCAAAGGGTGGGAATAAAGGGATCCTATTCTGTTTGGTTGCTGGTGTTCCGCAGGGGTCGGTGTTGGGGCCGTTTCTTTTTACAATGTATATCGATGATTTAGATTATGGATTAAATGGTTTTGTGGCTAAATTTGCTGATGACACCAAGATAGGTGGAGGAGCAGGAAATGTTGAAGAAATGGAAAGGTTGTAAAGAGACTTGGTCAGTTTAGGAGAGTGGGCAAAGAAATGGCAGATGAGATACAATGTTGAAAAATGTACGGTTGTACATTTTGGAAAAAATAAATAATTGGGCAGATTATTATTTAGATGGGAAGAAAATTCAAAAATTGGAAGTGCAAAGGGACTTGGGGGTCCTCGTGCAGGATACCCTAAAGGTTAACCACCAGGTTGGATCAGCAGTAAGGAAAGCGAATGCTATGATGGCATTCATTTCAAGAGGAATAGTGTATAAGAGCAAGGAGGTGTTGATGAGGCTCTATAGGGCACTGGTGAGACCTCATTTGGAATACTGTGTGCAGTTTTGGACCCCCTATCTTAGAAGGGATGTACCGATGTTGAAGAGAGTTCAGAGAAGATTTACCAGGATGATTCCTGGAATGCAGGGGCTAACATATGAGGAGTGTTTGTCGGCTCTTGGACTGTATCATTAGAGTATAGAAGAATGAGAGGGGATCTCATAGAAACATTTCGAATGTTGAAAGGGTTGGACTGCGTAGATGTGGAAAGGCTGTTTCCTTTGGTGGGTGAGTCCAGGACAAGAGGCCACAGTGTTAGAACTAGAGGGTACCCATTTAAAACAGAGATGAGGAGAAATTATTTTAGCCAGAGGATCATGGATTTATAGAATTCGTTGCCACATACAGCTATGGAGGCCCGATCATTGAGGGTGTTTAAGGAGGAGAGTGATAGGTATCTAATTAGTCAGGGTATCAAGAGAAAAGGGGAAAAAGCCGGAAATTGGAACTAGATGGGATAATAGTTTAACTCATGGTGGAGTGGCAGAGCAGACTCAATGGGCCGAATGGCCTACTTCTGCTGTATTGTCTTGTGATCTACATACAGTATTCTGGTGCAGTGTGGGCAAGAGTGGTGGTTAGGTCTATTGGTTGTTCAGTCTCTCCTATCACTGCTGCCATTTGTTCTTTGAGATATAGTGGAAGTTGTTCTCATGTATGACAGCTCCTTTGTAAACAGATTTCCTCCAGGTGTATCTATTGCAAGCACTGTCTTCCCAATTTTTAGATGTAATGTGGAATTTCTTCAAGCTGGTTTTGATGTTAGCGTTAAAATACCTGTAACACCCTGGGAAAGGTTTCACTGCTAACGTAATGGTCTTTCTGTAGAAGCAGTGTTTCGGTTATGGTTAGAGATAACGGGTGCTTTGGAATATCAGCCACCCAATCCAGGGAGCAGGTTTTTTTTATGTGCTTGACGCCAGTGTGAGCTGGGGTCTTTGTTCGGCGGAAAATAAAGAGAGGAGACACTGGAGATAACCGGTCGTAGGATTCCACACAGTGGGGGGGGGGGCATAATTCAATGGAGCAAGGTGCAGAGGTCTACTGAGGATCAGTGAATATGACTTTTGGAAGAGCTGAGCTCCAACTTGTGCACATTTGACTGTTGAATTATACTGGGCTCTTTTTGCTACTCTCTTTCTTTTCTTTACCAACTCCTTAGTTAACATTCACAAACATAATTCATTTAATCATATGCAGATGGCCGTGTTATTTCTTGGCACCGAGTTGTAACAGGGTAGCAGGTTACACAGCATCCACACAAACCGGGGTTTGGGGTAGGAGAGCCGTCTCAATCTCACGGATTTGGTGGGACCAGAGTGTGTCTTCCCTAGATGTACACAACCCAAGGAAACCGGGGGTTCTATACCCGTAAAAGCAATCAGCTAAAATAAAGGTCTAAGCTACTTACAAAGTGATCTGTAAGTCAAACTTAAATAAATGAAGGGATAAAAGAAAGATGGGTCAATATTTGCCATCATTAAAAGACAAAAGATATATCCGGAACTTGGCAATCACCTGTATTTGATAAATCTATTGAAAACTGAGGCTTCAATAAGCATAGGTTGTAGAGCTGCTTCACACCTGCTGCAACCTGGATTCAACCCCAACCTTCAGAACTGGGTGGAGTTTACACATCCTCCCCATGGCCACATACATTTGCCCTGGGTGCTCCAGTTTCCTCCCACATGCCAAAAGACAAATGAGCTGGGCAATGCCATTATTGTGTAGGCTAGGAGGAGAACCTGGGAAGAGCTGATGGGAATGTAGAAAGGAAAAACAGAATTAGTGTAAATGGTGCTCACTGATCAGCACGGATTCAGTGAGCATATTGGCCCATTTTCATACTATGACTTTAGAACAAATCAACTGATTTGAACTTGCAAAAAGACCTTCAGTGATGTACCAGAAGGGAAATCATTAAACAAAATTACAACACTCTGTATGTAATTAAAAGTCATTCAGTACATAAATAGGCTCTACGACCAAGCTTGTCGATGCCAACCAAGGTGCCTATCTCAAGTAGGCCTACTTGGCCCATATCCCACTAAACATTTCCTATCTGTGTGCCTTTTAAGTATTACAAATGCCCCTGCCTCAACCACCTTCTCAGTCACACACACAGAATGCTGGGGGAGCTCAGCAGGCCTGGCAGCATCTATGGAAAAGAGCAAACAGTCAATGCTTCGGGCCTAAACCTTTCATCAGAATGAGAGGTCCTGAAGAAGGGTCGCGGCCCGAAGTGTTGACTGCTTACTCTTTTCCATAGATGCTGTCTGGCCTGCTGAGTTACTCCATCATTTTGTGTGTTAGTCTGGATTTTCAGCATCTACAGATTTTCTCATATTTGTAATACCACTTTCTTAGTCAGCTCATCCAATATCCCCACCACCCTCTGTGTGAAAATCTTACTCCTTGGGATCCCCTTTAAATCTTTCCCCTCTCCTCCTTAAGTCCATGCCCTCCACAGTTAGACTTCCCTACCCTGGGAAAAAGATCATGACTATTCACTGCTGTAAAGTTTCCACAGCCACCTGCTCCCCAATGAGAACAATCCCAGTCTATGCAGTTCCACCTTAAAAATCAAACCCAGCAACCACCCCGTGAATATACTGGCATAGCCTGAAGGTAGAATGGTTGAGCAAAATAGGGAGCAAAATAGTCTTTGGAGCAATAGAGAATGAGAGGAGACTTGATAGGGATATATAAAATCATATTAGGCATGGAGTGAACAGCCAGCAGCCTTTTCCCCAGGGCTGCAACGTCCAACCAGAGGACATCCATTTTAGGGTGAGTGGCCGAAAGTTTAGGGACCATGTCAACAGGTTTTTTTTAAATAAAGTGGTGGTTGCCTGGAACACACTGCTGGAGGTGGTGGCACAGGTTGATACGATAGGGTCATTTACGAGATTCTTAAGATAGGCACATGGATGACAGAAAAATGGAGGGTTATATGCTATGTAGGAGGGAAGGTTAGATTGATCAGGGTTTGAGGGTCAGCACAACAATGTGGGCCGAAGGGCCTGTACTGTGCTGTACTATTCTATTAGTTCTATTAGATCATGGAGAAGGTTTGTATTGTTTGAATAACGCAGTGAGCTGAAGAACTTGTACTGTACCGTACTATATTCTATTAGTCAATAGATAGTAAATAGTATCAATTAACGTTATTGTTTGGGTAGGAAACATGCTAGGACTAAGATAGACACAATCTATTTCAATGATCTACATGAGACAATCAAGTAGAATATATCCATGTTAGCTGGTAATACCCAGCTGAGCTACAGAAAATAACAAATCCTTTACTAAAGGGCCACAGAGGCTTAGTTGCTGAATTGTCAGAGCACAACAGCACAGAAACAGGCCTCTCAGCCCACTCAGTCTGTGCCAACTTGTTTTCTAGTCACACCTACCCACACCCATAGCCCTCCATACCTCCCTCATCCATGGATTTCCCTTATATGTTGCAATTGAACCCCTATCCAGCAACTCCACTGGCAGCTCATTCCACACTCACACCACTCTCTGAGTGAAGAGGCTTCCCCTCGGGTGCCTCTTAAATATTTCACCTTAAACCTATGACCTCTATCTCTAGTCTCATCCATCCTCAGGGGATAAGCCCTACATGTATTTAGCCTATCTATAGCCCTCATAAGAGATAAACAGATTTTTAAGACATTAAGAGACCCAATATAAGCGCCAGGAAATTATACTGAGGTATTGAACTGCAAAAGGATCCAAGAACCTGAACATTTGTAAAAAACAGAAGGAAGCAAGCCAGAAATAATGCATTATGCTCCCCCTCCGGTCCTTCTCTACTCTTCAATAAGAACACCACATCCTATCCCCCATTTATAAATCAATCCTCATTTTAATCTGGTACATTGCAACTCTAAAAAATATTAAGAGAGCTGTTAAATATGGGAACTGAAGAAGGTAGCATGACATTGCATTTAGGTCTTTTCCATGAAGGCAATATTAACCCATTTTGTTTCAATAACCAGAGCTGTAGTTGATGGTTGCATTCCACTTCTTAAAAAAGTCTAGCCAGAAATATTAACCTGACTATATCATTTTAATGCCTAAAAGACCCATACAATCAAACAGCCTTTATTTAGAAAAAAATGCTCCAATTTCCTTTATTTTTCCACACTTGATTGATCAACAACAAGCCTGTGTTTTTGTAGAGCTTTTCATGACTTCAAGATGTCTCAAAGTTTCCTACAGATGAGGCAGTTCTACTACTTAGTTAAGGCTTCCATCTGTGAACTTAATGATTTATCAGTTAGCTGAAAAACCACAACATCTTTAAACATGAGCATCTAATGCTGTTTGTTGTGTATTTTTTTGTTATTTAAGATTTTACTTCAAATCCTTAAAGGATCAGCAGTGAAACCTTGAAAAGAAAAAGCACTTTGTAATGCCTTCCTGCAAGACATTTTTTAATTGACTATGAAGGAATAATGATTGGAGGTAAAGTACTCACCAAATGATATCTCCCATCTTTTCAACTTCCAATAAATCCACATAATTAGCATACAAAATTATCACTACAGACTTAAACAAGGCAACTTAATCTAGAACGTAACATTTTCTTGGCAAAGGCAGCCATGCGGAAACAGGCCAATTGGTCATTAATTTTACATGTTTCAGTATTAGGTGGGTTCTTGCTTCAGTGAGATGAACTATCGATTGTTTTTCCTTTGTTATTAATGATGTACAAAGACATCCATTCCTCTGAGGAATACCCATCTCCAGTCTGCTATCATCATAATGATGCATCATCTCTGACTGCTGTCCACAGGGCTACAGTGATGTACCCAAAAGAACTCTTGGAGCTGTGCTTCATTTTCGGATAAAAATGGAAATGATTGGACCTTCTTTAATTATTTTTTTAAAAAATGGACTTTTCACAAGATTCACTTTAAAAGTCTAAATGTATGTATACAGAATCTTCTTTACATGTTTTAGCTTCCAAAAAAAGTTTCTATGTACATATTCTTTAAAAACTCGAACACTTGTCCTTTCCTGGAAAGATTTCTGAAGACTCAGCAGCACATCTTAGTCAGTTAAAAACTGCCATTCCCTTTCACGGTGGCTGCCCAGCCGTAATGTCTGTTGAACTGAGCTCAGGGCCATCTTCGTTACTACTGTCCATATCTTGTTCCATGGCTGAATAGTGTACAGACTCTTCATCGGCAATCCGTTGGCTGGTAAAGTTTGTGATGTCCAAAAGACCACTGGGTTCGACCACTACATTTGAGCTGGACTGACTGGGTATGGAATACTGTGGTATAGACTAGGACAAAGAAAGAAATGGATCATAGAATCATAGCAATTACAGCACGTGTTCAGCATCTATGCAAGTACTAAATCTTTAAGCGCCTATTTATCTGCATCCAATATATTACCAAGATGTTTCAATGGCCACATTATCTAACTGGTCTTGTGTAGAAACCTATTCTGGTAACATTTTTGTTCATTCCTCCACAGTTGGGTAGTAAATAACCAGTACTCAGGACGTATAGCCATCTCAATGCATTCTACAGCTTAAGCAGTAATTCTGAAGCAGTACAAGAAGCAAAAGTCCTACCATTGAGTCACAGCTGTCTCCTGTAATCTTGCCAACTAGATGAAAGACTGTTTCACTTCAACAACTTAACTCATTTTGAAAGCCCCAATTAGATTACTTGCTTAATTTTCAAGAAGCTTCAAAATTTTCATGCGATTCTCCATTCTCTCTGGGTTGTATAACGTAACATATAGCATGTTTATTTGCTTTGAAGCTTTTCACTTTTGGTATATTTAATGTTTGTAATCTCTCCAATGTTTCATTTATAACAAGTTAAATGTACATGCTTTAAACTCACCACAGTCTAACCAGTGGTGACAAATACTCATCATCACCAGGATTTTTCTATCAATAATCAAATAAATATTTGGAATATTAATTATTAATTGAAGAAATTTCAATTAATCAATAATTCATTAATTGAAGTATTAATTCCCCAACAAGATAGTTGTTAAAATGTTTTTTAAACAGAATCTACACTGAACATTTGTGCGAGAATACACCTCAAAAATACCATGGTTGTAGTGTAGTTATTTACAAAGAACAAATTACTTTAACATAATTAGTGTAAAAACCATAATCTTATTAGCAAAATTCAGTTCTGTGCAACTACTTTTCCCACATTTTGGTAATTACCACATAATACCAGCTGATGAGGAAAATATATTGCATCTTTGCAATCACGGAATGAAATTAAAAGTCATGGCCTAAATTATAAGAAATTAGTTGCACAAGAATAGAACAAAAAAGTGTAAGTTTGTTGAAGAATCAAATGAGAAAGAAAATGGGGAGGAGTCCTCTAAAAGGGTAGTTAAAAGGCAATTTAATTAATCTTTATTTCAATACCATTCTGATGGAATATCAAATTACTTGTTCCCTTCATAGCTCAACCATCATCCTGATGATCATTCATTTGCTTATTAATTTGTTTTCTAAAACACCCAGATGATTATGCTCCATTTTGTGGTAAACATCGTGGGCGGAAAGGGCCTGTACTATGCTGTCACGTTCTACGTTCCATATTAAAATGTATTAACACCAAACCTTAACAGGCCAGTCTTGGTGCTGTTTTTTGTAGAAGGTTAACTTCCAAATACAGCTATTGAAAATAATCCCACTAATATTACAGTATTTTTATTTGATTTTACTTAGAGATATAATACGGAGCAGGCTGTATCAGCCCAACGAGCCATGCCACCCAGCACATACCTACCGCACCTTAGCCTAATCACAGAACAGTTTACAATGACCAATTAACATTTTATACCAATTCATTTTTGGAATGTGTGAAGAAACGCACACAGGGTCTCCCTCTCTCTCTCTCTCTCTCTCTCTCTGCTCCCGACGGAAGGCCCCTACATTTGAATGATCTCTCTCTCTCTCCTTGAAGCTGTCGGAGGATGTTACCAAAGTTCTGGGTCTGTGGTTTATGGATTGGACTGTAGTTCAATTAGGCTCTTACGATTTTGCGTTCTTACATTCTATGTTTTTGCTCACTCTTTCTTGTTGCAATTAGCGCAATTTGTTTTTTGCATGTGAGGGGTTGGTTTGATGCTCTTGTTGCCCTTTGCGCGATTTGTTTTTTTGCGTGTGAGGGGTTTGATGTTTTTTGTTGCTGTTTGCGCAATTTCCTTATTGCAAGTGGAGGGGTTGATGGTTTTCTCTGAATAGGTTCCACGTTTTCTTTGTTTTGTGGATATCTATGGGAAGACAAATCTCAGGGTTGTATATTGCATACGTACCTTGATAATAAATGTACTTTGGTTCGTGAGGTGAACATATGAACTCCTTACAGACGGCACCAGAATTGCACTCTGACACCCTGAGCTGCAATAGCATCGTGCTAATTGCTACGCTACCATGATGCCCCATTATAGATAAGCTCCCCTGATATATTAATTCTCTAACAAGAAGGTTGTTAGAATGCTTTTGGTACAGAATCCCCACTGAGAACTTGTGGGAGAGTTGTAGTGCAGTTATTCACAAAGAGCAAATTACATTCATGTAATCGAAAATATAACCACTCTATTTTAGAAGGGAGGGAGAAAGCAAGAAAACTACACATCAATTAGCTTTACATCAGTAGCAGGGAAAATGCTAGGAATTGTCATTAAGTGGCAAAAGGACACTAGACCAATAGCACTGGGCAGCGTTAGCATGGACTTACACAAGGGATAGCTTGACTGACAAACTTGCTGGAATTTCACTTGGAGGTTGAAACTATCTGAGTATATAAGGAGAAACTGATTGATACAGTGCATTTAGATGTTCAGAGCACTGTCAAATGGAGAAGCAACAAAGGTAATTTTTTAAAAGTGCATGGCATTCAAAATAACTCAAAGACATAGAACAGGAATAAAACAAAATGTCTATTTTCAGGCTCAGAAGTTGGTGTAAGCAGCAGAGATTGGTGTCCAGATTTTCACAACCTATATTAATGATTTGGAAAAGAGGATCATATCCACATTTGAACACTACACAAAGCTAGGTGGCAACATGAAGGACTTCAAGGGAAATACAGTGAATAAGTAAACGGGCAAGCACATGATAGACAGAATACAATGTGGAAAAATGTGAGGCCATTCAAGTTAATAACTGGGTGTCTGCATACATAAATCACTGAAAGGTAATTTCCAGGCATAGCAAGCAATTAGTTGGCCTTTAACATAAAAGAAGTTGAATACAAAAGTCATGATGCCATGCTCCAAATGCACAGGATCCTGGCCAAACTACATCTGGAATAACATGTATAGGTCTGCTTTTGCCGAAGGAATGGTTCAAAGATTCACAGTATATTTATTATCAAAATATGTGCACAGAATATAACTCTGAGATTTGTCCTCCCGCAGGCAGCTACAAATGTGCATACAATTGAAACCGTGCAGCAAAGATGCACCAACTGATTCCTGCAATGAAAAGTTTGGTATACGCCATGAGATTACCAGACCAGGCAGAGATATCTAAGTTCAAGTCAATGGGTGACGTCACTGAAACATAAAATCTTTTACGGGATGAGGGGATATTGCCCCAGCTCGAGGAACATGCTTTATGTTTTACTCACAGTAGCTGGAAGAATACAAAAGCAGAATATCATTTTTATGAAGAGGCTTCAGAATATAAAACACAAAACTCCAGTCGGGTACACCAAATAATTAGGAAGGCACAGCCATTAGCGTAACAGTAACATAAGATGTCAGTGTCAGAGACACCTTGGATCAGGTCCACAACATTCTAAAAGGGGAAGGTGAACAGCTGGAAGTCATGGTGCTTATTGGCACCAATGACATAGGTAGGAAAAGTGAGGAGGTCCTGAAGAGAGGATTTAGTAAGGTTAAGTAGAAAGCTGAAAAGCAGGACCTCCAGGGTAGTGATCTCTAGATTGATGCCTGTGCCACGTGCCAGTGAGTATACGAATAGGATGATTTGGTAGATGAATGCATGGTTGAGAAACTGATGATAGGGGCAGGGTTTGAGATTTCTGGATCATTGGGATCTGTTCTGGGTTAAGGCACAACTGGCATGACCTATACAAAAGGGACATGTTACACCTGAACTAAGATATTGAGATGTAGAATCCTTGTGGGTGAAGCTTAGAAATTGCAAGGATAAAAAGACCCTGATGGGAGTTACATACAGACCTTGGAACAGTAGCCAAGATGTGGGCTACAAATTACAATGGGAATAGAAAAGGCACGTCAATGTTACGATAGTCTTGAGGGGTTTCAATAGGCAGGTAGATTAGGAAAATCAGGTTGGTGCTGGATCCCACCAGAGAGAATTTGTAGAATGCCTACCAGATGTCTTTTTAGAGCAGCTTGTGAATGAACCTACGAGGGGATCAGCTATTCTGGATTGAATGTTGTGTAATGAACTGGATTTGATTAGGGAGCTTAAGGTAGAGGAACCCTTAGAAAGCAGTGATCATCATATGATAGAATTCACCCTACAATTTGAGAGGGAGAAGCTAAAGTCAGCTGTATCAGTGTTACAATGGAGTAAAGGGAATTACAGAGACATGAGAGGATAGCTGGTCAAAGTTGATTGGAAGGGAACACTAGCAGGAATGACAGCAGAGCAGCAATGGCTGGAGTTTCTGGGAACAATTTCGAAGGCCTAGGATAGGTACACCCCAAAGAAGAAGTACTATTCTAAAGACAGGATGACGTAACTGCTGTTGATAAGGGAAGTCAAAGCCAACATAAAAGCAAAAGAGAGGCATGTAACAGAGCAATCATTAGTGGGAAGTAAGAGGATTGGGAAATGTTTAGAAACAGAAAGCAACTAAAAAAGCCATGGGGGGGAAAAAGATGAAATATGAAGGTAAGCTAGCCAACAATATCAAAGAGGGTACCAAATGTTTTTTTCAGATATATACCGTAAAAGACAGGCAAGAGTAGATCTTGGACTGCTAGAAAATGATGCTGGAGAGGTAGTAATGGGGGACAAGGAAACGATGGACAAAATGAATAAGTATTTTGCTATGGAAGACACTAGAAGTATGCCGGAGGTTTGAGAGTGTCAGGGGGCAGAAGTAAGTGCAGTTGCTATTACTACGGAGGAGGTGATTGGGAAACTGAGAGGACTGAAGATAGATAAGTCATGTGAACCAGGTGGTCTACATCCCAGGATTGTCAAAGAGGTAGCTGAAGAGATTGAGGAGGTATTAGAAATGATCTTTCAAGAATCAATAGATTCTGGTATGGCTCCGGAGGACTAGAAAATTGCAAATATCACTCCACTCTTTAAGAAGGATGGAAGGCAAAATAAAGGAAGTTATTGGCAGTTGGCTTGACCTTAGTGGTTGGGAAGATGTTGGAGTCGATTGTTAAGGATGCGGTTTCGGGGTACTTGGAGGTACATGATAAGATAGGACAAAGTCAGCATGGTTTCCTCAAGGGAAAATCTTGCCTGACAAACCTGCTGGAATTAGTTGAGAAAATAACAAGTTGGATAGACAAAGGAGAATTTGTGTATGCTGTGTACTTGGAGTTCAGGCCTTTGACAAGTTACTGCACATGAGGGTGCTTAACAAGATAAGAACCCATGGTATTACAGGAAAGATACTAGCATGGATAGAGCATTGGCTGATTGGCAGGAGGCAAAGAAAGGGAATAAGAGGAGCCTTTTCTGACTGGTTGCCGGTGACAAGTGGTGTTTCACAGGGGCCGGTGTTGGGACTGCTTATTTTTATGTAGTATGTCAATGATTTGGATGACAGAATTGATGGCTTTGTGGCCAAGTTTGAGGACGATGTAAGACAGGTGGAGGGGCAGGTAGTATTGGGGAAGCAGGGAAGCTGCAGAAGGACAGAGACATATTAGGAGAATGGGAAATGAGTGGCAAATAGAATACAGTGTTGGGAAGTGTATGGTCATGCACTTTGGTAGAAGGAATAAAAGGGTAGACTATTTCTAAATGGAGAGAAAATTAAAAAATCAGAGCTGCAAAGGGACTTGGGAGTCCTTGTGCAGGATTCCCTAAAGGTTAATTTGCAGATTGAGTCAGTGGTGAGGAAGGCAAATGCAATGTTAGCAATCATTTCACGAGTAGACTATAAAATCAAGGATGTAATGCTGAGGCTTTATAAGGCATTTGTTAGACCACATTTGGAATACTGCGAGCAGTTTGGGCCCCTTATTTAAAAAAGGAAGTGCTGACATCGGAGAAGGTTCAGAGGAGGTTCACAAGAAAGAACCAGGAATTAAAGGCTTATCATTTGACATTGGAGAGGGTTGAGAGGAGATTCACAAGAATGATTCCAGGAATGAAAGGCTTATCATATGAGGATTGATTGATGGCTCTGGCCTAGATAGAGTGAACGTGAAGAAAATGTTTCCTATGGTGGGGGAATCTGAAGGTACAGCCTCAGAATAGAGGAATGTCACTTTAGAACGGAAATGAGGATGAATTTACTTAGCCAGAGGGTGGTGAATCTGTGGAATTCTTTACCAGTCAGCTGTGGAGGCCAGGTCATTGGGTGCACTTAAGGCAGAGGTTGATAGGTTCTTGATTAGTCAGGGTGTGTAAGGTTACAGGGAGAAGGCGGGAGAATGGGGTTAAAAGGGAACTGGATCAGCCATGACGAAATGGCAGAGCAGACTCAATGGGGCGAATGGCCTAATTCTGCTTCTAATGTTAACACTATTACAGTGCCAGCAACCTACATACAATTGTTCTCCGCATGACTGTGTGTGTAATTGGGCAACGTAGGCTCATTGGGCTGGAAGGGCTTGTTACTGTGCTTGTCTTCTCAATAAAATAAATAAATCTAGAAACAGATGCCAATGTTCAAATTAAGGGGCAACCATTCAAGACTGAGAAATTTCGTCATCCAGGATACAAACCTATTTTTTTTCCATTAAGTAAATCAATGAATGTGTGGCTGGGTGCTGCAGTGTCACCAAGGCAAGAGATTAGATGGCAGAGTGGACACAAGGGGCTACTGCTTACATGTTTAAACCTTATCTTCTTATCTTGAGATTTTTATTTTTAGTTTTTATATTCATCTAAGAATATCAAATATTGTTTGGTGAACAAATATGATTTTGGTTGGATGAACTGATCAATTACCCCTTGCTGGTTTTCTCTCCAGTAATTTGATCATGGCTAGTCGCAGTTGTGTGTCCTCTGACATTAAGTTCATGTAACCCAGCCTCATCAGCAAATATCTGCAGTTTGCATTACACAATCAAGCTCAGATCCGTCACACAGTCCGATCTACACAGCACAGAAATAGGCCTTTTGTTCTAACGCATCAATACCAACAAAATTGACTAACTGAACTAGTCCCATTTGCCTGTGTTAGGCTGGTATCTGTGTCACCAGCTAACATCCATGCATATGCCTTCCCAGTAGCTGTTATTGGATAGTCATCTGCAACAGAAAGACCAAATTTTCCAAAAGCTATATCTATTCCAGGTAAACTAACTCAAACTCATGAACACCAGGCATTGAATGTAGGACCTACTTGAACTGTATGGGTCAGCCACACACTACGTGGGAACGTTTCAACTCAGCTGAACAAATGAGATTAAAGTGAAAGTCATAATCAAAACTCTCTCTCCAATACTTGTCTTCTCCTGGTCTCTTCTGCCCTTCATGAAGACAGGAACAAGTTTTCATATATCCTGACTTAAAACAAAAAAAATTACTGCAACGTTTATTTCTTCGGCCAGATGTTGAAAGACATGGTAGTCCAAATTAGGTCACACTCTAACTGCTAAAACAAGAAGGGGAATGGAAGTCTAGCTGATCAAACAGTAGTCTCCTATAGCTGGATTACATCCAGAAGTAAAAAGTCAAATCTACAGCATTAAGGATTTTTGTTTCCAGCTACTCCTTACCAAGATTATGCTGTTAGATATTTTTGTATGCAGTAATGCATTTTCAGCACAGTCAGCCACTTTAAAGGACTAACTTTATTTGCAATATACATTTACATGTATTAGGGATTTGCTATGATGTGTTGATCAGGGCGCTGCATGCAACAAAAACAACATTCAACAATTATATAGCATAAAGAATTATAAAAATATTAGAAGTACAGATATAGAATAATAGATACCAGCATGTATTTGCAATGTAAACAGCATTATAAAAAGTGGTTTAAAGTTTTTACAGTAGTGACTGAGGTGGGGGGGGGGGGGGGGCGGGGAGAGAAGCTAACCGGAATGGTTAATCAGATTAACTGCCTGGAGGAAGAAACTTTTAAGATAGCGTGAAGTTTTTCTTTTACTAGCCTGATAGCGCCTTCGAGAAGGGATCTTTTGGAAAAGGCAGTGTTCAAAGCATGCAAAACATGAGCTAAAGCTTTTATTTAATATTGAGTGTGTTTGTGTCAGGCACAACAGGGGGAAACACAAGTGGACAAGTAACTGAAGTGCAAAAGCCACCTTGAACCACCTACAACTGCACTCGGAATAGAACTTCAGGAATCATCATCAAGGACCCACGCCATCCAGGCCATGCCCTCTTCTCACTGCTGCCACTAGGAAAGAGGTACAGAAGCCATAGGACCCACACCACCAAGTTCAAATACAGTTATTACCCTTCAACCATTAGTCTCCTGAACCACCATGGATAATCTCACTCACCTCAGCTCTGAACTGATCATTCAGCACAACCTCTGGACTCACTTTCAAGAACTCCACAACTCATGTTCTCAGTTTTATTACTTACTTATTTATTATTACTATTACTTGTTTAGTTTTGTATTTGCGCAATTTGACAGTCTTGGTTTGTATGCAGTTTTTCACTGATTCTATTGTACTTTGTTCTACTGTGAATACCTGCAGGAAACTGAATCTCAGGGTAGTATTTGGTGATAAACATGTACTTTGATAATAAATTTTCTTTGAATTTTGAAAACTTGTCCCTGCAAAGTGCTGTTAACCTGCCTTAGGTTCTTTTCTGTCCTGGTGTCGCTGACATGTGATAGGACACAGCATCTGTGCATTATGTGCACATTAAGACTGTGTCAAGATTTTAAACAGATATACATATGCTTACCTGAATAAGAATATCTGCGGATATTTCATCAAACTTCTCCTGTGTTACATTCTGAATTTGAAGAAAATGGCTTTGAGTAGGTTTTCCAGATCCCTCTGCTGCCCTGGGTGGGAAGGTGTTCTCAGGGTTCTGTTTGCTCTCCTGTTCCTTGGCCGCGGATGCCGCAGCCGCTTTTTGAAACTGACTTGAAGGAGCTGACTGCAGTGTGCTTACTTTCTGCACGGTAGGTTTCTTTTCTTTTCTAGCGTCTACATTGGAGGCTTCCTCATTCATTTCGATCTGGGCCTCCATCATTGACATCTTTAAAATATCTGTGTCCATTGACTTTTTGGAAGACTGCACCGTGTAATGGTTTGTTGCCAATACTGAACCCTCTGAGCTGCCACCGGCCGTTTTCATGATGGTAGTGGCTTGGTAATTTCCAAAACATATTTTGGTGACTGCTGCTCCTTGGGTTATGATGGGCGGATGTGCCTGAAAATGTCAACAGAAGCCCTACAATAATCATTAAATGGCAATGGGAGAACAGAGCACAACAGTCTGGAATTTTTTTTTTTAAATTAGTGTGTCAAACCACTTCCGATGAAGGGTTGCAACCGAAACGCTTATCCATTTTCCCCTTGACTATGCTGCTGCAAATCTGTAGGCAGAAGGGATTAGTTTAGTTGGCCACTGAATTACTAATTTAGTTGGTTCGGTATAACACTGTGGACCGAGGAGCCTGCTCCTATGCTGTACTGTTCTATGCTCTAGCATTTTCTGTTTTCATTTCAGTTTCCAGCATTTGAAGTTTTATTTAGTGCTCTGTATCCCAAAGAGGAACGGAGCTTTATTGACCAGTCAATTGTCACGTTTGACCCTGGTCTGTACTCAAAAGTTTTAAGTAGGACTTTTAAACATGACCAAAATTGGACACAGCTCTTTTCCTTAATGCTATTCAGCAAGAGCTCCTGAAACTTGCTTGTGCACCAGTGTCCAGGATTAGGCTTGGCTATGAAGCTGCCCACATATATTCAGATAGCCTCCCTACACTTTCACCAATTTTACACAGTTGAGCTGTCACTATACAAAGAATACAAGGATCCATGGTATTACATCTCAACAAGGGAGGGGAGAATTTAAAAAAAACTTTAACTGCATAAAGAAATTAAAGTATAGGCTGGTTTTAAAAAATAAATTTCCAATACAACTTAGCTAAGCTAAAAATCCTGAAATATTACTTCAGACATCCCTCTGGAGATTACTTTTTAATATTTCTTAAATCTAATCAGTCTTGGTTTTATTGGCTAAAATACTACAAGTTGATTTCTGTACAAGGCAAATTAAGTGTGAGTGAATACAAATAGAAAATGGAAGTCTTACCAATGTGGTGGTATCAAAGTAATTTCGATTTTAATTCAGAACCAGGTGAGTCTTATCCACTGCACCAAACTGCATCTGTTCTGTCTCTACATTGCTAATTTCAGTCACCAGAATGGCTGATCCAGATAAACAGGAACGTATCACACTGGTGTAGTAAAGGACAATGAGTCTTTTGCTGAGAAAGAATAGAATCCAGAGGCACCTAATCTTCAGATCAACTCCCAAAGCAATTTTCCTAACCAAGGGTCAAAACAACCAATACTACATGAAAGTTAAAGGTCAGGCGCAAATGATGTAGAGCCGCTATTTGCATATTACACACAACCCTCTTCCCAATAAGCTAACATGAGCTGTATAGTCCTTTGTTCTTTCAACCTTGCACACCAACTTTCCCTTCTAAATCCATTTATGCTACTTACTCAGCTACAATTTGAGAGTTCAATATTCAACTCACTTTCAAGAACTCTACAAGAGTGTTTGTTTACTTGTTTGTTGTTTATATTTGCAGTTTGTCTTTTACACATTGTTTGTCAGTCTTTGTGTAGTTTTTTTCATTGATTCTATCGTACTTCTTTGTTCCATGAATGCCCACAAGAAAATGAATCTCAGAGTAGTGTATGGTGACATGTACATTGATAATACATTCACTTTGAACTTTGAAATCACTTAGGTTAGTCGTTCACTAGCTATAAACTGGCTCTATTGGTGGTTATCTTTCTTACAGCTTGAGTTTTGGACCCCTTATACGGAAGCATCTATGTATGTTCTACCTACTACTTCCCTTGTTACCTCTTCAATCTTCCTTGGTAATTACAACCATATAGACATCTTCCTATATTTTTGATGTTAATCCTTTGTATACAGTTGCTGAAAGAATAATTTGAAGAAAGCATGCTTCTAATTCTCCTAATCATACATGTGGACTATTGACTATTTAATGACTTCCTAAGTAGCACACTAAGTCTGGGAATAAACAATGAGGAATAGCAGTACAAAGCCTCTAGCCCATTAAAGATCTGTAGGAGTGTTAAAGCACTTTGCTGCCTTTTTACTTAAACATTATATTTTGGCTTTGAAATCCAAGTACACATCTTGGAAAGATAATACAATTCCAAGTGAGTAGGCTTACTTCATCTACTGTTGACACTATAGTCTTGGCAAAGCGGCTGCTACCATTCTCAGGCTGAACTGAAACTAATAAACAGTCCAGGGAGTTTTAAACTGGAATGAGTAAAGAAACCTTGAGCCAATTAGTAGAACAAGTAGAGAGCTAAAGACAAGATTTTCCGTTCCAGAACAGAAGGAAGAAATCTTAGAATTAAAAATTAATTTGGTTAAAAACAAAGGGTTGTGAATACAGAATAAAATATCCCCAAAGACAGTTACAAATAAGGGCACGTATTAAGTAAATGGGGTAAAAATATAGAGATGGACATGAATAACAAAAGAGCAGTAAAGTGAAACTGGGCCACCTGAAAGTTCCAAGAATGCAGTAATATCATACATTAGTAGATGGCAATGGTTGTAAACTATAGCAACATCTAGTTTAAAGCTTACTTTATTTAGAGACGCAATGCGGAATCCGCCTTACGAACCAGTCTGCCCAGCAAACCCTAACAATCCCAATTTAACCCTAAGCCAATCATGGGACAATTTATAATGAGCAATAAACGTAGCCGGTTAGTCTTTGGACAGTGGAAGGAAACTGGAGCACCCGGGGAAAACCTACACATTTCACAGGAAGGACATATAGACTGCTTTCAGAGGGCACCGGGATTGAACTCTAAACTCTGTTGCCATGAGCTGTAACAGTGTCATTAACCACTAAGCTACCGAGGCACATTGAGGTCCAGAGATCTCGAGTGTAATTCCTTATCATCTGAACTCTTTCTAGTTTTTACATTCACTTCCTCAAGTTCTTACTTAATTACCACTAGATAAACATGATCATTTTAATTGTGCTGAAGTTTAAATAATAATTAAACCTCTTCAAACTCCTTTGTTCAAGAATAAGTGAACTGAATTTAGTCAGAACAACAGCAGGTTTAACCTCATTTCTCATTCGAGTTAAAAATAAGATAAGCAAAGCTTTGGCTATTTATTGTGAAAGGTGGAATTTAGTCAGAGAGTGTTACTTGAATACTTTTAAGATTTTATTTTAAAGTATATCCTGAACTCTTATGGTCTGGTAGCATCAGAGTTCAGAGATCAATTCTGTCATTCTCCATAAGAAAGTCTGTACTGTACTTTTTTTCCATGAGCATGTGCGGATGCTCCGGTTTCCTCTTACAGTCCAAAGACTTATCGGTTAGCAGGTTCATTCATCACTGTAAATAGTCCTGTGATTAGGCTAGGGTTTGATAGGGTTTGCTGGGCAGTATGGCTTGTTGGATCATAAACACCTGCTACCACCTGTATCTCTAAATAAATAATTAACTAGCCCAGTCCCCTTCCTTTGCTGGAGTCACTGAGGCAGTTATCATTAATTTAATTTTTATAGTTTAGAAATATAGCACGGTAACAGGCCCTTCTGGCCCAAACAGCCTACACCGCCCAATAACACCCATGTGACCAATTAACCTATTAACCCGTACAACTTTGGAATGTGGGAGGAAACCGGAGCAACAGGAGGGAACCAGCACCGTCATGGGGAAAATGTACAAACATACAGAAAACGTATGAAAATGAACCCAAGTCGCTGGTGCTATAAAACATTATGCCAACTGCTGCACTACCGAGAGGTCCCTTGTTGACAGAAGTTTTGTTTAGGATTAAGAATGGAATAATGCAATCTTATTGTCTAACTTCTGTCTCCACTGAATAATGCTCCCTAATGGTAATGTAGGGTTTATGGACTGAACCATATACTCAAAACTATATTTGTTTTCTTTATTGAACAGGGTTTAAGACATGGGTCTGCGTATCACATCCAACAGAAATGTTCTCTTTTGTCAATTTTCTGTGATTTTCAGCAAATATTTTATAACTGCTCTGTGATCTAGATCCAAGTTCTCCATGACCAAGTCCTAGCCCTAGTTATTTTCCACAAGAGCTCGAATAATTTTCCTGCCAGGGTGAGTTTGAAATGTATGCAAATACAAACCAAACATTTACAGCAATTTCCACTGATACTGGGCCTTCAAAAAGCTCCCCAACTCATGGTTTACAGCATGATAAAGACTTGAGAGGGTGTACATGATGATAAGGAGTATAGATTGAGTGGATAGGCAGACGCACACTCAAAATGCTAGAAGAACTCAGCTGGTCAAGGTAATAAACAGTTGACATTTTAAGCCAAGACACTTAATCACAACATTCATGAGTCCTGGTGAAGGGTCTTGGCCCAAAATGTTGACCACTTATTCCCCTACATAGATGGCTATCTGACCTGCTGAGTTCCTCCAGCATTTTGGGTGTGTTGTTCTGGATTTGCAACATTTGCAGAAGCTCTTTGTGTTTACGACAGCCAATCTTTTTCAGAAATGCCTAATACAAGGGAGTATAATTTTAAGGTGATTGGAGGACAAATATGAGGGAGGGAATTTCAAAGGTAAATTTTTACAGAGAGTGGTGGGAATGCAGAACGCCCGCCAGGGGTGATGTTAAAGCCAGATACATTGGGAACATTTAAAGGATTCTTAGATGATAGAAAAATGTAGCACTATTTAGGAGAGAAGAGTTAGATTGATCTCAGAGTAGTAGATAAGGTCAGCACAATATCATGGGCTGAAGGCCCTGAACTGTGCTAGGGTGTTTGATGTTCTGAAACATTCATAGCAATTAATGAGGATACATCACCTTCAGCATGAGTGCAAATGAGCAATTTCAAACAAGATGCTATCATTCACTCCGACCCCTGGCTTTCCTTAGACCACAGCAATGAGGAAAAGCTCCTTAAGTGTTAAACACTATATTCACCCCCTTATCATGGTATGGTGTTACCTGGCCAGGAAGATGCTGCTCCGTTGAGACAGACTGTTTTACGGCTAGCTGCGATTTATCCGGCTGATGCTGTGGATGCGGGGACTGCGACCGTGGTTTCTGTTGTGCTTGATGCAGCAGCTTTGGAAGTTGCTGTTGCGCTTTGACTGCTATCACCTGCACCATGGCTTGTGGTGCCTGGGTCATTGCTGTAGATACTTGCTGCAGTGTCGGGGGTTTGGTCTGTGCCATCTCTTGGGGTTGGTGCACTTGCTTCTCTTGAGGCTGTGCCGGTTGTATTGAGGTGTTTGACCTGTAGAAGAGACCCGTTTGTGGGTCCAATGTGTCACCCTCTTCTACTTCACTTTGTTCAGCCTCAGAGTCCTCCTGTTTGGCTGCAGAACTTTGCTCTGTAACTGTTTGTAACTTTATCGGGATCTGCATGGATAAGAATCAGATTTATTATCATTAGTATATGCAATGAAATTTGTTGTCTTTGTTGCAGCAGTACATACATTGCATTAAAATTACTCTAAGTTACAACAATAATAAACTGTATTTAAAAAATAAATAGTGCCAATAAACAGCAAAATAGTGAGGTAGTGTTCGTGGACCACTCAGAAATCTAATAGCAGTGGGGAAGAAGATGTTCCTAAAACAATGAGTGTGTGCCTTCAGAGTCCTGTACCTGCTCAACAGTGGTCATCATCATCATCATCATCACCACTGAGTGTCGTGTTGTATGCTCTGAACGATCATGGTCTTTCCATGACCATGATTGTTCTTGGCAAATATTTCTACAGAAGTGTCTTTCCAAGACGGGTGACCCCAGCCATTATCAATACTCTGCAGAGACTGTCTACCTGGCGCCTGTGTTTGCATAGCCAGGACTTGTGATATGCATCAGCTGCTCATATGACCATCCACCACCTGCTCCCATGGCTTCACATGACCCTGATCGGAGGTGGGAGGGGGTGTAAGCAGGTGCTACACCTTGCCCAAAGATGATCTACAGGCTAACGGAGGGAAGGAGCGCCTTACATCTCCTTTGGTAGAGACGTTTCGCTACAGGTAGTAATGAAAGGGCAGTACCGATGGTGAAGGTACTTCAGAATGGATGTCACCATCTTGAGACATCGCCACATGGTCACTTTGGGAACAATCAACAGAAAAATGATGCGCATTAGTAGTCAAACTAAAAGAGTTAGGTTTTCCATATTTATAATCCATATAAACCACTTTATAATGGAACGAACAGACCTTTGCAGAGAACTGTCAGCACACAACGTAAATGACTGAAGCACCCAGCAGCATCAGTGAGGAGAGAAATAGGTGATGGTTCAGTTCAAGTGTCCTTCATTAGAAATGGGAAAGTGAGAAACAAGGGTGTTTGGCTGGGGCGTGGGGAATATCAGAAAGAAGATAGGAAATTGTTGTAATATGGTGCAGACTGAAGTTGTTAGGGTATAAAGTGTTTTAAAGCCTGTATTTGCTGGAGTTCAGAAAAATGAGGGGGGGGTTCTCATTGAAACCTATCAAATATTGAAAGGCCTTCAAAAAGTGGACGTGGAGAGGATGTTTTCTATAGTGGGGGTGTCTAGGAACACAGGACACAGCCGCAGAATACAAGGATATCCCTTTAGAACAGAGAGGAGGAGAAATTTCTTCAGCCAGAGGGTAGTAAATATGTGAAATTCATTGCCACAGACAGCTGGGGAGGCTAAATCAATAAGTATACTTAAAGCGGGGGCAAGTAGTTTCTTGATTAGTCTGGGCATCAAAGGACACAGGGAGAAGAACGGGATTGAGAGGAGGGATAACAAATCAGCCATGATGGAATATGCCAAATGGCCCAATTTTGCTCCTATGACTTACAGTCTTAAAGGCAGGCGCTAAAAGCCAAACAAAAAGCAGATACCAAAGGCTAGACTGGACTAGTAGATATGGCAGAATTCCTACATCAAATGATATTAGATATTTAACTTCCATGATCCTTTCATCTGGTGCAAATAAACAAATTTAATTTCAGAAATAGCCATGACTATTTGAAATCTGTAAACAGAATGGCCAGAGAAATTGGGCATTCACTTGTAATTTTTGCTTCAATTACTATCTAGTCTGCACCGGGTTGGAAGGTAGACTTTGTTCTGTTGGAGCCACAAAGCTGGAAGATTTGCCACGTGAACAGCCTTTCGTGTCTTTAAGTGGTCACTAAATGATGTTGCTTGAGACCTGGTTATCAAAGTTTACATATAAAAACATGTGAAATGGAGCAAATCAGAGAGCAATTCTGCTAACAGGTTCACTGGTCATTCTTGTCCTCCAGAAGATACTAGTGCCATTCTACACTGCCAACATAGAGAGCATCCTCACATCAGCCATTACTATCTGGTCTGGTATAGTATCCTCTTATAATATACAAAAACTACAGTGTACTATCAAGTCAGCTGAAAAGGTCACTGGCTGCAGGCTACCATCAGTGCAGGACTTCTGTGTGTTCGGGACAAAAGCAAACTGCCTTTTCCAAACGCTACGCACACAAAAATGCTGAAAGAACTCAGCAGGTCAGGCAACACCTATGGAGAGGAATAAACAGTTGACGTTTCCGGCTGAGCCCCTTCATCAGGACTCCACACAGAAAATGCTGAAGGAACTCAGCAGGTCAGACATCTATGGAAATGAATAAACAGGTGACATTACAGGTCGAAACCCTTTAAAAGGATTGAAGGGTCTTGGCCTTCCAAATGCTCCCTTATGTATTTGCGCACATTTTATTCCATATTTGCATTTTAACCTGAAACATTATTTTTTTTAAATAATTCTTTATTCTGATAATTGTTCAATGTTGTTGCATCCTGTGCTAACATACCACAGTAAATTCCTAATACTTGTAAACATATATGGTGAATAAAGTTGATCCTATATCCTTGTTGTTTTGAACACCTTACTATTTTCACAATGGCTGCATTTGGTTTATATCCGAAACCAACATCTGGTACAATATAAATCAAGTTTCTTCTTATTCCAGTCCATTACACTTTGACCGAGAAATGAATGAAGGTACCAGAGGGGTTGGGTTGAGTATCTCAGAAACTGATAAACTTGCGGGATTTTCACACGTTTACAGAGAATGTAGTGAAAAACAAAAAAAGCATCTAGTGTGCTTCAATTTCTTCCCCCATTCTGATGTTTGGTCTTAAGAACAACTGAACCTCTTGACCATGTCTACATGCTTTATGCATTGAATAGCTGCCACATGATTGACTGATCAGATATTTGCATGAACAAGGTGTACAGGTGTATCTAATAAAATGGCCACTGAGTGTGTAATGACCCTACATGTCTGGCAAAATCCCTGCTTTATGCATTGCATAAACATTCAGTGAGTTGGGTATTGAAAATGATACACAGGCATACCTGTCGCCCAGCATACCACAGTGACAATTCAAAGATTCACGAAGTCAACAAGAAACAGGCTCTTCAGCCCAACTGTCCATGTCTATCAAGATATCCACCTAAACTAGTCCCATTTGTTCTAAATCTTTCCCACCCATTGCATATCATTTTCCAGTGGTCTGATATCCACTCTCACCTGTCTTTTACACTTTAGGTATCTGAAGAAACTTTTGGTATCCGCTTTAATATTATTGGCTATTATTGGTATTGCATCTTTACCTTCTTAATGATCGTATTGCTCACATGCCTGACACCAGACTCCCAAAATACACACGTCATTTAAAAACACAAGAGATCCTACAGCTGCTGGAAATCCAGAGGAACAAACACAAAATGCTGGAAAAACTCAGTAGATCAGGCGGCATTTATGGAGAGGAATAAATAGTCAGCATTTCGGGCCAAGATCCTTCATCAGACACACAATTGCAAGTTGTATCATGAGAGATTACAAGGCAGATAGATCAAAACTTCCAAGGAACAGTAAAACATCACTAATGACTCCTGGCAATGTCTATCCCATGACCACTCAAATATGCGTGCAGGATTCAGGGTGGCATTATGAATGATAAGGCTGTGAATTGGGGAGGGCATCTGGATCTAAGTAAACAGCAGTAGGAATAATACTACCCACCCACCTGCTCCCATCACACCCCTTGTGATCTATCAGTGGAAGAATCTGCAGTTCTCATATTAGCCTCACTAGCCATCTCAGAACCAGAGTGGAATAAAAACTCCGCCAATGATCCAGCTGACCAGCAGTTTACTGACAGCTCTGCTCCTCCTGTGAGAGCAATAAGTAATTCCAGTGGTAACTTGATGCAAGGAATGGGAAAAGTGAGCACTTCCAAAATTCACAGCAGCAAGTTCCAGTATATCACAGGAACCCAGGTTATCAGCTTATCAGAAACCATGACATATGGGCAGAATTAGGCCATTCGGCCTATTGATTCAGCTCAGCTCCACCACTCCACTTTCAACCTCATTCTTCTGTCTTCTCCCTGTAGCCTTTGTCAATTAAGAACCTATCATCCTTCACTTTAAATATACCCAATAACTTGGCCTTCACAGCTGTCCGTGGCAATGAATTCCACAGATTCACCACCCTCTGGCTAATGAAATTCTTCCTCATCTGTTCTAAAGGAACATCCCTCTATCCTGAGGCTGTTCCTCTGGTCTTAGCCTCCACCATGATTAGAAATATCCTCTCTATATCCATTCTAACTAGGCCTTTCTATATTTCATAGGTTTCAGTGAGATCCCCCCTCATTCTTCTAAATTCCAGCAAGTATAGGCCCAGGGCCATCAAAACACTGCATAGGTAATTTAAAAAACACCACCAGCAGCACAATTTGCTGACAGGTTGGACACAGCATCTGCGACGAGTAATTACCTGCTGAAGAATGTGTGTGACAGCAATCGCAGAGGATACTGGGACTGATTTCACCCCTGTGGAATGCTGCGCTGTCTGTTGCTGTTGACCACTTGATATTAGTGATGTTAGTCCCACTTCACCAGAACCAGCGCCTGAACTGGAGACTACAGGCTTGATGCATTTACCTATGATGTAAAGAATGGAAAGTCAATAACAGAACCAGTAATAAAAAGAAGCCAACAATATGATTCTGAAAACTGCACCAATGTACAGACAAACAGGAAGTGGGGGAAAAAAGTTCAAGAATTTCAAAGAAAATTTATCTAAGTACGTATGTCACCATATACTACTTAGTGAGTCATTCGTCTTTAGTTTTTCACTGACTCCATTGTATTTTTGTGCTACTATGAATGCAAGAAAATTAATCTTAAGATAGTATATAGTGACATATATGTACTTTGATAATAAATTTATTTTGAACTCTAAACAAAGACTGACAAATAACCAATGTGCAAAAGAAGATGAACTGTGCAAATACAAAAATAAAGTGAAAGTAGTAAAACTGAAATGTCTAGTTATTAATCCAAGTGTAAACTTTTTGCTTCATGCAATCCTCCTCACACTTAGTGCTAGCAGGAACATTCTCCCAGGAAACCACATCTGGTACATTTTCTAACTGGGTGATCTTGCTATTAAAGTTGTGAAGCTGTGACATGGTATTTGTCTCTACAATTTTTGCCAAGTGCTAACGTAGAATATACAAAGGGCTATCAATATGGCTCTCCTTCATTATTCAAAAAAAGCATCACTGCACACTGACATGATTTGAGATGTATAGATCTAGTTTAGCTTTATTTGTCACAAGTATATTGAAAAATCAAAACATATAGTGAAAATGTATAGTTTGTATCAATGACCAACACAACCTGAATATGTGCTGGGAGCAGCCTCCAAGTGTCACCATGCTTCCAGTGCTAACGTAACTTTCTTACAGTTTACTAACTCTAATCCATCAGTGTGGGCTCTTGAGAACATCGTTGAAACTTGGAACAAGTTAGCACTCTGTCCAACAGTGGGAGAGTCTAAGACCAGAGGGCTCAGCCTCAGGATAGAGGGGAACATTTCTTTAAAACAGCGATGAGAAGGAATTTCATTACCAAGAGGGTGGTGAATCTGTGGAATTCATTGCTACAGACAGCAATGGAGACCAAGTCATTGAGTATATTTAAAGAAGAGTGTGATACGTTCTTGATTAGTAAGAGCATCAAAGGTTATGAGAAGCCAGAAGAATGAGGTTGAGGGGGAAAATATATCAGGCACGATCAAATGGTGGAGCAGACTTGATGAGCTGAATGGTTTAATTCTGCTCCTATGTCTTACGGTTTTATGGTACATGGGAGGCAACTGAAGCACCCAAAGGAAACTCATATGGTAATGATGACATCTAATTAAAAAACCAAACACCCATTAAAATTTCCAAAAGGACTAAGAAAACAATTCTGGAAAATCTCAGCAGGTATATAACATATGGAAGAAGGGAAAAGAAATTAATATTTCAGAGAGAACACCTTTCATCTAACCCTTTATCTGAAAGAGTTACAAAGGAACCAAAGACCTAGATCTACATGGACTGATCTAATGGAGGGTGGAAATAATGCAGCAGCTCACTGACCATGTATGGATTCTTCATTCAAAAATGTTTAATGTCATTTCATGTACACATTTGCCCGACGCCGGCCCCCTAGGCCTGAGTCGACGTAGTAGTAGTAGTAGTAGTAATAGTAATAACTGGTCTATAATTTCCTTTCTGCTGCCTTCCTCCTTTCTTAAGGAGTGGAGTAGTCATGTACACAAGTGTAAAGGAGAACTGAAATAATTGTTATTCAGGATCCAGTGCAGCACAAGTAAAGCACGAAAGATAAAGAACACAATAATAATTACAAAAGCAATAAATATCAATTCTTAATATAGCTTATATAAACAGATTGACTCTATGTCCATAAGGTGATGCTAGGCTGTATATAATTTGAATGACAGGAAATAATGAAGTAATGGTGGAGTTCTTGGATACAGGACCACTAGAAAATGAGGCAGGAGAAATAATAACAGGGAACAAGGAGTTGGTTGATGAACTAAATAAGTATTTTGCATCAGCCTTCACTGTGGAAGACACCAGCAGTACCCCTGACGTTGTAGTGTGTGAAGGAAGAGAAGTGGGTGTAGTTACTATTACAAGAGAGAAGGTGCTCAAAAAGCTGAAAGACCTAAAGGTACACAAGTTACCCAGACCAGGCGAACTGCGCCCTAGGATTCTGAAAGAGGTAGTGTTACAGATTGTGGTGGCATTAGAAATGATCTCTCAAAAATCACTGGACTCTGGCACGGTGTCAGAGGACTGGAAAATTGCAAATGTCACTCCACTCTTTAAGAAAGGAGGAAGGCAGCAGAAAGGAAGTTATAGACCAGTTAGCCTGACCTCAGTGGCTGGGAAGATGTCCGAGTCAATTGTTAAGGATGAGGTGATGGAGTACTTGGTGACACAGGACAAGATAGTATAAAGTCAGAATGGTTCCATTCAGTGAAAATCCTGCCTGAGGAACCTATTGGAATTCTTTGAGGAGATTACAAGTAGGATAGATAAAGAGGATGCAGTGGATGCTGTATATTTGGACTTTCAGAAGGCCTCTGACAAGGTGCTACACATAAGACTGCTTACCAAGGTAACAGCCCATGGTATTACAGGAAAGTTACTAACATGGTTAGAGCATTGGCTGATTGGTAGGAAGCAGCAAGTGGGAATAAAAGGATCCTTTTCTGGTTGGCTGCCAGTGACTAGTGGTGTTCCACAGGGGTTGGTGTTGGGACTGCTTCTTTTTATGCTATATATAAATGATTTAAATAATGGAATAGATGGCTTTGTTGCCAAGTTTACAGATAATACAATGATTCGTGGAGGGGCAGGAAGTGTTGAGGAAACAGGTCGGATGCAAAAGGACTTAGCTGGATTAAGAGAATGGGCAAGAAAGTGGCAATGAAACGCTATTTTGGAAAATGCATAGTCATGCACTATGTTAGTAGAAATAAATGTGCAGACAATTTTCTAAATGGGAAGAAAATCTAATAATCTGGGATGCAAAGGGACTTAGGAGTCCTTGTGCAAACCAGCCTAAAGGTTAACTTCCAGGTTGAGTTGGTGGTGAGGAAGGCAAATGTAATGCTAGCATTTATTTCAAGAGGTCTAGAGTACAAGAGCAGGGATGTGATGCTGATGCTTTATAAGGCACTGGTGTGGCCTCACCTTGAGTACTGTGAACAGTTTTGAGCTCATCCAATAAAAGATGTGTTGGCATTGTAAAGGATTCAGAGGAGATTCACAAGGATGATTCCAGGAATAAAATCATATGAGAGACGTTTGATGGCCCTGGGTCTGTACTCACTGGAACGCAGAAGGATGAAGAAGGATCTCACTGAAACCTTTCAAATGTTGAAAGGCCTAGACAAATTAGATGTGGAAAGGATGTTTCCCATGATGGGGAAGTCTAAGACAAAGGGCACAGCCTGAGAATGGGGAGGTGGGGGGGCGTCCAGTTTAAAAAGAGATATGGAGAAATTTCTTTAGCCAGAGGGTGGTGAATTTGTGAAATTTGTTAACGCAGGCAGCTGTGGAAGCCAGGTCATTGGGTATATTTAAGGCAGAGTTTGATAGGTTTTTCATTGGACATGGCGTCAAAGGTTACAGGGAGAAGGGCTGAGGAGGGGAAGAAAGGATCAGCCATGATTGAATGGTGGAGCAGACTCGATGGGCCAAACGGCCTATTTCTGCTCCTATGTCTTATGGTCTAAAGCCCTCCCCAACACCCAGGTCATACTCTCATCTTGCTGCTGTCCTCAGGAAGGTTCAGGTGCTTCAGGACCCACAACACCAGGTTCAAGAACATTTATCACCCCTCAACCATCAGGCTCTTGAACCAGAGAGGATCACTTCACTTAACTTCACCTGCCTCACCACTGAACCATTCCCATAACCTGTGGACGTACTTTCAAGGGCTCTTCATTTCATATTCTTGATACTTCTTGCTTATTTATAATTATTATTACTTTTTTTTCTTTTTGTATTTGCACAGTTTGACGTCTTTTATATAGTGATTGTTTGTCCGTCTTGTTTGGACAGTCTGTCCTTGATTCTACTGTGTTCTTGTATTGACTGTGAATGTCTGTAAGGGTTGTGTACTGTGATATATATGCACTTTGATAATATATTTACTTTGAACTTTGAAGAAACCACCCCTTAATTAAATTGTTTTTCCATTTCTTTCTTATTAATTTTTCTTTAGTCTATAAGTGAATAAATCAGTGCAGGCACAAAGTTCACTTTCAAAGTGTTTCTACTGGTGAGATCTAAATTGTCTTGGATCCCAATCCCAATTACAAAAAGATTAGATATGATCCTTCAAGTTCTTATTTTCTGTATATTGGGAGGCACTTTTACGTCGAAAGCAATGTATTTCACTGATTGTTTTGATGTACCTGTGACAAATAAAACTAATATTTTAACGTTGCAGAGTTTGATTTTTGATCTTAAATAGTTTGCTAGTTTCTTGGTTTAATGAAAACAGGCAGCGCCAAAAGGACTGTGCAACAAAAATTATAACCATCCGTTGATAGCGAGTGAAAGTTCAACATGAAGTGTGTTGAATGGTGTGCCAATTTTCTTCTGCCTACCAACTTAAAATTCTAGTCAATGCACAAAAGGAATTACACTAATAATCCCAACGCATTAGAATTTCTGCATTTGCTGGAGGAGCAATTTTCCTGTCCCATACAGAAAATTTCCTGATTTCATCTTTGACAACTAGATCAGAAACATTTAATGTTGCTATTTGGTAACTTCTCAAAGTGACTGGAAAAATGATATACTATAGCTTGATTCATACCAAATTATGCCTGAGGTTATATGCTAAAAAAAATCATCCCATCATAAAAACTATCCTTCCTTGTTTGCTTCCTACATTTTTATGCATTTGGCATTCATCTGCTTCAGACTTTTACCTGAACTGATTCCACAATCCAGGGGTTCACTCTCAAGGATTCTACAAATCATGAGTTTTCATTATTTACCCATTTATTACTATTAGGTTTTTTTTGCTGTTGTGTGCGTGCGTGTTTCTCTAACACTGGTCCCTTTTTCCTACACTCAGTGCTTCTCCTAAACCATTTTGAAATAATGGCCTGTCCATTTCAAGTCCTGGCCAATGTGAATTAAGATTTAGTTAATTGAAGTATTAAAAAATATGGTAAGCAATTTGTCCAAGTTTACTCACCAAAGACCATTTTCCCAAGAGAAGGTACATACAGACAGATACAAAAATAAAAGTTGCTGGTGAACGCAGCAGGCCAGGCGGCATCTCTAGGAAGAGGTGCAGTCGACGTTTCAGGCCGAGACCCTTCGTCAGGACTAACTGAAGGAAGAGTGAGTCCTGACGAAGGGTCTCGGCCTGAAACGTCGACTGCACCTCTTCCTAGAGATGCCGCCTGGCCTGCTGCGTTCACCAGCAACTTTTATGTGTGTTGCTTGTATTTCCAGCATCTGCAGAATTCCTGTTGTTTACAGACAGATACAGAAGTTTGGAGGCAGTAGGATAAACAAAAATGGGATTAATTGAAAGATACTGAATTTGCTTTTATTTTTATTGGACAATAGGGTGTCAATAGGGTAAACACAAGCAGGCTTTGTCCGCTGAGGTTGGGTGAGACTACAACTAGAGGTTATGGGCAAAAGGTGAAATGTTTAAGGGGAACATGAAGGGGAACTTCTTCACTCAGAGGGTGGTGAGTGCGTGGAATGAGCTGCCAGTGGAAGTAGTGGACATGGGTTTGATTTCAACATTTAAGAGAAATTTGGACAGGTATATGGTTGGGAGGGGTATGGAGGACTATGGTCTGGGCGCAGGTTGACTGGAGTAAGCAAATTAACAGTTTGGCATGGACTAGATGGGCCGCGTGACCAGATTCTATGTACTGTTCTATGACTCTGTGATGATGAAACAAACAAGCTGTTTGGGATTTTTTTTTTACCTTGGGATGGTGTAGAATGTACTTTTGCATAGAACTTAAGGCTAATGATCATTGCCGAGAATAAAAATATTTTGAATCGGTGTGCCACCAGTAGATAAAGGGTTAAGAATTCAGTCTGATTATTGCTCATAAAGAATGCTCCTTTGGTAAAAATCTAGAGGATGCAGTGCTGTAATATTTCAGGACAGACAAGGGAGGTGAGTTGACAATAACATCACAGACTATGGTGCCAAATCAATGAAATTAGAGTCATTTTTCAACAAATGCCAACTTAATCTTTTTTCCACTCACGTTCCATCCAACAGTAGTTCTCATGACATCGGACCACAAGACCCTACAGAGGATAGTAAAAACTGTCTAGGGCAGGGGTTCTCAACCAGGGGTCCACAGACCCCTCGGTTAATATTACAGGTCCATGGCATAAAAAAGGTTAGGAACCCCTGGCCTAGAGGATCACCAGGATGTCCCTTCTGCCCTATTTATGACATTTACTGGGAGCATTGCAGACGAAAGGTCCAAAGCATTGTTGAGGATCCCTACCACCCATCCCACAATCTCTTTGACCCACTACTGTCAGAAAGGAGGTACAGAAGCATCAGGCCTAGGTCTGCCAGACTGGGTAACAGCTTCTTCCCTCAGGTTGTGAGACCATTGAATACCTTGCTACCACCGAGGTCTCGTCAGTAGGACAGAGATCCGTTTATCAGTGCTGCACTCTACATCCATTATGAATTGTATTGCATTAACTTATTTATGGTACTATTTTGTTTTATGTGCTGTGTGTGATACATATTTTGTGGTCTGGAAGAATGTTGTTTGTTTGATTGTATATATATGTAGTTAAATGACAATGAACTTGAACTTGATGAAATCATTGGTACAAGCTGATATACAAGGTCTCAGCTTACCTTGAAGCATTTATTAGTAATTTTAAGAATTTAGTGTTGTTGAAGATTTCACACCTGAATCCAATTCGATTACAGAGTGTAGGATGTACGGCCCCAAACTTCTTGGCAGATGACAAGTAAAGGAAATCCCTGGCTGGCTTCTTCTTAACAAAAGGGTTTTATGTTTCATCAAAGCTTTATTAGACACACTCCCTCAAAAGGAACCAAAAGGAAGCATAAGTGGGTTAACACTAGATCAGCAAGAGCTTTCTGAATCTCTACTGCGGCTGCATTATAAACTGGCACTGCATCATCTTACAAAGTTTCTAAGCTACTCAAGTTGTGACCTTCTGGTGAGAAGCTACAAAAGTGACTGAAAGAGAGTACTTCTGTTTGGTCTGTGGTCCCTCTATAAAAGCCAGACAAATAAATAATGATATCTTGAACTCTTAGCTTAAATTCCACGACAGTTTTTTCAAACTCGAGTTTCAGTAAACACTTGCCAGAGCTGAAGTACTCAGAAGCCAGCTCCGAGTCCAAAGCAGTGATGGCTGGGCTTTCTGGAGACTGCCTCTTCTCCTGTGTCATCTGTATTGGGACTGCCATCTGACTGAGGTCAATAGTTGGTTGTCGTGGTTTAGACTCCAGCTTTTCTTTTCCTAAAGCAAATAACAAAACAAAAATTCTGTCACCCAACTCCATTTCTCATCAAGCCCAATTCAAACAAACAGCATGGAAGCAACATGCCTAATTGTCTAATCTCTTCAGTTGGAGTCACTTGGGTAACAATCACCAGCAGGAATTCTTGCCGATTCTTTGAACCTTACAAGATAACCTTAATCACCATAGACCAATGATTGGTAGGGATTACTAGATACTGTTAACACCAATTCCTGCTGGGCTGTACATGTATGAGAGTTCATATGTTCACAATGTTCTGCAAGTGGAGAGAGTGAGCAGCTTCAAGTTCCTAGGTTTCAAGCTCTCTGACGATCTAACCTGGTCCCAACATATTGATGTAGTTATAAGGAACCGGCAGAGGTTATAGTAGACACGTTGGTAATCATTTATCAAAACTCTCTAGACTCTAGGCAGGTCCCGGCTGACTGGAAGATAGCAAATGTCATGTCACTTTTTTAAAAAAGGATGTAGGCAAAAGACAGGCAACTATAGGCCAGTTAGCTTAACGTCTGTGGTGGGGAAAATGCTTGAAGCTGTCATTAAAGAACAAATAGCGAAACATTTAGAAAGGAGTGGTTCCGTTAGACAGATGCAGCGTGGATTCAGAAATGGCAGGTCCTGTTTGACAAACTTACTGGAGTTCTTTGAGGACATAATGAGTGCAGTGGATAGAGGGGAATAGGTGGATGTTGTATACTTGGATTTCCAGAAGGCCTTCGATAAGGATAAGCACAAGAGACTTATAAATAAGATACGGATACATGGAGTTGGAGGAAGTGTATTGGCGTGGATAGTGGATTGGTTAATCGATAGAAGGCAGAGAGTTGGTATAAATGGGCGTTTTTCCAGTTGGCAGTCAGTGGTGAGTGGGGTGCCGAGGGGTTGGTGCTGGGCCCACAGCTGTTTACCATTTACATTGATGATTTGGAAGAGGGGACTGTGTGTAGCGTAGCAAAATTTGCTGATGATACTAAACTGAGTGGAAAAGTAAATTGTACAGAGGATGTGGAGAGTCTGCAGAGGGATATAGATAGGTTAAGTGAGTGGGCCAAGGTCTGGCAGATGGAATACAAGGTTGGTAAATGCAAGATCATCCACTTTGGAAGGAATAAAAGAAGAGCAGATTATTATTTAAATGGTGAAAGATTGCAGCATGCTGTTGTGCAGAGGGACTTGGGAGTGCTTGTGCATGAATCGCAAAAAGTTGGCTTGCAGGTACAACAGGCTATTAAGAAGGCAAACGGAATTTTGGCCTTCATTGCTAGAGGGATTGAATTCAAGAGCAGGGAGGTCATGCTGCAACTATACAGGGTACTGGTGAGGCCGCACCTACAGTACTGTGTGCATTTCTGGTCTCTATACTTGAGGAAGGATATAATGGCTTTGGAGGCAGTGCAGAGGAGGTTCACTAGGTTGATTCCAGGGATGAAGGGGTTAACCTACGAGGAGAGATTGAGTCACCAGGGACTATACTCTCTGGAGTTCAGAAGAATGAGAGGGGATCTTATAGAAACATACAAAATTTTGAAAGGGATAGATAAGATAGTAGGAAAGTTGTTTCCATTGGTAGGTGAGACTAGAACTAGGGGACATTGCCTCAAGATTTAGGGGAGCAGATTTAGGACGGAAATGAGGAAAAATTGTTTTTCCCAGAGTGGTGAATCTGTGGAATTCTCTGCCCAGGGAAGCAGTTGAGGCTTCCCCACTAAATATATTTAAGAAACAGTTAGATAGGTTTTTACATAGTAAGGGAATTAAGGGTTATGGGGAAAAGGCAGGTAAATGGAGCTGAGTTTAGGGACAGATCAGCCATGATCTTATTGAATGGCGGGGCAGGCTCGATGGACCGGATGCCCTACTCCTGCTCCTATTTCTTATGTTCTTATGTTCTAAAACAGGCAAGACAGCAGCTATACTTTATTAGTTTGAAGAGATTTGGCATGTCAACAAATATACTCAAAAACTTCTTTAGTTGTACCATGGACAGCATTCTGACAGGCTGCATCACTGTCTGGTATGGAGCGGCTACCGTACAAGACCGAAAGAAGCTGCAGAAGGTTGTAAATCTAGTCAGCTCCATCTTGGGTACTAGCCTACAAAGTACCCAGGATATCTTTAGGGAGCGGTGTCTCAGAAAGGCAGCATCCGTTATTAAGGACCTCCAGCACCCAAGGCATGCCCTTTTCTCACCGTTACCATCAGGTAGGAGGTACAGAAGCTTGAAGGCACACACTCAGTGATTCAGGAACAGCTTCTTCCCCTCAGCCAACAATTCCTAAATGAACATTGAATCTTCGGACACTACCTCACTTTTTGTAAAATATACATTATTTCTGTTTTTGTACTTTTTTTAAAAACCTATTCAATATACCCAATTGATTTACTTGTTTATTATTATTATATATTTTTTTTAATTATTTTTTTCTCTGCTAGATTATGTATTGCATTGAATTGCTGCTGCAAAGTTAACAAATTTCACGTCACATGCCGGTGATAATAAACCTGATTCTGATTCTGAAGTATAAGAGTGATCAATATGACCAAGCGGCAGCAATGTATATTATATTGCATGTACACTGGACAGCTCAGAATAACACACACAAAATGGTGGATGAACTCAGCATATTAGGGACGTTTATAGAGAGAGGCATAAACAGTCAACTTTGAGGGCCCAAACCCTTCTGGGAAAAAAGGGTGAGAAGGTGGGGTGAGGGAAAAGAGTACAAGCTGGCAGGTGATAGGTGAGACCAATTGAGGGGAAAGGAACGTGGATGGATGGGGAGGGGGATGAAGTAAGAAGCTGGAAAGTGAAAGGTGGAAGAGGTAAAGGGCTGAAGAGGAGGAATCTGATAGGAGAGACAGTGAACCATGGGAGAAAGGGAAAGAGGTGGGGCACCAGAGGGAGGTGATGGGCAGGTGACAGGGGAACCAGAATGGGGAATGGAAAGGCGGGGGGGGAGGGTGCAGAAATTACTAGAAGTTAGAGAAATTGATGTTCGTACCTTCAGATTGACAGCTACCCAAATGGAATATGAGGTGTTGCTCCTCCAACCCCAGCGTGGCCTCATCATGGCAGTAGAGGAAGCCATGGTCAGACATGTCAGAATGGGCATGGAAAGTTGCATTGAGAAGGGCAGCCACTGGGAAATCCTGCCTTTTTTGGTGGGCAGAATGAAGGTGCAGTTCAGGGTAATGTGTAGATGTTATGGAAGGGACATACAAGCCATTGAAATTTTAGAGCAGAGATTTGGCACAAAGACACCAAGTATAGGAAACTTTAAACAACTGAGGTAACATATAAATTAGGAGTAGATCATTCAGCCCCTCAAAAAATGCTTTACCATTTATTAAGATAATGTCTGATCTGACGATCATTTCATTTTCCGTTCATTGCCAGTAACCTTTTACCATGTTTCTCATCAAGACCATCTAAATCTGCTTTAAAATATTCAAAGATATTGTTTCAACCATCCCTCAAGAATAAGAGCTCCAACAACTGAGAACTTTGGAAGAAACTCTACCTGGTCCCCTTATTTCCTAACAATGTCTCTTGTCACTGGAACATCGTTCACTGAATTAGAGAAAGTTAATAGAAGATATGATAAAAGGCTTCACATTAGAATTATTTAAGGTGAATTGTGAGAATATTGTTTACTCTGTCAAAGGAATCTGTGACAAGCTTTAATTTTCATGCATCAGCATTTGTATTTGCCAACTATTTTTCCCTATAATCTATTCTGCACCCCCCCCCACCCCCACATTCCTGCCTAGGCTCCTTACACTTTACCACTCACTTACATACCAATATACAGTAGCCAGCTGACCTAGCAAACAGCACATCTTTGGGATGTGGAGAGAAACCAGAACATCTAGAAGAATCCCATGTAGTCAAAGGGAGACATACAAATTCCAGAGGCCAGGATCAAATCTGGGTCACTGGGGTCATGAGACAAGAGTTCTGCTAGCTTTGCCACAGTGCCACACATTTTTCATTATAAATGAGTCACAAATGCCTATTTCCCACACCTCCCCTATAAGATTAGCCACAGCCTACTTCACCTCCCCAGCTGTAGCCATTATTATTTTGCTACCTTCTCCTATTATTGCTTAATAGTCTACCATTGCTCCTAGTTTATATGATGTTCAAGCAAAACAATATGTGGAGTGAAGAAATTCTGGTGCATCACACTGAACAGAGATGCATTTTTTTTAGTTTACAATTGTACCTGACTGCAGTTAACTGTCAATATAGTGACATTTATGGACAACTCTGTCCAGACTCAGAGAAATAATCAATTTCTCTCAATCATTAACATGTGCACCAAGGGGAAATCGAATGCAACCAAGATCTGATAACAAAGTACAGCATGCCACACCTTCAGAATGGAAGTGGAAGAACACCAAGAAAATATTGCTTAACCTGCAATTTTCCTTGGGAATTTACACAGTAATGGGCAAAGGAAAGAAGTAACAAGATACAACAATCCACAGATTTATATTCTTTTGTCAAGTGTCAAACAGGGCTGAAAAGATAAACATAAGTTCAACCCTCATGATCAGAGAAGTATGGACCAGTACAGCTCTTTAAGATACAATCCATGATTTTAAAATTAGATGACAAAAACAAATGGGAAGTTTCAATAATGGGGAGTGGCGATAATGGAGACCTGGGAACTATGAACTGTTGAGTAATATAGAGTCAAGCTGGACAGGATAACTACTGCAGCAGTCCAAGATCAACAGCAGGAAATCTGAAGTAGTTTGTCACAGTGATAGAATGATGCTGTGTACTTCATTCTCCAGGTGCAGAAGCTAAAACCTGGACTGTTGCAGGGAGAGTCAGCAAAACTGCCAGCCGTCTTCAATCATTGTGCCAATTCCTTCAGCTTTACAGATCAATAGAAACAACAGTAAAAATATTTAATATCAAGATGCAAACCTGTCTGTTGGAGCTCTAGCAGTGCTTTAATAGTGGAAGTGGCTGACTGCGATTCCCCAGAGACATCCTGGTAAATGATGGTGGGGCTGGTGTCCATGGAAACTTCATGTTCTGTCCAGTCCTGATTTCTTGATGAAATGACATGAACCACTTGCTGAGAGTCTGTAAAGGAACTCAAAGTTTATTAAAGTGGCAGAAACTCAATTTAAATTTTTGCTTTGCGAGGCAATCAACAATCCATGTGGTTAATTCTACAGCTGATTGTCAAATGTTTTCTCCCTCATTTCAAACCTTTAAAGCCCACTTGATAACAGGTGCACATTTCACTCATATAGACCAGAAGATTGCAGGCTATGGTTAGTTAACTGATCTCATTTGAGGTATGTTCAGCACTCTACAGCTTAGTGAATTCATAATTCCCCTCCATTGATACAGATGGAAAGTGTCAGTGAGTGGATGCTGACCCAACGGGATGATTAAACATTGCCCAAATCGCTCACCATTTTAGCGCAACAAGAGATTGTTTGAGGCACCTAGCATCTTTGTTAGCAATATTCTTTCCATGAATCAACACTCTTAAGTGAAGTAAAAATCTCTGTATTTACCCACTGTGTTGAAGTAACTTTGCAAAAGTTGCTAGACCTGCACAGAGCTGTCCAATAAATTGATCCAGAGAGACAAGGTGGAACTGCAGTAATCTAAATGGTAGAACATCATTAAGAACCCCCCATCACCCAAAAAAAAATGCTCTCTTCTTATTACTGCCATCATGGAGGAGCCTGAAAACACACTCAACATTTTAGAAACAGCTTCTTCCCCTCTACCGTGAGATTTCTGAACGAACAATGAACCAACCTATGAATACTACCTCACCGTTTTTGCACTACTTATTCAATTTAAATATATATTTTCTATTGTAATTTATATTTTTTATGTATTGCACTGTACTATTGCCACAAAACCACATATTTCAGGACGTAAGTCAGTGATATTAAACCTAATTCTGATTGAGGTAAAAGCAGATTCTAAGAAGAGTACACAAGAGACTGAAGATGCTGGAAATCTCGAGCAACTCACAAAGCACTGGAGGAACTCAGTAGGTCAGGCATCATCTATAGAGGGAGATCAAAATTCAATGAAGAATGTTGATTTAAATGGACATTTCCCTCTATAGATGCTGTCTGACCCACTGAGGTACTCCAGTGGTTCGTGTGTTGGCTCAAGGGCAACATTTTAACCAACACTAACTGCATAGAACAAGACAGGTGAAACATTAAAATTACCAATTGTTTATTTTACAGTATAACTTTAACAAAAGAAAATATAGCATTCCTACCGCCATTCTAAGTCTCCACACCCACCAACATAGTTGACATCTAATGGCTTTCCTTCCTCCACCACTCCAAAAAAGTTACAGTAAGACAGTCAGTTCTGGGATTAATCTTGCCGATAAACATCAACATCCCACAAAGCAAAATGCGACAATAATGGATCACTGCACAGAAACTGGAGAATGCCAACTCGTCCCTTCTGTACATCCACCATTCATACAAACAGCCCGACTCCACTTAACACAATTAACAAATGGTCCCTCATTTTACTCCCAAAGGGCCCCACTCCAGTTTTAAGATCACAAATACTTCTTCCTGCCAAAAAAGTTCCTTAATATTTCAAGCAATTATAACATTTTAAACACACCAGATAGATTATGATTCCATCTTTCAACCTGAAGACTACAAATGGCAAGTTTATGGAATGTGCCCCTAAATATCCTTTGAATGCTGTTGTATTATATTGATGAACACATATTATATTTGATTCCAGAGCAATGCACCTTTGCTCATTCAAGTTGCTAAAGTGATGCAGTAGTCCACATGGAGTCTAACAAAGGCTTTCCGCAATTGTACTAAACACAAGAGATTCGGCAGATGCCGGAAATCTAGAGCAGCACATGCAAAATGCTGGAGAAACTCCTGACGAAGGGTCTCGACCCGAAACATTGTGTGTTTATTCCTTTCCATAGATGCCGCCTGGTTTGCTGAGCTCCCCCATGACTGAACTACCTTGTATTCCAGTCTCATGGTGACAGATGAGGATAAAAATTGTCCTTTCCTTACACTAGGTACAGCCGCACCCTATTCTCTGCTTCCAAATATCAACTTCAATGAAACTAAATTTTGAAACAGATCTGATACCCCTGATATAATGTTGTATGTTAACCGTAAATGATTAAGTATTTTCACCCCCTTGTATTTACCCGGTTCCTGATTACTCTTTGACATCTAACAAGGTTAATGTAGTTTTTATGCTCTCCTATAAGGATCAAGGATCAACTTTATTCACCATATACAGTACTGCGCAGAAGTCTTATGTATAGCAAGTGTGCCTAAGACTTTTACACAATACTTTAGTAATTTCATGTATTGCACTGTACTGCTGCCAAAAAAAAACATGACAGATGTGAGTGACGATAAACCTAATTCTGTTATGGGTCCTTATTGTGTATTAGTGTGGGAAGCAGCAGGGAGAGGGGAATCATGGATGGGAAAAGGGATTGCGGAGGGAGCGGGAAGCACTAGAGAGATATTCTGTAATAATCAATAGACCAATTGCTTGGAATCAAATTACCTTGCCTGGTGTCTTGGAGCTGGATGGCTCAGCACCCATGCCACCCCCACCCCCACTGGTACTTCTTCTCTGCCACCTACACACACCCATCCTGCAGTGCTGCACCCTCGCCATTCCCAATATCCTTAGCTCCCTTCAGATTTACAAATTTCCTCTCCATTCCACGTTGACAATACAGTATTCTGTAAAAGTCCAAGGCACCCAAACAATATACATGTGCCCAAGAATTTTGCACAGTACTGTACTTGTATTAGGAATTTGCTGAGGTATGTTCGCATGAACAAAAAAAGCATTCTCACTCATAAAGAATTATATAAAGTTGGAGTTTAAAGTACAGATTAAATGTGCATAAATACCAGCATTTATTTACAATGAAACTAGCATTATAAAAAATTGTTTAAAGTGTTTACAATGCAGTGACTAGAGCAATAGATAGAGGAGGGTTGGGTTGGGGAGCGGGGAGAGGCTAACTAGAATGGTTATAAGATGGTTAATATACCAACATTAAAGCTACAATTTAGGGAACTATCAAAGCACTTTGTTCCAGTATCCATTTTCTATAGTTTCCAAAATAGGCTTAATTTTGTTTGCTGCTCAAATATGCAGCATTTCTTCTAACACATTAACTGTCTGGTACAATTAATCCAGCTTTTACTGTAGAAAGGACCTGAAAGGCATTTGTATTTGTACATGTAAACAGTGACTAATATTTACACAGCAAGGGGACAAAAACTGCAAATTTATCTGTCATTCTCTATTTGTGATAGAGAATGGATTAGTAAATACATCTGTGCAGAAGGCAGGAGTACCAGGCTCCCCAGGATGCCTTGAACATTCTAGTATGATATGGCATACCAACCAGGAGTCAAAAAGGTTGAGAAGAAATCTGGCTGTAGTTTGGCTTGATCTGGCAAATGCATATGGTTCTGTTCCCCATGTCCTGATTGAGTTTGCGATGGAATTCCTATGGATTCCTGCTAAGGTGAGGAACTTTGTTATGCAGTACTACAACGATTTCCGGATGAGGTTTTCCACTCAGCAGTTTACAACTAGGTGGCAGAGCTTGGACGTTGGAATCCCAATGGGATGTGCGATTTCACCCATCCTTTTTGTGTTAGCCATGGAGGTCATTGTGAGGGCTGCAGAATCAGTGGGACCAGGTGTTGCACTTGATAACGGAAGGGAGTTACCACCAATACGAGCGTTCATGAACGATCTCACCCTTTTGGATCCCAGCACAGAGGCAGTGGAAAATGTACTATCTAGACTCAAGGAGCTAATGGATTGGGGAAGAATGAAGTTCAAGACCAAGAAGTCAAGGAGCCTTGTTCTTAGGAGAGGAAAGCTGGTTGACTTTCATTTCACCCTTTGTGGAGAGGAGATTCCATCCATTCAGGACCAACCAGTTAAGAGCCTCGGGTGATGGTATACAGAGGAGCTGAGAGACACCAAGAGGATACAAGAGACAGGAGCACAGTTCAGCAGAAGTCTGATGTCTGTTGACAAGTGTGGCTTGCCTGGCAAGTTGAAGTTGTGGTGCTTGCAGTACGGACTGATGCCACGGATAATGTGGCCACTAACCGTCTATGAAGTGGCAATGTCCCATGTTGAGGCAATGGAACGGAAGATCAACAAGTATGTGAAGAAGTGGCTTGGAGTACCAAGCAGCCTCACCAATGTTACAATCCACAGTAGCCAGACAAAGCTTACCATCCCAGTGCAATCCCTTGTTGAGGAGGTCAAGGTAGCCAAGGTAAGATCATTCTTGATGCTTCGAGACTCAAAAGACCCTGTCATCAAGAACACCCAGCCAAATGTGAGATCAGGCAGGAAGTGGTCAGCCTGTGTAGCAGTTGATGAGGCAGAGTCTAGACTGAAGCACAAGGAGACGGTTGGGGCTATCCAGCTAGGTCGCCAGGGACTTGGATGGACAACCCACAAGTGGTGGTCATCTTCTACAGGCAAGGAGCACCATGAGCTTGTAACACAAGAAATACGAGAGGTAGAAGAGGAGAAGAGGTTAGCTAAAACAGCTGGCCTGGCCAAACAAGGGGCTTGGACCCGATGGGAAAGTGTTGAACAACGACATCTATCTTGGAATGTTCTGTGGCAGATGGAACCGCTCCGCATTTCTTTTCTATGCAGAGCAGCGTACGATCTGCTCCCAACACTTGCCAACCTCAGCACCTGGTATGAAGATACGACAGACAGGTGTGCTGCTTGTGGTAAGAAGGGAACACTTCAACATATTTTGAGTGCATGCAGAGTCAATCTTTCCAGCGGCATGTACACTTGGAGACATAACAACGTTCTCAAAGTTGTAACAGAAGCGGTTGAGCAGAAAGTACTGCAGCACAACTTACCTCATGCCCCATGTTGCACAGAACATCACATATCATTTGTGAAAGAAGGCTCCAAGTCAAGGGTGTACAGCACAGGCTCACGATCAAGCATACTTTCTTCAGCCAATGATTGGTGTGTCAAGGCTGACCTGGATGGGAAAGGCAGTTTCCTGGAGCAAATAGCTTTCACAACATTGCATCCAGATATAATCATATGGTCTGACACCACCAGAGAGATTGGGGAACTCACAGTCCCCTGGGAAGACAACATCAATGAAGCCCATGAGCGCAAGTTAACCAAGTATGCAGAGTTAAGATCAGAGTGCAGAGACAGAGGGTGGAAGGCCTCATGCTATCCACCCGAAGTAGGCTGCCACGGGTATGTTGTGTTCACTCTCCAGAAGCGGCTGCGTGACCTTGGCTTCACTAGAAGAGAGATCAAGTCAACCAGCAGGGCTGTAGCTGAGGCAGCAGAGAAAGGATCGGCATGGGTGTGGACCAAGTATGTCCAGAGGGGCAGACAGTCAGACAGTGTATACATATCTTGCAAACCCTTCAGTAGTTGCATAGACACCTGAAGAGCAGACTACCTGTTGGATGGAAGTGACTGATAGAGGCAGATGCCAAGTTTTTAAGCTCACCAGTGGGAGGTGGTGCTTTAGCACTGCTGGCCCACCACCTCGAGGGAGTCTTGATCATAAGCGGGCCGAAACTCCTGAAGACAGGTGGCAGATCAACCGATGATCCCACTGGTGATAGCACAGGACAGTTAACATCTTAGTCCACGTGTATCTTGTAACTCTTGTCACATGTACCTCAAAACATACAGTGAAATGCATCATTTGCATCAAATTAAATCAGTGAAGATTGCACTGGGCAGGTTGCACATGTTGCCACACTTCTGCCGCCAACATAACGTGCTCACAACTCATTAACCCTATGCCCTTAGAACGTAGGAGGAAAACGAAAACCTGGTGAAACCCATACAGTCACAGGGAGGATGTACAAACTCTTTACAATGGTGAGAATTGAACCCCGATTGGTAATTGCTCGCACAACGATTAGGTTATGGGCTTTAGGGATGCTGGTTGAGGAATACGCATTGTTCCTTTGCAAAGTATAATGGAATCATTCACTTATACCTGAAACATTACATCACTCTCAATACTGGATTGGCCCATCCACATTGATTATATGCTCAGCTCACACTGACAGGGGCTGAACCCATAAATTTTGCATGGGCATTAAAAATGCTGACCACATTCCACATGAAAGATTAATACAAATTCTGACAAGGTTGGAAGAATGATGACTGATAGGTACTTTCAATGAGAAATCCATTGCAATGGAACCCCTTTATGCCAGGCATCTCCAGAGATGTGGCTCGTTAGCCCCCTGCTAACAGCCACTGCACTCAGTGATGAGAAAACCACCTTTCTCAGACTCTGCATGTCTAGGGTCAATATGACTTTAGTCCCGCCAAACCCATGAGACTGGGATGTCTTGCCCACCTAAACCCTGGTCTGTGTAACTTACTGCTCCCACGCAATCACCCATCGGCAAGAAATAACAGAGCATATACTATGTTCAGTTATAAAGAAAGTACATTTGTAAATGTTAGCTTAACCGAAGAGTTACTAAAGAAAAAAAAACAAAAGGGCCAATTATACTTAAACAGTCAAATGTGCATAGGCTGGAGCTCAAATCTTCCAAAAGCCGTTGTGTCTAATGTAATCATGGCACCAACTCCTATTCACTGATCCCTGGTAGAAATAGCCCTCTTGGGGACATTCCCACTGGATCAAATCCTACAGCCGGTTCTCTCAAGCTTCTTCTCTCTCTATCTCCCACTGAAAAAGACCTCAACCCACTCAGTATCCGTCATAAAAACCTCTCCCAAAGCATTCTCTAGAACCTTCTCCCAGTTCCACCTTCCTGACTAGATGACACAACATTCCTAAGCATCCTTTATCTTTAACAGTAACCCAAACACATTGCTTCTACGAAGACCATTACATGAAATACCCTACAACATTAGCAGTAAAATCTTTACCAGGGCATTACAACAAAATAAAGAAACTACTGCTTTTCACTTTGTACCAACCCTGACTAGTTGTTGTAGCCACCCACCAATACACAATCCCAACTTTCAAATATCCACCATACAACCTCACCACTACCCTGCATCTCTCAAAACTGCCTTCTATTCAGATATTTAAGTTGTGGAAGCTTCAGAGAGTGCTGAGTTTTACCAGGATGCTGTCTGGATTAGGCAGCATGTCTTATGAGGATATGTTGAACGAGCTAGAGCTTTTCTCTTTGGAGAGATTAGGAAGATGAGAGGTAATTTGATAGATGAGTATATGATAAGCAACATAAACAGAATACACAGTAAGAGATCTTCTCCACAAGGAAGTCAGAGATCTTTTCCACAGGTCAAAATTACAATATGTTTGGAGGAAAGTATGGCGGGGTGGGGGGGTGGGCAATGTCAGAGGTAGTTTGTTTTTTTATTATACAGAGTGTAATATTATACAGATTACTATACAGATTGTTACCAGAGGTGGTGGTAGGGGCAGGTACATTAGGAACATTGAAAAGACCTCTTAGATCCCTATATGAATGAAAGAAAAAGTGGAGAACTATGTGGGAGGGAAGAATTATATTGACCTTAGGTTGAAAAGGGTTGGCACATCATGGGCTGTACTGTTCTATCTTCTATATCATTTACAATTATAGTTGAAGATAAATAGAAAACAATCAGCTTTGCTTTGGAGCATGGTTTCTGTTACAGCAGTATATAACTTTGGATGCTTAGATTTAAAATAACTAGTGGTTCTGTAGATTAAATAAATCAACTTCATGCATGGTGCATGCCTAGTCCAAAGAAAATAACTACTAATAAGTTTCTGCTACCTTTGACAACATAGTACAATATAGAAGGTAGCACCTTTGAAACCATCTATCAAGGAATTTTAAGGCAATGAGATGGTGACAAGAGATAGAGTAAGAATAAAAAAGTGCCAATAGAAGTATTTTCATCAACAGAAACCTCACTCAGAACAATAACTTATGTGCAACAGGAACACTTCCAAATTGTATCAAGAAGGGGAAATTCTACTTAAGAAATCCTGCAATTAAATCTTTTCAGACTTGGTCTGGAGGTAAATTGGGCCTGGAACAGAACCAAAGCATTAAAAAGACTGAGTTATCAAGCACCCACTATCCATCAATTCCAACTAAATAAGTTGGAGTATATAAAAACCTAGCAACTTACATGTAGGTGGGCAAGATAGTAAAATCCATATTGTTACAAACAAACACTGAGAACTATGTGAAACACAGTCCAAGGGCGTACATGACTTTCACTCTAAGAGATGTCAGACAGCCTGCCTCAGTAATCTCACATTATTACACTCTAGAACAGGAGTTCCCAACCTGGGGATCACAGACCTCTCAAGTAATGTTAAAGCTGCATGGCATAAAAAAAAATTGGAAACTCCTGCTCTAGATCAAGATGTGGTCTCCACGGTCTTTAGTGTTTATCAAAGATTGAAGACATCTTGCAGGTAACTCAATGTGACCAATCCTTTAAATATACAAAACACACTACTTGAAGATGACATTTTGCACACTCAAATAACATATAACCAGTTATACAAGAGAACTACCAGACTCAAAAACAATTGCTTTCCGCAAGCAGCAAGGCTGATCCATCAACTAACCTACCCATTCACCACCACTACTTCATCCTTTCCTGTCAGTCACCTCACGTACAGACACTCTTGTGTCCTGATGAAGGGTCTCGGCCTGAAACGTCGACTGCACCTCTTCCTAGAGATGCTGCCTGGCCTGCTGCGTTCACCAGCAACTTTGATGTGTGTTGCCTGTACCTAGCGTCACTTTATGGACAATCAATCTATGTAGATGAAACTGGCTTATTTATCTATCTTATGCATTTATATTTACTGCATTTTTTTATGCTGCATTGGATCCAGAGTAACAATTATTTTGTTCCCCTTGACACATGGGTACTGGAAATGAAACTTGGAAAACTGCGAGACCTATGGCAGGGGAGCTGTGTGGCCTCAGCTGTTGCATGATCTACCCTCAAGACATAGGGTCACCTGTTGCAACTCGCAGTGTGGTGCAAAGGGTGTCCATGCTGGGTTGGGGGCTGGCCCCTCTCATCAATGCTGCTCTCCAATGTTTACTTGGTGGAAGACAAGCTGGATCGTGCTAATCTGTGGCTGCACTAGCGTGTGATGATCAGACTGCTGACAACATCCCATGCACCATCAATCTACAGAGCATGACAATCAGAGACTTGGGCTATATTATTTTTTTTCTTTGTGACTGTATGTTTACTGCTATCTTAATTATGTGTGCTATATGTGCCTTGTGCGCTGTGTGACTGTTGGTACTGTGGTTTGCATCTTGGCCGCAGAGGAATACTGCTTTGTTTAGCTGTATTCATAGGTATTCATATATGGTTAAATGGCAATTAAACTTGAACTTGAAACTTCACATCTGAAGAATCAGATTAAAACTGATTGCCTGCATCAAGTAGATAAAAGTACGCAAGAGAATTACGTTTCTGTTCACCCTGAAAGATGTGCTGATTTCTATTCCCATCAGAACCCATCCTATTGGAATAGTTTTACAGATTCAACAAGTGTACATGTACAAAATCGTATCATCTCCAGCATGACTGGAAAGTTAAGAGTGTCAGTTTAAACAGAATAACTTAGTTGGAAAGGGGAGTACGGAACAAAATCATGAAAAGCAAGGCAATGTACAAAAACATTCAGTGAAAGTTTAATGATTTGTATCAAAAGAATCTATTCTGTATGAGCTGAAATGAATTATACTGTATAAACAAAAAGGATAAAAACAAAAACAGGAAGACAACCATATTACATGTTGTGAATCACATCCCATGTAGACTTACAAGGGGTGGGCAGATTTAAAAAATAAAAGGGACGGCACAATATCTGGACTTACTCAAATAATTATTTCGGGTTTTCTGTACCTCGATGTACGATCGGCTTTTGCCTAGTGCGACAATTAAGACAAAACAACAAGCAGGGGTTAAGGAAGACAAAGTTTTGCATTCAGAACTGCCTCAACAAAGCAAATTCCGCATTTATGAGGCACTCTATCTCCCTTTTCTTCAAAGAGGGCTCTTAAATTCCCCATTTATCAGTATTGAATACTATTCAATATCATTAAACAGAAGTTTGCTGCAGACTCCAGAGTCAATGGAGCCAAAATTGATGCTAGATTCACGTTAACTTTTCTACAAGATCACATTAAAATTTTAAACCATTGTCTTGCAACATTCTGAAATGAGAGGGAAAACTTCACCATTCTCTTCTGCCATCAACTACCAGGAGGTTTGAAGTAACATTTCTAATTGCATAATCCCTTGGGAGCCTTTAATGAGGGAGACTATTATGAAACTCCAAAAATGTAATGATAGAATCTTTCTAAATTGAAACAAAATGTCATTTCTTCAATCCCAAAACAAAACACTTTGTGAAATATTCCCAAAACAAAGCAAAAAAAGCTAGAAAAGAGGACGTCAATATACAAACACTAGGAACCAATGACATTAAGCATTACTAGAGATGATGGATTCATTAAACAATGCCTAATAGTTACCCAACGTAAGACGAAATTAAAGTTTAAAATTTTAAGCTGCAATTAAAATTAAGTGTTTAAACAATTTCCTAAAAATCTACAGATTGAGTACTTTTGAAATTCCATTGTTCACAACCTGTTGTGCATTCTATCCCATCTGAATTAAACTGCCCTGATAAATTGAATTCTGCAAATGTGACTAAAATCCAATTAGGTCTTCAGTTGCACTTATTTAAACAAACATGTTTTGTTGTTAGAACAACATAAATGAAAACAAATATAGTTTTTCCCCCAAAAAAACAATTCCAAGTACTCAACTCACACCAAACACTTGAGAGAAATATGAGGAGATGTGGAAAGTGCGATATGTAGGCAAGTGGAGAAATGGTTGCATGCTACTTCTCGATTGAAGAAGAGGTCAGAGAGGAGAAAGGTTAAAAAACTTTATTCCAAGTCAAAGTGTGCAAACTAAAAAACCTCATCCAGTAATGAGAAATGAACTGCTGAAATTCCTTCAACAGACTAAGACTTTTACTGAGCTGCAAGAGATTCTGCAAATGTTGAAAATCTTAAGCAACACACACACACACACACACACACACACACACACAATGGTGGAGGAACTCAGCTGGTCAGGTAGCACTCATGAAAGGAAATGAACAGTTGATGTTTTTGGCTGAGATCCTTCACCATGATTTATTGAGTATGTCAGTGAGAAAACAAATCTCAGGGTTGTCTATGGTGACATATATGTACCTTGATAATAAATTTACTTTGAACTTTTTTGAAATTTGAAATGTCAATAGTTCATTTCCCTCCATGGATGCAGCCTGACCTGCTGAGATCCTCCAGCATTTTTTTTGTGTTGCCCATGTGTTTTACCACTGTTTTCTTGGAAGTCTCCATACACCCCACCACCACTGCTTTCCATGCCACGAAAAGGGCAGGCAACAGTCAGGTTCTATACTCCAATCAAGGGTGCATTTTAAACCAAAATGCAATTCCTACCATAGGTCAATAGGAAACACATTACTCACCCTCATATATCATAGTAATGGTCTATGTGGCATCCTTGCGATTTCCAATGTTAAATATAGGCAGTGGGACATGGAAGATGGAATGGAGACACACAGACAAGGGAAGTTTTGCAACCACCTGAATAATATTTTTAAAATAATTGCATTCAGCTATTAAATCTGTTATTCACACTTCAGCCTTGCTTCTTCTGAACCCTCAACCTGCCATGCTTGCAATACTTGTTAAATACATGCACAAACCTAACCAATTCCCATTTTTAGAGTAGTGAGTTTGTACCTTGCGAGCTTTGTACAGAGTCACTGGAGGTAAGATTCCCACTGCTGCCCTCTGCAAAGGATTGTGCTTCTTCTTTCAGGCTACTTTCTTGACCAGGCGTGTTGCTCCCCTCTGTCACTCTTGAGACCTGCTGTAAAGTTTCACTCACTAGTTGGCGGGTCTGTTCACTTACCATTGTGGCCTGAAAAGCCACAGGCTTTGGCTTAATTAGAACCTGCAAGGTATACGGAGAAACAGTTTTTGTTACCACAGATGCAGCAGCATTTGGGCACTCATCACCGATATATGAAGTTATTGGTTTTCATGGTAATGCAGCAGTTAGTGTAACACTATTAAGGTGCCAGCAATCCAGGTTCAATTCCACTGGTGTCTGTAAGGAGTTAGTACATCCTCCCCGTGACTGTGCTGGTTTCCTCCCCCATTCCAAAAATGTACAGGTTAGTAGGTTAATTGGTCACATGGGTGCAAATGGGTGGCACGGTTCATTGGGCCAGAAGCTCATGTTTCCGTGCTGTATCTATATACAGGTGTCCCCCGCTTTTCGAACATTCGCTTTACGACACCTCACTGTTACGAAAGACCTACATTGGTTACCTGTTTTCACTAACAGAAATGTGTTTTCACTGTTACGAAAAAAGGCAGCGCGTGCCTCGAGCACCCAAGCTCCTCCCCCGGAACTGCATTCTAGCCAGCATTGCTTAAACACGTGTGCTTTATGTCGATTTATTTTGAGCATCCGTTAGCAAGATGGTTTCTAAGGTATCGGAAAAGCCTAAAAGAGCTCGTAAGGGTGTTACACTTAGTGTAAAACGAGACATAATTAAGCATTTCGATTGTGGTGAACGAAGTAAGGACAAAGTGAGTTTGGCTTGTGGAAGCCTTCCACATCAGCCACAGCAGATGACAAACCTCGACCTTCGACATCGAGGCAGGCAGACACAGAAGATGACCTGCCTGCCCTGATGGAAACAGATGATGATGAGATGACACCTCAGTATCCCACTACTCCAACCCCTGACGACTCAGCCTAACACACCATCACCAGTGTGCTCGCTGTCTTCCCGATTCCAGTAAGTGATACTACACTGTACATACATTATTTCTACTTTATATAGGCTGTGTATTTTTGTGTGTTATTTGGTATGATTTGGCAGCTTTATAGCTTAAAGGATACTGGAGAGAGTGTTTCTGCCGAGAGCGCTTGCGCAGAGTGTTTCTGCCGAGAGCGCTTGCTTGAGATTTTCACTACGGTGGACAGTGTAATGATTGCAGAAAATAATTTCTACTTTATATAGGCTGTGTATTTATCATATCATTCCTGCTTTTACTATATGTTACTGTTATTTTAGGTTTTATGTGTTATTTGGCATGTTTTGGTAGGTTATTTTTTGGGTCTGCGAACGCTCACAAATTTTTCCCAAGTAAATAAATGGTAATTGCTTCTTCACCTTACGACATTCCGGTTTATGAACTGTTTCATAGGAACGCTCTACCTTCGGATGGCGGGAGAAACCTGTACTACTAAAACTCTCATGTTTGTTTGTCTGTTTGTGACCTCCAATTAGCGCAAACGGTGCATTACAGCGGCATTATTTTTAGCTAAATCGACTTAAAATGCGCGAACTTACAGAATGTAGGCAAGGTTCAGGGTTATATATTTGTTAAAAATTGCTCACTTGCCAAAATCAACAGCCCTTTCACCCAAGAGCCGATGTCAGCGATGATAGAAACTGTGACGCGACACCACGACGCATGCGCACGGCCAGCCTCAGAAGCAACTCACGATGCTCACAGTAGTGACACCAACCGGAGCAAAAGGGCAGGGCAGCTCTATTTTGAGCAGTCACATTCTGCTAATCACCATCAGCATGTGCAGGATTGGGACAGATCAAACTGAGACCCATCAATAAGAGATAATTAAATCTTATTGTAATGACATACTTCGAGACACCCATCAAACCCTTTGCTGCAGTCAAAGGACAGCAGTGACTATATCATGTCCATTTAGGAGAGCGCCAACCACATCATCAAGAGAAATCAGCATCCTGGAGGCTTTGGTGTTACTGCTTCGTATCTTCTATCCAGCATTAGGGTAAAAAAACATGGTCAGCCTAATTATGCCGTGTGGAAAGAGAAGGGGGACAATATGGTCAAGAGATGACGCCAAGCATCGTCGGGAAGCGGCAAGGAGAGGGAGAGAACAAGAATCAGATGAGGCCAGGGCCACATGACTCCAGGATCAAAGAGTCAGGCCAAAAAAGATGAGAGAAGAAGACAGAGGAGGAGAGGCATGCACGTCTCCAAAATGACAACAATTGGCATAGGAGGAGGAGAGACGAAGAGACAAAGGAGCTGAGAAATACACCTCTCCAGGATCAGAGACAAACAACAAACAGCCAAGGAGATGAAGAGACGGGGGATGAAAGGACCGCACGTCTCAGAATAACAAAAACAGGCACAGGAGGAGGAGAGAGGAAGAGACAAAGGAGCAGGGAAATGCACTTCTCCAAGATCAGAGACAAAGAATAAACAGCAGAAGAGATGAAGAGACGGCGGATGAAAGGACTGCACATCTCCAGAATGACAACAAGAGGCACAAGGATGGTAGATCAACCAGAAATGATGCCATCAAAAGTGTCCTTCGTTAAATGAGGAGGAGCTATATTTGCCTTGCTAGGCGCATTCTTCTTTAATAAACTGAGCTTTTCTTATTCAATTTCCAAAGCAAAGCAATACCAATAGCATTCAGGAAAATGTAATGTTCATTCTGGTCACATCAGACTGCACTACCCTTCTCTCAAAGGGTGCTCCAACCGGTCACCCTGTTGTCTAGTCTCTAAATAAAAATAAGTCACAAGATGTCAGGAGTGATCAAAGGAATGGTGCTTAACTTTATGTGGATAATCTAACAGATGTGGATAATCTAACAGTAAAAGGAGAAGTGTCCATCTAATATACAAACCATTTACCAAAAGTACACAAGACCATAAAGCAACATTTTACAGTAGTCCAATTGGGGTTAAATTTGCTTGCATGCCCTTTAGCCTGCTGGCCTCAGCATACATAGCTGACACTTTGTCTCCCAATAGGTGCCTGCAACCAGCCTTTTGTCCAGACATAGTTACATGGTCAACCTGAGAAGAGCTGCCCACCAATCTCTGACAACCTCCTACAAAGATGGTGGCAAAGCAAGGCATAGGTTTCACTCAGTCCCCCTCCCCATACGTTAGCTAACACTTAATCCCCACTCATTTTTTATGACAATTAAATGATGTAAAATAAGTATTGCCTGAAACAGAGCACAAGAATATATATCTAAAACCTAAATGAAAATATTAAATATTTCTGAAGGCACTTTTCATCAGCAGGTAATTTTTGCGTTTTGCTTCCCACTCACCTGCGTTTTCCCTTGCTGTCCATAGAGAATCTTCGTGGGGATGATTTTTGTAGTGGGCTGCACTGACGAACCCACCCCTTTTGGCTGAGCCACAATCATTTTAGTGATGGGCCTTGTTGCTGTGATAATTGCTGGCTTTGTCCCTGCAGGTACTGCCTGTATAGTCTTCTCACCCTGCCGGAAACAAAAGGTGGAGAGGAAAGTAATAGAGAAAAAAAAGTAAATGCTTTGAAAACTGAAGTACACAGTTAAACTTAACACCATTAGGAGTTTGAGATTTGATACGTCACTAAAAGACTCCAGCAAATTTCTACAGATGTACCTTAGAAAGTATTCTAACTGGCTACATCACCATCTGGTATGGAGGGGCCACTGCACAGGATCAAAAAAGGCTGCAGAGGATTGCAAACTCAGCCAGCTCCATCATGGGCACTAGCTTCCTCAGCATCCAGGACATCTTCAAAATGAAGCCTCAAAAAGGCATCATCCATCATTAAGGATCCTCGTCACTCAAGACATGCTCTCTTATTACTACAAGAAGGAAGGTACAGGAGCCTGAAGACACACACTCAGCATTTTAGGAATAGCTTCTACCCCTCCACCATTAGATTTCTGAATGGACAATGAACATTAGAGCATTTTGACAGGCTGCATCACTGTCTGGTAAACAGTGGGGGAAGGGGAGGTGCTACTGCACAGGATCGAAAGAAGCTTCAGAAGGTTGTAAAATCAGTCAGCTCTGTAGTATCCAAGACAACTTCAAGGAGTGATGTCTCAGAAAAGCAGCGTCTATCATTAAGAACCCCCATCACCCAGGACATTCCCTCTTCTCATTGTTACCGTCAGGAAGGAGATACAGAAGCCTTAAGGCACACACTCAGCGATTCAGGTACAGCTTCTTCCCCTCTGCCATCTGATTCCTAAATGGACATTGAACCCTTAAACACTACCTCACTCTTATTATTTCTGTTTTCGCACTACTTTCAATTTAACTATTTAATACGCATACATATATACTTACTGAAATTGATTTACTTTTTTTTCCTATATTATCGCATATTGCATTGTACTGCTGCAGCCAAGTTAACAAATATTTCGACATATGACCATGATATTAAACCTAATTCTGATTATTGGAACTTATAGTAATTTTTATGTAATGCACTGTACTATTGCCACAAAACAATAAATTTCATTACTTCAGAATAGAAGAACGTCTATTTAGAACAGAGATGACAAAGAATTTCTTTGGCCAGAGGGTCATGAATCTATGCCATTCATTACCACAAGGCTGTGGAGCCAAGTCATTGGGTATATTTAAAGCAGAGGCTGATAGGTTCTTGATTAATCAGAGTGTCAAAGGATACAGGGAGAAGGCAGGAGAATGGGGTTGAGAGGGAAAACAAATCAGCCATGATGGGATGGTGGAGCAGACTCGATGCTCTGAGTAGCCCAATTCCGCTGTACTCTATGTTCTTAAATTTTAGTGATTATGATTTTGAACAGACCTGTATGTATACTTATTGCATGTAAAGTGTCAGAATAATTTGCATTTCAACTATGGCTTAGTCAGAAAGATATACTGCAGTCTCTGACTAGGTCATAAACAATAAGTACAGTTTCCAACATACCATGAAAACCAAATCATTTCCTCCTGTACTCAGCCTTTTTGACACAAACCATCTACTAATCAAACCTGCCACAGGAGATGAGCATCAATAGCCAGGATGGCTAAGTTTATCTTCCCTTTATTTGCCCATAAACTGCAAAAACTCTCCTTAAAAAAAGAACAGACAAACACTAATGCTGATGAATTGTCAATGCACAAACCCAGCCATTACCTTCCCTAACAAAATGAACACACTTGCATTGCACCAGCTGCTCATTTCCTAGTTTTGTGGAACTTTAAAAGTTTTCTGTGACCTTCTCCAGAGTGGAGCGTGAGATTACTGTGGAGAAGCAGCATGATACTAAATGTCTGAGAGTTCAGTATGTACTTACCCCTGCATTTAACAACGTTGTGACTACATTTTTTCCTGGAATACCCTGGATCGTTGTTCCCTTCCCTGCAGTCTTCTGCACAACAATAACATTTGGCTTTGATGTCATAGAAGTCATTGGGATGGTTGTTATTTTTGTTGTTGTTCCTAATGGCAACACATTAATAAGGAATGTTACTGAAAGTAATTAGTCTAGCAAAAGAACATATTCAGTTGAATATTTATCACATTCTTCAAAGGAGGCAGGAAATTAAACACAGTTCAAAAACAAAAAAATTATAATGCAAACTACAAACACACATAAATCAAACATTATCACACTTGCACCTTAAGACATAAGAAGTACAACACAATAGGAGTAATTTCATTTTGAAAGTACATTATCAAAGTTAACAGAGTTCCAATTATTTTTTCTGGGAGCATTTTAGCCACGTGGATATTTTGTTGGAGTTATTATGTAAATGGTAGATCCAAGTCAACTAATCACTTGCAAAAAAACAAATGTGCAGGAAGACCTCAGTGGATTGAGAAGCATCTTTTTTTTGGGGGGAGGGGATGTGTTAGGAGAATGGTGATGTTTGGGGATGAAACCCTGTGTCAATCCACCAACACACACACACACACACACCCACCCTGAGGCATGTAAACTGATTATAGCCCTCTTACTGAAACTTCTACAATACAGCAGGATTCCACACTTGAACTGGGTTAAGCTCTTACAAGAGTTACAAGGTACTGATACTAGGGAAGGCAATTTTCACTCAAGACATGTCAGCAACTCTCCACCCATTCTTTCCCCCAGATGTTAACAATTTACTACGGAGATATGATGTGCAGAAACCAGAGGATTAAGACTGATACAAATAAAAATTAGATGCCAGCTTGATTGCACAGCAAAACTTCCAACAGCATTACAAAGGACAAGTTTGACTGAGGATTTGTAAGTGTATCTAGGGCAACCCAAAGTATGTTTGCTTTTTTTTAAAACTAGCCTACACTTCCACCAATTCATTCAAGTATGAGGCTAGGGTCCAGAAGAAACAGCTCCTTAATTTTAAATACAGTGCTTAGCACTGTGGAGCTGTGGACTTGGAAAAGGCTAGATGCTGCAGTTACATGATCAGCAATGAAGAAGTCCTTATGCAATCTATTAGTGCCATCCTCAATACATACAGAAGCAGAGGTGGGGTAAGGGAGAGAAATGATTATTAATTAACATTTAAATATTGTTTTGGCCAAATCCTTGCAGGATGGAGGAAATGGTGAAATATTTAACTCTGGCAGTACTACATTGTATATTTGACAATGCGACATCTTCTCTGCTAAGGCAATAACTTCAAAATAGATTCTAGTGCGAGAAAGATTACTTACTATTAGAATTCCAGACCCCAACCAAATTTCCCTGCCCTGCTGGGTCATAGTCGAATCTTCAGAAATTTTCCTAGTTAATAGCTGTACAGGTGTAAACTAACCAGACACAATGCTGCTGCTGATAATCTTTCCGCCAAGAGATGTAGCGAGTGATTTTGGTACTACAGTGATGATGCTCCCACTTGTAGTTTTCATGTAGGTGGCAGATCCTGGAGATGCGGCCATACGGGCACTGATGGTGGGATTCAATGTAGGACGTGTATAAGTAGTTTGGGTACCTGTTATACAAGAGGACACATAAATATATATAATCACACGAAGAATGTAGAACATTACAGCAGAGCACAGGGCCTTTGGGCCCACAATAGCACACCAACCTTTTAACCTACTCAAAGATCAATCTAACCCTTCCCTCCCACATAGTCCTCCATTCTTCTATCATCAATGTCTTTCTAAGAGTTTCTTAAATGCTCCTACTGTATCTGCCTTGATCACTATCCCTGACAGCACACACTGGTAGTTTTATGCTATCACTATGCATAAAACTATTTTTGGCATCCCCCTATAATTTTCTCCAATCACCTTATAGTTATGCCCTTCATGTTAGCCATTTTCACCCTAGGAAAAAGACTGGCTCTCAACTCATCTCTGCATCATACCATCGTGTATTAACCATTTCTGCCCAAGGCAAAGGCGCTAGCTAGCCACTGGATCTATGCCTTTTAGACCTCTATCGCATTAGCTCTCATCCTCCTTCACTTCAAATAGAAGTCTGAGCTCGCTGAACCATTCCTCATAAGACATGCTCTCCAATCCAAGCAGCATCCGGGTTAAATCACCTCTGTACCATCTCTAAAGCTTCCACATCCTTTCTATAATGAGGTGACCAGAACTGAACACAATACTGCAAGTGTGGTCTAACTGGAGTTTTATAGAGTTGCAGCATTACCACAAGCTCCAACAAAATTTAAAGCACAAACCAACAACATCAATCATTTTCAAATCAAAAGATCACAAACAGGATTTGGACAGTCTGTTTAATGCTGTTTTAAACCTTCTGCAACAATTACCTGTTGGTGTAGTAACCAGTTTAGTTGTCATGATAGCACCATTGCTGCTAACTACCATGATAGGTGAAGTGCTCGTACTAGACATTGTGACCGGCTTAGGCAGAATTTTACTGGGCTGCATCTGCTGCGTTATTATCTTCACACCTGCCAAAAGCACAAGCAACAACTCAGGTTGTGTGTCAGTGGTTTAGGAGCATAACACAAAATCCTTCACTATTCAATAGATTTAACAGCAACAGTTAGTATTGTATTACAACAAAGCATGGAGTACAGATACAACCAAGCTGTCTTGAAAATAATTTCACTACGTAAGACAGTAACAACTTCACCCGGCAAAGATCTGTCAGAAAAGGAAGAAATAGGATTGCTATTTCCCAAATCCATTATAGTTTAATTTAATTATTTAGAGAGACCAGACAGTACAGGCCCTTCTGGCCCAATGAGCCACACTGCACAGCAACCCATCATTTTAACCCTAGCCTAATCACAGGACAATTTACAATGACAAATTAACCTACTAATCGGTACATCTTTGAACTGTGGGCGGAAACCGGAGCACCGAGAAGAAACCCACTTGCTCATGGGGAGGATGTACAAATTATTTACAGAGGACGCTGGAACTGAACTCTGAACTCCAAGGCTCCTAAGCGGTAATAGTATCACTCTAACCACTATGCCATTGTAGTCAAATGGAAAATATAACAGGATGTGGACATTCATAAGACAAATTCCTTTTCATTTAAAAGAAATAAAGAAATATTTACATTAAAAAGGGATGATTTGCAAATACAGATTTCCCCCGTTGACTGGCAGTTTGGACTATTTTACCTTAATACTGGAATTCTGCCAGACTCAGTATACCCACAATTAAAACTTTTCAACTTCATTTGGTTCAAATGCAGCCAAGACAAAAATGAGTGTGAAGTAAAACCTCACTTTATAGGAAACTGTTAACGGCACTGATTCAAAAATAAGCTTCAAAAACTATTTCATTAAAATTCACATCGTCAGCAAAATAATGTTATGCAGTGAAGATACAAGTGTAAGGACTCGGCTTTGCTGTTGGACTTGTCGTGCTAATAACGAGTTAACCTACTGCACAAACCGATTGTGCTTTCCTCCCTTTACACCATCTTTTCTACTTGGTAATTATGTCATAAATGGAAGATGTGATGGACTCCATGGCAGCTGGAGGAAACATGAGCATGCAGGAACGATAGAACCGGATAGTTTTGTAGAACTAGCTGATCTGTTCCATATCTCCCTCTATAGGGGATTCAAAAAAATATTCCCTTGCAATGTAAAGTGTTGGGAAACTCCCCACCATTCTCTTGCCCTCTATGTAAGTGGCAGTGAGGGAAGTAAGAGAACTAAAGCAAGTGGATGAGTCTGGACCAGGGACCAGAGGTTCGAGGCCCAATGTCTGTAAGTTTAGAGAGTCCGGGGCCGAGGACTGGAGGCTCAGAGGAAGCCTGTCCTGAGGTTGGAGCCTGTTTGTGAGGGGATGGGAGGGTAGGAAAAGGACTAGTTTTGTTGCTGTCTTGTTTTGTTCTGGTGTTCTTCTTGTCACTTGTGTTGAACATTGTGGGTATGCTATGTTGGCGCCGGAACCTGAAATAGCAACACCCTCCAAGCATCATCTTGGGACCAGGGCCACGGCATGAGTGCAAAAGTATGCCCTTAATACTGAGTAAATTAGGAAAGAATAAAAGGAGCTTTACTTTCAGTTTTGCTCCTTCCCACCCCAGGTTTTCTCTTCTCCTTTTAAAGGCATGTTCTTGTACAAGGTAGTTTCATTTCAAGTATTCATCCTTTATGGAGATATCATGAAAACCTGATGATCACACACATGCACTTTCAACAAATATCTGGACAGTAATCAGAAAATGCTTATTGATGATTCTATCTTGCATATTAATCAGAGGACAATAATACAATTGTTCTGGCTTTTAGAGGTGCAGTTCATTTTGTATGAACATCACTTCCTGTACATAAACTGTATTCTGTATCATTTCCTGCGCGGGTTGATTTTGATTTGTTTTGAAGCGTACAGTGGAAACACATACATCTCCATCAACTCCTTATTTGCCTGTAAAATAGCACTATCCATGAGTCTTTGTTAATATTGGTAAACATTTGGTGGATATATTTTGAAGGAAGTATTTATGTTTAAGTTTATCCTTGCACCACAAGTTTACTCTGCGTAGTTTTGAAATGTGTGTGTGTGTATATTATCTTGGTTAACACCGGCTGTGAGAATAATTGACAGTATTAGTATATTCAGTACGATTTTATATTGAATTCAATACCTGTTTTACTTGACTTCCTACAGTTTCACAAGTAAAGAGATCTCATTAAAAAGGCTGAAGAAAGCTTCTCTCTCAGATGATTTTTGAGAAAATGTTTAACTCATTGCATAGCTGTGTACATACATATACAGAGAGGGCAGTAGAGCCATTCTGCTGCTGTAAGAATACAAAACAGTGACCAACAACTCTTGGTCTACATGAGCAGGTATCAAAAAGGACTGTGCACTTTAACTACCTAGACCATGCTCTCAGGCTGTATACCATTTACAAGCCTCAAATCCCAAGCACCTACATACAGCTTGGTCATAGTTTTGTATGATCTGAAATTGAGGGTCTAAAGATATGCAGGATGTTAATACTGTTGGGTCATTAGGAAGTACATTCAAAATCACAAAACAGGATCTATTACTTGAGCTTTAAATTATTAGCAGCATGGAGTTGTAAATGTAGACCCATGAAACTCTTGACTACAGCACCTAAACAGCTCTCAGAGTTTAAAAGACTTTAAGCAACACATTATTGTTTGTGGGAGTTAGAGGAACTCAGGTCAGGCAGGAGGAAAATGGACAGTCAATATTCAGGTCCACTGTCCATTTCTGACCATAGATGCTGCCCAACCCGCTGAGTTTCTCCAACTCCTTAGTGTTGCTGAAGATTTCTAGTATCTGCTGTTTCTTGAGTCTCCATTAAAAACCTTTAATATCTTTCTTCAGTTCATTTAGCTTTCTTCAGTTTTCCATTTGTAATTATGGGATAATTTTTGCGCCAAGTGGAAATACTTAATGAAGTCTCTGAAGGGGCAACACACTTAAAAATTTGGCACTTCATTAATAAAACTAAACTTTTCATCATTCTGAGATTGCTCATTCTAATGGGGGTGTTGAAGAACATCTAGCATTGATCTCAGCGTGATGAACTTATTGAAAACTTCAATCTTCAGAGTACAATTAAATGCCAAATTCTTCCAGAAAGTTCATATCAGGCATTCACACTATTAATTTTTAAATATAAAGAAGTGACATGATTGAAGAAAAACCTTTTCTCCAATGAATGTGACTAATGTGATAACTCTGCTAATCCACGATCTGATTGTTTAAAAACCCAGCTGATGTCACTTCTGGCTCACAGGATGAAGTTTTCATTGCTCTTTAAAAACTCACTGAAGCCCTACTTCCAGCACCACTTACAATCTCACTGGGCCCCATAAAATCGCCAGTTACCTCAAAAAAAACTAACTTAACACTACTGTGAAATAGCTAAAATAAAAAAACAAATCAATAGTATGTTGTGATTATTAATAGGAATAACATCAAAAATCCCAACAATCCACAAATCCTACACCAAAAGGCAGACAGTGCCAGATTATCAGGGTTTTATTAGTTGAATTTATAAAACAGACAAAAAAAAAGCATCCATATTATGGTTACTAATCAGCTACATCAGGCTTAGATGAAATCTTTACCACATTTTCAACCTACCCGACTCTTGCTTGATTTGAATGGTGGGTTTAACACCAGGCGAGGTCTGCGACTGCTGGGATTGCTGTTGTGGGGACTGGGAAACCTGTTGTGGCTGCTGCTGTTTGGGAAACTGGGTCAAGATCTGGGTTGGTGTTTTAGGAGACTGAAGCCTAGCTGCAGTGACTTTTACTGCAGTGCCAGATGCAGCTGTCAAAGGAGAAAAGGAGCAGTAGTTCAAAATTCAAACTAATTTACTATCAAAGTACATACGTTCAGTTTATTGCAGGTATTCACGGTTGAACAAAAGATAAAATAGATTCAATGAAAAATTACACACAAAGACGGCAAACAATGTGCAAATGACAAACTGTGCAAACACAGACAGTAATAAATAAAGAATGAATGAATGGGAGATACTGAGAACACGAGTTGTGGAGTACGACTCCACAGATTGTTCATAATTTTGTTATTAAGTCCATAATTCTGTTATATGAAGTTGTTTAATTAAAGCAGCCCTGTAGCTCATATATTGATTATTTAAAAATACTGTAACAGACACTTATCCCAAAAAAAGACATAGTCAAAGACATACTGTAGCAAGTGCAACTTTAACTTTCCAGTGAAGCATTATCACAAGAGCTAGGTTGACAAAATAACAACCCACAGCATTGTTTAAAAAGTGCTGGAAGGTTTCAGCTCAAGTGTCCTGGACGACAGGTATCAATCAGGTAACAACCCATAAATAGAGGGAGTTTATTTCTCCCAATAGAACAATCCTGTTTTCCCATATTTCAGGCTCTCATCACTGATTAAAAGTAAAGTGCTTCAGACATTCAGGAGTTATAAACGATACCACATTTTAATACCTTAAATCAAAAAGCACTATGCACAGTGCATTGTAGCTCACTTCACTAGATGCAATAGCCATCATATGGACAGGTCAATGAATGCCTACATTTCATTTCCCACCATGATAACACTAATGGGGAAAGCTAATAAAAAGCACAGGTTGAAATGCTTGTCATAACGAATGCCTAGAGACAAACATCCGGAACTGGACGCAAAGCCACGCAGTTCAATCAATAAACTATGCATCTGCTCAATAAACGACTTTCCTGTGCTGTATTGTTCTAGGTCCAAACTTCATTTTTGCTGTTTGTGGTGTCATCCCAGTACTAATAGAATCAGAATCAGGTTTAATATCACTGACACATCATGAAATTTATGTTTTGTGCCAGCAATGCAGCAAAATACGTAAAAAAACACTATAACTTAAAATAAGAAATGTACATAAAAACTAAGTTCAATTATTAGTGCAAGTAGTGAGGTAGTGCTCACTTTTGCTTACTTTTATTTGTGTATGTGAAATGACTCAAAATGAAAATTTGGAGGATATTTTTTAAATGATATATAACATGACTGCTTAAAACTAATGCAATATTTCTATTACCTTGAGCTATCGTTGACATTACAACAGAAGATGTTGACGAAATCATAGACATAGCAGTGGCAGAGGATGAAGGAGTGCTGCCGACAGTAAAGGGCGGCTGCGTGGCAGTGATGACCATTGGCTGTCGTTGTGTGGTGGTGGTAATGACAGACGTTGGCACAAGTTTGGTGACAGCTGCATAATTGTGAGACTTGGACAGAATATTGGGTACAAACGTTGAACTCGGCGATGTGGTTACAATTATCACCTGTTTTTTAAACAAATACAAAGAAAAATTATAAATCATTGAGTCATTATCCCACCTTTCATAACCTTAGGTGGTTCCAAAAATGTCTAAATAAAATTAAGTACATTTTAGAAATATAATCTCTGATTAAGCATCTATTAGAGTGATGCCTTGTATAAAGGTCTATTCTAATGAAGTTCATTATTGATTTTTATTTAGCTTATTAATAACAGCTCCAAGTGGTTAAACATTTAAAAAATATTAACAGTACTGAATCATGGGGAGGCACGGTAGCAGAGCAATTAGTGGAATGCTATAACAGCACCAGTGATCAGGGTTCAATTTCTGCTGCTGTCTATAAGGAGTTACTATGTTCTCATAACTGCATGAGTTTCCTCTGAGAGCTCTGGTTTCCTATCATATTCCATAGAAGTAAGTAAGTTGGGGGCATGCTATGTCAGAGCTGGAAGTGTGGCAACTGAGGACAGGCCCCAGCACATCCTCGGACCGTGCCTGTCGTTGACACATTTCCCTATTTCCATGAACTAGTGACAAATAAAGCTAATCTTTATTCTTATTATGAAATTCTCCAACAATCAGTTAAAAAATGAGCATTCAGTACTTAACAGGACCAAAATAAGGAAGCTTACAGGAGAGAAATAGGTGACGGTAGCTGACACTCATGCCACATTTGAATATGTTCCTGAATTGCCAGGCACAGAAGCCTCTTCACCAAGCTCTCAGAAATAGAATTGGTATAGATGAGTACATAGTGGTCAACCTGGACTTGCTGAGCTGAAGAACTTGCTTCTTGTGATATGACTATGAAACATGATTCATGTTATAAATGTCAAAGCCATTAAAAGTGTTCTACTTTTATCTGTTCATCAACAAAATGGAGATACATTCATTATACTTCCCTAATTACCTGTGATAATCAACCACAAGTCAAAAGATGGTTCAGTTAGAGAAAGGATGGCAAATTTCCATCCTTGAAGGACCAAACTTTACTTGATGCTTCTTATCCAAAAAAGACAACCTAGTAACGTCAAAGCCACTAGTTTTCTTAAATTCAAGATTTGATTTTTAATTTATTGAACTTACCTCCAAGAGGACCACAACCTTGTCGTACTGTTTGGAGGCTTGTGTGCCTCAATGACCTAGAGAGCTCTGTTGGCTGGAGACAGGGCCTTATGCTTTGGCTGTTGGTTGGGTCACCCATACCAAACAGGTTAAAGGGTAGAAGCAAGACTAAGAGTAGTTCACCATTTCTCCAGGTTCGGATGTTCAGCTCGGGGCTAACAACCTTGACTGGTCAAAAAACAATTGTTACGGAAACAGCAATGAAGAATCCTTCTATATATATAAACAGAGATGGAGGACCTTCATTGCTGCACTAAACAACAGCAGCGTAATGTGCAGTAGGATATTGAACTTAAATGCCCCATGTATTGTATTTCCAAGTGCATGATCCAGAACCTTTCAGTTTAGTTTTTTATTGATTTAGAAATACAGCAGGGAATAGGCCCTTCCAGCCTACCACTCTGCGCCACCCAGCAACCCATTGATCTAACCCTAGTTTAATGAATTTACAATGACCAATTAACCTACTAACTGTATGTCTTTGGACTATAGAAGGAAACTAGAGCACCCAGAGGAAACCCATGGGAAGAACATACAAACTTTCTTACAGAGGACCCCAGAAATGAACTTCAAACTCTGCCTCCCCAATCTGTAACAGCATCATGCTAAACACTATGATACCATGTCACCCTCACTTTGATTTTCAGGTAAGCTGCTGGACTAGTAGACAGATGCTAGAAATCAGAGATGAAAACTAAAAACTGCTGGGAAAATATCATCAGGTTAGATCACACCTGTGGAAAAAGAAAACACAACATTTCAGTACATGATCTTTCATCAGAACACAAACATTCTTGGTAGCTGACAAAGTAGGGAAGGACCAAATATCATCAACCTCTCCACCTTCTATGCTGCCAAAATTAACATGTCCTGTTAACATCAGGATTAACAGAACTTTCTCAGTTCTGAAGAAAGACACAGACCTGAAATGCTGGTTCTTTTTCTACAGATGCTGTCTGAACTGAGGAGTTTTCCAGCAGTTGATTTAATTCCATTAACTATTGTATATTACATATCCTTAGTTGGAGCATCTACAATTTAATTTGAGAATCCCTTTGAAGTTTTGTTCCCAATTCTTTTACCACTTCTCTTAAAAATATTTATTTCGAGATACAGCACAGATTAGGCCATTCCAACCCTTCAAGCTGTGCCGCCCAGCAACCCCTGACTTAACCCCAGCCTAATCACAGGACAATTTACAATGACCAATTAACCTTCTAACTGGTACATCTTTGGACTGTGGGAGGAAACTGGAGCACCCAGAGAAAATCCACGTGTTCCACAGGAAGTATGTACAAACTCCTTACAGAGGAATCTGGGACTGAACTCTGAACTTCAATGCCTCAAACTGTAATAGTGTCACACTAACAACTACGCCAATGTGACATCCATTTAGCCACGCTGAAGAAGGTTCTAAGGGAACCAGCTACACATTATTTTAAGTCAATAAGATTGAATGAGTACAGAGAAAATTTACAACTATATTGCTGTGGCTTGAGGACTTAAGTTATAGTGAAAGGTCAAATAGATCAGGACTTCATTCTCTGGAGCATAGGAGAATGAGGGTAGATTTGACACAGGTATAAAGAGTTATGAGGGGTACAGACAGGGCAAATGCAAGTAGGCTTTTTCCACCGAGGTTGGGTGAGACTAGAACTAGAGGTCATAGATTAAGGGCGAAGGGTGAAATATTTAAGGGGAACCCAAGAGGGAACTTTTTCACTAAGAGGATAGTGCAAGTATAGAACAAGTGAAGTAGTGGATGTAGATTCGATTGCAAGATATATGAGAAGTTCATATAGGTACATGTATGGAAGGGGCATGGAGAGCTATGGTCCAGCTGCAGGTTAACGGGACTGGGCAGAATAACCGTTTAGCATGGACTGAATAGGCCAAAGGGTTTGTTTCTGTGCTGTAGTGCTCTATGACTCTATGGTTTTAATCATCTATCTGGCTCATCTGTTCCACAGGACAAAGCAACATTGCACGAACCTTACCAATTATTTGCAGTACTAAAGGTAAGCAAATCCGAATTAGTTTATTATTCTCACATGTACCGAGACACGGTGAAAAGCCTGCCTTTTGAAGTTTCTGGGAGGGACTATTGAAATCTTTTGCTATAATAAAGATACTGCACAAGTGATCATTGGGTACTTGCTGTGCATAGACTTCAGAATTATTTATTAATCACGCGTGCATCCAAACACACAGTGAAATGCATCACTTGTGCTAACAACCAACACGACCTACAGATGTACTAGGGACAGCCCGCAAGTGTCTCCACACATTCTGACGCTGACACACCATGATCAGCAGAATGACACAAGCATGAACAGTAACAGCAAACCACACACACACACACCCCCACCCACCCCTCCAAACCCAGGACAGCCTGCCTCTGGGACTCCAACCTCTAATACCTAGCCTGAACTCACAGACAACAGCCCTCCAACTTTGGGACATGCCAACCTATGTAATCTTGTTAACAAGAAATAAAACATGATAAAGCTTGTCTTGCACACTATTCATAAAGAGCGAATCATTACATGGAGGTAGAACAAAGTAAAACAATAAAAACAAGTTCTACTTAAAATGGAATTCCATTGCAGTTCCATTGTTCTCTCTCATTCTTTTGAAAAAAGTTACAACCCAAGACAACTGCAAAACAGACATACCTTCTGAGTAGTTGTGTTTGTTGTTTGGGTTGTGGGCTTTGTGAAAGTTATCTTCACTGGCGACATGTGCGAGGGGATGGAGTTTGCAATGCTCTGCATGATGTTGCTCACTTTTGGGCTACTTCCAACAGGAACTGCAATGGACTTGGCAACCGGTGTGGCTGACTTGGGAACCTCTTTCAGTACCACAGGGGAAGAACTTGATGAATTTGTACGCCTGCGTTTACGAGGTTTATCATCTTCATCAGCACAGCTAACACCTGCACATTAAAGAAAGGTAAGCCCCAAAATTAATGAGCTGCAGAAGAAATCCACTGAAATTGATATATTAAGAGCTTAATTTTCCCCCAGCATGCTGAAACTGCCAGTCTATACTCAGTGGCCACTTTATTAGGAACCTCCTGTAATTTTCATGGCCTTCTGCTGCTGTAGCCCATCCATTCCAAGGTTCGATGTGTGGTCTGTTCAGAGATGCTCTTCTGCACACCACTGTTGTAATGCATGGTTATTTGAGCTATTGTCACCTTCCTGTCAGTTTGAACCAGTCTGGCCTCTCCCATTAACAAGGCACTCTTGCCCAAAGAACTGCCACCCACTGGATGTTTTCGTTTGTTCTATAAACTCTAAAGCAGAGATTCCTAACCTGGGGTCCACGACTCTTGCTTCCTGGTATTGGTCCATGGCATAAAACCCCTGGTTTAGGCTGTTGTGTGTGAAAACCCCAGGAGATCAGCAGTTTCTGAGATACTCAAAGCACACCATCTGGCACCAACAATCACTCCATGGTCAAAGTCACTTAGATCGCATGTCTTCTGCATTCTGATGGTTGGTCTGAACAACAACGGAACCTCTTGACATGACTGCATACTTTTAAGCACTGAATTGCTGCCACATGATTGGCCGATAGGATACTTATGAGCAGACGTACAGGTGTACCTAATAAAAGGGCCACTGGGTGTAGTAATATATTTTCAGTTATTCTTTGGACTGAATGTGCATTTTTCACCAACACAGGAATGCCAAATAACCTAACCATGAAGGCATCAGTATCAAATTCAACCTTCCTGCTTATACACTTCCCAAAGCAAAAGCTCAATGAATTGCAAACAGGTTTGATGACTGGCCAAAGGGTAGCAATGGTAAATTATGCTGCTACTGGCTTTTCCTGCTGCACTTAGCTAATTCTGCAGATAACAGATCAAAAACCAGGATTGCTTAGCCTGCATTGCGAATATCACAACAGACATTTGACATTTTTAATAAATCATTAGGATTGCTTTATGATTACATTATCATTTCCTTGCATTTAAGTTGCATAATCTGTGCCAAATTAAGATTCCTCTGCAGTCTTAAGCACAAAAGTCTAGACAAACACTAACACAGTACAAGTATTACATCATTGGAGAAAACACCTTTCAACTGAGACATTAAACTGAGCAACTCCTAAAAAGATCTCATGACACCCTTTCAAGGCAGAGCAGTTTACAGCCTAGAGTCAGTAGTTATCCCTCAATCAACATCTCTAAACGTGATTGCCTTGTCTTATCAGACAGTATATATGTGATTAGCAAGTCCCAAGTTCTGGAATTCAGTAAGATTCTGCATTTCGCTTTCTTCTATTAAGATGTTTTTAAAACATAGCCCTTTGATAAGCTTTCTGGTCATCTCTCTTAATTTACTCTTCCATGCTAAAACATCCATAACAGTTTACAACAATGACAGGCAGCCATTCAGCCCATCGTACTAAAGCTGGCTGTGGAGGAGCTAATGAACCGAATCTGACTGCCCAGCTCTGGCTGGCCTGATGAGTTATCATACAGAATCCCCTGAACCTATTACTGTAGCTTTGAGAATGGTGCTAATTATTTACAAACAGCACAAACTGTTGCTTTTCTATTTGTTACTTTTCTACAAGTCAGAATAAACCTACATCCTCAGTCACTCATGGTTCCTCAGGAAACTAGTCCAACCTATTGAGACCTCACAAATTACAACGTTTACCTCCAGTGTTCCCAAGAAAATCACCATAGCCAATCCTTCCTCATATAATATTTTCTGCTTTGCGACTCCTTTCAGAATCTTGTCTGGCACTATTATCTGGCTATAACGAGGACTTGGACAAACTTGAGTTATTATCTCTGGAGCAGCAGAGGCTGAAGGGTGATCTGATAGAGGTTTATAAGATTATGAGAGACATAGATACAGTAGACAGACAGTATCTCGCGAAGTTCACGAGGATGATTCTGAGGAGCGTTTGGCAGCTTTGGGCCTATAATCACTGGAATTTAGAAGAATGCAGGGAAAATCTCATTGAAACCTACTGAATGTTAAAAGAACTAGGTACGGTAGATGTGGAGAGGATGTTTCTTATGTTGGGGGTATCCAGAACTAGAGGGCACAGCCTCAAAATTGAGCGGCGACCTTTTAGAATAGTGGTCGCCAACCTTTTTAAGCCCAAGATCCCCTACCTCGGCTTTAGTGAAAGGCAAGATCTACCCACTAAATCATTTAGAGAAAAAACAACTCAGATTGTACTTCCAACTTGAGGCCTTTTATTTGGGCTAATTGTATTTGAATTACATAAAATGCTTTTGTCAAACTTTCAAATTAATTCAACCAAGAAAACATTGTAACTAGCATATCAAACAGGCCATAACGGTCTTTCTTTAAGAATATTACAATACTTCATACCTTTTGTAGTAACTTCCACTTTGAAAAAGGACCACTCGACAACTTCATGTCCAAAGGAACAACATTATCTGGGACAGCAAAACCAATGTGGCGGAGGGGCTTATACAGACATGCACAGAGAAGACCGGAAGTAAAACCCCGCAACCCCAGAAACAACCTCTGTTTACAAACAGCTTTCCATTGCGGAAGTATTGCTATATTACCATTACCCTAATTGGTATTAACTTATCTTTATAATGATCACATTACAACACTTCTCCCCCTTTAAATTCCAACATTCCTCAAATGTAAAAGAACTGGGAAACAAAAAACAGTGGTGTCATTATCTTGCGTACCTCTGAAACTTATACTAGTGTCTAGGGTTGTCAACTTTCTCACTCCCAAATAAGGGACAAAAGTAACAGTCAAATACGGGACACTTGTGTTTACCCCGAGAAAGACTACCATGACCACGAAGCCTTGCGCGGGCACCTGTGTGTGCATATGTGACGTGCGCATACGTGCGTACGCATGCATGTACGTGCCGATTTTTTTCTACAAATCCATTTTGGCTTAATCTTCCGTATTCTGATAAGTGAAACTACACTGTACACACATTATTTCTACTTCATATAGGCTGTGTATTTATCATACCATTCCTGCTTTTACTATATGTTAGTGTTATTTTAGGTTTTGTGTGTTATTTGGTATGATTTGGTAGGTTATTTTTTGGGTCTGGGAATGCTCAAAAATTTTTCCCATATAAATTAACGGTAATTGCTTCTTCGCTTTACGCCATTTCAGCTTACAAACGGTTTCATAGGAACGCTCTACCTTAGCGGGGGAAATACAGGACAAGGGCGGTCCTGTAAGGGACAAATCAATTTAGCCAATATACGGGATGTCCCGCTAATACGGGACAGTTGGCAACCCCACTAGTGTCTCAGTAACAGTTTATCAATACAAAACACCTGAAAAACGTGGCAGATTCAACATTCAGTCTAACAAAGGAAATTGTCCATTCAAATATTCAGTCTGTCAGGAGGTTTGCGAGGGCACTGTGCTGCAACAGATGAAAATTATGACATCTAAGTACAGGAGCCGTCTTACTGACAAGACACCTTATAGACTGTCTCAAACTGGCTGTCTGTAGTTATGAGCCAAATTTCAGGGAACTAGCAGAAAGTATTCAGCCCCAGTCATCGCACTGAGTGCAACAGTCAATTTTTATTCATTTATTTTTCGTGTTGAAATAGAATTAAATAATGAAACATAGAATTAAAGGTGTTGTAATGTGAGCATTATAAGAATAAGTAATACTAATTATGATAGTATGTCCAGGTTGCGGGGTTTTACTTCCGGTCTTTTCTACCGCGGTGCATGGCGGGGGAGCTACACACATGCGTACTGGGCAGAAAGAATGGAACTAAAACCCCGCAACCCGGAAACATTCTCTCTTTACAAACAGCTTTCAGCAGCGGAAGTATTGTTATATTACCACTATCCTAATTAGCATTACTTATTTTTATAATGCTCACATTACAATAGTATTTGTGTATTTATTTTTCATTTTTATCGGGATCTACTCGGAAAGTCTCAAAGATCGACCGGTTGGCGACCATTATTTTAGAACAAAGGAGGAATTTTGTTAGCCAGAAAGTAGTGAATCTGTGAATGCTCTGCCACAGACTAGGTGGAGGCCAAGTCCATGGGTATTTTTAAGGCAGAAGTTGATTGTATCCTGATCGGCCAGGCATCAAAGGACAAGGCGAGAAGGCAGGTGTATGGGATTGAGTGGGATCTAGGATTAGCCATGATGGAATGGCGGAGCAGACTCGATAGGCTGAATGGCCTAATTCTGCACCTATGTCTTATGGTCTATCCTTTTCCCAAGATTGAAATGTCTAATACCATTTAAGGTGAGAGGAGGTAGGTTCAAAGGAAGGGTATGGGGCAAGTTTTTTTTTTATTATTATTATTAAACACAGAGAGTGGCAGGTGCCTGGAATGTGCTGCCTGGGGTGGTGGTAAAGGCAGAAGCATTACAGACTTCTAACAGACATTTAGATATACCCATGAATGTGTGAAAAATGGAATGATATGGACATTGTGTAGGCAGAAAAAACTAGTTAGCCATTTGATTACTAATTTAATTGGTTTGGCACAACATTATGGGCTGAAAGGCCAGGTCCTGTGCTGTACTGGTCTATGTTCTATACTCCATTATATCCAGTAAGGTGGCAACATGAATTGTAGACAGAAGTTTATTCATTTATTGAGATACATTATGCAATTGGCTCTTCCAGCCATTCAAACCATAAGGTGTGAGAAAAAAAAGGGAATGGAGAATGATGAGGAGGAGGGAGGTGAGGATCATTTCCAGAAATTTGAGAAATTGATATTCATGCCATCAGGTTAGAGGCTACCCAGAAGGAATACAAGGTGCTGTTCCTCCAAGCTGAGTGTGGCCTCATCGCAACAGTAGAGGAGGCCATGGATAGACATATCAGAATAGGAATAGGAAGTGGAATTAAAATGGGTGGCCACTGGGAGATTCCGCTTTTTCTGGCAGACACAGCATAGGTGCTAGGCAAAGTGGTCTCCCAATCTACCTCGGGTCTCACCGATATACAGGAGGCTACACTGGGAGCAGCAGACACAGTATATGACCCAGCATCAATTTCTCGAACTTCTTGTAATGACCCCCCCCCCCCACCATTCCCTTTTCCGTCTCTCATCTTATCCCCTTGCCTGCCTTTCACCTCCCTCTGGTGCTCCTCCTCCCCCCCCCCCCCCACTTTACTTTCTTCCATGGTCTTCTGTCCTCTCCCATTAGATTCCCCCTTCTCCAGCCCTGTATCTCTTTCACCATCAACTTCCCAGCTCTTCACTCATCTCCATCCCGGTTTTACCTATCACCTTATGTCTCTCCCTCCCCTTCTCCCACCTTTTAACTCTGCTCCTCATTTTTTTTCTCCAGTCCTGCTGAAGGGTCTCGGCCCAAAATGTCAACTGTACTCTTTTCCATAGATGCTGCCTAGCCTGCTGAGATCCTCCAGCAATTTGTGCATGTTGCCTGGATTTTCGGCAACTGTAGATTTTCTCATGTTTGTGATTGAAATGCATCATTTGTGTTAACAACCAACACATCCTACAGATGTGCTGGGGCAGCTCACAAGTGTCTCCACACATTTTGGCGCTAACACAGCCTACCCACCATATTCGGCAGAACGACACAAGAACAACTAAACAATAACAACAAAAAAAAAGCCCCTATCCCACTATCCCATTCACACACACAAGTCAGGCCACCTCTGGGACTCCAACCTCTAGTACCTAGCCTGGACTCGCAGACATTGGACATGCCAACCCATGCAATCTTGTGTTTACAGCAGCTGATTTCTGTGCTCTACATTGGGCCCAAGGACAAGGCTCACATACAAAATGAGACAAAGAGCACTCACTTTTCACATACACCGTGCTTCCACTTGGCAGTACAACAACATTGGAAGCAGGACTGGCGGGTCTGGGAGATTTGACCGTTGCTACACTTCCACTGGGTATAGTTGTTGAAGCTGGTGTGGGAGTAGTACTTGTGTATGAATAACACACAATCACTAGAAAGAAAAGCAAACCACATGATTTATTTTAAACAAAAGCTCAGACATATCAAAAAAATTAAGAATGTTATTTCCACATCCTACACAACCATAAAAGCTCAGCAATGCCTCTAATTTCTGAGGAGGCTGAAGAGGACAGGACTCTGCACATGTATGCTCACGTCATTCTACAGATGCACAGTAGAGAGCATCTTAACTTGCTGTATCACTGCATGGTACAGAAACTGCACTATAAGGCAAAATCCCCCAAACGCATCACCGCCAACAGTCTACTTGCCATTAAGGACATATCTACAGAAAAGTGCCAGTAACATCATGAAGGAATCTACCCATTCTACTTATGGACGTGTGGGCACGTGGCCAAGTGGTTAAGGCATTGGACTAACGACCTGAAGGTCATGAGTTCGAGCCCCAGCCGAGGCAACGTGTTGTGTCCTTGAGCAAGGCACTTAATCACACATTGCTCTCTGACGATACTGGTGCCAAGCTGTACGGGTCATAATGCCCTTCCCTTGGACAACATTGGTGCCGTGGAGAGGGGAGGCTTACAGCATGGGCAAGAGTTGAGTGAAGACTTTCCAGGCGCAGATCCATGGTCTCGCAAGACTAACGGATGCCTTTATTACTCATGGACTCTTTGTCCCACTCACATAAGAGAGAAGGTTTCGTAGCATCCATGCCAGGACCACCAGACTCAAAAAGTTACTTTCCCCATGTAGTAAAGCCGATTAACACCTCCACCTATCAACCCACCAACTCACCTTAGAGGCAGCCATTGATCACAGGCGATCATGGGTTTGTGCCTCTGGTGGACTATGCCCCCTCCAGGGTGCAAGCCTGGGTGGAAAGATTTGAAGAATCAGCTGTTGCCCATGCAGCAGATTCCCCCTCTCCGCATCACTGATGTAGTCCAAGGGAAGGGCAAGCACTAATACAGCTTGGCACCAGAGTCGTTGCAGAGGTTGCCACAGTGAAGTTGTAAACAACATCAAGCTGTCTTAAGGATTTCAGATTTCTTCCTTGGGGTTTACCCCTAAAGCCTTTCCCATGGGTGGGTATGGCCACAAGGCAGTAGAGTTAGAAAATCAGAACTTTCCTTCTCCTAGGCAAGTTGCCACCCAAGGCTGATAAGCCCCACCTGCCCAAAGCAACTGGTTTTGAGGCGCCAGTGGTCCGCCTTTGCCAGTTCTTGTCAGTAGAAACAGTTCTGCTGGGCCTAGTAGCTAAGCCACACGTGAAGGCCAAGAGTTAGACATGGTTGTCAGAGGCTAATATGGACGCACATCATTTGGAGCCCTGGAAGTTTATCCCCACTATCACAACCCAGCTATGACAACCTTAGGAACCAACCCACCCTACTGCACCTCATACTACCGCTGTTATATCAATTCCTGTCAGTCACCTAACGTCACTTTATGGACATATAACCAAATTGTGCATACAAGCTACATTACATATTTATAATTATTGTGATTTTTTTAATAATTTATTCATCATCTTGTGTTTTTTTTGTACTGGATTGAATCCGGAGTAACAATTATTTCGTTCTCCTTTACACTTGTGTACTGGAAATAACATTAAGCAAACTCGAATCTTGAAGTCTGCCATGGTTAAAGTGTTCATTTGGTGCCACCATATGACCAAAGTCTGCATTGCAATCAGCACAGTTTTGTACATCACCCAAAAGTACAATTCACCAAGTGCAATGTCCAATCACTCAGTTTGACTGCATTGCAAGTTTTTTAAAATCAATAGAAATTTGCACCTTACTGTCTGCACTGTACTTCCTTTAAACTGTAACACTTTATTCTACATTTTGCTATTGCTTTACCCTTGTATTATCTTAATGTACCGATGTGAGGAAATTATTAAATTTAATATAGACATACAGAACGGTAGCAGGCCCTTCTGGTCCCAGTGTATGTGACAATAATAAACCAATCAATGATAAACCAATTTAATGTGTCATATCTTCAACTGCTTCCAAATCACCTCCAATCTGCAAATTAAATTTGCTGACGACACTACATTGATTGGCCTTATCTCAAACAATAATGAGGTGGCCTACAGGGAAGAAGTAATCTCTCTGACACAGTGGTGTCAGAAAAACAACCTCTCCCTCAATGTCACAAAAACAAAGGAGCTGGTTGTGGGTTACAATAGAAATGGAGACAGACTAACCCCTATTGACATCAATGGATCTAAGGTTGAGAGGGTAAACAGATTTAAGTTCCCCGGCATCCACATCACCGAGGACTTCGTGGTCTGTACACACTAGTGTGTAGTGAAAAAGGCACAACAGCGCTCTTTCACCTCAGACATTTGAGGAAGTTTGGTATGGGCCCCCAGATCCTAAGAACTTTCTACAGGGGCACAATTGAGAGCATCCTGATTGGCTGCATCACTGCCTGGTATGGAAACTGTACCTCCCTTAATCGCAGGACTCTGCAGAGAGTGGTGCGGACAGCCCAGCACATCTGTAGTTGTGAACTTCCCATGATTCAGGACATTTCAAGGACAGATGTGTAAAAAGGACCTGTAGGATCACTGGGGACCCAAGTCATCCTAACCACAATCTATTCCATCTGCTACCATCCAGGAAGCAGTAACGCAGCATAAAAGCCAGGACCACCAGGCTCTGGGACAGCTTCTTTCACCAGGCCATCAAACTGATGAACTCACACTGATCTGCGTGTACTTTATATTACATTGACTGTTCTATTTACTATAAATTACTATGATTGCACATCGCACATTTAGATGAAGGCGTAACAAAAAGACTTTTACTCCTCATGTATGTGAAAGATGTAAAAAATAAAGTCAATTCAAATGTCCAAATTCCACTGTGTTTTGTCAGTACTTTCTCCATCATTGGAATTTTTGATATTCTTGCTTGAGTGAGATAGGAAAGGGGTATGCCAATCTGAAAGGTCATGAGGACCAAGTGCAGTACGTTGAAGGAACCCACCCACTCCTTCCCCGTCCCTGCCTAGCAGACATACTGGAGAATGTTTCAGACCCCAACATCGTCAAAAATAAGAGATAATGCTCTGGTCAGTCTTGAGCACGTTTCGATCCATCTTTTGCACATTGTCACAACATCCTTAATCTACAGAGCTACACAGTGGCACTGCTAGTAATCTGCTGCCTTGCAGCATGTTGAACAGGTCAGTATTTTCAGAGTACAGGACAGGTATGTTCCAGTCAGAAGGAAAGACAAAGATGGCAAGGGAGGAGAACCTTGGGTGTCGAGAGAGGTGATGAAATTAGTTAAGAAAAAAACGGAAAAGTATGTAAAGCTAAGAAGCTAGAATTAAACAGAGACCTAGAGTATTATAAATAAGCCAGAAAAGAATTCAAGAAAATAATTAGAAAAGCCAGGAGAGGTCATGAAAAGTCCTTAGCAAGTAGGATAAAAGAGATTCCCAAGGTATTCTATAGATACATCAAGAGCAAGTGGATAACTAGGGTGAGGGTAGGATCACTCATGGATAAAGGAGGGAGCATTTGCTTGGATGCAGAGGACGTGGGTGAGGTCCTTAATGAGTACTTTACATCAGTGTTTACCAAGGAGAAGGACATGGAAGATATGGAAATCATTGTCAAGCATATTAATACACTGGGGCATTTAGAGGTAAAGGAGAAGGTAGTGCTGGGTATTAAGGTGGATAAGTCCACAGGGCCTGGTGGGATATAACCCAGGTTATTGACAGAAGAGATTGCTGGTCCTTGACCAATATCTTCATGATCTCTCTAGCCACAAGCGAGGTCCCGGAGGACTGGCGAATAGCTAATGTCATTCCATTTTCAAAAAGGGAACCAGTGATAATCCTGGAAACTACAGACCGTTAAGTCTCACATCAGTGCTGGGGAAGTTACTGGAGAAAATTCTTAGAGATATAATTTATGAGCATTTGGAAAACCGTGGCCCAATTTGGAAAGCAGTATGGCTTTGTGTGGGCTAAGTCGTGTCCTACTAACTTGATTAAGTTTCTGAAGAGGTGACGATGGTGATTGTTGAAGATAGAGCTGTGGATGCTGTCTATATGGATTTTAGTAAGGCGTTTGACAAAGTCCCTCGTGGAAGGCTCATGCAGAAGACTAAGATGCATGAGATGCATGGTGAATTGGCTGTTTGAATTCAGAACTTGCTTGACCATAGAAGACAGAAGGTAGTGGACAAAGGGACTTATTCTAGCTGGAGCTCTGTCATTTGTGGTATTTGCAGAGATCTGTACTGGGACCTCTGCTGTTTGTGATGTATATAAATGACCTGGATGAAAACATAGATGGGTGGGTTAGTAAGTTTGCAGATGATACGAAAATTGGTGGTGGTATGAATAGCTTAGAAGATTGGCAATACAGTGAGGAAAAAGATGAGTTGCAGATATGGACAGAGAAATTGCAGATGGAGTTTAACCCAGCCAAATGTGAAGTGTTGCACCTTGGTAGGTCACCTCGGTAAAGAGACAGTACTCTGTGAAGGGCAAGAACCTTTAAAGTGTTGATGAGCAGAGGGAACTTGGAGTCCAAGTTCATAGCTCCCAGAAAGTGGCTACATGGGTTGATAGGATAGTTAAGAAGGCAATGGCATGCTTGCCTTTATTAGTTGAGGCACTGAGTTCAAAAGCCAGGAAGTTATGTTGCAGCTTTATAAAGCTCTAGGAGTCTGCATCTGGAACATTGCATATAGTTCTAGTTGCTCGATTATAGTAAGGATGTTGAAGCTTTAGAGAGGATGCTGCCTGGATTAGAGGGCATGTACCATTACAAGAGGCTGGACAAACTTGGATTGTTTTCTCTGGAGCGGTGAAGGCTGAGGGGAGATCTAATGGAGGCTTCTAAGATTATGAGAGGCATAGATAGAGTAGATGACAATATCCTTTTCCCAGGGTTGAAATTTCTAATACTAGAGGGCATGCATTTTAGGAAAGAGGGAGTAGTTTTAAAAGGAGATGTGATGGGCAAGTTTTTTTTTAATACACAGAATCAGAGAATGGAAGGTGCCTAGACTGCACTGCCTGGGATGGTGGTGGTGGCAGAAACATTAGGGACTTCAGAGACGTTTAGATAGGCACATTATTGTGAGGGAATTGGAAGGATCTGGACATTGTAGAGGCAGAGGGGACTAGTTACGTTGCCCATTTGATTACTAATTTATTTAGATCGCAGAATGTTGTGCGCTGAAGTGCCTGTTCCTGTGCTGCACTGTTCTATGTTCTAAGCAAGTCTAAAGTTGAAAGAATTTATGAGAATGCTACCTGAACAATAAATCATATAGTTTGACATGAGCTAGAAGCAAAATAGAAAGACATTTATCAACAAGAGAAATGATATTGTCATTGCATTGGCCTAGGCTTGATTAGAATTCCTCCAAACTTGTCAGTATGGCAATCCACTATACCACCTAGGATACTTTCCTCTTTCTAAAAGGTAGGCCATTTCTTCCATTTAATAATTAAACGGCATTGAAAAAGCCAGTTACAATGTAGCAGAAAAAGCTCACCTTCTTTGTTACCAGTTTCAGCTGGTGATGGAAGAGTGGCATTATGGAGAGCTGCCACATTTGCTACTGCATTTGCGGTCACTGTGAATGCTGTCTGAGGAACCAGCCTGGGCATGAGGGGGACAAGTCGACGGCCTTCAATGGACCATTCAGCTGAGCTGTTAGGCCCAGACATGCTGCAGGTACAGATGAATACACAATGTTTTTGTCCAAATTACACTATTATTTTCATCTTTTACAGATCATGTACGTCAGAGGTACCAACTTCAAATTAACACCTTATTGTTGAGAAACTTCAATATGTAATGACAGACCATTGTGAACAGAACCTTAAGCTCAAAAAAAATTTTTCATTTGTTCAATGCTTTTCTTTTCCTCCTTTTAACCGAAGTTTTTTTTTGCTTTTATTTATTTCTCTTCATGGTGCTCAAATATTTTTCTTCCAAACTGCATTCCAAATAAATTTATTATCGAAGAACAATATATCCCCGAGTTAAATAAGAAAAATAACTTTTCAAGATTCAGTCACATGATTCCTTTCCAACATAAATCTTATCTCAAAACTATTTAAAAAGTGAAAACATAACCTGTAACGCCACCTTGTCAAACTTCATATTCTCTTCAGTAAAATTCATAACTCCCCATTCAGATATTTACCAGCCTGCTGATACTCTACCTGAAATGTCCACAATTCCTTCTGAGCTGCATCCTGCATCATACACTGTCCCCCCCCGCCTCCATCCCCAAGCGCATACAACACACACAGATGCTACTCAATCTGCTGAGCTCCTGCAGCTGTTTTTTTGTTGCTCCAGATTCCAGCCATCTGGAGTCTCCTGCCTCCTCGACTGATATCCTAGCTTGGCAGCCTCCAGAACACCCATACAGGCATAGGCTGATTTGTCATGGAAAATTCTGGTCAGAAACATATGAGATTCTACAGATACTGGAGGAACTCTTTCCTCTCCATAGATGCTGCCTGACTTGCCAAGTTTCTCAAGCATTCTGTGTGTGAGATTCCGATCAGTCTTTTCCCTAGTAAAAAGTTCAATGTACATTTATTATCAAAGTATGTATACATTATACAACCTTGAGATTCGTCTCCTTACAGGTAGCCACAAAACAAAGAAACCACCAAAAAGAACATTAAAGGAAGACTGTCAAACACCCAGTGGACAGAGAGAGGGAAAAAAATCATGCAAACAATAAAAGTAAGCAAACAGCATTCAGAACTGAAGTTTTATGAAAGAGAAGTAGCCAAGCATCACTGCAGCTGGAACAGGCCACAGCCTTAGTTCATCCACAAAGCCGCGTAAACGTCATGGGTACTCAAGCACCACATTCCATGCTGCCAGTTTAGCAATCCTAACAGCAGCTTTGTAAAATCTGGAAAACTTTTGCTGGTTCGTACTACCATAGAGAGGTGCATTTCACGGATATTACCCACAAATACTGAGAAAAAATTTGCATCTCTGAAGCTGAACTGCCCATGCTGCAGTGAAACCACACATTCAAGAGCAAATTGTTGACTTTCATTAAGAAAGAAAGCCAAGATCTGCATGTTTAGAATTCTCTGGAAGGCAGGGTTTGCTAAGCCTACATGTACATTCAAGACAAGGACAGTTTCCAAGGCACTGAGTAAATTAAGAAATGTTGAGACACAAATTAAAGCAGAAAATACTGGGATCACTCTGCATATAAGGCAACACCTGAACAGAGTTTAAGATTTTTCAACATTGCCCCATGTCTAATGAAAGGTCTTCAACCCAAAACAAAACAGATGGTAGTGGAATCACAATTTATCTCTGTACACAAGACAATTCACAGTCCTTTTCTGGATAATAGAAAGTGCAAAAATAATAAATATACTCCCCCTAGGACCCTCTCAAGTCCCAGTGATGTTACTGTTTAGACTTAAGATATAAAGGACTGCAAATTTCTGTAAAACCGCTCATTCATTCAAGCCAACTCCACATTTGCAAAACTTTCAGTCTCAACTAGACAGCTACTGTTGCAGTAACTGCAGGGTTCAATACAGAAAACATATTAATTTGCAGTTCTCATTGTAAACAAAATGATGATGCTATACACTGAATCGTGTAAATTTACTTTCCTCATAGAGAAACTGAGGTACTGAACAAGCAAACAGTACAAGTAAATTCTTGAATAAGTAATCACTCTGTAAACTTACTGATGTGCAATAGTCATCAGCCTTTCATCATTAACTGCCCTTCGAACTTCAGCACGGTGACGCTCTGTTGAAATGCTATTATAGAGGAAAGAAAAATCATCAGCATTCCCTGAAATTAAGGTTGTTTTGACTACTCCAGTGTTCTGGGAATGTTCTAATCTTTGTAAAGTATTATATCCAAAATTATCGTTTTTCTATTAATTCAGACAATGATTCCGGATTTCATCCTGTTCTGATTGAGAATATTGGCATTTGGTCTAGCAGTGCCCCAATTTTCCAATTTTCATTGTTCTCATCAGCCTTGGCCATTCCCAATTCTGAACGTACAAGACTGGATTATATACAATTACACACAGAAGTACACAAGTTCTATTTCCCCACCTCTGATAAACCATTCCTCTATCAATTCTTCCACCAGCTTGTCAAATTTTGATGAATCATTCTCATGAAGCAATTTAGAAAGTTCATGATGGACAATAAATGTTCTCACTCATCTCGATTTCTTTCAGATACCATCTAGATCCCTTTTCAACAGGACAACAAAACCTGCCTCCATGACTTCCCACCAAAAGTACATTCCAGATTCTAAACTTACGCTGCACGAAAAGGCTTTCGCTCACAAAACTTCAGATTGTTTTGCCAATCACTTTCATTTTATGTCTCCTGCTCTTGAACCCACTTTAGAAATAGATCACGTTACACTTAGACAGAGGGTCCCCAAACTTTTTTGCACTGCGGACTGGTTTAATATTGACAATATTCTTGCGGACTGGCCGAGGGGGGGGGGGGGGGTTGGGTGTAGGGTTACCAATGGGGTAGCAGTCAAATACGTCATGTTTACCCCGAGAAAGACTACAATGACCATGAAGCCTTGCGCGAGCACCAGTGCGCACGCATGTATATGCCAATTTTTTCCACAAATCGTTTTTGGCGATTCTGTTTTTGGGGGGGGGGGGGGGTAATCACGACCGGAATATAGGTGATAAGTGGCTAATACACTCAATTTTGTTTCTAAAAGGGGTTATCTAACGGATTTAATATTAAACACACAGCGCATACTTTCCTCGCATGAATATAGTGATAAGTCAATTATCAGCGGAGGCCAGGGGAGCTTGAAATAAGTGTTGAAGGAACTTCCAGTAGAAGTGGTAGAGGCGACTTCAATATTATCATTTAAAGAAAAATTGGATAGGTATATGGACAGGAAAGGAATGGATGGTTATGGACTGAGTGCAGGTTGGTGGGACTAGGTGAGGGTAGCGTTCAGCACAGACTAGAAGGGCAGAGATAGCCCGTTTCCGTGCTGTAATTGTTATATGGTTATATAAGTCAATAGCATCATAACAGTTTAAGTAACATTTGGATATTAAACACACAGCACATATTTTCCCCGTATGAACATATAAAATCATTGCAACACACTAATATCGCTGAATCAGTGGGAGCCCTGGGCTTGTTTCCCTGCAACAAGACGGTCCTATCGAGGGGTGATGGGAGACAGCGATACTCGAAGGGGGTTCCTTATGTCCTGTCGATTCCGCAATTTAGTTTTCATGGCATTCATTGCAGAGATATGTTGGAAATGGAAGCAACGTTTTCAGTGCTTTCGTGGCTATCTCAGGATATTCAGCCTTGACTTTGATCCAGAATGCCGGCAGAGACGTTATGTCAAACATACTTTTCAGCCTGCTGTCATTTGCAAGCTCGAGGAGTTGATCTTCTTCCCGTGCTGACATGGATGATGCGCGGGTAATGAGCTCGCGGGCGTTCAAGCTCAACAATGGGTGTGACAGGGAATGAGGAAAGGTGCAGCTGACTCATATTGTTTCATATCGCCAAATCATATCGTTTCCTCGCGGCCCGGTAGCACATGCTTTGCCGCCCGGTGGTTGGGGACCGCTAGTCTAAGGGACTTATTCCAGCCCGAAATCTGTGATTAGCGGTATTCTGCAGGGATCTGGAATGGGGCTTCTCCCGTTGAGTATGTACATAAACGACCGAGGTGAAAATGTACATGGGTGTATAAGTTTGCAGATGATGTAGAAGACTGGCGAAGAATACAGTGGGGTATAGATCAGTTGCAAGTATGGGCAGAGAAATAGCAGATGGAGTTTAATCCAACCAAATGTGAGGTGTTGCACTTTGGTAGGTCAAATGCAAAGAGACAAGACTTAACAGTGTTGATGAGCAGAGGGATCTTGGGATCTAAGTTCATAGCTCCCTGAAAGTGGCGGCACAGGTTGATTGGGTGGGTGGTTAAGAAGGTATCTGGCATGCTTGCCTTTATAACAATAATAACAACAACAACAACAACAACAACAGTAAATACTTTATTGATTCTGAGCAAGAAACTGCAAAAGATGTGCGTAGACAAATCCACTATCTCCAGAAACACACACAAAATGCTGGAACTCAGCAGGCCAGGCAGCATCTATGGAAAAGAGTACAGTTGACATTTCAGGCCAAGACCCTTCAGCAGGACTCAGCCCGAAACATCAACTGTACTCTTTTCCATAGTGTTGCCTGGCCTGCTGAGTTCCTCCAGCATTTTGGGTGTGTTGCTCGAAATCCCAGCATCTGTAGATTCTCTTGTTTGTAATTCGATCCTCTATCTCTTGGATTACTGACTACCTGACAGACAGATCCCAGTTTGCACTGCTGTCTGAGAAGGTGGTGAGTAGTACTGTCGTGATGAGGCCACAGTTAGAGTGGAGGAATAACAATTTATATTCCATTTGGGTAACCTCCAACCTGATGGCATGAACATCAATTTCTCAAACTTCTGGTAATGACCCCCACCCCTCCTCTTTCACCATTCCCTATCCCCTTTTCCCTCTCTCACCTCATCTCCTTGCCCGCCCATTACTTCCCTCTGGTGCTCTCCTCCCCTTTTCTTTCTTCCATGGCTTTCTGTCTCTTTCACCAATCAATTTACCAGCTCTTTACATCATCCCTCCTCCTCCAGGTTTCACCTAACACCTTGTGTTTCTCTCTCCACTCCCCTCCCCCCCAGTTTTTTAATCTTTCCTTAAGCTTTTTTCCTCCAGTCCTGCCGAAGGGTTTTGGCCCAAAACATCGACTGTACTCTTTTTCACAGATGCTGCCTGGCCTGCTAAGATCCACCAGCATTTTGTGTGTGTTGCTTGGACAAACTTGGGTTGTTTTTTCCGGAGTGGCAGAGGCTGAGGAGAGATCTAGTGGAGATTTTTTTTCCACAGTGGTGGCTTATAGAATGCACTGCCTAGGGTAGTGGCACAGGTAGAAGCATTAGGAACTTTTAAAGAGATGTTAGATAGGCAAATCAATGTGAGGAAAATTGAAAGATATAGGCATTGTGTGGGCAAAAGAGATTAGTTTAGTTAGCATTTGATTACTAATTTTGGTTCAGTGTAACACTGTGGGCTGAAAGGTCTGTTCCTGTGCTGTTCTATGTTGTTTAAAACAAAAGAAGCACATGGGAGATGAGAGTGAAGACCAGGGATGTCATCAATAAAAAAGAAATACACATATTAGGAAAACAGAATTTTAGGAAATGTTACAAAAAGATCATTTACCTAAGAACTTTGGCCAATTCTCCAAGAAGATCCTTTTTTTCCTTAGTAAGGTCACCTTGTGCACGGAGTGCACTGATAGCACCAGCATAAGCTTCAAGTTCTAGAAGAGAAAAAAGAGAAATCGTAAGACTGTAAAATATAGGAGCAGGATTAGACCATTTTGGCCCATCAAGCCTACTCCACCATTCCATCATGGCTATTTTATTATCTCTCTCAAACCCATTCTCCTGCCTTGTCCCTATAAACTTTGATGGCTTTACTAATCTAGAACGGATCAATCTCCGCTTTAAATATATCCAATAACTTGGGCTCCACACCATCTGTGGCAATGAATTCTACAGATTCACCATCCTCTGGTTATAGAAATTTCTCATTTCTACTCTAAAGATACAACTTTGTATTCTGAGGCTGTGCCCTCTGACCCTATATTTTCCCACTATTGGACACGTCCTCTCCATACTCACTCTATCAAGGCCCTCTCCAATGTCCGCACACCTTCCTTAGATAAAGGACCCAAAATTACTCACAATACTCTAAGAGCACTCTGACCAATACCTTATAAAGCCTCAGCATTACATTTTTGCATTTATATTCTAGTCCTCTTGAAATGAATGAATCATATTTGTAATCTACACATTTGCAGTCCAAAGAAAATTTGTTTTGTTACATCATGTTTACCAATCATCTTTCAGCCATACTTCAGATTTTTTATTCTGAAAAAAAAAACATAACTAGTCTGAATTTTTTCAAAATACAATTTATCCATGCATACATTTGAAAATGAAGGATGCTGACTGGGTATCAAATGCTTTAAAATCTCAGACCCATTTTTTTCATAGCACATGTCACAGAATACATTACAAAAACCTAAGCTTATCATTAAATACTCAGATAATTTACCATTCTGACTAAATTAAAAATCTACCAGGATTCTCATCTCCCAGCTGTTTAAGAGCTGAACATAGCAAAACATTAATTGGTCTATGTCAAATAATTACAGCATTAGTTTGATTTCAAAATAGAGTAAAACTTTGAAAAAGGATTTATTAGACACATTATCCAATTACATTTAATAAACAATTAAAATCAATCCCAATCTGCAGCTTTGGTTGGAACTATAATCTGCTTTTGAAGTTGTAAATTCCAAACAATCCAATTTGGTCTAGCAGCAGAGCAACATACCTAATGAAACAAAATTACTCACTTTGATTCAGAATATGCAAGAAATATGAAGTTGACGATGCTATTTTACAAAGTAAATGTATTCACTGCTCCAATTAATTTCCATCATTCCTTTCCTTGTCTATCCTTCCCCTGCATCTACCTTGGTCTTTATTCATGCTCCATCCACAACAGAAAATGTCAGACTGTTTAACATAAAGCATGCATTAAAGCCAAAGGCGATTATTTAATATCCAGACAAATTTACCATTGAGGATCAATGTGGGCCTAATCAGAAAAAAACTCACTATGCTTATTCTGCTTTTCTTCCCAACTTAAGGGCACTGAAGCTGACTGCAATTTGTAACAACTCACCCAATAAAGATCTATCAAGTCTGCAGATTACATGCAAATATGAAAAGGAAGGGAAAATGTGACTCCAACAAAAAAGAAGAAAATAATTCACAATGATCTACCAAGCTTTCGGAGTATTCTCTTGCATTCATCCCTGCTGAGATCCAGAAGAGTCGGCCAAACAGCAGGCATAGCGATATATGTCGTGCTACAGGGTCAGCCCAACTCTGCAACTAAATTGGAGAGTGAGATTTAATTATTCTGCAACGTAACTAGACGGCACCAACACTCAAAATGAAAATTGCCATATGATTCTGAAAATGAAATACTTAAAATTCTAAAGTACCGTACACATGAATCAGGAAGTGCCATTCATAGAAACATAGAAAACCTACAGCACAATACAGGTCCTTCAGCCCACAAAGCTGTGCCAAGCATGTTCTTACCTTAGAAATTACCTAGGGTTACCTAGAGCCCTCTATTTTTCTACGCTCCATGTATCTATCGCTTAAAACACCCTATCCTATCTGCCTCCACCACCGTCACCGGCAGCCCATTCCACGCATTCACCATTCTGGCTGACATCTCCTCTGTACCTCCCTCCAAGCACCTTAAAACTCTGCCCTCTTGTGCTAGCCATTTCAGACCTGGGAAAAAGCCTCTGACTATCCACACGATCAATGCCTCTCATCATCTTATACAACTCTATCAGGTCACCTTTCACCTTCCATTGCTCTAATGAGAAAAGGCTGAGCTCACTCAACCTATTCTCGTAAGGCATGCTCCCCAAACCGGGCAACATCCTTGTAAATCTCCTCTGCACCCTTTCTATGGTTTCCACATCTTTCCTGTAGTGAGGCGACCAGAACTGAGCACAGTACTCCATGTGGGGTCTGACCAGAGTCCTATATAGCTGCAACATTACCTCTCGGCTCCTAAACTCAATCCCATGATTGATGAAGGCCAATGCACCGTATGCCTTCTTAACCACAGAGTCAACCTGCACAGCAGCCTATGGATTCAGACCCCAAGATCCCTTTGCTCTGCCACACTGCCAAGAGCCTTACCATTAATGCTATATTCTGCCATCATATTTGACCTATCAAAATGAACCACCTCACATTTATCTGGGTTGAACTCCATCTGCCACTTCTCAGCCCACTTTTGCATCCTATCAATGTCCCACTATAACCTCTGACAGCCCTCCACACTATCCACAAAACCCCAACTTTTGTCATCAGCAAATTTACTAACCCATCTCTCCACTTCCTCATCCAGGTCATTTATAAAAACTACCAAGAGTAGGGGTCCCAGAATAGATCCCTGAGGCACACCACTGGTCACTGACCTCCATGCAGAATATGACCCATCTACAACCACTCTTTGCCTTCTGTGGGCAAGCCAGTTTTGGATCCACATAGCTATGTCTCCTTGGATCCCATGCCGCCTTACTTTCTCAATAAGCACAAAATGTAACAAAAATCCAGCCTTCAACAGTATGACAAATAACATATCAGTAAAAAGAATATGGCGTCTGTCAGTGATCTGCAATGGTGTCATAAGAAACATGAAATAGATACCAACAGCATTATTACACCTTGTCCAATGTAGGCTGAATCTTGAGAAAAACTGGAACCAAGACAGAATAAATGTGCTATTAGAAACAAAGAATGCTACTCAAAATCTGAGATAAATAGCTTGCTAAAAGGAATAACCTATAAAAACATGGGTGCCAGGCACCAGATTTGCAGCATTTGCACATTTCTTCACATTACATGCCTTCTTCAGTTAAACTGAAGACTTGGATTGTGGAGGAAAACCAGAGAAATGACAAACTGCCAATGCAACACATCTATTTGAAAGGGTGACAAAAAAGGCATGTAACCATATTAGCCCAACATCTATTATTGAAAATAACGTTAGTACATTAACAAGATAATAGTTAAGATATTTGAAAAATTGTAATCCAATCAAGAAGAGTCAGCATGGCTTCATGATAGCCAGTCAGATGTCTGACAAACCAAGAACTTTTTGATGAGAGGAATGAGTAGATGTACCATCACTGGACTTCTAGAAGGCATTCAATAAGGTGGTTCATAAAAGGACAAGTCACAAATAGTGCAAGTTGTTAGAGGCAATATATTAGAATATATTGCTTCCTGACTATTAGTCAATAGGAGGATCTTAGTCAATAGCGAACCTTAAGGATCAGTGCTGGAATTGCAACCATTTACAACATATCAATGATTTGGTGATTATCCTAACCTGGTTGCATCATGGCCTGGTACAAAAACACCAATGCCCATGAACGGAAAAGGAACAGAAAGTGGTAGATACACCCGGTCCATCACATGTAAAGCCGTTCCCACCATTAAGTGTCATGGTAGCCATGGCAGCTTAATGGTTAGTGCGATGCTATTACAGTTCGAAGCGTTCCGGAGTTCAGAGCTCAATTCCAAAGTCCGTGAGGAGCCTGTACTTCCTCCCCATAGAATGTGTGGGTTCTCCCTGGGTGCTCCAGTATTCTCCAAGAGTCCAAAGACATACTCGGTAGGTTAACTGGTCATTGTAAATTCTCCTGTGATTAGGTTAGGGTTAATCAGTGGTTGCTGGGGCTGCAGGATTTAAAGGGCCAGAATTGCACTGTATTGTTAAATTTACATGAAGTGCTGCCACAAGAAAACAGCATCCATCAAAAAACTCCACCTTTCAGGCCTGAATCGGAATCGGATTTAATACCACTAGCATGTGTCATTAAATTTCTTACACAATCTTCTCACTATGACCATCAGATAGGAGGTACAGAAGCCTTAGGTTCTACATCACCAGGTTCATGAACCATCAGGCTCCTGGACCAGCATGGATAACTTCATTCATCACTACTCTGTACTGATTCTACAATCTACAGACTAATTTTCAAGGACCCTACTAGATGCATTGTGCTGAAATCATCTCAAATCATCTACATTTCATCCAATCTAGTATTCTGTGCTCTGTATGCATCCAACATAGGACTTTAAGGTACAGGAGGATGACTAGTAAGAAGGTAGGATTGATCAGGGATAAAGAGGGAAATGTGCCTGGAGGCAGAGGAGGTGCAGTAGGTCCTTAACAAATAGTTTCAGTGTTCATCTGGGGAGGGACTTTGACAAATGCGAAGTCAGCATAAAACAGGCTAATGTTCTGGAGCTAAGTGTTGGAGCTTCTGAAAGACATTATGACAAGCAAGTCCCTGGGGCCAGATGGGATACACAGCAGGTCACTTTGTGAAGCAAGGTAAGAGACAGATGGGGCATGGACAATGATCTTTGCATCCACCCTGGCCACAGGAATAGTACCAGAAGATTGAAGGATGGTAAATCTTGTACTGTTGTTAAAAAAAATATAGACAATCCTAGGAATTACAGACCAGTGATTTTTAGATCAGTGGTAGGGAAACTATGGCAGAAAATTCTTAGAGATAGGATTTAATAGATCTCAATAGACAATAGGTGCAGGAGTAGGTCATTCAGCCCTTCGAGCCAGCACTGCCATTCACTGTGATCATGGCTGATCATCCACAATCAGTACCCTTTTCCTGCCTTCTCCCCATATCTCTTGACTCTGCTATCTTTAAGAGCTCTATGTAACTCTTTCTTGAAAGAATCCAGAGAATTAGCCTCCAATGTCTTCTGAGGCAGAGCATTCCACAGAACCACAACCCTCTGTGTGAAAAAGTTTTTCCTCAATTCCATTCTAAATGGTTTACCCCTTATTCTTAAACTGTGGCCTCTGGTTCTGGACTCCCCCAACATCGGGAACATGTCTCCTGCCTCTAGCGTGTCCAATCCCTTAATAATCTTATATGTTTCAATCAGATCCCCTCTCACCCTTCTAAACTCCAGTGTACACAACGCCAGTCGCTCCAATCTTTCAACACGAGACAGTCCCGCCATCCCGGGAATTAACCTTATGAATCTACGCTGCACTCCCTCAACAGCTAGAATGTCCTTCCACAAATTTGGAGATCAAAACTGTACACAATACTCCAGGTGTGGTCTCACCAGGGCCCTGTACAACTGCGGAAGGACCTCTTGGCTCCCATACTCAACTCCCCTTGTTATGAAGGCCAACATGCCATTAGCTTTCTCCACTGCCTGCTGTACCTGCATGCTTACTTTCAGTGACTGACGAACAAGGACACCTAGGTCTCATTGTACTATGAACATTTATGAACATTTGGAGAATCATAGTCTGATTAGGGGTAGTCAGCATAGCTTTGGGAGGGGTAGGTCATGCCTCAGGAGCCTAATTAACTTTTTTGCGAAAGTAACAAAATTTGATGAATGTAGAGTGGTGGATGTGGTGTATATTGATTTTAGTTGCCAAGGTTCCCCATGGTAGGCTCATGCAGAAGGGCATGAGGCATGGGATCAGTATTGGCTTGCCAACAGAAGACAGAGGGCAGTAGCAGATGAAGTGTCTATCTGTAGGTCATTGAAAAGTGGTGTTCCTCAGGGATCTGCTCTAGGTCACCAATATGACTTGGATGAAGAAGTACATTAGTAAGTTGGCAGATGACATGGAGGGCGGTGGTGTTGACAGAACAGAAGGTTGCTGAGGGTTACAAAGGGACATTGATAGAACACAGTTGTGCTGAGAGGTGGCAGATAGAATTCAATCCATAAAAATGTGAAGTATTTCACTTGAAGGTGGAGGTTATTTGCAGAATTCTGTGGAGCAATCTTGGCCTCCAAGACCATTGATTCCTCAAATTTACAACAGAGGTTAATAGCATTGTTAAGAAGGCATATGGTGTGTCAACCTTCTTTAGTCAGGGGACTGAGTTCAAGAGCCATGAGGTATTGCCGCAGCTCTATAAAACTCTGGTTAGACTATACTTGAGTATTGTGTTCAGGAAAGATGTAGAAGCTTTAGAGAGATTGCAGAGAGATAGAAACATAGAAAATAGGTGCAGGAGTAGGCCATTCGGCCCATCGAGCCTGCACCGCCATGTATTATGATCATGGCTGATCATCCAACTCAGAACCCTGCACCAGCCTTCCCTCCATACCCCCTGATCCCTGTAGCCACAAGGGCCATATCTAACTCCCTCTTAAATATAACCAATGAACTGGCCTCAACTGTTTCCTGTGGCAGAGAATTCCACAGATTCACCACTCTCTGTGTGAAGAAGTTTTTCCTAATCTCAGCCCTAAAAGGCTTCCCCTTTATCCTCAAACTGTGACCCCTCGTTCTGGACTTCCCCAACATCGGGAACAATCTTCCTGCATCTAGCCTGTCCAATCCCTTTAGGATTTTATACGTTTCAATCAGATCCCCCCTCAATCTTCTAAATTCCAACGAGTACAAGCCTAGTTCATCCAGTCTTTCTTCATATGAAAGTCCTGCCATCCCAGGAATCAATCTGGTGAACCTTCTTTGTACTCCCTCTATGGCAAGGATATCTTTCCTCAGATTAGGGGACCAAAACTGCACACAATACTCCAGGTGTGGTCTCAACAAGGCCTTGTACAACTGCAGTAGTACCTCCCTGCTCCTGTACTCGAATCCTCTCGCTATAAATGCCAGCATACCATTCGCCTTTTTCACCGCCTGCTGTACCTGCATGCCCACTTTCAATGACTGGTGTATAATGACACCCAGGTCTCGTTGCACCTCCCCTTTTCCTAATCGGCCACCATTCAGATAATAATCTGTTTTCCTATTTTTGCCACCAAAGTGGATAACTTCACATTTATCCACATTAAATTGCATCTGCCATGAATTTGCCCACTCACCCAACCTATCCAAGTCACCCTGCATCCTCTTAGCATCCCCCTCACAGCTAACACTGCCGCCCAGCTTCGTGTCATCCGCAAACTTGGAGATGCTGCATTTAATTCCCTCATCCAAGTCATTAATATATATTGTAAACAACTGGGATCCCAGCACTGAGCCTTGCGGTACCCCACTAGTCACTGCCTGCCATTCTGAAAAGGTCCCGTTTATTCCCACTCTTTGCTTCCTGTCTGCTAACCAATTCTCTATCCACATCAATAACTTACCCCAAATACCGTGTGCTTTAAGTTTGCACACTAATCTCCTGTGTGGGACCTTGTCAAAAGCCTTTTGAAAATCCAAATATACCACATCCACTGGTTCTCCCCTATCCACTCTACTAGTTACATCCTCTTATGAGGAAGCTACCTGGATCAGAGAACATGTCTTATAAAGAAAGGTTAAGCAACCTAGGACTTTACGCCTTGGATCACAGGATGAGAGGTGACTTGACAGAGCTGTATAAAATTATGAGAGACATGAAGTGGACAGTCAGTACCTTTTCCTCAGGGCTGCAATAGCCAAAACCGGAGGACTTCTGTTTAAGGTGAGTGGAGGAAAGTTTAAGGGAGATGTCAGTGGCCTATTTTTGTTTCTTTAACATAAAGAGTGGTGGGTGCTTGGAACACATGGCCAAGGGTTTCAAAAACTCTTCAATAGGCACATGGTTGTAAGAAAAATGGATTATGTTGGAGGAATGGGTTACACTGATCATGGACACAACAAATTCTACACATGCAAGAAACCTTGAGCAACGCATACAAAATGCTGGAGAAACTCAGCAAATCCTCAGCAAGATCAATCATGGAATGGGTTTATATTGGTCGGTACAACATTATTGACCAAGGGACTTGCAGTATACCATGGGGAAAAACCATCACAGATCAGAAGATTGCTTTATCTGATCAGGACACAAGGGCAAACTTTGAGACTCAGCTTGCTTATCACTTCAGTTCCCCACTCCCCTGTAACCTCTGTGTCTCTGACCTGTTACACTAATCAAAAGAAGACCAATGTAAACTCAGGGTAAAGCACCTCACCTTCCATCTGAGCATCTTATAGCTCTCTGGAATCAATACTGAATTCAACAATTTCAAATAAACAAGTTTCCTGCATGTGTCAAAATAGCGAGTTTTGATGTATGGTCATCCACCTTTAACATTAAATCAGATTTTCTGTCTCTACAGATGCCATCCAATCTAGAACACAGAACTCGATACACCAGTACAAGCCATGGGCCGAACACGATGCAAATCAAACTAAATTTCTTCTGCCTACCCTGGAGCCTTCCATTCCCTGCACATGTATGTGTTTACGTAAAAGCTTCTTAAACACTCCTTCAGCCATTGTAGCTACTACCACTGTATAAAAAAAAACCTTGCCTCGCACATCATGGGTCTATCACCCAGACATGGGTAAAGCCCACCAAACCATTGAGAACATCTACATAAACGCTATCACAGGAAAGCAGCATCAATCATCAAGGATCCCACCACCCAAGACTTGCTCTCTTTTGTTGTTGTCGTCAGGAAGAAAGTACAAGAGCCTTAGGGACCACACCACAGATGATATTTCAGGCTGAGACCCATCATTAGGGTCCTGATGAAGGGTCTTGGCCCGAAACATCGACTGTTTACTCTTTTCCATAGATGCTGCCTCTCCTGCCGAGTTCCACCAGCATCTTGTATGTTGCTTGAATTTCCAGCATCTGCAGACTTTTTCTTACAAGTTAAAATGAATTAAGTTTTCTCACCTTTCCAGGTTCTGATGATAGGTCAATGGCTTGAAACATTAACTGTTTTTTCCTCCACAGATTCTGTCTGACCTGAGTACGTCCAGCATTATCTGATTATACTCTAAGACGCTTTGCCTGCCAGAAAGGGTTTGGAGACCTCTTGACTACTGGTTCCGTTCATCCTCCAGCACAACAACGCGCATGCGTAATAACCAATGTTTACCTCCCGCTCGCTACGCGTCCATAGCGGCCTAGCTAAATGAACGGGGCGGAGACTTCGCTAGAGGAACCCCAGACAGCCGCCACCATCCGAACGGCGCCGCTCGTCCAGGTGAAGCCACGGCCGGTTCCAATACCCTGTCACAGAAAGGCCTTTGCCAACCTCTTGGAACATTCCAGAGGCCCGTAGCCGGAGACAGAAGCCACCTCACCTGGAGCAGTCGAGCTCGGCGCTTATCCTCCTGCAGGGCAGGGTCGTACAAACCCTCGGCATCCTTCGTTCTTTCTTCCCTCTCTCATAGGAAGGGGCTGAAGCGGTCCTCCGGTCTTTTTTCGCCGATAAAAACGGCCCGCTTCGACGCTCCCGTTGCGGCTAATGCCGCCAACAGACAGTCGGGACCTCCAGTATCCCACCGTGCACGGCTCCGGCCTCCGAAGGGGGCGGGCTCAGTGCCGAAATTCAGGCAATCAGCTGCTCGGTTCTCATTCCGTCCTCTGTGTCGGACTATGTTGTATGGGCGACTCAGCGGGTCGGGTAGCTTCTGTGGAGAGATAGCTCAGTCACAGAGCAATACACCATGAATCTAGGCCTTTCGACCCAACCTGTCCATGTAACCCCGTGGATTTCGTCAGGGTGTTCCGGTTCAGAATCAAATCAGGTTTAATATCAATGGCATATTGTGAAATGTTATTTTGTAGCAGCAGTACATAATTTTAAAACTATAATTTATATATATTTAGATATATACAGTATATATGTATGTATAGATATATATTCACATGACCTTGATACCGACAGACTAGCAGAGGGAAGAAGCGCCTTTCATCTCCTTCAGTAGGGACATATCTCCACCCTGCCACCCAATAAATATATATACATATCTGTGTGATTATAGAGAGAGACAGATAATTAAATAAAATAGTGCAAAAAGAGAGGAAAAAAAGGGGGGAAATGGTGAGATAAGGTACATGAGTTCACTGTCCATTCAGGAATCTGATGGAGGAGGGGAAGAAGCTGTTCCTGTAATGTTGAATGTGTATCTTCAGGTCCCTGTACCTCATCCTCAATGCTATCAATGAGAAGAGGGCATGTCCTGGGTGATGGGGGTCCTTAATGGTGGATGCTGCCTTTTTGAGGGATCACTTCTTCAAGATGTCCTTGGTGCTGGGGAGGCTAGTGCCCATGATGGAGCTAGTTGAGTTTGCAACTTTCTGCAGCTTTTTCTGATCCTGTGCAATGGCCCCTCCATACCAGATGATGATGAAAACAGCTCTTCATGGTACATCTGCTGAAATTTAGGACAGTCTTTGGTGACAAACTCCTAATGAAATATAGCAGCTTTGTAATTGCATCAATATGTTGGGCCCAGGATAGATCTTCAGAAATGTTAACGTTCAGGAACTTGAAACAGCTCACACTTTCCACTGACCCCTTGACGAGGACTGGTGTGTTTCCCCTTGACTTCCCCTTTCTGAAGCTCACAATTCCTTGGTCATACTGACATTCAGTGCAATGTTGTTACTGTGATACCACTCAACTGTATAATCTATATCACTCCTCATCACCACTTGAAATTGTACCAACAATGGTAAATTTACAGTTGCCAATTAAGCTGTACCTAGCCACACAGTTGTGAATGTAGAGCAGTGGGCTTAGCATGCATCCTTGAGGTGTGTTGGTGCTGATTGTGTGCGAGGAGGAGATGTTATTTCTGATCTGCACTAACTCGTCTTCCAATAGAGAAGTCAAGGCTCCCGTTGCAGTGGGTTTCCTCACACATTCCAAAGATGTAACAGTCAGGGTTAGTAAGCTGTGGGTGTGCTATGTTGGTGCCAGAAGTATGGCGACACTTGCAGGCTGCCCCCCTGCACAATCCTTGGACTGCATTGGTCAATGACACAAACGACACATTTCACTGTATTTTTCAATTTACATGCAACAATTAAAGCTAATCTTTAAGGTGTGACCTTACCAACAATATATCCAACTGCCAACATGATTGCTCAGCGGAAAACAGGCTATGTTATCTTCGAGGGCAAACTGCTGCAACGTTTATGGATTCAGGGACTTGGACAATATTTTTGTATGACTCTACTTTAGTGCAAAAGAGAAATAATATTTTAAAAAATGAGGCAGTGCTCATGGGTTCAATGTCCATTTAGGAACTGGATGACAGGGGAAGAAGCTGTTTCTGAATCACTGAGTGTGTGCCTTTAGGCTTCTGTACCTCCTTCTTGATGGTAACAGTGAGAAGAGAGCATGTCCTGGGTGACAATGGTCCTTAATAATGGATGCCGCCTTTCTGAGGCACCACTCCTTGAAGACGTCTTGAATACTCATGATGGAACTAACTAATTTTACAACTCTCTGTAGCTTCTTTTGATCCTGTGCAGACAGTGATACAGCTTGTCAGAATGCTCTCCATGGTACATCTGTAGTTTTTGACCGTCTTAGGTGACAAACCAAATCTCCTCAAACTCCTAGTGAAATATAGCCGCTGTCTCCCCTTCTTTATAGCTGCATTGATATGTTGGGACCAGATAAGATCCTCAGAGATCTTGACACGCAAGAACTTCAAATTGCCTCTCCACTTTTGATCCCCCTATAAGGATTGGTTTGTGCTCCCTCATCCTACCCTTTCTGAAATAATTTGCTTCCATTACTTCTGTGTGCAGAGGCCTGATGGACCGAAGGGTCTGTTTCAGGCTGCATGACTCAACAACTATTGTGAAACCAAGGCGAGACACTCAGCTGTGTTGTAAATATGTGGGATTCCTCATCATCATTATGTGCCCAGTTGTATGACATGGGCGATCATGGTCTTTCCATGACCATGATTGTTCTTGGCAAATTTTTCTACAGAAGTGATTTGCCATTGCCCTCTTCTGGGCTGGCTTTACAAGGCAGGTGATCCCAGCCATTATTAATACCCTTCAGAGATTGTCTGCCTGATGTCAATGGTTGCATAACCAGGACTTGCGGTATGCACTAACTGATCAAACAACCATCCACCACCTGCTCCCGTGGCTTCATGCGACTTTGATTGGGGAGCTAAACAGGTGCTACACATTGCCCAAGGGTGACCTGTAGGCTTGCGGCGGGGGTGGGGGGGGGGGGAGGAGTGCCTTATACCTCCTTTTGGTAGAGACATCTCTCCACCCCACCACCCAGGATGTGGGATTACCCTTGCAAGAAGTTTAAAGTATGTACCACAAACAGGAAGGGTTGCTTCTGAGTTTCGTGTTATTCGGTCTGTCAGAAAGTTAAATAAAAAATAACTTTGGAATTACTGGTTTGGATATCCTAAGATTCAAGGTTACTTAATGTCATTTCCAGAACACAAGTGTAAAGAAGAACAAAATAATTGTTACTCTGGATCCAATGCAGCACAAAAAAACACAATAAGATAAGGAACACAATAATAAAAAAACACATTAAATATAAATACATAAGATACTCTATATACATAGATTGATTTTATGTCCATAAAGTGAGATTAGACACAGGAGTGTCTACATAAGGTGACTCTGACAGGAAATGATAAAGTAGTGATGGTTGGGGGTGTGGAGGGATGGGCGGAGGTGTTGATCAGTACTGCTGCTTGGGGAAAGTAACTGTTTTTGAGTCTGGTGGTCTTGGTGTGGACCTCATAGCCACCTCCCTGATGGGAGTGGGACCAAGAGTCCTTGAGTAGGATGGGTGCAATCCTTCATGATGTTACTGGCACTTTTCTGGTACCCTTCTGTGTATATCTCCTTGGTGGTGGGTAGCCTGGTGCTGGTGATGTGTTGTGCAGTTTTGAGCATTGTAGAGCCTTTCTGTGCACCGCAATGCAGTTTCTGCACCTAGCAGATATGCAGCATGATAGGATGCTCTCTTGCACATCTGTAGAATGACATGAGTATAGATATGAGTAGTCCTGCTTCTTCAGCTTCCTCAGAAAGTAGAAGCGTTGGTGAGCTTTCCTGATTGTGTACAATGTGTTCTGGAATCATGAGAGATAGTGCGAGACGTGCACTCCCAGGTGTTTGAAAGTGCTCGTGACTTCTTCTGCTATGTAGCCATATCTGATCATTAGAGGAACTAAGGTGGAGTGGGTCAGCATCTTTAAATTCCTCAGTGTTATTATTTCAGAGGACCTGTCCTGGGCCCAGTACGTAAGTGCAATTGTGAAGAAAACATCCTTCTACTTCCTTAACAGTTTGCAGATGTTCGGCATGACATCTAAACATTGACAAACGTCTATAGATGTGTAGTGGAGAGTAAATTGACAGGCTGCACTTCAGCCTCGATGGAAACTCCAATGCTCTTGAATGGAAAATTCTTTAAAGAGTAGTGCATACGGTCCAGTCCATCACGGGTAAAGCTTTCTCCTCCATTGAGCACATCCACACGGAGTGCCGTTGCAGGAAAGCACCATCCATTATCAGGCTCCCCATCATCCAGAACATTCTCTCTTCTCACTGCTGCCTTCAGGAGGAAGGTACAAGAGCCTCAAGACTCACACCAACAGGTTCAGGAACAGTTATTACCTCTCAACCTTCAGGCTCTTGAACCAAAGGGGATAACTTCACTTGCCCCATCATTGAAAAGTTCCCATAACGAATAGACTCACTTTCAAGGACTCTTCATCTCATGTTCTCAGTATTTAATGCTTATTTATCTATCATTATTATTTCTTTCTTTTTGTATTTGCAGTTTGTTGTCTTCGGCACACTGGTTGAACACCCAAGTTGGCTATCTTTCATTGATTCTTTTAGGGTTATTATTCTATAGATTTATTGAGTATGCCCACAAGAAAATGAATCACAGGGTTGTCTATGGTGACATATGTGTACTTTGATAATAAATTTACTTTGAACTTTGATGTAAAGAAGGTTGTGAGTGGTTCAAGATCACCTTAACTCAATAACTATCTCCTTTAGTAAAGCAGATAGTAAAATAAAATGAACCATGAAAGCCTAGAGAGTAATTCATATACAGAAGTATAGTGTTAAGACCCAGCAACGCAGTTTATTATCGCTGACATTTACTGAGTGGCCACTTTATTAGGTACACCTGCCCATTAATCCTACTATCTAATCAGCCAATCATGTGGCAGCAACGCAATAGATAAAAGCAGGTAGAGATGGTCAAAAGGTTCAGCTCTTGTCAGACCAAACATCAGAATGGGGAAGTGACTTTGACCGTGGAATGATTGTTGGTGTCACACAGGGTGGTTTGAGTATCTCAAAAACTGCTGATCTGGGATTTTGATGTACAACAGTCTCCAGAGTTTACAGAGAATCTTCATAACTTCCGCCATCTCCCACAGGATCCCACCACCAAACATATCTTTTCCTCCCCTCCCCGCAACTTTCCAGTTTCCACAGGGATCGCTTCCTACGCAACTCCCTTGTCCACTTGCTCTCCCCACTGATCTCCCTCCTAGTACTTATCCTTGCAAGTGGAACAAGTGCCACACCTGCCTTCACACCTCCCCCCTCACTACCATTCAGGGCCCCAGCAATCCTTAAGAGTGAGGCGACACTTCACACGTGAGTCTGTTAGGGTCATCAACTGTATCCAGTGCTCCCAGAGTGGCCTCCTGTATATTGATGAGACCCAACGTAGTCTGGGAGACCACTTCTTCGAGCACCTACACTCCGTCCGCCAGAAAAGATGGGATCTCCCGTAGCAACCCATTTCAATTCTACTTCCCTTTCGCAAACCAACATGTCAGTCTATTGTCTCCCCTAACACTGTGATGAGACCACACTCAGGTTGGAGGAGCAACACCTTATATTCCATCTGAGTAGCCTCCAACCTGATGACATGAACAAAAATTTCTCAAACTTCTGGTAATTGCTCCCCCCCACCATTCCCCATTCCTGTTTCCCTCTCTCACCTTATCTCCTTGCCTGTACATCACCTCCCTCTGGTGTTCCTGCTCCTTCCCTTTCTTCCATGGTCTTCTATCATCTCCTATCACTTATCCCCTTCTCTTTCACTAATCAACTTCCCAGCACTTTACTTCACCCCTCGCCTCTCCTGGTTTCCATCTATCGCCTACCACCTTGTACTTGCTTCTCCCTTCCCCCCACCTTCTTACTCTGACTTTCTTTCCAGTCCTGATGAAGGGTCTCAGCCCAATACATCAACTCTTTACTATTTTCCTTAAATGCTGCCTGGCCTGCTGAGTTCCTCCAGCTTTTTGTATGTATTACTTTGGATTTCCAGCATCTACAGATTTTCTCATGTTTGTGTAAAACCATCCAAAGAGCAGCAGTTTTGTGGGTGAACTGCCTTGTTAATGAGAGAGGTGGTGAAGATAATAATTCAAATGTTTTCTTTCCATGGAGTATAACTGCTTTATAGACCTTCTCCCAAACCTTTGCCAATAAATCTCCTCAATGTATAGCACTAGTATAGCATCGACACTTCTCCGTGGATTGTCACCTTGTTGTGGTGGAGAAGCCTGTGTGTTCTGTGATCCCGAGAGCAATGCCGTCTGGAGCTATGCTCCTGGTAGGGTCACCCATGGCGGTAAGGTCGAGGGTGAGGTTCCTGACAAAGAACAATCCAACCAAGACCTCAACAGTGGAACAGGTGGACAAAGTTACTTCGAACTCAACGGCTGTGAAAGCGGATGAAGGCTGCAACAAATCCATCAGCTCCAATCGTCGTGGTTTCCATGCCATTGGAATCAGTTGGTTGATTTGTGAAGTGTCGTGTGCTTCTTGGAGTGCAACATCAAGTACACGTTAAACAAACACACGCACAAGTGTCTTCACTCTGTGGGCCACTTCTTCAGAACGAAGACCATCATCCTCGACCTTGAGGGATAGCCACGACGACGAGCATTGACATCATCAATTGGGAAACCAGTGCCAAGGACAGGAAACTCTGGCAAGCCATCATCTGAGAGGGAACAGCAACTTTCAAAGCCAACAGATGTGCAGAATTAGAAGAAAAGAGAAGAAAATGGAAAGAGAGGCAGCAACAACCAAAGCCCCATCTGCCATCTGGAACTACCTGTCCTGAATGCGGAAGAACTTTCAAAGCCAAGATTGGACTCATAAGCCACTTAAGAGGCCATAAGTAGATCAACAGAATGAAGTCCATCATCCTCGACCTTGAGGGATAGCCACGACGACGAGTACTGGTCTCATCACCCTTATTAATTCACTGTTTGGGGAAAATAATAAACAAGTTGATAGGGTGGTAAAAATGGCATATGACATGTTTGCCTTTATTGGTCAAGTTATTGAGTTTAAGATTCAGTACCATATACTCAATGGCCACTTTAGTAAGTACACCTGCTCATTAATGCAGATATCTAATCAGCCAATCATGTGGCAGCAACTCAATGCATAAAAGCATGCAGACATGGCCAAGAGGTTCAGTTATTCTTCAGGCCAAACATCAGAATAGGGAAGAAATGTGACTTTCATGGTAGAATGATTGTTGGTGCCAAACAGGGTGGTTTGAGTATCTCAGAAACTGCTGATCACTTGGGATTTTCACACACAGCCACCTCTAGAATTTGATTAACAATGAGCTACCAACTTCCATTGTGTGTTTATTGTTACAATTTGTTCGGGCCAGAGGAGCAGGACGGGCTGATGTTCAGCTCGCTGCTCCACGAGGTTTACTCATCTCCGCACTGATCTGAGTCTGTGCCTTGCAACTAACAGGCTCCTGGATCGGTTGCAGTGATAACTGGCTTTGTGGTTGTGGACTTACTTTAGTTCTGCATGTTAGTTGCTTACTTTCATCGTTTGATCAATTAGTTTGTTTTCTGTATACTGAGTGTTTGACGGTCTTTTTATAATGGGTTCTATTGGATTGTATATCTCAAGGTTATATATAGTATATATACTTTGATAATAACTGTACTTTCAACTTTGAAATTAAGTTAATATAATTTTGAAATTATGCTAACATCTTGAAATCTTTGTTAATATAATTGTGTAACACTCTAAAATTAATTATGTTAATAAATATAATCCTTACATTTTCAAAATAATAAATGCACCTTTACTTTGAAATACTTTAGAGCTTCAAATGTGTTTACATTGTCAGCATTTCAAGTTATAACACTAACAAGTTGTAACAATAAACGTGGAATGGAAGTTGGTAGCTCATTGTTAATCAACCGCAAGTCCACTGAATGCAGACATGATCTAGCCAAAACCTTTTTTTCTGCCATTGTGCCTGTCAAATTTTTTTCACTGCAACACTCACAACACGCTGGAGGAACTCAGCAGGTCAGGCAGCATCAGTGGAAAAGATCGGATGAAGGGTTCCGGGCCGGAACGTCGACCGATCTTTTCCACTGATGCTGCCCGACCTGCTGAGTTCCTCCAGCGTGTTGTGAGTGTTGCTTTGACCCCAGCATCTGCAGATTATTTTGTGTTTAAGATTTTTTTCACTACCTGACATTGGAGAGAGGAAGTGTTGCACAGGTCAGGAGAAGAGTTTAAAAAAAGAGTGTTCGTGGGGCGTGTTGTATTAGTGGCGGATCAATCGATTCGCAGAGAGCGAGGGCTTCGCACAGGTTGGGGAGAAGAGTTCAAAAAAGGAGTGTTTCATGGGGCTCAGCACATTAGTGGCAGAACAATCAATTTGTGTTTCATTAGCAGGAGCAAATAAAAGTAAAGCAGTGTCAAAGCAGAGCGGCCATTGTGTGAGTGGACCAGTGTAGGAGGCTTTGGCAAGGAGGCACAGGTAAGTAACAGGTAAGGTTTTTAATATAAAGTCACTAAATCACAGCTAATTAAATAAAGTAGGGATGATGCAGGATCAGGTGACGTGCTGTAGCTGCATGATGTGGCAGCTGGTGGACCCCAAAGTGTTTCCTGGTGACCACATCTGCAGCAAGTGTTGGCTACTCAAGCAACTCAGGCTCAAAGTTGATGACATGGAAACAAATAATGTGGCACATCAGGGAGGGGAGAGTTACCTGGTTTCTTTGTTTCAGGAGGTTGTCTCACCTACTAGATTAGCTGCCTCAAATTTGGTCTGTGATCAGGGACAAGAGGGTGTGACTGCGAGTGAGGTGGGTAGTGGGGTCCAAGAGACAGTGCTGGAGGAGCTTCAGCCCCTAAGCTTGTCCAACAGGTCTGAGATTCCTGCTCCCTGTGTGGATGAGAGTGAGGGCTATAGGAAGGATGAGCAACCTAACCATGGCAACATCGTTCAGGGAGCCATTCAGGAGGGGAGAGAGAAGAGAAATGTAGTGGTAATTGGGGATAGAGCATCCTGAAGGCTGTGTTGCCTGCCTGGTGCCCAGGTTTGGGACATCTTATCTGACCTGGAGAGGAATTTGCAGAGGGAGGGGAAAGATTCAGTTGCCATGATCCATGTGGATACCAACAACATAGGTAGAACAAGGAAAGAGGTTCTTCTGAGGAAATTTGAGCAGTTGGGACTAGATTAAAAAGCAGAACCAAAATGGTGGTCCTCTTTGGATTACTACCGGAGCCACATGCTAATTGGCATAGGGTCAATAAGATTAGAGAGTTAAATGCATGGCTCAAGGTTTAGTGTGGGAGAAGTGGGTTTGAATTCATGGCACCAGTATTGAGGAAGAAAGGATCTGCACCAATGGGATGGGCTCCATCTGAACCATGATGGGACCTGGATCCTAGTGAATTGCATAACTAGGACTGTAGACAGAACTTTAAACTAAATAGTAGGGGAGTGGGTTCATCAGATTGGAGAAGTATGGATAAAGAAAAAAGAAAAGCATGGATAAAGATAAAGAAAAAGCAAAAGCTAAAAAGAGAAAAGTAAGAGTGGAGTAAAGAAAAGTCAAGTGAAAAAGAGTAAAAGGTTACAAGATTTTAAAAGCACAATGAGTGTAAGGGCACTTTATTTGAATGCCCATCGTGTTCAAAACAAGGTCAGTGAACTTGTGACCCAAATCGCAAGTATGATTTAGTGGCCGTTACAGAGGTGTGGTCACAGGGTGGAGAGGATTGGGAATTAAATATCCAAGGATATCAGGTAATAGGGAAGGATAGGCAGGAAGGGAAGGATAGGCAGGAAGGTAAGGGAGGTGGCGTAGCGCTCTTAATTAAAGACGAGATCAAGGTGATAGTGAGAGATGATATAAGATCTAAGGAGCAGAATGCCAAATCCATCTGGTTAGCGTTAGAAGTAGTAAAGGGAAAAAATCACTGGTGGGGTTTGTCTATCAGCCGCCGAATAATAACATTTCAGTGGCACAGGCAATAAATAAAGAAATTTCTGGGGCATGTAAGAATAGAACATTTATCATGGGGCACTTTAACTTGCATACAGATTGGATAAATCAAGTTGATCGAGGCCGTCTTGAGGAGAACTTCATAGAATGCATCCATGATGGCTTTCTTGAACAACATGTTACTGAAACTACAAGGGAACATGCTTAGATCTGGTCCTGTGCAAAGAGACAGGTAAAATTAGTAATCTTGTAGTTAGGGACCCTCTTGGAAAAAGTGATCACAGTATGATTGAGTTTCTCATACAAAAGGAGGGTGCAATAGTTCATCGAAAACCAGTGTAATATGCCTAAACAATGGAGACTACAATATGATGAGGGATTATTTGGCTAGGGTAGACTGGGAACACAGGCTATATGGTGGGACGATTGAGGAACAGTGGAGGACTTACAAAGAGATTTTTCATGGTGCTGAACAAATGTACGTTCCAGTTAAAAGCAAGGACAGTAAGTTTGGGGAGGCCAGCCTTGGATAACTAAGGAAATAAAAAAAAAGGCATCAAGCTAAAATCTCGTGCATACAAAGTCACCAAGAGTAGAGGGAAACTGGATGATTGGGAAAACTTTAAAAAGCAACAAAGAACCACTAAGTGAGCAATAAAGAAAGGGAAGCTAGATTATGAAAATAAACTAGCACAAAATATAAAAACAGATTGTAAAAGTTTTAATAATTATATAAAGCAGAAAGGTGACTAAAAGTGAACATAGGCCCCTTGGAGGACGAGAAGGGGAAAATGACATTGGGTAATGAGGAAAAGGAAGAGGGTTTGCATGACTATTTTGTGTAGGTCTTCACAGTGGAGGACATGTCTAACATGCCAAAGGGAGATGTTATGGATGTGAAGGGAGGTGAGGACCACAATACAATATCTATCACTAAAGAGGTAGTGCTGAGCAAACTTGTGGGTCTGAAGGTAGGTAAGTCTTCTGGTCCTGATGGAATGCATCCCGTGGTACTGAAAGAAATGGCAGAAGTTATAATAGAGGCTTTGGTGATAATTTACCAAAATTCCCTGGACTCTGGGCAGGTCCCGGAGGATTGGGAGGCGGTGAATGTCACGCCATTGTTCAAAACATATGTAGGCAAAAGGCAGGTAACTATAGGCTGGTTAGTTTAACATCTGTAGTTGGGAAAATGCTTGAAGCCATCACTAAAGAAGAAATAGCGAGGCATCTGGAAAGAAACGGATCCATCAGGCAGATGCAGCATGGATTCCTGTTTGACAAATTTACTGGAGTTCTTAAAGGATGTAACAAGAGCAGAGTATAGAGAGGAACAGATGGACATTATTTACTTGGAATTTCAGAAGGTGCTCGATAAGGTGCTGCATAAAAGACTTATTCATAAGTTAAGGATGCATAGAGTTGGGGTGATATATTAGCATAGATAGAGGATTGCTTCACTAATAGAAGAGAATTGGGGTACATGGGTGCTACTCTGGTTGGAAATCAGTGAGTGGGGTGCCACAGGGGTCGGTGCTGGGCCTGCAACTGTTCATGATATACATTAACGATCTAGAAGAGGGGACAGAGTGTAGTTTGCTGATGGTACTAAACTAAGTGGAGAAGCAAATTGTGCAGAAGGTACAGAGAGTCTGCAGAGAGAGAGAGAGATAGGTTGATAGGTTAAGTGAGTGGGGCAAGGGTCTGGCAGATGGAGTACAATATTGGTAAATGCAACGTCATCCACTTTGGAAGGAAAAATGAAAGAGCAGATTATTATTTAAATGGTAAAAAATTGCTGCTTGCTACTGTGTAGAGGGACTTGGGAGTGCTTGTGCATGAATCACAAAAGGTTGGTTTGCAGGTGCAGCAGGCTATTAATAGGCAAATGGGCTGTTGGCCTTCATTGCGGGAAGGATTGAATTTACGAGCAGGGAAGTTATGCTGCAACTGTACAGAGTACTGGTGAGGCCGCACCTGGAGTACTGCATGCAGTTCTGGTCTCCTTAATCAAGGAAGGATATACTGGCGTTGGAGGCAGTGCAGAGGAGGTTCACCAGGTTGGTTCCAGAAATGAGGGGGTTAGACTATGAGGAGAGATTGAGTTGCCTGGGACTATACTCGCTGGAATTCAGAAGAATGACAGGAGGTCTTATAGAAACATAAAATTATGAAAGGGATAGATAAGATAGAAGTAGGAAAGTTGTTTCCACTGGTAGGTGAGAATAGAACTAGGGGACATAGACGCAAGATTTGGGGGAGTAGATTTTGACGGAGATGAGGAGGAACTTCTTTTCCCAGAGACTGGTGAATCTGTGGAATTCTTTGTCCAATAAAACAGTAGAGGCTACCCCAGTAAATATATTTTTAACACCCTGGGAAAGGTTTCACTGCTAATGTAATGGTCTTTCTGTAGAAGCAGTGTTTGGGTTATGGTCAGAGATAACGGGTGCTTTGGAATGTGAGCCGTCCAATGATTGGGGGGTGTTTTCGTGCCATGTGCCTGACACTAGGGTGATCTGAGTCTTTTGTTCAGGGGGAGATGAAGAGAGAAGATGCCGGAGTGGAGCCATGATCTGACGAAGGCTGGGAAGATTGAAGGAGGATCGGCGAAGAGGAAACCGTGAGCTCCAACTTGTTTTTCTTCACTAACCCTGTAGTCAGATTAAGACTTATAACACTAAATCGTTTAATTGTATGTGGTGTGCTGTCTGTTATTTTGTGGTACTGATTTGTAACAGGGTAACACATCATGTAGCATCCACACAAACAGGGAGCGTTTGGCAATCTCGCCCTTTTGGCATTACATAGAGATAGTCTTCCCTAGACTTACACAGCCGACAGAACCTAAGGTTTACATATTTGAGACAAGGTTGTGTAGATTTTTGCATAGTAGGGAAATTAAGGGTTATGGAGAAAAGGCAGGAAGATGGAGATGAGTCCATGGCCAGATCAGCCATGAGCTTACTGAATGGTGGAGCAGGCTCCACAGGCCAGATGGCCTACTCCCGCTCCTATTTCTTATGTTCTTATGTACTTGTGTTGTGAGCTGTGGTTTGTGTTTGATGTGTACATTTCAAAAACACACTTAAAGTGCTGCATTGTTTTCAGGCCGTATAAAAATTTCCTGCTCAGAGGAATAGTTGGTCCACACAGCTGTAAGAAAAGAAGGAATGTTGGCAGTAGAACAGAGAGATTAGGGAATGCAGATCCATAAGTTTTTGAAAGTGGCATCACATATAGATAGGGTCATAAAGAAAGCTTTTGGCACGTTGGTCTTCATAAATCAAAGTAATGAGGACAAGGGTTGGCATGTTTTGTTGATGTTTTATAAGAAGTTGGTGAGGCCTAATTTGGAGTATGGAGTGCAGTTTTGGTCACTTATCTACAGGAAAGATTTCAGCAACATTTAAAGAATGCAGAAAACATTTACAAGGATGTTCCCAGGATTTGAGGATCCAAGTTATAACATATAACCATAAGGTATTGGAGCAGAATTAGGCCATTTGGCCCATCAGCTCTGCTCTGCCATTTCAGCAAGGCTGATGCAATTTTCCTCTCAGCTTCAATCTTCTGCCCTCTCTCCATATCCCTTCATGCCCTGGCCAATCAAGACCCGATCAACCTCGGCCTCCACAGCTGCCTGTGGTAAAGAATTCCTCAGATTAACCACTCTCTGGCTAAAGAAATTCCTCCTTCATCTCCATTCTAGAAGAACACCCTTCTATTCTGAGGCTGTGCCCTTTGGTCTTGGACTCTCCCATCATAGGAAACATCCTCTCCACATCCACTGTATCAAGGCTTTTCACCATTCTATACATTTCAATTAGGTCACCCCTCTGCTTCTGAATTCTAGTAAATACAGGCTCAGAGCTCTTCATAGGACAAGCCATTCCATCCTGGAATCATTTTCATGAATCTCCTTTGAACCCTCTCCATTTTCAGCACATCCTTTCTAAGATAAGGGGCCCAAACCTGCTCACAATACTCCAAGTGAGTCATCACCGGTGTAGACATCCCACCTCTCCCGGAAGTTCCGGGAGTCTCCCACATATTGATAGTGGCTCCCTGACGCCCGGAAATTATATACAATATCCCGGAAATAGATTTTTTTGAGAGGGAGAGGGAGAGCGAGCATCCTGATTGGTCTCTCTTCGTGCTAACGGTGGTCCCCAACCACCGGACCGCGAGGAAATGATATGATTTGGCGATATGAGTCAGCTGTACCTTTCCTCATTCCCTGTCACTCACTGTTGAACTTGAACGCACGCGAGGTCATTACCCGCGCGTCATCTATGTCAGCGCGGGAAGACCAACTCCTTGAGCTTGCAAATGACGGCGGGCTGAAAAGTATGTTTGACATAACATCTCTGCCGGCATTCTGGATCAAAGTCAAAGCTGAATATCCTGAGATAGTCACGAAAGCACTGAAAACGTTGCTTCCATTTCCAACATCATATCGCTGTGAAGCGGGGTTTCCTGCAATGAATGCAACGAAAACTAAATTGCAGAATAGACTGGACACAAGGAACCCCCTTCGAGTATCGCTGTCTCCCATCACCCCTCGATGGCACCATCTTGTTGCAGGAAAATAAGCCCAGGGCTCCCACTGATTCAGCGATATTGGTGTGTTGCAATGATTTTATATATTCATACGGGGAAAATATGTGCTGTGTGCTTAATATCCAAATGTTACTTAAAATGTTATGATGCTATTGACTTATAGTTGACGTATCACCAATATTCCGGTCGTGGTTAACACCCCGGCTCCCGATCGGCTGGTCTGCAAGAATATTGTCAATATTAAACTGGTCTGCGGTGCAAAAAAGGTTGGGGACCCCAGCTAAGAAGACGTATCAGTTTTCTCTGTGGGCAGGCTTTACAGTCGACCTCAAAAATAATGACAGTGTTGCTCGCTGCACTGTTTGCAACAGTGACTTTTCTATTGCCCATGGTGGATTAAAATGTAAAAGACATGTTAAAGTGAGATTAACAGGTGTCATTCATTCATTAGCATAGCTAACGTCATTTAAACTAGCTGGCTGGCTGCTAAGGAGCTATGCTATTGATGTCCTACGTGATGAGGCCAAACTCCCAGTAGACTTGCTGAAAGTTGTAATAGAGTAAACATGATAATATAATACAATATAAGTACATATTTTAATGCCACATTTTCTGCATATACCCAACTTGGTTTACAGATTAGACAAAATCACTAAACAAAGTATTACATACACCCTTGGAGGTCGACGGTGGGGTGGGGGGAATGGGGTTGCGGGGGGTGGGGGTGCTACCTCCCTGAAATGAGTTTTTGCAGGGTGGGATGTCTGCCAGTGCTTTATAAAGTTTCCAACATTACATCCTTTATTTTATATTCCAGTCCTCTTGAAATGAATGCTATCATTGCACTTGCCTTCCTCACCACAGACTCAAACTGCAAGTTAAATTTAGGGAATCCTGTACAAGGGCTCCCAAGTCCCCTTGCACCTCAGTTTTTTTGTATTTACTCTCCATTTAGAAAATGGTAAGCCCTTCCATTTCTTCTACCAAAGTGCATGACCATACACTTCCCGACGTTGTATTCCATCTGCTATTTCCTCGCCATTCTCCTAATCTGTCAAAGTCCTCCTGTAGCCTCTTTACTTCCTCAAAACTACCTGTCCCTCCAACTATCTTCATATCATCTGCAAAAATTTGCAACGGAGCCATCAATTCCATCATCCAAATCATTGACATAGAATGTAAGAAGAATTGACCCCAACACAGACCCCTGTGGAACACTACCATGAGGAAATCTGCAGATGCTGGAATTTCAAGCAACACACATAAAAAATGCTGGTGAACGCAGCAGGCCAGGCAGCATCTATAGGAAGAGGTACAGTCGACATTTCAGGCCGAGACCCTTCGTCAGGACTAACTGAAAGAAGAGATAGTAAGAGATTTGAAAGTGGGAGGGGGAGGGGGAGATCCAAAATGACAGGAGAAGACAGGAGGGGGAGGGATGGAGCCAAGAGCTGGACAGGTGATTGGCAAAAGGGATATGAAAGGATCATAGGGAGAAAGAAAGGGGGAGGGGGGAAGCCCAGAGGATGGGCAAGGAGTATAGTGAGAGGCACAGACGGAGAAAAGGAAGAGAGAAAAAAAAATTAATAATAATAATACATAAATAAATAACAGATGGGGTACGAAGGGGAGGTGGGGCATTAACGGAAGTTAGAGAAGTCAATGTTCATGCCATCAGGTTGGAGGCTACCCAGACGGAATATAAGGTGTTGTTCCTCCAACCTGAGTGTGGCTTCATCTTGACAGTAGAGGAGGCCGTGGATAGACATATCAGAATGGGAATGGGATGTGGAATTAAAATGTGTGGCCACTGGGAGATCTTGCTTTCTCTAGTGGACGGAGCGTAGGTGTTCAGCGAAATGGTCTCCCAGCCTGCGTCAGGTTTCGCCAGTATATAGAAGGCCACATCCGGAGCACCGGACGCAGAATATCACCTCAGCCGACTCACAGGTGAAGTGTCGCCTCACCTGGAAGGACTGTCTGGGGCCCTGAATGGTAGTGAGGGAGGAAGTGTAAGGGCATGTGTAGCACTTGTTCTGCTTACAAGGACAAGTGCCGGGAGGGAGATCGGTGGGAAGGGATGGGGGGGGGAACGAATGGACAAGGGAGTCGCGTAGGGAGCAATCCCTGCGGAAAGCCGGGGGGGGGGGGGGGGGAAGATGTGCTTAGTGGTGGGATCCCATTGGAGGTGGCGGAAGTTACGGAGAGTTACATGTTGGACCCGGAGGCTGGTGGGGTGGTAGGTGAGGACAAAGGGAAACCTATTCCTAGTGGGGTGGTGAGAGGATGGGGTGAGAGCAGATGTGTGTGAAATAGGAGAGATGCGTTTGAGAGCAGAGTTGATGGTGGAGGAAGGGAAGCCCCTTTCTTTAAAAAAGGAGGACATCTCCTTCGTTCTGAAATGAAAAGCCTCATCCTGAGAGCAGATGCGGTGGAGAAGGAGGAATTACGAGAAGGGGATGGCATTTTTACAAGAGACAGGGTAGGAAGAGGAGTAGTCCAGGTAGCTGTGAGAGTCCATTGACTTATAGTAAACATCATTAGATAAGCTGTCTCCAGAGATAGAGACGGAAAGATCAAGAAAGGGGAGCGAGGTGTCAGAAATAGACCAGGTAAACTTGAGGGCAGGGTGAAAATTGGAGGCAAAGTTAATGAAGTCAACGAGCTCAGCATGCGTGCAGGAAGCAGCGCCAATGCAGTCGTTGATGTAGCGAAGGAAAAGTGGGGGACAGATACCAGTATAGGCTTGGAACATGGATTGTTCCACAAAGCCAACAAAAAGGCAGACATAGCTGGGACCCATACGAGTGCCCATGGCTACACCTTTAGTCTGGAGGAAGTGGGAGGAGCCAAAGGAGAAATTATTCAGGGTAAGGACTAATTCTGCTAGACGGAGCAGAGTGGTGGTAGAGGGAACTGGTTAGGTCTGGAATCCAAAAAGAAATGGAGAGCTTTCAGACCTTCCTGGTGGGGTTGGAAGTATACAGGGACTGGACATCCATGACGAAAATAAAGCGGTGGGGGCCAGGGAACTTAAAATCATCAAAAAAATTCAGAGCATGAGAAGTGTCACGAACATAGGTAGGAAGGAGTTGAACAAGGAGGGGGGGGATGCAGAAATGAGTTCGGTGAGGCAGGAGGAAGATGAGACAATGGGTCTACCTGGGCAGGCAGGTATATCCCTTTTGCCAATCAATTTTCCAGCTCTTAACTCCATCCCACCCCCTCCTGTCTTCTCCCCACTTTCAAATCTCTTACTATTTCTTCTTTCAGTTAGTCCTGACGAAGGGTCTCAGCCCAAAACGTCGACTGTACCCCTTCCTATAGATGCTGCCTGGTCTGCTGTGTTCACCAGCAATTTTTATGTGTGTTCCCTGTGGAACACTACTAGTCATCAGAAGCCAGGCAGAAAAGGCTTCTTTTATTCCCATTCTTTGCCTCCTGTCAATCAGCCAGTGCTTCATCAATCCTTGAATCTTTCCTGTAATACCATGGGCTCATAGCTTGTTAAGCAGCCTCATGTGTGGCACCTAGTCAAAGGCCTTCTGAAAATCAAAGTACACAACTTCAACCAATTCTCCTTTGTCTATCCTGCTCGCCATTTCTTCAAAGAACAAAGGCTGTTGTAAATCTAGTGAAGAAGAAAAGAAGAGCTTACATAAGGTTCAAAAACTAGGTAATTGATAGAGATCTAGAAGAATATAAGGCTTGCAGGAAGGAACTTAAGAATGAAATTAGGAGAGCTAGAAGGGGCCATGAGAAGGCCTTTGCAGACAGGATGAAGGATAACCCCAAGGAATTCTACAAGTATGTGATGAGCAAGAGGATAAGACATGAGAGAATAGGACCAATCAAGTGTGACAGTGGAAAAGCGTGTATGGAACTGGAGGAGATACCAGAGGTACTTAATGAGTACTTTGCTTCAGTATTTACTACAGAAAAGGATATTAGCGATTGTAGGGATGACTTACAGCGGACTGAAAAGCTTGAGGACGTAGATATTGAGAAAGAGGATGTGCTGGAATTTTTGGAAAGCATCAAGCTGGATAAGTCACCGGGACCAGACGAGATGTACCCCAGGCTACTATGGGAGGCGAGGGAGGAGATTGCTGAGCCTCTGGTGATGATCTTTGCATCATCAATGTGGACAAGAGAGGTTCCAGAGGATTGGAGGGTTGCAGATGTTGTTCCCTTATTCAAGAAAGGGCATAGAGATAGCCCAGGAAATTATAGACCAGTGAGTCTTACTTCAGTGGTTGGTAAGATGATGGAGAAGATCCTGAGAGGCAGGATTTATGAACATTTGGATCGGCATAATATGATTAGGAATAGTCAGCATGGCTTTGTGAAAGGCAGGTCGTGCCTTACGAGCCTGATTGAATTTCTTGAGGATGTGACTAAACACATTGGTGAAGGTAGAGCAGTAGATGTAATGTAAATGGATTTCAGCAAGGCATTTGATAAGGTACCCCATGCAAGGCTTATTGAGAAAGTAAGGAGGCATGGGATCCAAGGGGACATTGCTTTGTGGATCCAGAACTGGCTTGCCCATGGAAGGCAAAGAGTGGTTGTAGACGGGTCATATTCTGCATGGAGGTCAGTGACCGGTGGTGTGCTTCAGGGATCTGTTCTGGGACCTCTACTCTTCATGATTTTTATAAATGACCTGGATGAGGAAGTGGACGGATAGGTTAGAAACATAGAAAACCTACAGCACAATACAGGCCCTTCGGCCCACAAAGCTGTGCCGAACATGTCCTTACATGAGAAATTACCTAGGGTTACCCATAGCGCTCTATTTTTCTGAGCTCCGTATACCTGTCCAAGAGTCTCTTAAAAGACCCTATCGTATCCACCTCCACCACTGTCGCCGGCAGCCCATTCCACGCACTCACCACTCTCTGCGTAAAAAACTTACCCCGATATCTCCTCTGTACCTACTTCCAAGCACCTTAAAACTGTGCCCTCTCGTGCTAGCCATTTCAGCCCTGGGAAAAAGCCTCTGACTATCCACATGGTTAATGCCTGTCATCTTATACAGGGTTAGTAAATTTGCTGAAGACACAAAGGTTGGGGGTGTTGTGGATGGTGTGGAGGGCTGTCAGAGGTTACAGCGGGACATTGATAGGATGCAAAACTGGGCTGAGCAGTGGCAGATGGAGTTCAACCCAGATCAGTATGAGGTGGTTCATTTTGGTAGGTCAAATATGATGGCAGAATATAGTATTAATGATAAGAGTCTTGGCAGCGTGGAGGGTCAGAGGGATCTGGGGTCCGAGTCCATAGGATGCTCAAAGTAGCTGCGCAGGTTGACTCTGTGGTTAAGAACGCATACGGTGCATTGGCCTTCACCAATCATGGGATTGAGTTTAAGGGCCGAGAGGTAATGTTGCAGCTATATAGGACCCTAGTCAGACCCCACTTGGAGTACTGTGCTCAGTTTTGGTCGCCTCACTACAGGAAGGATGTGGAAGCCATAGAAAGGATGCAGAGGAGATTTACAAAGATGTTGCCTGGATTGGGAAGCGTGCCTTATGAGAAAAGGTTGATTGAACTCAGCCTTTTCTCCTTGGAGTGACGGAGGATGAGAGGTGACCTGATAGAGGTGTACAAGATGATGAGAGGCAATGATCATGTGGATAGTCAGAGACTTCTCCCCAAGGCTGAAATGGCTAGCACGAGAGAGCACAGTTTTAAGGTGCTTGGAAGAAGGTATAGAGGAGATGTCAGGGGTAAGTTTTCTTATGCAGAGAGTGGTGAGAGCGTGGAATGGGCTGCCGGTGACGGTGGTGGAGGTGGAAATGATAGGAGACTCCTGGACAGGTACATGGAGCTTAGAAAAATAGAGGGCTATGGGTAACCCTAGGTAAGGATATGTTCAGCATAGCTTTGTGGACCGAAGGGCCTTTATTGTGCTGGCTGTAGGTTTTCTATTTTTCTGTGTTCTAATTTCCTACAGATTTATCAGGCATGATTTTCCTTTGAGGAAACCATGCTGACTACGGCCATATTTTATTATGTGCCTGCAAGTATCCTGAGACTTCATCCTTCATCACAGACTCCAACATCTTCTCAACCACTGAGGTCAGACTAACTGACCCATAGTTTCCTTTCTTCTGCCTCTCTCCTTGAGGAGAGAGTAATATTTGCAATTTTCCAGTCTTCTGGAACCATTTACAGAATCTAGTGATTCTTGAAAGATCATCACAAATCCCTCCAAGACCTCTTTCAGAACTCTGGGGTGTACATCATCTGGTCCAGGCGACTTATCTACCTTTATGCCTTTCATTTACCCAAGAACCTTCTTTGTAGCTATGGTAACTTCACACACTTCATGCCCCCCTGACACTGGAACTTCCACCATACTGCTAGTGTCTTCCACAGTGAAGACTGATGCAAAATACTTATTCAGTTCAACCACCATTTTGTTGTCCCCTATTACTACCGCTCCAGCATCGTTTTCCAGCAGTCTGATATCCACTTTCGCCTCTCTTTTACACTTTATGGATCTGAAGAAACCTTTGGTATCCTCTTTATTATTACTGGCTAGCTTACTTTTGTATTCCATCTTTACCTTCTTTATAACTTTTTTTGGTTGCCTTCCATTGGTTTTTAAAAGCTTCCCAATCCTCTAACTTCCTACTAATTTTTGCTCTGTTTTATGTCCTCTCTTTGGCTTTTATGTTGGCTTTGACTTCTCCTGTTAGCCACGGTTGTTTATCTTCTCCTTTGACTAGGGAGGGGTTGAATAGGTTAGAACTTTATTCCCTAGAGTGTAGGAGAATGAGGGGAGATTTGATAGAGGTATACACAATTATGAGGGGTATGGATATCATAAATGCAATCAGGCTTTTTCCACTGATGTTACAGGGAACGTAATGGGAACTTCTTCACTCACAAGGTGGTATGAGCGCCGACCGAGCTGAGAGCACAAATGATGGATGCGGGTTCAATGTCAACGTTTAAGAGAAAGAATCTACCATAAGACAAAGGAGCAGAATTAGGCCATTCAACCCATTTATCCACCTTCACCTTAAATACACCGAACGACTTGGCCTCCACGGCTACTTGTAGTAATGAGTCCCACAGGTTCATCACCTTCTGGATAAAGAAGATGGTGAATCTGGCTAGGAAGTTACCAGTCAGGGTTGAACTCAACATAGGACTGCCTTAGGAACTCCAGCTCAGGATTTACTCCCGAAGACTTTCCTATGAAAGGGTGTAGCTGCATGGTAGTGAGGTTTGAGATCAGAGGTCTCCTTCTCCTCAGTGAGATGCCAACCACAGCTGATGTACCCCATCTGTCCAAAGCAACTAGTTTTAAGGCACCAGTAATCTGCCTTTGCCCTTCTCCTGTCAGTAGAAATGGTTCATCCAGGCTTAGTATCCAAGCCATACATGAAGGTCAGGAATTGGACTTGGTTGTCAGAGGCTATTGGCATGCCAGCAGGTGTGGCCTGGAGGATGAGCCAATTTCTTGCCGATTTTGCTGACTGAAGCATTGTGGGAGATTGAAACTTTGAGACATCAGATGGTGTACAATGTTGTCGAAAGAAAGCCCCTACACTCGAGTGATATCTCTATCCCTCTCTCAATGGTGAACGAGAGTCTGTTGGTCCTCAAGGTAGGGAACTTGGACAAGCGGCGCAGCAGATTGCAACATCAAAACAGTGAGCTGTTGGCCTCCCCTTTCGTTGTTGCAGGAGTGATATCTCTCTCTCCCTCGGTTGTGAGAGAGAGAGCTTGCCTGAAATGATGAAGTGTTGGGTTGGACAGTTGTTTTTGATGATAAAGAACAGACCATGGGCGTGGTAAAAGTCTCAAAGTCTCTCGAAAGTCCCATCATCTCACGCAGACGGTGAACCTCCAGCGCCACAAACTTGCCGATGCAGCATCCTGGAGGCGTCTGACCACAGTCTGACTCCGAGTACGTCCAAAAACTCTGAACCTCCAACCAGCTCTCTGACACTGAGCACCCAGCACCATCTCTGCTGAGCACTTCGACCCCGGCCCCGGCAACAGGCAAAGCCGAGGATTTGGGGCCTTCCCCTCCGGAGATTCTCGATCGCACAGTAGCAGCGGCAGCGAAGCGGGCATTTCAGAAATTTCTCCAGGTGTTCCTCCGTGCTTCTCACGGCTGTCTCCATCAAATCAGGATTCTGCACGGCCCCCTAGTTAACACATACGATATCATTTGAAACGGCTGCGCGCGCTGCGTCGCATCGCCATCTTCTCCTCCCTCCTCCTCTTTAATGAGATATTCATTAAAATCTAAGACAGTAGCACAATCCATATTTTGACAGGGATGAAGATAGCTAGACTGTGCACATCTATACTCATTTCATTCTACAGATGTGCAGTAGAGAGCATCCTAATAAGCTGCATCACTGTATGGTATGGAAACTGCACTGCTGCAGCCTGGAGTGCTCTACAATGGGTAGTTAAAACTGCTCAACGCATCACCGACACCAACCTACCCGCCATCAAGGACATATATACAGAAAGGTGCCTGGAAAGGGCCAGTAATATCATGAAGGATCCAATCCACCTATCTTATACTGTTTGACCCACTCACATCAGAGAATAGCATCCACACCAAGACTACCAGATTCAAAAACACTTCCACCCACTGACCCACCTCTCCACACCCACAACCGCCACTGCTTTATCACTTCTCGTCAGTCACCTTGTGTACAGACACTACTGTGCCTAGCATCACTTCATGGACATATAATCAATCTATGTATATGTTATTTTTGCTTTTATATTTATTACGTTTATTATTATGTTCTTTATCTTATTGTGCTACATCGGATCCAGAGTACCGATTATTTCATTGTCCTTTACACTTACGTACTGCGAATGACATTAAACCATCTTGAGTTACACCAATTCAAAGAAATGAGCTTGATCATAGGTGTGATGAAATATTGCAGGATGTTTGAAACCTGAAAGAACAGAAACAGGTCAGGCAATGTGTGGGGAAGGGAGAAGGGGCGAAGAGTGGGAATGTGTCTGGAGAGTGGAGGCCGAAAGTGTTGTTGCCGGAAGATAACAGAGAAACTCGAGCAGGCGACGTCAAAGCGCTGGATGGGATCACAGCCAGCGTACGCGATGACGTAAGCGCGTTGGAGTACGCACGGTGTTCGACGGTTGGAGTTACGGCCTTTAATCACTTCACATTGAGCCCAAAGCGGCGGCGTTAAAACAAACAAAACCATTGTTTTGTTCAGTGTCGGGTAAAACGCCTAGCGAAGACAATGCCGAACTTCTGCGCGGCGCCCAACTGCAGCAGGAAGAGCACCAACTGCCCGGAGATCCCTTTCTTCAGGTTCCCCAAAGACCCCGCGAGGTGAGCGCGGTGGGTTGGGAGGGTGGTGTCTGCCTTGTTTCTGGAATGTTCCGCTGCCGCGGCTGAGTGGAGAAAAGATGGGGAAGGTTGACGAAAGGCTGTGGTGTTTCTCCAGTTCGACTGTTGATCTTAGAGCCTGAGCTCGCCTCCGATTTCTTTACCTCCGCCCGCAGGCCTGAGTCCAAGGAGAGAGGTGCGCATGCGCAGTGCTGTCTCTCTTTCGCCGCCTGTTCCGCTAACTCTGCCTGACGCTGTCCCACTTATATGCCCGTGCCGTTCTCCAACCACTTTTATGCCCGTGCCATTTTCTAACCATGCCCCTGCCCCTATATTGCCTGTTGCCATTCAGGCAAATATCAGGGGGATGTCAGAGGTAAGTTTTTCGCACACAGATAATTGGGTGTGTGGAATGCACTGTCAGCGACAGTGATAGAGGTGGATACAATAGGGTCTTTTAAGAGACTTAGGTACATGGAGCTTAGAAAAATAGAGGGCTATGTGGTAGGGAAATTCTAGGCAGTTTCTAGAGTAGGTTACATAGTCGGCACAGCTTTTGGGCCGAAGGCCCTGTAATGTGTTGTAGATTCCTATGATTCCAACCCATTTCCGCTCCTGTACCCCATGCCTTACTTGGTCACCCCATCCCTTCTCGTGTCTGCTCCCCCCTCTGCCCTGTCACCACGTCTTCCATTTCCTTGCACATTCCTGCACTTTCATGTCATTTTTTAAGGTATAGAGGGAGGGTATTTAATCCACTGGCTCTCCCATGGCTGTTTTTTTCATAAGTTGCAACAATCCATTTAGGTTCATTAGAATCATAGAACACTTCAGCATATAAACAGGCCATTCAGCCCATCTGGTCCATGCCAAACTTTTTCTGCCTAGTCCCATTGACCTGCACCCGGACTGTAGCCCTCCATTCCAGGTACCTAACCAAACTTCTCTTAAGTGCTGTAATCAAACCCACTTCCACAGACAGCTTGTTCCACAGCCACATCACCCTCTGTGTGAAAAAGATCCTCCTCTGGTTCCCTTTAAATATTTCAGCCTTAACCCTAGTTCTAGTCTCACCCAAACTCAGTGGTAAAAAGCCTGCTTGTTCAGAAGTTCAAAGTACATATGTCACCATATACAATGTTGAGATTCATTTCCTTGTGGGCACACTCAGTAAATCCATAATAGAATAATAACTATAGTACAACCAATGAAAAACCTCAACAACTTAGGCGTTCAACCAGTTTGCTAAACACAATAAACTGTGCAAATCCACAAATAATAACTATTGAGAACACAAGATGAGGAGTCATTGAAAGTGACTCCATAAGCTGTGGGAACATTTCAATGATGGGGCAAGTGAAGTTGTCCCTTTTGGTTTAAAAGCCGCATGGGTGAGGGGTAATAACTGTTCTTGAACGTGGTGGTGTGAGTCCTGAGGCACCCGCACCTTTTTCCCAATGGCACCAGCTAGACAAGAGCATCAGAATCGTGTTTATTATCACCACCATGTGACATGAAATTTGTTAACTTAGCAGCAGCAGTTCAATGCAATATGATAGAGAAGAAATAAAATAATAGTAATAAATAATTACAGTATACTTATTGAATAGATTAAAAATTGTGCAAAAACAGAAATACTATATATTATAAATGTGAGGTAGTGTCCAAGGTGGAACCAACTAAATTTACAACCCTGGGCAGCTTCTTTCGGTCCCCTCCCCCACCCCGACATACCAGACAGTAATGTAGCCTGTCAGAATGATATGTGTTCCTTCGTCTTGCCCTTCCGGAAGTCCATAATCAGCTCTTTCATCTTACTGATGTTGAGTGCCAGTTTGTTGCTGCAACACCACTCCACTAGTTGGCATATCACTCCTGTACGCCCTCTCACCATCTGAGATTCTACCAACAATTGTTGTGTCGTCAGCAAATTTATAGATGGTATTTGAGCTACGCGTAGCCACGCAGTCATGTGTATATCGAGAGTAGAGCAGTGGGCTAAGCACACACCCCTGAGGTGCACCAGTGAGCAGTGTTGATTGTCAGCGAGGAGGAGATGTTATCACCAATCTGCACGGATTGTGGTCTTCCGGTTAGGAAGTCGAGGATCCAATTGCAGAAGGAGGTACAGAGGCCCAGGTTCTGCAACTCCTCAATCAGGATTGTGCAAATGATGGTATTAAATGCTGAGCTATAATCAATGAACAGCATCCTGACATAGATGTTTGTGTTGTCCAGGTGGTCTAAAGCCATCGAAGAGCCATTGAGATTGCATCTGCCGTTGACCAGTTGCGGAGATAGGCAAATTGTATTGGGTCCAGGTCCTTGTTGAGGCAGCAGTTCATTCTAGTCATGACCAAACTCTCAGCATTTCATCACTGAAGCTCACATTATTCTTCTTAGGCACTGGTATAATTGTTGCCTTTTTGAAGCAGGTGGGAACTTCCACCCTTAGCCGTGAGAGGTTGAAAATGTCCTTGAATACTCCCGCCAGTTGCTTGGTTCAGGTTTTCAGAGCCTTACCAGGTACTCCATCGGGACCTCTGCCTTGCTATGGTTCACTCTCTTTAAAGATAGCCTAACATTCGCTCTGAGACAGAGATCACAGGTTCATCAGGTGTTTCAGGGATCTTCAGAGCTGTAGTTGTATTCTCCCTTTCAAAGTGTGCCAGGCAATGAGGTCTAAAAATGCCATAACCCTTAGAATTACCTGCCTCTCATTATCTTGGTCCATGGGATAAACACAAGCTGGGCCTGATCAACACTGGCTGGGATACCTGGGTGAAGGTGTCTGACGATTAAAGACCCGAAACACGTAATGACCCCAGGTTGCATTACTGATGATGTGTCCCAGTGCACACCCAGTTCATTAAGCCACATGGTGTCAGACCAGGTTAATGAAAGGCATCTATCAGATTAAAGTGACTCCAATTTGCCAAATGCTTTCTTTACGACCCTATCATTCTTTCCCTTCTTCAGAGGCCCATGATCTCTGCTGTGAATGTGGAAATGACCCATTATGCCAACTCTTTTGATATTTCTTTTAAGTTTTTTTTGGCTTCTAAATGTTTTTCCAAAGCAGATGGAAATCTCTTACTAGCTCTTCTTTCAGTTAGTCCTGACGAAGGGTCTCGGCCTGAAACGTCGACTGTACCTCTTGCTGTAGATGCTGCCTGGCCTGCTGCGTTCATCAGCAACTTTTATGTGTGTTGCTGGAAATTGTTTCCAGTTTGTGGGGATAAGAGTATTTGTATATTTAAAAAAATGGAATGAAAATTCATCCATAATTTGTCACTGACCTTCTATGAGAGCAACTGTACATAGAGTAAAGATGGCTTGCAGAGATATGAGAAAAATGCAGGAAGCCACCCATTGGAGAACATATTCTCCAACAGGTGATCAGTTGGATCCTGGATTTCCTCACTTGAAGACCCCAGTCAGTTCGATTGGCAACAACATCTCCATAATCTATCAGCTTAGGTGCACCACAAATCCCCTGCTCTACTCACTTTATACTTATGACTGTGTGGCTAAATACAGCTACAAAACCAAATTTCAAATTTGCTGATGACACTACTGTTGTAGACTGAATCAAAGGTGATGAATCAGCATCTAGGAATGAGATTGAAAATCTGGCTGAGTACCTCTTACTCAGTGTCAGCAAGACCAAGGAACTGATCTCAAGGACTTAGGAGAAGGAAACCAGAGGTCCATAAGCCAATCCTATCAGAAGTGGAGAGGGTTGGCAAGTTTAAATTCCCATGTGTTATTATTTCTGAGGACCTATCCTGGGCCCAGCACATGTGCAGTTATGAAGAAAGTACTTCCTTAGGAGTTTGTGGAGATTCAGCATGACATCTAAAACTTTGACAAAATTTCTATAGATGGGTAGCGAAGAGTATATTGACTGCATCACAACCAGGTATGAAACACCAATACCTTTGAATTGACAATCCAACAAAAGGTAGTGGATACAGTCCAGCCCATCACGGGCAAAGCCCTCCCATCAATTCATTCATTTTCTAGGATTCTGCATCTCATGTTCTCGATGTTAGTTACATTTTAAAATCTTTATTTCTTTTGTATTCGCACAGTTCGTTGTCTTTTACACACTGGTTGAATGCCCTAGTTAGGCAGATTTTCATAGATTCTGTTTTGGTTATTTTTCTGTAGGTTTATTGAGTATGCACACAAGAGAATGGATCTCATGGTTGTATATGATGATGTAAATGTACTTTGATAATAAAGTTTACTTTGAGCTTTGAACTTTATACTGGATCACTTTTGGAGTTGATAAACAGCCAAGCAAGAAATCTGGGATTTGGTAATATGGAAGTGGGTTGGTTGATGCCTTTTTTTTTGGTGAGGGATAAGGAGGGGTTGGAAAAGGTAATAACTTCTTCCTTGGAGAACAGAAAGTTTAGAGGTTACCTGTTTAAAGTTTCATAGGTGGTGAGAGTCTTCGGTAAGCTAGGTGAGGGAAAATTGTTCCCTGTGATATGTGGATCATAAGTTGGAATCATTGAACAAGGATGTGGAAGGGTATAATTTTATCAGCATTGGACATACTGTTGAAGGAAGCAAGAGGAGAAATTGTTGGGGCGAAAACAAATAGCTTGAGGAACTCAAGCACAAAAGGTATTGAGGCTTCAGCAAGAAGAGATGGAGGCTAAGGTGAGATTTCTATTAAGTTCTCTTCCTTTCTTTTTTATTGCACAGGTAGAGCAGCAGAATTGGAACCCAGGCCATTGGTATGCTTCTCCTATACAAAGTGTGAAGTCAGGGAAACCTCCAGTATTCCTGATGACCACACCTGTGACAAGTGCATCCAGCTGCTGTGTTGGGAACTGCAGCTGGATGATTTGGGAGACAGGTTGACTTCCAAGAGTTACATGGAAGCAATTACTCCCAGATTGCAGGATGCAGATAACTGGGTGACTATCAGGAGAGGGAAAGAAAATAAGCAGTAGTGCAAGGTAACTCTGTGGGCGTTCCTCTCAAACATCAGTTGGGTACTGTTGGGGGAGACTACATAGCGGGGAACAGCCACAGCATTCAGGTCTCTGGTATTGAGTCTGGTTTTATGGTTCAGAAGGGATGAGGGAGAAGAGGCGAGCAGTAGTGTTAAGGTATTTGCTAGTTAGGGGGACAAACAGGAGATTCAGTGGATGAGGACGAGACTCCAAGATGGTATGCTGCCTCCCAAGTGCTAGGGTGAGATCATGCCAATAGAATTCTTAAGGGGACAGGTAAGCAGAGTTCATGGTCCATGTCAGTACCAATGACATGGGTAGGAAGTGTGATGAGGTCCTGCAAAGAGAGTTCAGGGAATTAGGTGCTAAGTTAAAGTGATCTCAGGATTGTTACCCTTGGTACTTGCCAATGAGGCCAGAAATAGGAAGATAATGCAGTTTAATATGTGGCAAAGGAAATGGTGCAGGAGGAAGGGCTTCAGATTTTTGGTTCTTATGGGCTCCCTTCCAAGGTAGGTGGGACTTGTACAAACTGGATGGTTTGCACCTGAAATGAAGGGGAGGTGCCAATATCCTTACGGAAAGCTTTTCTCATGCTGCACAATGGCAGGCTAGTAAACTAGAGTTGTTGGGGTGGGAACCAGAGTGGCAGGTCAGCAAGTGAAGTGGCTGGAGAAAATAAATGTTAAGTTTACATGCAAAGACAAACTGAAAGGCTGAGCATGGTGCGATTGATATTTTGGGTTGCATATAATTCACCGCAGAGTATTGTAGGTAATGCAGATGAACTTAGAGCATGGATAAGCGCATAGATTTATGATGTTGTAGCCATTAATAAAACTTGGTTGCAGGAAGGACAGGACTGGCAGCTCAATGTTCCATGGAGAAGCCAGAGAATGGTAGTAGTTGGTTACCTCTCTAACTGGAGGTCTGTGACTCTAGTAGTGTGCTGTAGGAATCGGTGTTGGGTCTGTTATTGTTTATCGTCTACATCAGGAGTTCCCAACCGTTTTTTGCCATGGACCACTGCCATTAACCAAGGTTGGGAACTCCTGATCTATATTAATGATTTAGATGATATTGTGGTAAACTGGATCAGCAAATTTACAGATGACACCAAGATTGTGAGCATTGTCAACAGCAAGGAAGGATATCAAAGCTGCAGCTTGATCTGGACCAGCTGGGAAAATAGGCTGAAAAATGGCAGAGGACATTTAATGTAGACAAATACGAAGTGTTGCACTTTGACAGGACAAGCTAAGGGTAGGACTGATACATTAAATGGTATGGCACTGAGATGTGCAGTAGAACGGGGACCTGGAATACAGATCCATAATTCTTTGAAGTTGGCGTCACAGGTGGTTGGGGTTGGAAAGAGAGGTTTGAGGATTGTGTGTGTACGCTCCTCTGCAGACTGCTGAGATCTGCTTGTTCTTCCAATAACAAGCATGCAACATTAATTTGCGGGACATGTCACTCAGGGACTTGGGTTATATATTTTGTGACTGTATGTTAACTTGCTATCTTGTATGTGCTATATGCGCCTTGTGCTGTATATGACTTGTTGATACTGTGTTTCGCATTTTGGCCCTGGAGGAACGCTGTTTTGTTTGACTGTATTCATGTATGACTAAATGACAATCAAACTTTAACTAAAGTGTGGCACATTAGTCTTCGTAAATCAGAACCTTGTGTACCGGGTTTGGTATGATATGTTTAGGTCACCATAACTACAGAAAAGATGATCAATAAGTTTTGAAAAAATGTGGGGGAAAATATTACAGAGATGTTGTCTGGCCTTGAGGACCTGAGTTAAAGGGAAAAGTTAAACAGGTTAGGACTTTATTCCCTTTAACACAGGAGAATGAAGGGAGACCTTATAGAGCCATACAAAATTGAGGGGTATAGATAGGCTTTATACATGTTGTGGGTTTCCCCTGAGGATAGGGTGGACTAGAGCTGATGAAAGGTTAAATATTTAGGAGGAACTTAAATATTAATGAACTGTATTAGCTTATTGATTAGGACAGTTGAGTATACGAGTGAGGAAGTCATGTTGCAGCTATTTCAAATTTTGGGGTTAGGCTAGAAAAACTTGTTGTTCTGGTCACCCTGTTACAGAAAGGATGTGGAGACCTTGGAAAGTGTTCAGAAGAGTTTACTAGAGTTCTGCCTGGATTAGAGAGTATGACCTTTCTGGAGAGTTTGGTTAAATATGAGTAGGTTTCTCTGTAGGGTCAGAAGCTGAGGGGAGACTTGTTAAAAATAAGAGACATTAATAGAGTAGACAGTTTTTTTTCTCTCTGGATAGAAGTATCAAGTATAGAGGACGTGCATTTAAGGCAAGAGGAGATAAAAATAGGTTTGCATTTAGAACCCATTTCCAGGGGGTAGTAGTGAAAGCAGATCTGATAGCGACATTTAGAGGCTATTTGATAGATACATGAATATGCAATGAATGAAGGAATATGAATATGCAGACAGAGGAGAGTTTAGTGGTGTTTGGCATGGACATGTAGGCCAGAAGGTCAATTCCTGTGCTGTACTTTTCAGTATTATATCTTTAAGGACCTGAAAAAATACTGAAGCAAATTTTATTAATGTTTAGCAATATTAAGAGTTTTGATCAGAATCATTCCTTTTTTATATTAAACAGTTGAACTTGCCCTTTCACAGGCTGATATGGACTTTCTGTTATCAAATATTTGAATAAACGTGATTCTTTATCAAAACCACAAAATCAGGAAACTTCATTCCTCCAGCTAATTGCCACCTACTCAACATTTCGTGAATTTGTCTTGTGCTGTTTTTTTTTCCCACTCTGACTATTCTCAACCCAGCCTGTTCTATTCTCTCCTCTCCTGGGTAAATTAGCCAACCACCTGGCTATGCTTTCTTGTGCTTCCATGCCTCCTCCCCCTTCAATAGGTTCAATTTAATTTTAGAGAAATGTATACAATATACATACTGAAATTCTTTTTCTTCGCAAACAGAGGAGTACCCCAAAGAATGAATAAGTTAAATGTTAGAACCCTGTAGACCCCTCCCCAGCTACTCCCTCCCACGCATAAGCAGCAGCAAAGTGACGCACCTCCCCTACAAGCAAAAAAAATCTGCACCCTCCAAGCGCACAAGCATGCTGCCAAAACATCAGTAAAGGCACAGATTTGCAGTACCCTAAAGACTACTTGTTCACCCAGTAATTCGACATACCACAGCCTCTCTCTCTCTCTCTCCCCCCCCCCCATACATCCTGATTCATTCACACCTTACTTTCTCTCATTTTAAATATTTTCCGAAGTATGAACTGAGGCCAAGTAAGGAGTGATCCTCAAGAAATTTACTTTAAAGTTTGGGTTTAATTCACTTCCTGCTTACTGCACCACTTGGGTAATATTCCTTCTTTAGGCAAAATCCAGAATATCATGGAGCACCACTGACCTGGGTTCAATTTCACTGTTATCTATAAGGAGTTTGTATGTTCTTCCCATGACTACATGGATTTCCAACGGATGCTCTGGTTTCCTGCCACATTGCAAAGACGTACGGATTAGTAGATAATTGCTCACATAGGTGTAATTGGGTGGTTGGAGGGCCTGAGACTGTGCTGTATTCCTGAGAAAGAAATCTCGTCTTCAAAGCTGAGAAAGCAGTGGGAAGGGTTCAATAGTAACTTTTAACACATGAAATTTGTAAAACATACATGAAGAGGAGTATTTTTTTTGCAGATATGGGTAAGAGTTACTACTTTGGGAGTCCCTTAGATCAATGATGACTTGCTTCCACTCAAACGTTTTTTGTTCAAAGCTATATGGGAATGATGAGACCGATGTGGGAATTACAGGGATCTCACAGTTGAGGCAAGGCAAGACAGACCGGGCAGTTAGTTAGTTTGTGAGGTTAAGCTGTCCTTCCGTAGCCGATGCAAAGTTTCTATGGGCTTCTGATGCATGGCCTTGATTTTCAACACTACCTCCAATGTTCCTTCTCCACTTTGATACCTGGGAACTGCTGGCTCACAACCACACAAAGTTCAAAGTAAATTTTATTATCAAAGTACATGTGTCACCATACACAACCTTGATATTCATTTTCTTGAGGGCATATTCAGTGCATCTATAGAATAATGGAATCAATGAAAGACCATTAATCTAGGGCATTCAGCCAGCATGCAGAAGACAATAAACTGTGCAAAGAATAAATAAATATCGAGAACATGAGATGAAGAGTCCTTGAAAGTGAGTCTATAGGTTGTGGGAACAGTTCAGTGTTGGGGCAAGTGAAGTTGAGTGAAGTTATCCCCTTTGGTTCAAGAGCCTGATGGTTAAGGGATATCAGTGAGGATGTTGCATTTCCAGGAAATTACGAGCTCAGTCTGTTGCTTGATTTGTCTGGAAATCTCTTTCTGATCTTCTGTGTTAGAGCTGAGAACAGCATCTGTTTCAGGAGTCACTTTGTGAGCGATCCCTGCTGAAAGCAGAAAGTGGGGGTGGGGAGGGAATGATGTGCAGGCCCAGGGCCATCAAACATTTCTCATACGTTAAGCCTATCTTAGATAATGGGCCTAAAATGGTTTGCAATATCCTAAGAGAGGTCTGACCAATCTCTTATAAAGCCTCAGCATTACATCCTTGCTTTAATATTCTACTCCTCTCAAAATGAATGCCATGTTGAATCATTCACTGAAACTTGTGAAAGAACATTCTAACAAAGTTAGCATTAGTTGTTCATTGGAATTGTCCTTGACTCGAGTGTCAGTATACTTCAGATCATTAGAAGGGAGTCTCATTGTGGAGTTGCATAGAGGCTATACTGGTCAAGTATGGATAATCATAAACCAGTATTTTTATGTAAATTTGGTACAACTTCAAGAGAAACAATCTGGAATCTTAACCACCATTGTACTTTGCAAAGACTGAATACAGGTACTTGCAGCTTGCACAGTCTATTACCTGTCAAGAGACAAGGTGATCAATGTTAGTCAATACTTGAATTACCCAGTGTTTGCTGAGTCCTGTCACAGATTAAAGATTTTTAAAATTTAAGTTTAGTTTTATGTCATATGTACATCAAAACACACAGTGAAATGCATTGTCTTTGCATCAACAATCAACATAGCCTGAGGATGTGCTGGGGGCAGCCGGCAAGCGTTACCACGCTTCCGGCACCAACATACCATGCCCACAACTCACTAACCTTAACCATATATCTTTAGAATGTGGGAGGAAACTAGAGCACCCAGAGGAACCCCACACAGCCACAGGAAGAACATACAGACTCCTTACAGACAAAGGCAGGAATCAAACCCCAATTGGCTCTTGTCTGTTACAACTAATTGCTCACTTACTAATTCTTTACTTTTGAGATTTTGTGTCTTGGCTGAGGGAGCTAATTTCCCAATTTATGCCTGCTGCTTTTATGTTACAGTGGAGAGTTGTCCCTTAGCTTATGTTCATCTGGCTTCAGTCTGTGCTTACATTTGTCAGTATTGATCATTCTGGGAGACTCCTTTGATTAGTTGTTAACAAGCTCCTTGCTTATTTTAACATTCTCAGAGCATTTTACGAGACCATTAACCACCTCCTGAGTAGTCACTTCAAGGAGTTGCTTAAGACTATACACCAATTTCTTATATTCTGAAGTACTTTGCATATGAAAAAGTGTTCCCCAAGATTTCCAGCATCTGTATAATTTCTTGTGTCTATGATTTGCTGTTCCACTGTGAAATCTCTTTAAGATATGTATATCCTGAAGGCATTTAATCCTTCTCTTCTTTGGGAGTTCAATGAGACCCTCTCTCGCTACTCCCCTCTGTGGCCTCTGCTGTTACCTGACTCTTTGCACTTATTAGTTGGCAGCTTGTACTCTTCTTCCCCCCCCCCCCCCCTTATTCTGGCTTCTTCCCCTTCCAGTTCTGATAAAGGGTCTTGGACCAGAACATCACCTCTGCATAGATGCTGCCAGTCTGCTGAGTGAATTCCTCTGGCACCTTGTGTCTTATAATCTGTGATGATTGCTTCAACCCGCTGAATACCACTGTCTCCCACACACCATTCTTCATTGAGGGCTCCTGGAGCATCACATCAAACACTCATATCCCTTTGCTTGGGCAGACCTCTAGTGCAAGCTGCTTTACATTAAATTGATTGTGCAGACATGATACATCAGCATATAAAATTATCTGGTGTAATACAAAATATTGATGAACAGAGCATTAATTATGGTGTTATACCAGTCCACAACTTTTAAGTGTCTCGGCCTGAAACGTCGACTGCACCGCTTGCTAGAGATGCTGCCTGGCTACTGCGTTCACCAGCAACTTTGATGTGTGTTGCTTGAATTTCCAGCATCTGCAGAATTCCTGTTGTTCACAACTTTTAAGTATCAATTCTGCAACTTCAATAATAATTTATTTTATACTTGAAGTTCTGTTTCTGTCAGTTCAGGATTGTTGAAGGGTCTCAGCCCGAAACGTCGACCGTTGACTGTTTACCGTTTGCCATAGATGCTGCCAGGCCTGCTGAGTTCCTCCAGCACTATGTGTTTTGCTTTGCATTTCCGGCATCTGTAGATTTTCTCTTTTATCTGAGTGTGTCTGTGAATCCTCTGAACACGAGATTCTGCAGATGTTGTAAATCCAGAGCAGGTCAGGTACCATCTAAGGAGGGGAATAAACACTCGATGTTTATTCCCTGTTGACATTGCAGCTGTTCGCAAAATAGCGCTCTGTTTCGGTGAGTTGCAATTGAATGTACATTTGTTGGCGCGTAATCGTGGCGGATTGTGGTCTATCGGAGGACCGACCAGACCTCCCAGCCAGCATCTAGCGGGCGACGCGGCGATAGGAAAGACGCCCGTGCTTGCTTCAGAATCCTGTTCCCCGTTTTGGGGAGGTAAAGCTAGAAGGGGGTGGGGGTGGAGGAGGATAATAATTTAAAATAAAACATGCCGAATTTCTGCGCGGCCCCGAATTGCAGCCGGGGCAGCACTAATTACCCGGACCTACCTTTCTTCAGGTTCCCCAGGGATCCCAAAAGGTGAGAAATGAGACTTGCTTTGGTTTCATCCAAGGCACCCAGCTCCCGGAAAGGTCATGACCTGGTGCAGGGAGGGTGCACGCAGTGGGGGGAAGCTGCGGATTTCGAGCTCAGTAAGCGGGGATGGCGACTGCTTTTCGGGCCTGTGTTTCCACTTTCCGACGCTAGGCCTCGCCGTCCAAGGCGGACGGGATCGAAGAACGCATGCGCAGAGGCGACCACCCATTTCCCTCAGTCCCTCGTCATTCAACCCATCAAAGTAAAATGCAGCAAATTTTGCTGATACTGGAAGTAGACTATTAAAACAGTATATATTTGCAACGAGAAATGCTGATCATTTTGGGGCAGTATTTTTATTTTCACATATTTTTGTGAATTAGATGAAATACTTTCCTCTGCCTGGATGAATGAAGCTCATCAAGTTTAAAACCATCCAGGACAAACAATCCACTTCATCAGCATCCTGTTTAGCTAAAATATTAGAGTAACCCAAACATAATGCTGGAGGAACTCTGCAGGTCAGTCAGAAAAGGAATAAAAAAAGTCAATGTTTCAGTCTGAGACCCTTCATCAGGACTCCTTTCACTTCAGCCCATTGTAACTACAGTGCAAACAGCCTAAAAATACACTGCTGTTACACTTTGACAACATCTGCCAAATCAGCAAACCCTACCATCTAGAGATACTAGCCCAGCAGCCCCATTGAAACTGCAAGACCTGTGACTTGCACATCCTGACATGGAAATTTCTTGTTGTGGTTTAAATCCTGTCACTCCCTACCTAACAAAACTGTGGGAGGCCTTTGCCAGTATGCTGAAGTAGTTTGAGAAAATGGTGTGCAGCTATTCTTAAGACCATTTGATAATGGGCAATAAATCCTCGCCTTAATCTTCAAAAGGTGGTATTTCAGAAAAGTGGCATCTCTCATTAAAGACCCCCATCACCCCAGGTCATGCCCTCTTCTGATTGCTATTTTCAAGGAGGTGGTACAGAAACTTGAAGACAAACCCAACATTTTTGGAACAGCTTCTTCCTCACAGCCACCAGATTTCTGAATGGACAATGTACCTCAGTTTTTCTTTTGCTCTTTTCTTGCGTTACTTATTTAAAGAAGAAGAAGAAAGCCCTTAACTCCGAGTGGAGTCATCGGGGCGCCGTCATGACAGTTTTTTTTAGCAGGCTTTCTTAGTTTTACGAGGCCAAGTTGCTAGCTCGACACTCAACCCAGCACGGATGGAAAGCGTGCAAGGGAGCCGGCTGGATTCGAACTCGGGAGCCTTTGCTCCGAAGTCCAGCGCTGATGCCACTACACCACCAGCCAGCACTACTTATTTAATTGTTATGTTTATTTATTTAGTTTTGTGATTTGTAGTTGTTTTTTATTATGTATTGCAGTGCATGACTGCTACAAAACAACAAATTTCACAATATATGCATGTGATATTAAATCTGATTCTTGAGACTAACATCCTGTAATGAATAAATTCTGCCATTAAGAAAGGATATTTAAGTTGCTGGGTTTTCCAAGATACTCTCCACCTAAGGGGTGCATTCCATCTGTTGTGATGCAGGAATTTTGGTATAAGTTTTAATTTATTTTTAAGGATCTGAACCGCAGTGGCAGAGCCAGAATTTATTACCATTCTCTTAATTGCCCGTGTATACATCAAAACAAGAGTTGTCTGTATTAAATTCTGCATGTGCAATGAATGTTGGTCAAGATATCAAGGATAGCTCCCGTTGTATTCACTCATGCAGCAAGCTCTCTTCCTCCAACCAAGTGAGCAAACAGCACTTCGAGCTCTATAGCTTGCCCTCAGTTCCACATTTACCATGTACAGTACAAGAATCTGAAATGGACCTGGACCCACAACCTTCTGACATTGAGATGGTATTATAAACCACTGAGTTACACCTGATGAGGTCGTTCAAGTCCAAATTCTCTATACTGTGGGAATTACTCTCTCCGCTTTCCCTATAGAATCTTCATCCTTAATGCACAATGTATATTAACATTTGAACTGTTATGAATTTTCCCTGACATTTCCATTGACATTTCTGTGTTCTAAGCTCTGTGGGCATGCAATGCTATGTGTGTCAACACATCCTTGGATATGTTGGTTGTTAAGGCAAATGAACTGTTTTGATGCATATGTGATAAATAAATCTGAATGAACATGGTGCATTGTCATGCAAATCCTGGACACAATTGAAAAGGGTCCTTTTCTTTGGGATAATGCTGTTCCATTGATTGGGGTTGGCATCTTGAAAGTATTGCAATTTACTTTAATGTCATATTTGTGGCTGGAGAACATGTTGGCCAATGCTTTGTGTACTAAAGTGAATTCACTGATCCCAGTTAAGTAGTACTGTGACCTCTTGAGTTGTGTATGATGTTCTCTGGTGGCTGTTGGGGCTAATCCAGGATACACACATTCTGGTGCAGTGTAGGCAAGAATAAGTGGTGGATGTGGTTAGTGGTTTGTCTTGGTTGTTCAGTCTGTCCTTTTGCAGCTGTTTATTCTCATGTAGCACAGCTCCCCCTTGAACAGATCTGCTCCAGGTATATCTATTGTGTGCAATGTCTTCCCAGTTTTTTGATGTTAAGTTGAATTTCTTCAGACTGATTTTGATTCTATCTTTGAATGTTTCTTTTGTCTACCACGGGCTTGCTGACCTTGCTTCAACTGGGAGTAAAGGATCTGTTTGGGGAGATGTGAGTTAGGTATCTGGATGACATGACCTATTCATCAGAGTTAGTGCTGCTTTATCACCAGAGATGCTGTTTGTGTTGACCTCCTCCAGTTCACTCCTCCAGGTGTTAGTGCACCTTCCGGCTGGTCCTCAAATCTTTCTTTGGTGGTATTACTCCAGGGCCTTTAGGTGCCTGGTGAAGGTGGTCCATGATTGAATTCCATGCAGTAATTTAGGAAGGAAGACTGCTCTATAGACCAAAAGTTTTGTTTGGAGCTGTCTGTTACAAAGAATCTCAGACTGGCATTGATCGATTAAAGCTTCCTTGCTCGGAGGGCAACGTAGTCTCTCTGAAGTTCAATTAGGCTATTGCATTTAGGCTGCTGGAGGCAATGGGGCATGCTCCACCTGTCAATGAGCGGGGAAGCAGTTGAAGCTTCTTCACTAAAAATATTTAAGATACAATTAGATAGATTTTTACATAGTGAGGGAATTAAGGATTATGGGGAAAAGGCAGGTAGATGGAGCTGAGTTTACGGACAGATCAGCCATGATCTTATTGAATGGCGGGGCAGGCTCGATGGGCTACATGGCCTACTCCTGCTTCTATTTCTTATGTTCTTGTGTCATCTTGCATTTCATTCACACAATTGCTGCTTCCTTTTCTCCCTTTCTACCCCTACCCATGATCTATTTGAGTTTGTTGGTAGATATCCATATATCATCGGTGTATGTGGGAATGTGCTGGTAAGCAAGGAGACAGATGGAGGGAAAGGATTGATCCTGTTCTCCAAGATGGTGTTCAATCCTAATAGAAGCCAGTAGTAGAAACCTGGGTTTGCTTACTGCCTTTAGGATAGGAAGATGTTCCAAGATGCTCATGATTTCCAAAAGTGGGTTACATATTCATCCTTGTTTGGACTTTTCATGTAAGGTCATTGGTAATGGATGGATTTTAAAGTAGGGGGCATGATTTGGACACCTTTCAGAGATAACAGGCTGAACAAATTCTCAGATCTTTACTTGTAAGCTCAAAATCAGAGAGTTACACAGCATTACTTGGAAAGCAGAGAAACGAGGGGTGACCTTATAGAAATGTTTAGAAATGCGAGGCATAGATAACGTGGACAATAGTATCCTTTACCCTCCAAGGTGGGAGAGACCAAACAAGTGAGCATAGATTTAGGGTGAGGAGAAAGATTTTTAAAGGGATCTTTTCACACAGAGGTTGGTGATTATATGGAATGAGCTTCCAGAGAAAGTGGATTGAAGCAGGTACAAAGTATCATTTAAGAAATACATAGATAAGTACATGGAATAGCAAAGGCTTGGAGGTATATGGGCCAAAGCAAGAAATCATGATTGGCTGGGTGGGTACTGTGATCAGCATGGATTGGTAGGGCAGAAGGACCTGTATCTGTGTTGTACTGCTCTTTATAGTTGTTTCAGTCTATCCTGGGAGCAGTATATATCGCTTTCCATAATTATAAGGTTTTCCAGTCAATAATAAAGCTAATCTATAATTAGATTTTAACTAATAATAATCTGAATTCTAGAGCTATAGGCTTGCACCTTTTCACATGTACAGGGACACTCCTTGAAACAATTCCGTTTGCTAAATTTGAGAAAAGGAAATGCTTTTGATGTGGTTATTTAGTATGAATAATTTAAAATTTGAGAGCTGTCAGATGTTGGGTAATATGAAATGTTGCTCTTGTTTGATGTAGGTGTCAGAAATGGGTGGAGAACTGTCGGAGAGCAGATTTAGAAAACCGTTCTGCTGAGCAGCTTCACAAACAATACAGGCTGTGTGCGAGACATTTTGAAGAATCTCTAATATGCACAAATGTAAGTTGGAATTTGTACTTTGAGCTTTTGAAAATTGCCACAGATATTTGGATTTAATTGTGCAGACCTAACAAAGATACCCAAGACTTGATGTTCTAATTTTATCATGTTTGTGTATCGTCTTCTGATCCATCAGTGGGAATGATTAAGTTTACAGAAATTTAGGAGAGCAGATTATTGGGAAGATATATTCTCATACTTTGTTCTGTTTTACAGTTGACACAGAAATGCAAATAGAATATCATAATGCAATTCATCGCATTCTGCTTGTGCCTTTGGGTTACCTAATAATAAAAGAAACTATTGATTACTATTAATTTCTCTGATGGCGATGACCACTAACTTTCGTAGTAATCTATACTCTCAGTTTTGGACAGAATCAAGTAAACCAAAAGTGACCTGAGTTAGCAGGGAAAGAAAATGGAGAGTCAGAAAGGATGCACAGCATTCTTCCTCGTTATTTCAGGAAGTAGAAAAAAGCACTAGTTATCATAGGAAAATGGTCAGCAGTGAGCTGTTCGGCCCTTCTGGTCTGTTCCATCATTCAATATGATCATAGTGATTCTTACTCTTAAAGCTATTCGGCCCGTCTTGCCTGCTCCACCATTCAATACTGTCATAGTGATTCTTTATCTCAATCCTAAAGATCATCTCTCCCTCTTTTATGCCTAGCAATCAATCTGTCTCCTTGAATGTGGTAGGAAATACTACAACGTCACCATCTTTGAAAGAAGAAATTCCTCCTCTTCAGTCTTAAATGGCCTACCTGATATCCTAAAACTGTGATCCTCATTTCTGGACCCTCTGCCCTCTCCCCCCCCCCCCCCCCCAGCTGTGGGAAGTATCCTCCATTCAAGCTTGTCAAGACTTGTCAGAATTTTGTATCCTTCAGTGAGATTTTGTCTTTTTTTTCGTATGTCAGTGATTTGGATGAAGGAATTGATGGCTATATGGCCAAGTTTGCAGACGATGCAAAGATGGGTGAAGGGGCAGGTAGGGTTGAGGAGGCAAGGTGTAGGACTTAGACAGATTGGGGCAATGGACAAAGAAGAGGCAGATAGAATATAATGTAGGGAAGTGCATGGCTTTGCACTTTGGTGGAAAGAATAAAGGTGTGTAATATTTTCTAAATGAAAAAAATTCAGAAATCAGAGGTGCAGAGCGACTTGGAGGTCCTCGTGAAGGATTCCCTAAACATTAACTTGCAGGTTGAGTCAGTGGTGAGGAAGGCAAATGCAATGTTAGCATTCATTTTAAGAGGAGTAGAATACAAAAGCAAGGATGTAATGCTGAGGCTTTATAAGGCATTGGTCAGACTGCATTTGGAGTATTGTGAGCAGTTTTTGGCTCCTTATCTAAGAAGTTATGTGGTAACATTGGAGGGGGTGCAGAGGAGGTTCAGAAGAATAACCTCGGGAATAAAAAGGTTAACATGTGCGAATGTTTGTTAGCTCTGGGCCTGTACTCACTGGAATTTAGAAGAATGGTTGGGGGAGGGGAGGGATCTCATTGAAACGTATGGAATATTGAAAGATCTGTATAAGGTGGATGTGGAGAGGATGTTTCCTATAGTGGGGGAGTCTTGGATTAGGGGAAAGCCTTAAAATTGAGGGACATCCATTTAGAACAGAGATGAGGAAAAAATTATTTAACTAAAGGGTGGTGAATCTGCAGAATTCATTGTTACAGATGGCTGTAGTCATGGCTATATTTAAAGTAACACACTCAAAACATGAAGAACTCAGCAGGCCAGGCAGCATCTGTGGAAAAGAGTATAGTCAACCTTTGGTCCCCACCTGGCACTCAGCTCTCACCTGTGGCTCCCCGTAGCTGTTTGCATGCGACAGCGGCCACACCCCTGGCAACGGCTTCGACAAGCCGGCTAAACCAGGTGAGGGTAGCCGACGGGTCTCAAACCCTCGGTGAGATAGGGAGTTGTCTATCCCAGCATGTGAAGACAGACTCCGGCGGATTGAGCGGACGAGACCAATGGAAGGTCCAACAGTCAAGAAGGCGGTCTCTGCAAGCGTCGTGGAACGTGTAGAGCAGGACAAGACACAGAAGACGTCCTGGTCATCCACTGCACCTAGTCCCATCTCCAGCCGTCTCTACTCTGTCTTGCCACTGGACCCAGATGGGAAGTGGGAAGAGCGAGTGAGGCTGACGCTGCGCAACTCTCCCTCACTTAAATCCAAATCACGTGCTAGTCTCAACACCATCATTATGGTGTCGAGGTCCTCATCGACGTCAACGATGGACGAACAACATAGTCAACTGAAGGGATTCTGCACGAAATGTCGACTAAACTCTTTTTCCATAGATGCTGCCTGCCTGCCTTCTGAGTTTCTCCAGCATTTTGTGTGTGTTACTTGGATTTCCAGCATCTGCTGATTTTTTCTTATTGGTTATATTTAAAACAGATTGACAGGTTCTTGATTAATCAGGCAACCAAAGGTTGTAGGACGAGGTCAAGATAATGGGCTTTTGGTGGATACTACATCAGCCATCATGGAATAGCAGAGCAGACTAGATGGGCTGAATGGCCTAATTAAACAAAATTAAATCTGGTGATTACAGGCCCAGTAGGCCCAATGTCAGACAAGTGAACAACCTTGTACTGTATTCAATCACTCTTTTAGGTTATTAAACCAACACTGCATGCAGTTCTCCAGGTTGGCCTCACTCTGGCTCTACATAATTGTAGCAGTTATCCTTCCTCCATTTATCACCTTAAATGCTTACTGCTCCTGAACATTTACTTTCAATGACTGATGGGTGGAGATAGCCAGGTCCTTTTGTCCATCAACATTTTTCTATCTAAATAGTATGACACAAATAATATGCCTCTGTGCTTTTCTTACCATTGGATAATTGGGCTACTGTATATGCCTACTTACTTGTTTAACTTGTCTGTGGTCCTAGGGATTTGTGTGATGCTATTACAGTAACTTTGGAGTTCAGTGCTGATGTCTGTAAGATGTTTGTACATCCTTCTCCTCAGCCTGTGGATTTCTTCTCGATGCTGCATTTCCTCCCACAGTCCAGAGATATGTTGGTTAGTAGGTTAATTGGTCATTTAAATTGCCCTGAGATTAGGCTAGGGTTAAAATAGGTAGGTTGCTCATTGGACTAGGAGGGCCTATTCCTTGTCTTGAACCCCATTTGCATCCTTTGAACTTCCATTTCCATCCAGTTCTGTGTCACTGGAAAATTTAAAGAATTACATTCTATTCCCTCATCCAGATTGCTGATAAATATTGTGAATGGTTGAGGCCAAGTCACTGATGGCTATGCTGCTTAACAGGTTATCACTGCCACTTCTAAACAAAAAAGACCCTTTTATTCCTACTGTTTCCTATCTGCCAATGATTGTCTTTCAATCCATACCAGTATGTTTCCTTCAGTGCTTTAATTTTGACCGGTAACATCATGAACTTTTAAAGATCTGAAAATCCAAATACACCACGTTCATTGATTCTCTTATCTATTATCATCTCAAAAGTTAAAACATAGGTTTGTTTGTTCGTTCCAATTCCCTTTCATAAATACACATCAACAATTTTTTAAAATATGCTGTGGTCATAGGCATTAGCTGTTTCCCTTTTTGTTCAATTTGGGTTGACTGGTTTGTACTTCCCTGATTTTTCTCTAATTACTGTGATTACATTTGTTACACTTTATCTACAGAAATTTTGAAAATGACAGTCCATACAATTAGTATTTCTGTGGTTACTTTTAGTACTTTAGGATGCTGGTATCAAGTCCTACAATTACTAGTAATTTTTCTATCCATACTGACCTCTTAGACTTTTGATTTGGATTTGATATGACCACTCGATGTTTCAGGAAGACAAAATAATTCCAGATAGTCATAGACTCGTGCCAAGCTATTATTCTGTGTAGTCCCATCAACCTGCACCCAGCTGTACCTCTCCCATCCATGTGTCTATCTTAAATTCACTTAAATGTTAAAATTGAACCTATATGCCGTCAACACACATAAAAATTGCTGGTGAACACAGCAGGCCTGGCAGCGTCTATAGGAAGAGGTACAGTCAATGTTTCGGGCCGAGATCCTTCGTCAGGACTAACTGAAAGAAAAGATACTTTATACTTTATTGTTGCCAAACAATTGATACTAGAACATACAATCATCACAGCGATATTTGATTCTGCACTTCCCGCTCCCTGGATTACAGGGAGAGATTATAGTAAGAGATTTGAAAGTGGGAGGGGGAAGGGGAAGATCCGAAATGATAGGAGAAGACAGGAGGGGGAGGGATGGAGCAAAGAGCTGGAGGGTTGATTGGCAAAAGGGATATGAGAGGATCATGGGACGGGAGGCCTAGGGAGAAAGGGGGAGGGGGAAGCCCAGAGGATGGGCAAGGGGTATAGTGAGAGGGACAGAGGGAGAAAAAGGAGAGAGAGAGAGAGAAAAAATATATATCATAACAACAAATAAATAACAGATGGGGTACGAAGGGGAGCATTAATGGAAGTTAGAGAAGTCAATGTTCATGCCATCAGGTTGGAGGCTACCCAGACGGAATATAAGGTGTTCCTCCAACCTGAGTGTGGCTTCATCTTGACAGTAGAGGAGGCCGTGGATAGACATATCAGAATGGGAATGGGACGTGGAATTAAAACGTGTGGCCATTGAGAGATCCTGCTTTCTCTGGCGGACAGGGCATAGGTGTTCAGCAAAACGGTCTCCCAGCCTGCGTCAGGTCTCGCCAATATATAGAAGGCTGCATTGGGAGCACGGGATGCAGTATATCACCCCAGCCGACTCACAGGTGAAGTGTCGCCCATTTCACGCACATCTGTTCTCACCCCATCCTCCCACTACTCCAAGAGGAATAGGGTTCCCCTTGTCCTCACCTACCACCCCACTAGCCTCCGGGTCCACCATATTCTCCGTAACTTCCGCTACCTCCAACGGGATCTCACCACTAAGCACATCCCCCCCCCCCCCGCTTTCAGCAGGGATTGCTCCCTACATGATTCCCTTGTCCATTTGTCCCCCCCATCTCTCCCCACTGATCTCCCTCCTGGCACTTATCCTTGTAAGCGGAACAAGTGCTACACATGCCCTTACACTTCCTCCCTTACCACCATTCAGGGCCCGAGACAGTCCTTCCAGGTGAGGCGACACTTCACCTGTGAGTTGGCTGGGCTGATGTACTGCGTCCGATGCAGCCTTCTATATATTGGCGAGACCCGATGCAGGCTGAGAGACCGCTTCGCTGAACACCTACGCTCTGTCCGCCAGAGAAAGCAGGATCTCCCAGTGGCCACACATTTTAATTCCACGTCCCATTCCCATTCTGATATGTCTATCCACGGCCTCCTCTACTGTCAAGATGAAGCAACACTGAGGTTGGAGGAACAACACCTTATATTCCGTCTGGGTAGCCTCCAACTTGATGGCATGGCCATTGACTTCTCCAACTTCTGTTAATGCCCCTCCTCCCCTTTGTACCCCATCTGTTATTTATTTATTTATTCATTATTATATATTTTTTTCTCTCTCCTTTTTCTCCCTCTGTCCCTCTCACTATACTCCTTGCCCATCCTCTGGGCTTCCCCCCACCCCCCCATTTCTTTCTCTCTAGGCTTCCCGTCCCATGATCCTCTCGTATCCCTTTTGCCAATCACCTGTCCAGCTCTTGGCTTCATCTCTCATGTTTGCTATATACCATAATTTCCATTAGCATCTCACTCCACACTCTCACCACCTTCTGAGTGAAGAAGTTCCCCTCATGTTCTCCTTAAACAGTTCGCCTTTAACCCTTAACCCATGACCTCTAGTTCTAGTCTCACCCAACCTATGGAAAAATGCCTGCTTGCATTTAACCTGTTTATAGCCCTCATAATTTTGTACACCATTATCAAATCTACCCTCATTCTACTATGCTCAAGGGGATAAAAGTTCTAACCAATCCAACCTTTCCCTATAACTCAGGTCCTCAAGTCTGGACAACGCCCTTGTAAATTTTCTAGATGCTGGAATCTAGTTTTAAAAAAATGCTGGAAGTACTCAGCAATTGAGTACCATCAATGCAGATACCAAGTGTAAGTTGACATTTCAGGTCAACCCTGCATCTTCACACTCCTGTACCACCAGCTTAATGGTAGCAATGAAAAGGGCATGTCCTGGGATTGGGGGTCCTTAATGACAAATGCTGCTTGCTTTTGTTGTTGTTGTTGTTTTTAGGCATCGCCTTTTGCAGCTGTCCTCATTGCAGCAACTTTTGCCCATGATGGAGCTGGCCAAGTTCACAGTTGCTGGCCAAGTTCACAGTTTCTTAACAGCTTTTTCCAATCCCCAACAGCCATCCCTTCATACTAGATGGTGATACAACCAGTTGGAATGCTCTCCACAATACATCTGTAGAAATTTGTAAGGTGTCTTTGATGAGATACCAATTCCCTCAAACTCCTAATGAAATGTAGCTGTAGTCATGACTTCTTTGTAATTACATAGAACATAGAACTGTACAGCATGTTACAGGCCCTTCGGCCCACAATGTTGTGCCGACCCTCAAACCTTGACTCCCATATAAGCCCCCACCTTAAATTCCTCCATATACCTGTCTAGTAGTCTCTTAAACTTCACTAGGGTATCTGACTCAGGCAGTGCATTCCACACACCAACCACTCTCTGAGTAAAAAACCTTCCTCTAATATCCCCCTTGAACTTCCCACTCCTTACCTTAAAGCCATGTCCTCTTGTATTGAGCAGTGGTGCCCTGGGGAAGAGGTGCTAGCTATCCACTCTATCTATTCCTTTTAATATCTTGTACACCTCTATCATGTCTCCTCTCATCCTCCTCCTCTCCAAAGAGTAAAGCCCTAGCTCCCTTAATCTCTGATCATAATGTATACTCTCTAAACCAGGCAGCATCCTGGTAAATCTCCTCTGTACCCTTTCCAATGCTTCCATATCCTTCCTATAGTGAGGCGACCAGAACTGGACACAGTACTCCCAAGTGTGGCCTGACCAGAGTTTTATAGAGCTGCATCATTACATCGCGACTCTTAAACTCTATCCTTCAACTTATGAAAGCTATCACCCCATAAGCTTTCTTAACTACCCCATCTACCTGTGTGGCAACTTTCAGGGATCTGTGGACATGTACCCCCAGATCCCTCTGCTCCTCCACACTACCAAGTATCCTGCCATTTACTTTGTACTCTGCCTTGGAGTTTGTCCTTCCAAAGTGTGCCACCTCACACTTCTCCGGATTGAACTCCATCTGCCACTTCTCAGCCCACTTCTGCATCCTATCAATGTCTCTCTGCAGTCTTCAACAATCCTCTACACTACCTACAACACCACCAACTTTTGTGTCATCTGCAAACTTGCCAACCCACCCTTCTACCCCCACATCCAGGTCGTTAATAAAAATCACGAAAAGTATAGGTCCCAGAACAGATCCTTGTGGGACACAACTAGTCACAATCCTCCAATCTGGATGTACTCCCTCCACCACGACCCTCTGCCTTCTGCAGGCAAGCCAATTCTGAACCCACCTGGCCAAACTTCCCTGGATCCCATGCCTTCTGACTTTCTGAATAAGCCTACCATGTGAAACCCTGTCATATGCCTTACTAAAATCCATATAGATCACATCCACTGCATTACCCTCATCTCTTTGCCTGGTCACCTCCTCAAAGAACTCTATCAGGCTTGTTAGACACGATCTGCCCTTCACAAAGCCATGCTGACTGTCCCTGATCAGACCATGATTCTCTAAATGCCCATAGATCCTATCTCTAAGAATCTTTTCCAACAGCTTTCCCACCACAGACGTAAGGCTCACTGGTCTATAATTACCCGGACTATCCCTACTGCCTTTTTTGAACAAGGGGACAACATTCGCCTCCCTCCAATCCTCTGGTACCATTCCCGTGGACAACGAGGACATAAAGATCCTAGCCAGAGGCTCAGCAATCTCTTCCCTCGCCTCATGGAACAGCCTTGGGAATATTCCGTCAAGCCCCGGGGACTTATCCGTCCTAATGTGTTTTAACAACTCCAACATCTCCTCTCCCTTAATATCACATGCTCTAGAACATCAACCTCACTCGTATTGTCCTCACCATTATCAAGTTCCCTCTCATTGGTGAATACCGAAGAGAAGTATTCATTGAGGACCTCGCTCACTTCCACAGCCTCCAGGCACATCTTCCCACCTTTATCTCTAACCAGTCCTACCTTCACTCCTGTCATCCTTTTTTTCTTCACATAATTGAAGAATGCCTTGGGGTTTTCCTTTACGCTACTCGCCAAGGCCTTCTCATGCCCCCTTCTTGCTCTTCTCAGCCCCTTCTTAAGCTCCTTTCTTGCTTCCCTATATTCCTCAATAGACCTATCTGATCCTTGCTTCCTAAACCTCATGTATGCTGCCTTCTTCCACCTGACTAGATTTTCCACCTCACTTGTCACCCATGGTTCCTTCACCCTACCATTCTTTATCTTCCTCACGGGGACAAATTTATCCCTAACATCCTGCAAGGGATCTCTAAACATCGACCACATGTCCATAGTACATTTCCCTGCAAAAACATCATCCCAATTCACACCCGCAATTTCTAGCCTTATAGCCTCATAATTTGCCCTTCCCCAATTAAAAAATTTCCTGTCCTCTCTGATTCTATCCTTTTCCATGATAATGCTAAAGGCCAGGGAGCGGTGGCCACTGTCCCCCAGATGCTCACCCACTGAGAGATCTGTGACCTGACCCGGTTCATTACCTAGTACTAGATCTAGTATGGCATTCCCCCTAGTCGTCCTGTCCACATACTGTGACAGAAATCCGTCCTGGACACACTTAAACTTTGCCCCATCTAAACCCTTGGAACTAATTAGGTGCCAATCAATATTAGGGAATGTTACTTCAATATGTTGGACCCAGGATCAACCTTCAGAGATGTTGACAGCCAGGAACATGAAAATGCTCATCCTTTCCACTGCTGATCCCTCAAAGAGGTCTGATGTATCTTCTTTGATTTCCCCTTCCTGAAGTCTACAATCAATTCATATGACACTGGTTTGATGCTGACAGTATAGAGTTTATATGTTTTCCCTATAACTGTGGGTTTCCCTTTGGTGCTTTGGTTTCCTCTCAGATCACAAATCTTCACTGGTTGGTAGATTTATGTGCAACTATAAATTGCTTCTAATGTGGATGGATAGCAGAAACTAGGAACGTGGGAAGAAGAGATTACAAGGAAAATCATGGAGGGAGTTGGAGCTGGCCTATCTTCAATGAGCTGAAATGCCCTGCTTCTATGTCATATCATAAAGGTTAGCTTTATATGTCATAGGTACATTGAAACATCCCAGGAAATGCATTGTTGGATCACTGTTTACTATGTCAGCCTGCAAGTGTCACCACACTTCGGGTGCCAACATAGCCTATCCAAAACTTACTAACCCTAACCCATATATCTTTCGACTGTGGAAGGAAATTGGAGCATTTGCAGGAATCCAACTAGGTCATGGGGAAAACGTATAAACTCCTTACAGACGGCGGGAATTGAACTCTGATCTTCCGACCTGTGGCGTTGTTAAAAGCATTACAATAAATGCTGTGCAACCAGGAAATATATGAAAGTGCTCATTTTCTGGGTCTGCTGCCGTGGATAAAAATAAAGCAACCTGACTTGTTCTACTGTTATTAATTTCTGTTATTTATGAAGTAACTGGTGTAACACATGAAACTTTATTTTTCTGTTGTGAACCTATGATGCCGCAGCTGTCTTTAATCTGATTCCTCCATCTATTCAACCTTTTTTGCTTGCTTGCTTTTATATCCATCCAAATGCTGCTTAGTTCATATTGCAGTGACTTTGTACATAATTCTGTGTGAAGAGAGATCAATAGCATGTTAGTAGAGCCAGTAAACTATTTAGATTAGATTATGAGGACACTCAGTCCTCGTTTATTGTCATTTAGAAACGCATGACCAAATATATTGGATTCCAGTTAATTGTGGACACTTTGGAGCCAGTGCATTTGGCCTAAATAAGTGGCTGTCCCAATTAGCTGTAGTTTAAATTAAGTAGTTAAAAAGGTATAAAAAAAGACAAGCTCCTATTTAACTGAATAGCAAATTGCGAATTTAAATAAAATGCAGAATATATTAGAACACTACCTATATGAGTATACCAATACAATATATAGTATTGTAATACAGTTATCGACAGAGGAATTCATCCACTTTGTGCTGCTGTGTTCATTTGATTGACTGTAAGTGAAGAAATCAGTGCAGATAATGGACTGTCTTCATTGCTTTCCTGCATGAAATAGCATCATAATGAAACAATAAATTTTCTGGCATCCTGTGAAGTTACTAGCTTTGGTTCAGCTGTGACTACATCTTCATCACGTGATCAAAAATCACTGATTTTTGAATTGCATCTGTCGGCCCAAATAGATAACATAAACACAAGCACACTCAACTGACGCTATTTTAAAAACTGTTCGCTCTAAGCATGGTTTAGTGTCAAACAGCTGTATGAGTTTGAAAATGTTCAGTAAGTCTCCTGACCCAATTAAGCGACATGTCCAAAACAGACGTCTGTCCTGATTAACCAATGGCCCAATTAACTGGAATCCACTGTACTAGCATTTTAGTGAATCTAGGATTTGAAATGTTTTTCTTCTGGTGAGCAGTATAATCACTATATGCGTTATAATTATAGTGCCTGCAGCTACTGAATAGCTTGTAGTTCTCATTATTTTGGCTGCAAAATGAAGAACTAACTGAAGATATGGTGGAGCTGCTCAAGTGTGTGGTAAAAGAGTGGAGAAAATAAGTTGTTGCTTGACATAAAGGAAATATATGACATGAGTTAAAGTTTAAACACTTCTCTCCCTAGAGCCCTTACAGAACAGTCCTCAAGGATAATGCTGTGCCAACCTTGTTTGACTTGACAAGTCATCTCAATAAACCAGAAGGCAAACACAGAAAGCACAAGATGATAAAAGAGCTGGTAAGTTGTTGCTATGTAGTTGGCGTATCTTGTAAAGTTAACCTTTAAACTTGTTGGGATAACTAATTGTCTTTTCTTCCCTTATAGAGTGAGGAAGATCTGCTAAGGGTGAAGGCACCAAGAAGTAAGTACAACATCACATGGTCAGAGCACACTGAGTATTTTGAGCAATTTTGGGCCCCTTATATAAGAAAAGTTGTGCTGGCACTGGGGAGGGTCCAGAGGAGGTTCATTAAAATGATTCTAGGAATGAAAGGGTTAGCATATGAGCAATTGATAGCTCTGGGCTTGTACTCGCTGGAGTGAGAAGATTGAGAGGGGATCTCATTGAAACCTATCGAAAATTGAAAGCCCTGAATGTGGAGAGGGTGTTTCCTATGGTGGGGGAGTTTAGGACCAGAAGGCACAGCCTCAGGACAGAGATGAGGAGGAATTTCTTTAGTCAAGAGGGTAATGAATTCCTTTGCCACAAACTATTGTGGAGGCTGTCAATGGATATATTTAAAGCAGAGGTTGATAGGTTCTAGATTAGTAAAGGTGTCAAAGATTACGGGGAGATGGTAGGAGAATGGGGTTGAGACAGCTAATAAATCAGCCATACTGGAATGATGGAGTTGATTTGATTGCTTTTATGTCTTGTGCTGTAATGTAGATATACGTCTCGGGCAGTAATGTGGTTAAATTATATTTTCAAACAAGTGCTTCTGGAGCTAGAATTTTTGTGGTGTTTAACATTTTGTTGGAATATTACAATTTTTCTGTACTATTTACTTGTTTTTCAGATGTTCATTTCTGCTTACTTGTGACTGAACCATAAGCAAAAAGCCTTTATTTTGTAGCAATTTTTTAAAATAAAAATAATGAAGTATTCCGAGGTTTGAGTCTAGTTTATAATAATATGGCTTGGGAATGTTAAAAGTGAAGTGATTGAAGATGACTAGAAAAATAATTATGGGTACAGTGTGATTATGATCATTATGCATAAAGTGTAGGAAATGATTTGATACATAGCTCCAAGTGTTTGTTTTATGGGTTGGCCCTCTCTGTTGATTGCCTTGATAATAAAGCACACGATTTTTTTCTATAAAAGATCTTTTAAAAGGATCCATGGTGTCTCCTTTGCATTTTGACCTTAAATCCCACTGCCATAAATAGCAAGTCACGCTGAATAATTTGAGAAAATAGAGACCATTTGCTCTATCTGAATACATTCCCAAAGATGTTAAACTGCTAATGTGACAACCATTTTTGGATCATGAATTCTATTGTTTTTCCCCTCTATGGACCATATCTAGATGTGCAAACTATGTGCTATATTTCTTGATGTCAAAATTTTATTGCTTTGAGCTATTCAGTCTGATCTTCTCTAACAGTTTAATAGTCCAGATGCTGAAAATATATGTACTACCAGAAATACCATTTTAAGCATACTTGTCACAAAGTTTAAATATTTTACATGCACCATTGTCTTTTACTGCTACAACTGCAGTGAATGCTTTTTTCCATTGTCAAACTTCCAATTACTGTTTTAAAATCAGTACTTAATATTCATTGATTTCAGTAGTAATTGTTTTAAAATTTAAGGACATATGCACGAGTAGAACACACACCTCTCTCCTCAGACCTGCTGCCACTTAGTAAGATCATGCCTGAGCAAAGGCATGATGGTAACATAGCGGTTAGCATGTCACTATTACAGCTCAGGGCACTGGAGCTCAATTCCGATGTTGTCTGTAAGAAAGTTTGTATGTCCGTCCCATGAGTGTGTGGGTTTCCTTTAAGTGCTCCCACGGTTCAAAGACCTACCAATTAGTAGGTTAATTGGTCATTGTAAATTGAACCATGATTAGGCTAGGGTTACATGAGTGGTTTGCTGGATGGTGCGGCTCGTTGGGTTGGAAGGGTCTGTTCCGTACTGTCTCTAAATACATAAATAAATAAACATTGTGCTTGAAGGCACAAGATTCTGCTGATGCTGGAACCTGGAGCTAAAAACAGACTGCTGGAGGAACAGTGACTCAAGCACAGTCTGGATCTAAAAAAGGACAAACTACTGGAGGATCTCAGTGGGTTAAGCAATTCTTGGCCTGGTGAGTTCACCCAGCAGCTTGATTTTCCTGTCTGATTTCTATAGTTTCTGATTTCCATGTGATAAATAAAGCTATCCCAGTCTTAATGACTCATTAGAGAGTTTCATAGATTTTCTATTCTAAGAAATTCTCCTTCGTCTTGTTTCTTCATTCACTGAAGTATTTACTGACATTAAATCGCATAAATGTAACAATAAACCCTGTGGTTTTGATTTTTGAAACCACCTGCAGATGTTGAACTGTGCAGAATTTCACAGCTTTGAAATAATAGCAGTTTAGTTTTTCTTGCAGCACAGTTGAGTTTAGAAATTAAAGTTGACAAATTGAAATTCAGACAAAAAATTTAATTGAGTTTGGCAACTGTGCCACACTCAAGTAAGTTTTAAAAAGTGCCAGGGGAGTGCATCTAGCTCTAGAGTTTAAATTAATAGCTACCTTATCAATGAAAAATCTGCAGGTCCCATTAATACTGTCTTGTATTTTTAGTTCCATGTTGATAACTTAAATAATAACAAGGTCATGGCTTTGAGGTGAGGTGGGAAGTTTAAAAGAGATGTGCAGGGCAGGTGGTGGTGGTGGTTTTTTACACTGGTGTTGCTGGGTGTCTGGAATGTGCTGCCAGAGATGGTGCTCAAAGCAAATAATATAATGGAGTTTAAAAGGTAAATAAACCGACACATGAACGTGTCAGGAATGAGAGATACAGATAGTGTGCGTAATTGGTTTAGTTTGTTCTCATGGTTGGAACCGACATTGTGGATCCAAGGGTCTGTTCTGTTTTCTATAAAGGAAAAAGAGATTGTGTAAAGACTTGGCAGATGGAGTATATAATGTGAGAAAAATTCGTAATTTTCCATCTTCACAGGAAAAAAGGAGTGAGGAAGTTTCTTTTGAGTGAATCTTAGAATATTCCTCAACAACAGTGGAAACAGAATCAATGAATACTTTTGAAGCAGAGATGGATAAATTCTTAACAAGCAGTGGTTTGTCAATGATGGGTGAGAGCTTGAGGTTACAAGCAGATCAGCCATGATTTTATTAAAAGGCAGAACTGACTTGGGGTCTGAGTGACCAGTACCAGCTCCGAATTCATGATCCTGATGAAGGGTCTCAGCCCAAAACATCAACTGTTTTGTCCTCTCCTTAGGTACTGCTTGTGAGTTCCTCCAGCATTTTGTGTGTTACTCTGGATTTTATTGTGTAAATTTAGATGTTTGTAGTAAAGATTTCACATTTCCTTTTTCTTCTTTAAGCTGATGGTGATGTCCTGAGAGGTCTACAGTGCAAACAGGAGGCAATCAACGAAATGGAAAAAACAGACCTGGAAGGTGCAACAGAAAACATTGAGGAATCTACTCTAATGGAAGAATCTTTGAACTTAACACCTGAAGAGAAAGGGAATAAAGAATTTCTCAAAGTTTTATTTGAAACTGTACTGCTATTGGGGCGGCAAAATGTTCCATTGGGAGGCTCTGCTGCTGAAAACGCACATAATTTGTGCAATACTCCCGATAACGTTCAAGCACTGTTGGAGTTCAGAATGAATGCAGGTGATGAAATTCTACGCAAGAGATTTGAGACCACTGCAGTGAATGCAGTCTATTGCCCAAAGAGCCTGCAAAAAGACCTTCTGGATATTTGTGAAATGTGCATACGGGAAGAGGTGCTCAGAGAAGTACGTGACAGCAATTTCTTCTCCATCATAACTGACGATGTGATCAATATAGCAGGGGTTAACCATGTCTCTCTGTTGATTAGGTTTGTAGATGAATCCGATTCACTAAGGCAAGAGTTTGTTGGGTTCATACCATGCGAGTTAGATGGAGAGTTTTTAGCCAGCCGGATCCACGAGACCCTCACAGAAAAATGGGGACTGAATTTGTATTACTGTCGTGGACAAGCCTATAATGGCTCTGGGAATATGGCTTACAAAAAGCAAGTCGTCGTAGCTAGCATCTTACAACAGTGTCCAAAGGCTTTGTGCACTCCCTGCTCCTCCTACCCACTAAATATATGGATGGCAAAGTCCAGCCTGATATTTGGTATAAACCTGGTGTTAAGCTTGATGGAAAATATTGTCTCATTTTTCAGTTTATCACCTCAGCTCCAAAAAGTTTTTGAAGTTAGCATCAACAGTGTCTATCAAACGAATGAGAAATTGGCAAAAGAGCTGAAAAAGCTTTTCCAAATCAATTGGTATGAAAGGCATGACACTTTTGAGATTCTGGCAGATCTTTACGAAGTGTTGGTGACCTGCCTGGACGAGATCAGCTATGATACATGCGGTAGGTGGAATTCTGAGATATCAACCCAGGCCAGTATGCTGTCATCCACCATGCGAGATTTTGAAATTGTTGTGTCTCTGATGGTCTTGAAGAATGTCCTCTCCTACACAAGAGCCTTTGGCAAAAACCTCCAGGGTCAAGCTTCAGACACCTATTTCGCCTCAAGCACTTTGACTGCTGTCCTCCATTCGTTGAATGAAATGAGGGACAATATTGAAGTATACCATGAGTTCTGGCTGGAGGAAGCCACCAACCTGTCCTTGAAAATGGGGATTGAAGTAAAGTTGCCATGGAGGTGCCGTCGGCAACCTCAAAATGAAGAGGTGTCCGAGGAGACCCCGGAAAATTACTACAAGGAGGCCATCACTGCACCATTTCTAGATCACGTAATTTTAGAAATTGAGGATATGTTCTCAGAGCAGCAGTTAAAGGCCCTCAAGTGCCTGTCGTTGGTGCCCTCTGTTATGGCACAGCTTAAGTATAACACCGGAGAGGAAAACATGGCTGATCTGTATAAAGATGACCTCCCAAATCCAGACACCCTTTCAGCAGAATTGCACTGTTGGAAGATAAAATGGAAGCACCGTAGCCGCGACGTCGAGTTACCCAGCACAATCTTCGAGACTCTTCGTCACCCGGACATCAAGTTCTTTCCGAACGTGTACACTCTGCTCAAAATTGTCTCTAACCTTCCGATCATCAAACTTGAAACTGACAAGTGTGATGTTGGCAGGAAGCGGCTTAAATCCTACTTGAAAGTCACTCCGGTTGAGGAGCGAACGGGCAGTCTGGCACTGATCCACATCAATTACGATGCAAAGCATGACTACGACATGATGGTGGATACCTTCGCAAAGTTGTACCCAGAGAAAATGCAGCTGCCGCATGTGACAGATTCGGATAACGTGGAGGTAAACAATCATGGTGGCAACAGAGTAGAAATAAACAATTTGGGTACAGGTGCTGCTCCGTTGTACGAGGTTGATGGTGACTGTGTGGCACTGGTGAGCGGCATAGTGTTGCATCACCAGTCGCCAGGAACGATCCTGGAGGCCTGCCAGAACCCAGGCAAGAATGTCATAGAAGTGACCCAGCACCCAGTGGGGAGCACTGTGGAGCTGCAACAGCTTCCCGTCAGTGGCACTATGATAGTGACCCAGCATTCGACAGAACACCACCCTGAAGGGGTCCAGCAGGTGGGGAGCAACGTGGAGGTGCAGCAACATCACATCGAGGGAAGGGTGGTGGAGGTCATCCACCATCCGGAAGTGAATGGGTCAGAGCTGCAGCATCGCTCAGAGGTGAACGGTGTGGAGCTAGAGGACCATCAGGAGGAGGTTATTGAGGTGAGCCATCATTCGGAGATGAGAGCTGTAGAATTTGAACCAACGTTGGAGGAGGGTGGTATGGTGGAACTGGAGCACCACGTACAAGGTGTCACTGTGACACTACAGCACCAGGTCGACGGAAGTACAGTGGAGCTACAGCCTGAAAGCAACACAGTGGAGATGCATCGTCCTGAAGCAAGTGCCGTAGAGCTGAGCCACCACACAGAAGTGAGTGCTATGGAGGTTGATCATTACCCAGAGTCCAGCACCGCGGGCTTGCAGCAGCATCTGGCGCCCAGTGCCATAGAACTGCGACACCAAATCCAACCAGAGCCCATAACCACAGAGATCTTATGCCATGCGGAGACCCGAGAGGGAGAAGCACAGCACAGCCTGGAACCTGTCACTGTGGAGGTTCAGCATCCCCCCAGTCCCAGTGAGGCAGAGTCGCAGCACCATCCGGAGCCAAGACATCCAGAGCCTGCTGGTACAAATACACAACACCATTCTGAACCTGTTGCCATGGTCACCCAGCACCCCTCAAAACCTGTCACTACAGTGAGAGAGCACCACTTCAAGTCCACCTCTTCAGAGATACAACAGCATTCTGAGCCCAGTGCCATAGTAATTCAGAGCCACCCAGAGGTTGTTGCTGAAGAGATAGAGCACTATACTGAATCTGTCACTGCAGGATCTAATGCCGCTGTAATCCAGAACTATCCTGAGCCTGTCACCACAGTGATACGGCAGCATCCTGAGCCTGTTACTGTGCAGATACATCAGCATCCGGGGCCTACTGTAATGGTAATCCAAAGCCGCCCAGGGTCTACAGTCACAGATCCTGCATCCAGTGCCTTGTTGATCCAGCAACACCCTAAGCCCATCACTACAGAGATACAGCACCATTCGGAGACTGGTGTCAGAGACGTACACCATCACCCAGGACCTAATGCACTGGAATTACAGTCACATCTAGGATCTGGTGAAGTGGTTGAGGTCTGTCCACAGGTAAGCACAGTGAAGTTAGAGCACCATTCGGTCGCAGGTGTTGTGGAATCCAGCACGGTGGAGCTGGAGAACTGTTCAGAGGCAGATGGAGGCACAGTGGAAGTGGACAGTATGAGTGCCTGTACTCAGGATGTTCATGAAGGAATAAATATTCTGGAAGTTAAAAATTCAGAAGAAAGCAATTCAGAAACGAACATTTCTAGTGTAAGTAATGTAAATAAGTCTGAAGTAGCTGTACAATAAAATGATTCCTTGTTCTACTTTGAGTAAATTTAATACAATCTGCATCAAAATCTCTGATTGGGCATGTTTAAATGAAGACTCTTGCATGGCTTTCCTCAGAGATGTTCATTAAGAGGGAAATATCATAATTCTGGAGTACTGTCATTCATTGTCGTATTTACTTAACATCTCTCTGCACCCACCTTTCCTTCTTGCTTTGCCTTACAATAGTAGAGAACATAATGTCCATCTACAATTACTTGTGATTTTAAGCATTGGTGCCCTGGGCCAAAAGAAACAATGAGGGAATCTTGCCAAAGACCCATTTACATAAAGGCCTGCCCTGTGATTATTGAGTGCCGTGCTCTACTGATACTGTAATCATTAAGTTTATAAAAAGTTGATGTCAGATAAGGAACTACACTATTGAGTGACACATGGACAATGTGTTTGTTTATGTAAAATTCTCAGTGTTTTAAGTATATAGCATCCCTGCCTAGGTACATTTAGTGTTGAATTCGAACACCTTGAGCTGTGTGACTTTTCTTCAATGCTTTGTACCAGCTCATGCTAAGAATTACCAGGCTTACACAGTCATACATTGTGTTCTGAGCAATGGTGGGAGCTTCTTTGATTTTAGTCCTTCCTCCCCAAGTACTCCTCTCCCAACTCTGAATGTCCCAGTTAGTGTGCAGACCACTTGACTGAACGTCTTGTTACCCTGGTTACTGTAGCTCTATGTTGCAATATTCAATCAGACTTGCCCAATGAGGTTTATTTAAACTTTATAACAATAACTATCTTTAAACATCTTATTCATTCTACGTTGTATATTTGAATAATAATTAAATAGACCATGCAGAGTGGGACCACTATGTCCTCAAACTTTTTGGAAATTTGTGGATATTTTCAGAAGTGACTGGTACATTTGTTACTTTTCCATCCTTCCACCAGCGATGTTTGACACATCATCAAAAAGGTTAAATGTGAGGAGGAAGAATTTTTTTTTATCCTTGTAAGACCTATCCTTTTAACATTGGAGAAGATCTGTGTGCTGGATAATATATCAAGACAAGAAGAGTTACTTAAAATCTTGGTCACTGGCATTTGTTTTCCATGCACGTGTTCTCATTACTGTAAAAAGCCTAGAGAATTATGGGTTTTATACCCATTTATTGATGTTAGGTTATTTGAGGTGAATGGCGCATTTGGGGAAGGAAGGAATCTCCTGCAATTGCACAGTATTTTAATTGATTGGAATGTAATTAAATTCCATATTGCAGTGGGAATTGATCTGAAAGGTTTGCTAAAATAGTTACTGGGAGAAGTACTTCTTGCTCCCTCAGCTTCCCTAGCTTAAATATCTCTTGACAATTATATGAATACACATTCAGCTCTCATGCAAAATTAAGAATTTGTTTAACAAAGGGTTTGGTGGGGGAGTGGGGGAATCTGCAGCTAATTATTCAAATATATTCAAAATGTGTCCCTTATATTTTGAAGTTGCACCTTGGAGTTCATTTGAAAAATTATTTCTGCAAATTGAATGTCTTTTTCCGTCTTGAATACTTTTCTTTAATTCTTCCATCTGGGGAAAATGTTATTCTTCTTGTTTTGATGTTCCTTTAATTAAAATATTTGGTTTTCTTTACAATGGTCCAGGTGCAAGTGGGGTAAGCAACTGAGCCCACTTAATGACCATTGTTATGCTGAGCTAAGATTATATGCAACTTCCCAGTTTATGATCCAGGTTAGAATAGGGGATATAGTGAGGAAGTATGGGAACTGAGGTGTTCACTGTCTGCTGTAGATATTGACATTGCAGTGATTTCTCCTCATCTGATCGCATGGACCATTGATGTATTCATTCACACCAGTAAGCTCACAGTGAAAAGTGACACCTTGAAATTGGGCTGCTATTTATGGGATTAATTCCTAGCATGATTCTTGTTGACAGTTTAAAAAAAACAAAAATATTTTTTGTCAAATTATATTTTCCTCTTGGAGTTTTCCCATGATCATTAGTTTTTCAGATCTTGACAATTGACCTTAGAAATATACCAGCAATGTGGGGAGACCCTTGCTGGTTTAATAAAAAAAAATACACCATATTGAATTAGTCCCTTGGTGGGTGTTCGGAGGATTGTAAACACAAGCTTCAAATAAACTTCAAATTTAGCAGACCTATTTCCTCAGTGTTTGATATTGGAAGAGGGTAGATTAGGTAAAGAGATCAGATAGTGTGCATAGAGAAGTCCTTTTGGGAAGCCCCTGTACCCATTTCTTGATGTGAACTTTGTGCTGCGGTTTTGTCAGCGTTGAATTTGATCTTATCCTTGATTGTTATTACCACTAGTTCATGTGTACCTCATTATTATTATTAGGGGGCAGGAAGCTTGACTGATTCAATTTATAAAGCTTCAGTGTCTGCCCATATAGAAATCAATTGGCTGATCAGAGAACAAATGTTAAACCTAGGACCAAATATTGTCTTGTGCGGTTCAGTTTTATTCTAGTCCACAAGAGGGAGCTCCTTTCGCAATCCAGTGAATTCTGAGTATTGAATTATAAATCAGTAGATTGGGCTTTTGAATGCAGTTTTCAGTGGGTTGGTTGATTCTTTCACAGGTCTGCTTGGTTTAATTTATTAACCTCTTTCTGTCATATAAACAGTTCACTTCATCAGTGGGCTCTGGAAATCTATTCCATTTGCTGTTTAAAGGTATTCATCTTATCATTCACTTGTTACAATGCTAGTTTCATGAATCCCTGCTTGCCTACTAACTGATTAGAGCTAGAAATCAATTTCTGTGAAACAGTTTGTTGATCCTCAATCTTAGACTTGCGCTCTATTGAAATACAGTTGAAAGGCTCCCCATATCCAAGGTCAAATTTATAAAATAAGATCCATTTGCAAGTTGCTTAAGCAGATTGGTGATGTGGAATGATTCCTTTGTAATGTTCTTTACAGCCTACTTGTCAAACATGTTTTAAAATAAATGGCATGGGCATTCTCTGCACTTCCACAATGGCTTAGCAGGTAAGGCAACACTTTGTGATGGAAGCAGACAAGGAAGGCTCATCGTATTTTTCATTCAGCTGATTAATTGACCATAGTTCTAACAAAGAGTTCTCCAATTATCTCCTGCATTCTGCATGGGGAATTGGTTTAGCTAAGGTTTTTCCATTTGTTGTTTAGGAGTTGCTTATTGATTATGGTGGGTGTTATTCTGCCTTAAGATACCGTCAAGGCTTCTGCTTAAATGAAGGCCATTTGTGAAAAGTACTGGAAGGAATATTTAAATGGTGTATAATTTGTCAATTTCAGGACAAGATGCCATTTATGAGTTTTTGTGTGTAAATATTCCCTGTTAAGATTAGTGGTGGGGGTGGGGAGGGTTGGGTTTGGTGTGGTGATGATGCTGGTTCTCTTGCTTATTGTTAGTAGTTAGTGGCAGAGTACAGATTGACATGTTCACTTCTGATAAATATAAGGCTGTTTTTAGTTTCAAGCAGGAAAAAAAGGGAATATCCTGGTGGGGATAAAATTTCCCTCTCCCCCCACCCCTCCAAAAAAGGCATTGAATTTGATCTCTGCTGATGTTTTTAGAATGGGATTCGTTTCCCCCAAGCACATTGTGCTCCCTTTGAGAATGGCTGATTTTTTTTTTCCCTTGCACCAACACAATTAGCTTTTTACATCAGAAATAAAATAAACAGCCTATATTTTCAAATTGCAAAGCTTGTTAGCTTATTGGTAAAGTTTGTTGGTCCGTTTTGTCTTTTTAAAAGAAAATATTTCAGAAACATACTAACAGCTCCTGGTGTAAGTATCGGTGATCATTTGTGTTGGTACTGATGTTTTCCTTAAGAATAGCTAGCAAGTTCATCACTTTTTTACACACTGTGAGGGACGTTTCTTGTAAATGCTTTGCTACACGTTCTGTACTTCAGTGCACCAGTGACCCTCTCATTACAAGTACTTGAGAAAAACCTGCACTTGTTTAATCCTGTAACTTTTTTTCCATTAATTATTAAGAACTTTGTCAGAATTGTTACCATTTGTGGTACGTAAATACGGTGGAATAAGTCACACTTTCGTGTTCTGTCTTATGTTCAGTGTTGCAAAAAACTATTGTTACTTAGGCTTATTTCTGCTGTCTAGATGTTGAATACGTGCAACTGTATTTTACAATAAATTGAACATGTAGAAGGTTGATGTGTTTTCTTTTCAGATGCCTCCCATGACCACCCTCTCCCAATCTTCCCCTTTCCTAGAAATAATGGAACTCTATTCTGTTGTAAGAGGCCTTTATCACATGATGTAGTTTGTTAAATGATTTGAAACTTGCCCTATCCAGATGTGCTAAATTCAACAAAAGGGGACATAATTTTAAACTGATTGGAGGATCGTATGGGGGGTGGGGGGGGGGGTGTCAGAGGCAATTTTTTCCCCTACAAAAGTGGTTGTTGACTGGAAAGCCCTGCCAAGGGTCATAGTAGAGCCAGATACATTACGGACATTTAAGAGACTGTTAGATAAACACATGGTCGAAAGAAAAAATGGAGGGCTATGTAGGACCAAAATAGTAGATTGACCTTGGAGTATGTTAAATGGTCAGCACAACATTGTGGGCTGAAGCACATGTTCTGTGCTGTAATGTTCTGTATATGTAACATTATCTCTTAACTGCCCCCGTTTCATCCTTCTTGATAGATTTGAGGATTGGTTGAGTGGAACTCTACTCCAGTTGAATATACAATTCAGAAGTCGTTACATGGCATCATATTCACAAGGCCAGTCGTACCCACCGTCCAATTGAAATGACAGGCTTCCTCCTTGCTATTCTATTGACCTTCCTCTGAGCTTCCAACCACATTATCTCACCTTGGTTTATCTTTGTTCTAACCTTCATCCATATTGTTATTACCTCCAGTCTTGATGACCCTGATTCTGTTCTGGCCAATCTGCATACATACTTGTTCAAGACTGCTGTTTGGTTCATAAGTGAAAGGATTTCAAACCTTTTCATTTCATATACTATACCTAAAGTGTTTCACTAGACAACTCAGTAATAGTTATTTTACTGATGATGATTTAGCTTCTCCCTTCCTTTCCAGTCCCGATGAAGGGTCTCAGCCTGAAATGTTGACTGTTTATTCTTTTCCATGGATGTTGCCTGACCCGCTGAGTTCCTCCAGCGCTTTATAGGCGTTACTCTTTCATTATATTTGCTTGTTGGGTCCATGAAAGAGTCACTCCTTGATCTTTCCTCCTATCTGTAATATCAAATTTGGAAAGTCTCAACTCAAATGACACCTTCCCTGAATTGGCAAAGAATTAACTCCTTGTGACTTTTGAATGTTTTCTGCACTAACTGTGGATTTTGTAATCCTGCCATCTTAGTGGCAGAGTAGTCAACTGGTAGTAAGGTCCAGCTCAGCAGATGAAAGCCAGATTTGGGTGTTCAGGTTTGGGTTAACATATTCTTGCTTCTTTTGGATGTGTCAAGATCTAGAGATCATACATTTGGGGTGAAAGCAGAAATATTTAAGGGGAATCTGAGAGGGATTTTCTTCACTCAGGATGATGCAAGTTTGGTGGGAGCTGCTAGGAGAATTGATGGATGCTGGTTCATTTGTAACATTCTAGAGAAGTTAGGTACATGGATGAGAGCTATATAGAGGCCTATCCTACAGGTGCCAGTAGAAGTGATGAAGTAGAACAGTTTGGCATGGTCTAGGTGGGCCAAAGGGCCTGTTTCTGTGCTGTAGTACTCAATGACTATGTGACTATATTGGATTGTTTCCCCTCCCATGTTGGAGGTCAGTAGTCCAATGCAAGTACACTATGCCACAGAAACAGGCCTTTCAGCCCATCTACTCCATGCTAAATTATTAATCTGCCTAGTCTCATTGAGCCACACCTAGACCTTAGCTCTCCATACTCATCCTATGGATAGATAATCCAAATTTCTTTTAAATGTTGAAATTGAACCTGTGTCCACCATTTCTGTTGGCAGCTCGTTTCATATTCTTACCACCCTCTGAGAGGAAATTCCCCCTCATGTTCTCCTTAAACATTTCACCTTTCACCCATAAGCCATGACCTCTAATTCTAGTCTCACCCAACCTCGGTGGGGGGGGGGGGGGGGCGGGAAAGAGGAGGGTAAATGCAAGCAGACTATCTACACCCCTCATAATTTTGTATATCTCAATAAAATCTCCCCTCTCCAATATTCTTCGGAATAAAGTCCTAAACTATTCATCCTTTCCTATAACTCAGGTCCTGGTAACATCCTTGTATATTTTTCTTTCAATCTCATTGACATCTTTCCTGTAGGTAGGTGACCAGAACTACATACAATACTCCAAACTGGGTCTTGTCAACATCTTGTCACATTCAACATTCCACTCCTGTACTCAGTACATTGATTTATGAAAGCTAATGTGTCAGAGGTGTATTTTATGACCATACCTGTAATGCCACTTTATGGAATTATGGATCTCTATTCCTAGATCCCTTTGTTCTATTGCACTCCTCAGTGCCCTACTGTTCTGTGCAAGTCCTACCCTGGTTGGTCCTCCCAAAGTGCAAGACCTCAAATTCCATCTGACATTGCTTAGCCCATTTTTCCATTTGGTCCAGATCCTACTGCAAGCATTGATGGTCTTCCTCACTGAGAACAATGCCCCCAATCTTGGTGTCATCCACAAATTTGCTAATCCAGTTTACTACATTATCAAAACCATTAATATTGATGATAAGCAACAGACTCAACACTGATTCCTGTGGCACTTCACTAGTCACTGGCTTCCAGTCAGAGAGGTAACTATCTACCACCGCTGTAGCTTCTCCCATGAAGCCAATGTCAAATCCAATTTACTACTTCATCCTGAATTCCAAGTGACTGAACCTTGACCAACCTCCCATGAGAGGACCTTCATCCCTTTCATCAGCTTCTCCCTTCATTGACTTTCCTGGTAACTTGAAAAGCTTCAGGATTGGTTAGGTACAACCTACTGTGCACAATGCCACATTGACTATCCCTAATCAGTCCCTGTATCCAAACACTTGTATATCTGGTCCCTTAGAGTACCTTTGAATAACTTACCCACCACTGATATCAGGCTCACTGGCCCATAATTTCCTGGCTTATTCTTAGAGCCTTAAACAGTGGAACAAAATTAGCTATCCTCCAATTCTCACCTGTAGCTAAGGATGTTTTAAACATCTCTGCTAGAGCCCTGCAATTTCTGCATTAGTCTCCCACAGGGTTCATGGAGATTTATCCACCCTAATTTGCCTCAAGACAGCAAACACCTCCTCTTCTGTGATTTGTATATGGTCATGGCCTCACTGCTTTATTGCCTCACATCTATAGCTTCCCAAGTAAATACAAATCCAAAAAAAACATTTAAGGTCTTCATCTTTTTTGTTTGGTTCTGCATATAGTTTACCATTTTGATTTTCCAGAGGACCAATTTTGTCCCTTGCTATCCTTTTGTTCCTAATATACCCGTACAGTGCCTATAAAAAGTATTCACCCTCCCTGCCTCCCCTTGGAAACGGTTATGTTTAACTGTTTTACAACATTGAATCACACATTAATTTGGCTTTTTTGACACCGAACAACAGAAAAACTCATGTCAAAGTGATCTAAATTAATTATGAATATAAAACAATAATTGATTGCATAAGTATTCACCCCCTTCAAGTCAGTATTTAATTGATGCACCTTTGGCAGGAATCACAGCCTTGAGTCTGTGTGGGTAGACCTCTATCAGCTTTGCACATCTGGGTACTGCAATTTTTCCTAATTCTTTACAAAACTGCTCAACTGCTGTCAGATTGCATGGGGATTGTGAGTGAACAGCCCTTTTCAATTCCAGCCACAAATTCGCAATTGGATTGAGGTCTGGACTCTGACTTGCCCACTCCAGGACATTAACTGTATTGTTTTTAAGCCATTCCTGTGTAGCTTTGGCTTTATGCTTGGGGTTATTGTCTTGCTGGAAAACAAATCTTCCCCCCCATGTTGCAGTTCTCTTGCAGACTGCATCAGGGTTTCCTCCAGGATTTCCCTGTATTTTACTGCATTTATTTTACCTTCTACCTTCAAGCCTTCCAGGGCCTGCTGCAGTGAAGCATCCCCACAGCATGATGCAGCCACCATCATGCTTCATGGTAGAGGTGGCATGTTTTTGATGATGTGCAGTGTTTAGCTTATACCAAACATACCATTTTGTCTGATGGCCAGAAGGCTCAATTTTGGTTTTATTAGACCATAGAACCTTCTTCCAGCTGATTTCATAGTCTCCCACATGCCTTCTGGCAAGCTAGCTGGGATCTTCATGAGTTTTTTCCCCCCCAGCAGTGGCTTCCTCTTTGCCACTCTCACATAACCTGCGCAACAGTTGTTTTATGCGCAGTCTGCTATCTCAGCCACTGTTGCCTGTAGCTCCCAGAGTTGTGATAGGTCTCTTGGTGCCTCCCTCACTGGTCCCCTTTCTTGCACGGTCACTCAGTTTTTGAGGACGACCTGTTCTAGGCAGATTTACAGCTGTGTCATATTCAAAGGTACATTTAATGTCAGAGAAATGTATACAATATACATCCTGCTTTTTCTTCACAACTATCCACGAAAACAGAGGAGTGCCCCAAATAATGAATGACAGTTAAACATTAGAACCCTGAAGAACCCCCCCCCCCAGCTCCCCTCCCGCGCATAAACGGCAGCAAGCAACAATCCCCCCCCCCCATCAAAAAAAAGCATCGGCACCCACCACTGAGCACTCATGTAGCAAAAGCAACAGCAAAGCCACAGGCTTGCAGTACTCCAAAGACTACGCATTCACCCGGTCTTCAACATACCACAGATTCTGTCTGATTCTCTCTCATTCTCACTCTCTCAAGCGTGAAAGAGATGTCTCCGTTCCATATTCTTTCCTTGTTTCTATCTCCTGATGTGCTTTTCAATAAACTTTTCACAGAGTTATTTGGAGTGTTCTTTTGTCTTTATGTTGTAGTTTTTACTACAATCAATTGAAACTAGACATATATTCTAAATCCCTTCACCCAATCGCGCACGCGCACACACACACAAACCTACACTTTACCCTCCCATCTTTGACCATCCTAGTACCCTATTCCTGTTTATCCGTCATATCCTATAAAAAACCCCTGTACCCATTAAAAACGCTAAAAATACCCGGACGTGCTCTCTCACCTATGCCCAGCAACCCTTTTAATGTGAATTCCTGCATCCCCAACTCCCTTAGTTTAATTCTCATCATCTCTCTCTGTCTCCCATACTTCCTGCAACACAAAACTACATGTTCTACTGACTCCTCTTCCTGACATTCCTCGCACAATCCTGTCTGGTGTTTCCCTATCATTTTCAATGTTTTGTTTAATGCACAATGCCCCAGCCTTAACCTAGTCCACACAATTTCCTCTCTTCTGTTTCCATTACCTACCCTAGTACCTACAACACTTTTGTATTTGATATAAATGCCTCCCTGTCCCATCTTTCTTGCCACATTCAGTTGACTTTTTCCCAGATTACACACTTAACCTCTGCTTTACTGATACTAATGTGCATTTCCACATTTCCTTTCTTTAACGCCCTCTTTGCCAACTCATCCACCCTCTCATTCCCCTTCACCCCTACATGTGCTGGAACCCATAGAAATTTTACCTGACTTCCCTGATTTGCAATTCTTGTAACTAACTGAAGGACTTCATAAAGTATATCTTGCCGACTGTTTGTGTGAAAAGATCTTAAACTTGCTAGAACTGAGGATGAATCTGAACATATCGATGCTTTGACTTGTCTGGCTTTCTGCACCCATTGCAACGCAACCAACACCGCCAGCATCTCCACTGTAAACACCCCTAACTTATTAGATGTTCTTCTACTGATTCCAATTTCTTTTGCTGGTATAACCACCCCAAACCCTGTCACTCCTGTTTCAGGTTCCTTCGCACCATCCGTATAAATGTGAGTATAATCACTATACTTTTCCATCACATGACAGTTAAATGCATTTATCAAATCTGTTTTATATCTTTCTTTCCTTTTTACCTATAATAAATGCCAGTCTATGTCAGGCCATACAAGCTTTCATGGAGCTACAACCGGATAAACTACTGAAGGACTTATCCTCGGATCAAACACTCCACATTCTTTCGTGATATCATTCCCTACCCGACTAAAGGTATCCTTCTGAAACCTCCCATTTTCCCAGCACTCCTGCAACACTCCTTTAGCAGGGTGAGAATCATTGTGTCCCTGCAATTTAGCCCAGTAGTTTGCCATCAGTTGTATCCTTCTTAGTTCCAAAGGCATCATTCCCATTTCTACCTGTAGGGCTGATACTGGTCACATTTTAAAAGCCCCACTGCACACTCTCAAGGCCTGAGCCTGAATCACATCCAGTTTCCTTATAAGGGACCTAGCTGCTGATCCATATGCTATATTTCCATAGTCCAGCACAGATCTCACTAAAGCCACATACATTCTCTTCAAAGCTGAACAACTTGCTCCCCATTCCCTACCAGTCAAACATCTCATCACATTTATTACCTTTTTACATTTCTCCTCAACTTTCCTGATATGGTCTACCCATGTTAATCGTGAATCAAATATAACTCCCAGAAATCAATTGAAACACACAGGTGATCTCCATTTAACTAATTAAGTGACTTCTAAAACCAATTGGCTGCACCAGTGATAATTTGTCATATTAAAAGGGGTGAGTACTTATTCAGTGAATTATTTTGTGTTTCGTATTTGTAATTTAATTTGAATCACTTTGTAGAGATCTACTTTCACTTTGACATGAACGTCTTTCTGTTAATCTGTGTTAAATCCACTGTGATTCAATGTTATAAAAGAATAAACTTCCAGGGGTGGGGTTAATACTTTTTACAGGCACTGTAGATATCTGTAGAAGCCCTAAGATTCCCCTTCACCTTATCTGCTAGAGCACCTTCGTGTCTTCTTTTAGCCCCCCTGATTTCTAAGTGTTTTCTTGAATTACTTATACTTAAGTCCCTCATTTATTCCTGCCTGCCTATATCTGTTATTTACCTCTTTAACAGGGCCTTTAGACTAATTTCCCATCCTCAACCCTATCACCCTTTATTTCTCCTTTAGGTGAGAATATCCATTGATCTTGGCCTTGAATGTCCTCACTCATTCTTCATTCAAACTTTTTGAAAGTGAGAAATTTAAAGAATTCAGTCTTCTGAGAGAAGAAATTAACCCCCCCCCATATTGTATTTAAGAGACTAAATCCCTTCTGTATGCATCTTGATTCTAGTCATCCTCTGCATCTACTCTTGTTAAGCTTACTCTGAATTTTACATGGCTCATTTGATAGATTTTCTCTGATATATCAGTAAAGACATCTTCGCCCAAGACATTTTGCAGATGCTAGAAATCCTGAGCAACACACAGTAAATGCTGGAGGAACTCAGCAAGTCTGGCAGCATCTATGGAGCAAAATGAACAGTCGATGTATTGGGCTGAGGCCCTTCATTGGGACTGGAAAGGGAGGGGCCAGAATAATAAGGGTGGTGAGGAGTACAAGCTGGAAGTTGAGGAGGAAGAAAGGTGGATGGGGAGGGGGATAGGTGGAAGAGGTAAAGGCTGAAGAAGTAGTAAAATAGTAGTGAACCTGGGAAAAAGGGAGGGAGGAGGGGCACCAGAGGGAGGTGATGGGCAAGTGAGGAGAAGAGAATGGGTGAGAGGAGAGCTAAAAGCGAGGGGAAAGTTGGGACAAATTACCAGAAGTTAGAAAAATCGATCTTTACGCCATCAGGTTGGAAGCTACCCAGACAGAATACGAGGTGCTGTGCCTGCAGCCTGAAAGTGGTATTGTGGCAGTAGAGGAGGTTGTGCATTGATATGTGGGAATGGGGATAGGAATTAAAACGAATGGCTACTGGAAAAGCTTCCCCTCTGTGGTGGATGGAGTGAAGGTGCTCAACAAAGTGGTACCCAATGACGGTCTTTTCTTTTTTCTCACTTTTCTGCTTAGTAGGTTTTTTTTGTTACCACAAAATTTTTTTTTCAATCTTTAAGATAATGCTTTTTTTTGAGGCATTGTAAGTGTTCTTACTTCGATGTACTCATGTTATTTTTTCCTGTGTATAACAATAAAAAGATTTGAAAAGAAAGAACAAAGTGGTACCCCAATGATGGTGTCTGGAAGATTAAGGTGGTCATTTGCCATCCAGCTGCTCTCTTGTGGTTCTCTGCATCTAAAGTCATATATTATTACCCTAAAACTACAGTTGCACTAGGTCTAGAGGTTAGTATAAGCTATTCTCAGTGTTCCATCTGCTCAGTTTATTTTCCTCATTGACGTTTCCAGGACCAACCCTCTCTCTGACCAAGCTTTGTGCAGGAGCAGATCAAAGAAGGACATAACATCAGAACTGACAGGCAAACAGAAAAAATTCAAGTGTAATCAGTGACTTTGAAAGAGCACCTTTAATAAACTGTGGAGTGAAATTTGGCCAACTGAAAAATATGTGAATCTAGCGTGTGTACAATACAACTCGCATCATAGGTTTTTGAATGGTATTAAATATATTTTGCTAATATATTTTTAAAACAGGTATTAGTAACATGTAAAACAGCATTCCATGTCCTTATGGCTAAATAGTTACTTTTGAATCATAACACAGAACAGTACATTAGGAACAGGCCTATGCCTCACAATGTTGTGCCGAACAAATTTACCTAATCCTTTCTGCCTTGACCCTGGCCCACATTTCCCTGTTCTCTGTAGATTCATGTGCCTAAGAGCTTCATAAACACCTCTCGTATCTGCTTCCTTCACGACCCTTGGTAGCACATTCCAGGCACACACTACAGAAAATGCTTTTTTTTAAACTTGCCTTGCACTTTTCCCCTCTTATTGTAAATGCATGTCCTCCAGCATTAGGCATTAACTCTGGCAGGGGTGGGGGGGAATGTGGTACTGACTAGGCATGGGCAAGAGAATATCAGCTTTCTTTCCATTCATCTCATAATATTATAAACTTCTATCTGATCTGTATTTTGCCCAACCTCTCCTTATTGCATCTGTCCTGTAATCCAGGCAGCATCTCTTCTGCACTCTCTCCAAAGCCTTCACATTGTTCCTAGGAGGGGTGATTGATAGGTTCGTGGCCTAAGGTAGAAGGAGTCTATTTTAGAAAACCTAGCACATTTATTTTTCAATGTAGCCCCCTCCTACATTTACACACTTAGTGCAGCAGTCGTGGAGCATACGGATCTTGGACCTCTAGAAAGTGTCCGCAGCATGGGTGATGGATAAGTTCGTGACCTAAGGTAGAAGGAGATGAGTTATACAACTCTCGTTACAAGCACATGCAGTTCAACTCTGAGTGATTATGCAGAAAGTTTGAAGTTAATAACTCATCTCCTTCTACCTTAGGCCACAAACTTATCAATCACCCCAATGCATTATTAACTGATGAGTTATTAACACCAAACTTTCTGCATAATCACTCCGATATGACCTGCAAGTGCATGTACGGAGAGCTGTATAATTCATCTCCTTCTACCCTAGGCCACGAACTTACCAATCACCCATGCTGTGGACACTTTTTGGAGGTCCAAGATAAAGTCTCTCCTTATCTCCTTCCTGCTTTTGACTGAGATCTTGTAATCCCTTCTGAAAATCTGGATCTGTGATTAGTCTCTTGAATGACGACTATGCACCTGGCTGAATCTGAGAGGTTATGGAACAAAAAAAATTGAATTTGTTAATACATTTTTCATAAAATGCTTGAATAGCAGTTTTATTGCTTCCAACTAAAGAGATGAAAGGTGGATGTCTGCTGCTTATGGAATATGAGGAGCAACAACTCGTATTCTGTCTAGGTAGCCTTTAAACCTGATGGCAAGAATGTTAATTTCTCCAGGTAGTTTTTCCTTCTCTTCTTTTTCCTATTCCGCTCGCCCTTCCCTGTGCTTCCATTTGCACTCCCTCTTGCCTCTTCTCCCCACCTGCTTATCACCCCCCTCGCCCTCTCCCGGTGGCCTCTTTCTTTCCTTTCTCCTATGGTCCACTCTCCTCTCCCAGAGAAGATTCCTTCTTCTCTAGCCCTTTACTTTTCCCCACCCATCTGGCTTCACCTATCACCTTCTAAATTTGCCTCCTTCCCCTCTGCCCCCACCTTTTTTATTCTGATACCTTCCCCCTTCCTTTTGAGTCCTGATGAAGAGTCTTGGCCTGAAACTTTGACTGTTAATTCATTTTCATAGATGTTACTTGATGTGCTGACTTCATCCAGCATTCTGTGTGTGTTACACTGGATTTCCAGCATCTGTAGAATCTCTTTGTGTTGATTGGATGGACATGGAAAGAAATATTTCCACTTCAGATTTATATATTTATCAACCAACACTACCCAAAGATGTTGGATTGTAACCAAATAAACATGTAGAAATGCAAGGAATTGATAAGAAACCTTGCTCAGAAAGAGGTATAAACTTGTTCCCACAAGATGCAATTGAGCTAACAGCAGGGGAAACTTGTGGCTGTCTGAGAAAGAAAGGAGGAGGAGAAGAAAGCACTGATAGTGGAGGAATGAAAATGGGGCGAGGGAGGAGTGACTGACTATAATTAGTCAAGATAGCCAAATAGCCTTCCATCCAGGATTCTGTAAAGAAGAAAGACTTTATCTCTTAAATAATTCAATTTCAGCATAACCTAGAGTGAAGAACATAGAACAGTACAGCTGAGGTACAGCCCCTCAGTACATGATGTTTATTCAACCATGATCCCAAATTAAACCAAACCTATGTACTTACACATGTTCCATATCCCTCCTCTCTGTTAAATGCCTCTTGGACATCACTATTAGGTACACCTCTACACCTTAATGCAAATATCTAATTAGCCAATCACATGACAGCAACTCAATGCATGCAGAGATATTCAAGTGGTTTAATTTTTCCAGGCCAAATATCAGAATGTGGAAGAAATGTAATCTAAGTGACTTTGACTGCAGAATGATTGTTGGTGCCAGAAGGGGGGTGGTTTGAGTATCTCAGAAACTGCTGATCCCCTGGGATTTTCATGCACAACAGTTTCTGGTGTTTGTAGAAAATTTGAGGAGAAAAATCCAGTGAGCAGCAGCTCTGTGGGCTTTGTTAATAGAGAGGTCAGAGGAGAATAGCCAAAATATAACCATATAACAATTACAGCACAGAAACAGGCCATCTTGGCCCTTCTAGTCTGTGCTGAATTCTTACTCTCACCTAATCCCACCAACCAGCACTCAGCCCATAACCCTCCATTCCTTTCCTGTCCCTGTAGCTGTCCAGTTTAACTTTAAATGACAACATCGAACCTGCCTCAACCTCTTCTGCTGGAAGCTCGTTCCACACAGCCACCACTCTCTGAGTAAAGAAGTTCTCCCTCATGTTACCCCCTAAACTTTTGCCCTTTAACTTTCAACTCATGTTCTCTTGTTTGAATCTCCCCCACTCTCAATTGAAAAGGCCTATCCACATCAACTCTATCAAGTCCCCCCTCAACCTTCTACATTCCAAGGAATAAAAACCGAACTTGTTCAACCTTTCTCTGTAACTTAGGTGATGAAACCCAGGTGATGCTCAAAGCCGACAGGAAGGTGACAATATCTCAAGTAATCGCGTTACAACAGTAGTGTGCAGAAGAACAACTCTGAATGCACAACACGTCAAATCTGGAAGCAGATAGGCCAGAGTGGCGGAAGATCATGAACATGCAGACATATACTCAGTGGCCACTTTATTAGGTACAGGGAGGTACTCATAAAGTGGCCATTGAGTGTGTATCACACACCACAAAAGACCCTGCAGAACAGCACTTGCCACAAACTTTCAAACAAAACAGCACCCCCTTCGAATGCACCGTTGGTCTTGTGTGGCCAGTGGTATGTTTCAGGAAATGTGACAGGCAATTTACACACAGTAATGTCCCTCAAAATGGGATATAATAATCAGAATCCATTTTAATATCACTGATATTAAATGTTCTTTTGCAGCAGTAGTATATTGTAATACATAATAAAACTATAAATTACAGTAAGTGCAATATATATTAATTCAAGTTCAATAAGTAGTGTAAAAAGAGAAAAAAGTAGGTAGTCTACAGTAATTCATTGTTCATTCAGAAATCTGATGGGAGATGGGAAGAAGCTGCTCCTGAAACATTGAGTGTGTGTCTTCAGGTTCCTGTACACCTCCTTGACGGTAGTGATGAGAAGACGGCATGTCCTGGGTGATGGGAGTCCTTAATGATGGATGTTGTCTTTTAAAAGGCATCGCCTTTTGAAGATGTCCTCAACGCTGGGGAGGCTAGTGCCCATGTTGGAGCCGGCTGAGTTTGCAACTTACTGCAGCCTTTTCTGATCCTGTGCAGTAAATAAGTTTTACAAAATGTGAAATTGATCTGATTAGAGCTGCTATTTGAGGGGTAAAGTACACCACAGAGAATTTCCGTGCTTGTCTTTGAAATACGGTAATGTGACCTTTTTTAGATCCATGTTTCTGAAGTAATTACAGCAGTTTATTATGGCTTGCTGGGCTATTCAGAAGGCTAAGGGTCTAAGGTCACATATGGTCCAGACCAGGTAAGGATTTGGGGTTTCTTTCCCTGTAGGTCATTCCTAAAGTGAACCAGATGGCTGGTTATGCTCAATTTATTTAATTAGCTGAATTTAAATGGCCTGAAAGGTTGAGAATTTGAATTCATATCCCCAGTTTTTTTAACTGGACCCTTCGTATTACTAGTGTAGTGACATGACCACAATGTTACTGTCAACTTCTCCCTTAGTCAGACCCTCAGAGATAGGACACCTACCTTCACAACAGCTGGAGACTTGACCGTGCCAGTGGGAGACATTGTTATGTGTCTCAACAGAATGAACAACATGCACAAAGTGCCGGAGGAACTCAACAGAACAGGCAGCATCAATGGAAATTAAACATTCGATGTTTTGGGCTGAGACCATTCACTGGATTGGAAAGGGAGGGGAAAAATGCCCAAGGGTTTTAGTCTCTTAGCAAGGAGATCCAAAGTGATTGGTGACTAGGCTCTGCAGCATGGAATTAGTGTATGTGTGGATGGATATACATGTGGGCATGTTCTTACCTACAATCTAGCCATCTCACCACTCTTCTATTCCACCTCTCCTCTCTCCTCTTTGTCCCTACCCTCCCCCTCCTCAAATTCCTGTGCTCTCCCTTCACTATCCCTGTCATTAAGCCCCCATTCTCTGACATCTCTTGCTATTGAGCAAATCTGAGAATCCTGGTCTTAGAGGCGTGTGTGTGTGGGGGGGGGGGGGGGTTTAAAGTAAATTTATTATCAAAGTACATGTATGTAGGTCACTATATACTACCGTGAAATTCATTTTCTTGCAGGCATTCACAGTAAAATAAATAAATATGATAGAATCAGTGAAAAACTTCACACACAGGCTGATTTACAACCAATGTGCAAAATAAGACAAACTGTACAAATACAGAACTAAACAAACAAATAAGAACATGAGTTGTGAGTCCTTGAAAGTGAGTGTACAGGTTGTGGAATCAATTCTGTGTTGAGGTGAGTGAAGTTATTCAGGCTAGTTCAGGACCTAAGGCTCCTGCAGCTCCTTCCCAATGGCGGCAACAGTAGCAAGAAGAAGGCATAGCCTGCATGGTGGATTGGAGGAGAATTCTCCGTGCATGCAGCACTCTCCTCACGTCACTCACGCAAGAGCCTGAAGCTGACAAGTGAACTTCTACATTGAGTATGTGGTTTAAACAACAAAGGTTTGAAAGGCTACAGGACAGGACAAGTGAATTGCTTTTACAGAGAGCTTGCATGATCACACTGGCTCAATTTTAATGTCATAATTGGAAAGGGTTGGTCATGATCACCAGTGCCCTGCTTCAATGTTTTAAGCTAAAACTTCCGACAGTTCCTTTCTCTATAGTTGCTGGCTTCCTCCAATGGATTGTTGCTCCAGATTTTTAAAGAATTAAAAGATTAAATGTTAACTTTATGTGTCACTTGTATATCAAAACCACGTAGTGAAATTCGTCATATGCGTCAAATCAGTGAGGGTAGTACAGGGGCAGACCACAAGTATCGACATGCTTCAGATGCCATTGTTTGGGGCGCTACGGTAGCATAGTGGTTAGCATGATGCTGTTACAGCTCAGGGCATCGGAGTTCACTTCCAGCATTATCTGTAAGGAGATTGTACTTTCTCACCATCAGCACATGGACTTCCTTTGGGTGCTCCAGTTTCCTCCCACGTTCCAACTGGTTTGAGTTGGTAAGTTGTGGGCATGCTACATAGGCAACAGAAGCATGGCAACACTTGCTGCTGCCAACAGCACATCCTCACTGATTGGATTTGACACAAATGACACTTATCAGTGCATGTTTCAATGGGCATCGAGTCATAGAAAAATACAACACAGAAAATAGGCTCTTCAGCCCATCAAGTTCATGCTGAGCTATTTAAACTACCTACTCCCATCGACCTTCACCGGGACTAGCCCTTCATACCCCTATCATCCATGTTAACTATCCAAACTTCTCTTAAACATTGAAATCAAGCTCGCATGTACCACTTCTGCTGGCAGTTTGTTCCACACTCTCACAACCCTCTGAGTGAAGAAGTTTACCCTCATATTACTCTTAAACTTTTCAATCTTCATACTTAATACATGACCTCTATTTGTAGTCCCACCTAACCTCAGTGGAAAAAGCCTGCGTGCATTTACCCTATCTATACACCTTATAATTTTGTATACCTCTATCAAATCTCCTCTCAGTCTTATACATTCCGAGGAATAATGTCCTAACCTTTTTAATCCTTCCTTATAACTTAGGTCCTCCAGATCTTGTAAAATCTTTGTAAATTTTCTCTATACTCTTTAAACTTATTTACACCTTTCCTGTAGTAGGTGATCAAAACTGCACACAATACTCCAAATTAGGCCCTACCAATGTCTGAAACAACTTCAACATAATTTCCCATCTCCTGTACTCAGTACCTTGATTTATGAAGGCCAATGTGCCGAAAGCTTTCTTTACGACCCTATCAACCTGTGACCAACTTTCAATGAATTATGGACCTGTATTCCCAGATTCCCTTCGTTCTACCACACTCAGTGACAAATAAAGCTAATCTTATCTGTTGTCTAAACCTATACTTTGAAATCTATTGCACAAGAAATTGGGTGTCCTGAAAAAAAATCTGTGATCCTAAACGGTTTCTTCAAGCCTACGATCTTCTGTTGTGATGATACTAAAGAAAGTGTTGATTTTCATAACTGAGAATAAATGTTTGTTCTGTAAGTTAGGGTTTTTTTGTTCCTGATTATTGTGTCAGATCCATCTACTGGACAGTTCCAACAACATTTTCCTCTGAAAATAGACATAGGGGTGTACAGATACTCCTGTGCCTAACATTACTTCATGCAGATACAATCTATCTATGTAGATAAACTACCGTGTGTATTTATGTTTGTTGTGTTTTTAAAGTTACTATTGTGTTCTTTATCTTATTGTGATTTTTTTTTGCGTGCTACATCTGATCCAGAGTAACAATTATTTCATTCTTCTTTGTGCTTGTGTACTGAAAATGACATTAAACAATCTTGAATCTTGAACCTCTCTTCCAAAAGCAGTTACTGTGTTTAATAAATAGATATTGGATTTGGAGAGATGGGCTGTTTAATATTAACCTTTGGCCTCCCAGCTGATATCAACTGTCATTAGACAGCAGGGAAGCTGCATGTATCATTTTGAAAGCACCTACGCAGTGGGAGAGAAAGATGATACAACGACGGCATAGGCTCAGCACGCAGACTGTGTTTCAGACCACACAACACCTGGAATAGGTTGGAGCTATTGCACTCTGCTCTGCTGAGGGTGAGAGGGGCTGCCTGCAGAGATGGAAAACACAAGTTAAAGTCTTCAAACTTTAAAGCTGGTCATTAAGGTTAAAGAGGTAGGTTCATGAGACAAAGTGTCTTAAAGGATGCATGACCATACTTAGAACAGGAGGGTGCCACGATATCATTGATATACCATCTGCTGCCATTAATCAAGTGTATGTGCTCCTAAATATCTTGTTCATGCCTTTTTTGTCTTTAGAATTAATTATACCAATGCTGTTGTGTTGGGTCCTTTAATAAACTTGAAGCCAATTAAAACTCTCCTGTTCACATCGTAATTCTGTCCACTAGGTTCAGTTCACCTACCTTACCTGTGCTCATGAGATGTCACCAAAGATTCATGCAAATTTCTATAGCTGTACCGTGGAGAGCATTCTAACTGGTTGGATCAGTTTCTGGTATGGGGGCGGGAGGGGCCATTGTACAGGATTAGAGAAAAACTGCAGAAAGTTGCAAATTCAGCCAGCTCCATCATGGGAAATAGCCTCCCCAGAATTGCGGACATCCTCAAAAGGCGATGCCCGAAAAAGGTTGCATCCATTGTTAAAGATCCCCATTACCCAGGAGATGTCCTCTTCTCACTACTACCATCAAGGACAAGTTACAGGAGCCTGAAGGCACGCATTCAACATTTTATGAACAGCTTATTCCCCTCCAACATCAGATTTCTGAATGGACAATGAACCCATGAACACTACCTCACTTTTTTTTTTCTTTTTTGCACTACTTATTTAATTTTATTTATATATAATGTAATTTATAGCTTTTATTACGTATCGCAATGTACTGCTGCTGCAAAACAACAGATTTCATGACATATACCAGTGATATTAAATCTGTTACTGGTTCCAGATAGATAATATATAGCATAGATCAGTACAGAAACAGGCTCTTTGGCCCATCTGGTCTATGCTGAACTATTATTCTGCTTCGTTGAAACACTCAGTTAACCAGGTTCCCTGTGGAAAACAGAAGAAAAACTCTGTGGAAAACCTTACACATTTCAGATAGGAAACTACTTACTTCTGTAGTTTTTTGATTTTCATCTAAAGTTATGTGTACAGTACCCTTGCGTTCTATGTTCTATGACTATGATTCTGCAGGCTGAATGAATCACAGAGTCACACAACACTACAGCACAGAAATGGGCCTTTTGGCCCATCTAGTCTCTGTGACCTATCAATCCCATTGATCAACACCCAGAACATAGCCCTTCATACCTCTCCCTTCCATGTACTTATCCAAACTTCTCATAAATGTTGACATCGAATCCATAGCCACCACCTCCACCAGCAGCTCGCTCCACAGTCTCACCACCCTCTGAGTGGAAAAAGTTCCCCTTAAATCTTTCACACTTAACCCATGACCTCTAGATCTAGTCTCACCAAACCTCAGTGGAAGAAGTTTGCTTGTATTTACACTATCTATACCCCTCATAATTTTGTATAGGTGAATCAAATCTCCCCTCTTTTTCCTGTGCTCCAGGGACTAAAGTCCTAACCTATTTAACCTTTCCCTATGACTCAGGTCGTCAGGTCCTGGCAACATCTTTGTAAATGTTCTCTATCCTCGTTCAATCTTATTGACCTTTTCCCTGTAGATAGGTGACCAGAATGACACACAATTCTCCAAATTTGGCCTCACCAACAACTTCAAAATAACATTCCAATTGCTATACTCTATACTTTGATTTATGAAGTCCAATGTGTCAAAAGCTTTCTTTATGACCTTATCAACCTGTGACATCACTTTCATAGAATTATGGATCTGTATTCCCAGATCCCTCTGTTCTACCGCACTCCTCAATGCTCTCCCGTTGACTGTGAAAGTCCTACTCTGGTTAGTCCTGTCAAAGTGCAGCACCTCACACTTGTCTACATTAAATTCCATGTAAGTACATGTTCAGCGCAGCATTGTGGGCCGAAGGGCCTGTACTGTGCTATAGGTTTTCTATGTTTCTATATATCTGCATACATGTGTTCCTCACAAGCACACTGCATGAATCAACTAACACAAAAGCGTCAATTCTTTCACTAAATCAGAAGGTTTTAATCCTCATTCAGGACTTGAGCAGAACAAGCTGAGCTGACAATGAAGAAGTACCATTCTATTAAAAACTCTTAGGGAGATTCAGAAAAGAGAAGAAAGACGCAATAGAGGGAAAAAATCACATCTCTTGTTCTTTCGAATCTGTATTCCAAATGTTATTTTTAGAAGAATATCTTACCTAATTCACATTTGATTGACTCAATGTTAACGGCTACTCCTTGAATAAATTCATTCCAATTTGCCACAGTCACTCTCTGTGGGAGTGAGCTGTACTTCCCACTCTTCTTCACAACTCCTTCTGGATTTAGTGTTAACTATTAATAAAAGAAAACAAATACAGCAATCTCGTACAATAGCTCATTTAATGGCTTATCTTGCTGATCTTACCCCATGGAGTTAGTGTCAGAAGACCATAAGACAGGAGCAGAATTAGGCCACTTAACCTGTCAAGTCCGCTCTGTCATTCTATCATGGCTGAGTTATTATCCCTCCAAACTCCATTCTCCTGTCTTCTGTCCATAACCTCTGATGCCCTTACAAATCAAGAACCTATCAACCTCCGCTTTAAAAATACCCAATGACTTGGCCTCCACAGCCATCTGTGGCAATGAATCCTACAGATTCATCACCTTCTGGTTAAAGAAATTCCTCCTCTTCTTTTTTCAAAAGGGACATCCTTCTGAGGCTGTGTTTTCTGGTCCTAGACTCTCCCGATATTGGAAACATTCTCTCCACATCCTTTCTATCCAGACCTATCAATAATCAATAGGATTTAATAAGATCCCCTCCTTCCCTATTCTTCTAAACTCCAGTGACCCATCAAACGCTCCTCATACACTAACCATTTCATTCCCAGGGTAATTCTCATGAATCTCCTCTGGACTCTCTCCAATGCCAGCACATTCTTTCTTAGATAAGGGGCCCAAAACTGCTCACAATCTGACCAATGCATTATAAAGTCTCAACATTACATCCTTGCTTTTATATTCTAGTCTTCTTGAAATGAATGGTAACATTTCATTTGCTGTCCTTACCACCAACTCAGCCGACAAGTTAGATTATGAAGACACGTAGTCCTCTTTTATTGGCATTTAGTAATACATGCATTAAGAAATGATACAATATTTCCTCCGGTGTGATATCACAAAACACAGGACAGACCAAGACTGAAAAAACTGACAAAACCACATAATTATAACATATAGTTACAACAGTGCAACAATACCATAACTTGATGAAGAAGTCCATGAGCACAGTAAAAGTTCAAAGTCTTTCAAATGTCTCACATCTCACGCAGACGAGAGAAGGAAGAAAAACTCTCCCTGCCATGCCGACCACAATCCGACTCTGAGTCATCCGAAAACTTCGAGCTCTGATCAGCTCTCCGACACCGAGTACTGAGCGCCATCTCTGTCCTAACAATTCGACCTCAACCTCGGTCACCAACAGCAGGCAAGGCTGGGGATTTTGAAGCCTACCCTCCGAAAGATTCCCCACCACACAGTAATGACAGCAGTGGATGGGCGTTTCAGAAATTTCTCCAGATGTTCTTCTGTGCTTTCACGTCCATTCTCCATCAAATCAGAATTGTCCACGGCCCCTATTTAACAGATAAGATATCATTTTTCACCGGAGGGCTGCGCACACGCAGGCGCGCCGCCATCTTCTCCTCCCACTTTAGTTAACTTTTAATTGGTTAATTATTGGTTTATTATTGTCACATGTACAGTGAAAAGGTTTTGTTTAATGCCATTCAGACAGATCATTCCAAAGATTAGCTTTGTCACATGTGCATCAAAACGTCTAATGAAATGAGTCGTTTGCAATAAATCAAATCAGCAAGGACTGTACTGGACAGCCTGCAAGTGTCTCCACACTGCTTGTCCGCATAGTGTGCCCACAACTCACTAACCTTAACCCCAACCCGTATGTCTTTGGAATGTGAGAGGAAATCAGAGCATCTGAAGGAAAACAACGCAGTCATAGAGACTGATGGGTGAATGGAACACCAGTCTGCCTGGGATAGTGCAATACATTAGGGGCAATTGGGTGTCCTAAAAAAAATTCTGTGATCCTAAACTGTTTTTTCAAGCCTACAATTTCCTGTCTTGTGACGGTACTAAATAAATTGTTGATTTTCATAACCTGGAATAAATGTTTGTTCTGTAAGTTAGGGTTTTTTTTTCCTGATTATTGTGTCAGATCCATCTACTAGACAGTTCCAACAACTGGCAGATACATTAGGGACATTTAGAGACTGTTAGATAAACGCATGGATGATAGAAAAATGTAGTGCTATGTGGGAGGTAAGGCTTAGATTTAACCTAGGGTAGGTTAGAGGGTCAGCCCTATATCATGGGCCGAAGGGCCTGTACTGGCTTGTACTGTTTTCATTCTTCTTTTATTGAGATACAGTGTGGAATAGGCCCTTCCAGCCCTTTGAACTGCGCCGCCCAACAATCCCTCGATTTTAATCCTGGCTTAACCATGGGACAATTTACAATAACCTATTAGCCTTCCAACTGGTACGTCTGGACTGTGGGAGGAAACCAGAGCACCCAGAGGAAACCCATGCGGTCACAGGGAGAACATACAAACTCCTTACCGGCAGTGGCAAGAATGGAACCTGGGTTGCCTGTACTGTAAAACGTTGTGCTAACCACTACACTACCATGCCTGCCCTATTCTAGGGAATGTGAACAGTAATAGAGAAAGTTCAGTGCTGGCAGGCAATGAGGTTGACTGTGAGGTCAAGAATCTATCTTACATACAAGATCTGTTCTATGGTTATATAAATAATTCCAGTCCTGCATCTGTTGTCCATAATTCCCTAGACTCCACCTAACAGGGTATATGTCCCTTTCAATAAAATAATATTAATAAATTATGATTGTAAGAAGCAAATCTCCTTATCCAATTATCACTTTCTGAGGAGATAGAGGTATGAAAGGCTCCCTGCCCCCCATTCTAACAACTTTCCACAGGAGCACCATCAAGTGTCCTGTCTGGCTGCATTATGTGGTACAGAAGCTGCAAGGCATCTGACTGCAAGACCCTACAGACGATAGCAAAAACCGCCAAGAGGATCACAGGGTCTCCCTCCTCCCATTTGTGACATTTACCAGGAATGTTGTATACAAAATGCCTGAAGCATTGTTGAGGATCCCTACCACCCATCCCACAATCTCTTTGACCCACTACCATCAGGAAGGAGGTACAGGAGCATCAGGACTAGGACTGCCAGACTGGGTAACAGCTTCTTCCCTCAGGCTCTGAGACTAATGAATACCCTGCCATCTCCGAGGTCTCGTCGCTAGGCCAGTGAGCTGTTTACTGCTTACCTGTGCTGTGCACTGCATGCATTTTAGAATTACATTTTATTAACTTATTTATGGTAATATTTTGTGTTATGTGCTGTGAGGGATATGTGTTTTGTGGGTGCACAGTGGTCTGGAGGAATATTGTTTTGTTTGGTTGTATATATGTACAGTCAGATGACAATAAACTTGAATTTTAGCTAGAACAGTACAGTACACTATAGTCTGTTTGGCCAACAATGTTGTGCCAATCTATTTAAGTCTACTCCATAATCAATCTAAACCTTCCCCTCACACAATCCATAGCACTCCATTTTTCTTTCATCCATGCACTTTTCAAAGAGTCTCTTCAATGTCCCTAATGTATCTATATCTTCCACCACCCTGCCAGAGCAAACCAGCCACTCTCTGTGTAAAAAAAAGGTCCATTTGACATCTCCCTTAAACTTCTGTTGGACCCTTATACCTTTGTAATCCAAAGGTTCTTCGGAAGTTCGGAATGAGACATAATACTTGTTGCTTACCCCCATTTTATTATATGTTACATGAACAAAGAACAAACAAGAAAGAGAAAGAGAGAGCTGAGAGAACGAATTAAAGAAGACAACGGAAAAAGCAGTCATGGGCGTTTTATACCCAGAGATTACACAATTTCTGGTCATAGCTATTAATCTTAGAAGTTTTCACAAATTTGGCATGTTATCTAAAACTTTAACAAACTTCTATAGATATACAGTGGAGAATATCACAGCCTGGTATGGAAACACCAATGCCCATGAATGTAAAAGTCTACAAAAAATAGTGGATAAAGCCCAGTCCATCACAGGTAAAGCCCTCCCCATCATTGAGCATATCTACATAGAGAACTGCCATAAGGAAGCATCATCAAGGACCCCACCACCCAGGATGTGCTCTCTTCTCACTGCTGCCATTGGAAGGAGCTACAGGAGCCTCAGGTCTCACACCACCAGGTTTGGGAACAGTTGTTATCCCTCGACCATAAGGCTCATAAGCCAACATGGATAACTTCATCACCTCAACTCTGAACTGACCATTGAATACAACGTAATGTCTCACTTTCAAAGACTCTACCACTCATGTTGTCAACGTTAATTATTAATTTATATATTTGTTATGATTTATTTATTATTATTTGTATTTTAGTCATTGCACATTTTACCTTTTGCACGTTAGCTGTTTGTCTTTGTGTGTAGTTTATCATTGATTCTATTGTGTTTCTTTGTATCTGTTGTGAATGCTGCAAGAAAATGAATCTCAGGGTAGTATATGTATACTGTATGTACTTTGATAATAAATTTACTTTGAACTTTAGAAAATAGCCAGACTCCAGTAGCATCACACCTGCTACTGAAAACTAAGAAGTTTCTAAAAAAAAATACAGAAGGCAACTACACTGTAATTGAACCATTACACAGATATAGGTGATTATATAAAACTACAAAGCAAACATAGGAAGGATAAACAACAAGAGAAATAATAATTCTACACCCCGATCCAACACTTCCGTCCACTCTCATCAAACGGATGTCCATTGGTATTATAGTGAATTCATTATCATGGTACGTATATGTCACCATATACTACCCTGAGAATCATTTTCTTGCAGGCACTCACAGTAAATAGAAACACAATAGCACCAATGAAAAACCTCACGTGACAGAGATGGACAAATAACCAATGGTTAAAAGGCAACAAACTGTTCAAATACAAAAAGAAAAACAATTAACAATAGTAATAAATAAATAAGCAATAAATATCAAGAACATGAGTTTGTAAAGTCCTTAAAAGTGAGTCCATAGGGTGTGGAGTTAGTTCAGTGCTGGATGAGTGAAGTTATCAAGAAGCTAATGGTTGGGAGTAATAATTCTTCCTGAACCTGGTGGTGGGGTTCCTGAGGCTTCTGAACATCGTTTTTGATGGCAGCAGCAAGAAGAGAACATGGTTTGGATGGTGGGGGTCGTTGATGATAGATGCTGCTTTCCTGTGATAGCACTCCTTGCAGATGTGCTCAATGGTGGGAGGGCTTTACCTGTGATGGACTGGGCTGTGTACACTGCATTTGTAGGAATTTCCTTTCAAGGGCATTGGTGTTTCCATACATATCATAGTGTGAAGCAACCAGTCCACATACTCTCCTCCACACGTTCTACCATCAGGCAGGAGACTCCGATGCATAAAGACAAGAATGGTCAGAATGAGGAACAGCTTCCTCCCTCAGGCTAGTTGGCTTCTGAACTCCCTGCCGCATTCTGTCACCGGATAATTTGTACTGCACCCTACAATATTTAATGTATGCACTTTATTAATATGTGCATGATTCACTTTACTTTTCTAAGATATTGTGTGTTATGTATACTACTATGCTTTACACCCCGGTCCGGAGAAACATTGTCTTGTTTGGTGGTGTACATATATATAGTTAAATGACAATAATCTTGACTTGACTTGACTTGACACGATTTGACTATAGAAGTTTGACAAAGTTTTAGATGACATGCCAAATCTGAGCAAACTTCTAAGTACAAGTGCTACAGTATAATGGTAGTTACATGCTGGACCAGGAGAGATCCTCTGAAATGATAACACTCGTTGCCGCCCTTGGAAAAGCAGTTGAAAGACATTTAGACAGGTACGTTAGATAAGAAAGGTTTTTAGGGATATGGACCAAATGTGAGAAAATGGGATTAGATTTGATAACGTGCAGGAGTTGGGCTGAAGGGCCTGTTTCTGTGCTATATGGCTCTATGAATCTAAGCCAGAACTTTGGGTATAATGCATCATTTAAATAACAGCACAGCACTCCTTCAGTACTGGCACTGGGGCAACAGCTAAGCACCTGTGGGATTTGAACCCACAGCCTCTGACTCAGACACAATGGAACCACCCACTTAGCCACAGCTTTATGTTTTCACAGGAATTCCAGCTGCCTTCTTCAGACACGAGTGAACCTTACGCATCAACCGCACTGGTAACGCGACACCTCACCCTGGCATGGCATGACTTGTCACCACCGGCACATCAGAGTCCATTTAAGTGTCAAGCAAGCAGGTCACCCCCCCCCCCTTTGTATCTCCACTCTCCTGGATGCAGAGGAGCAGGTGGTCAGGTCCTGTTTCATGTTTAACAGCTATCATTGCACTGAGGCTCCGGCTACATGGGAACATCTGTGGAATCCTGGAGGCCTCCTTCACCAAGCTGACTCACAAGCTTGGCTTCGAGTAACAATTAAAATCATAGTCATAGCATCACTGAACACTACAGCATAGAAACAGGCCTTTTTGGCCCATCAATTCTGTGCCAAACTATTATCCAGCCTAGTCCCATTGACCTGCACCTGGACCATAGCCCTCCATACCCCTCCTAACCACATACCTATCCAAATTTCTCTTAAATGTTGAAATCAAACCCACATCCATCACTTCCACTGGCAGCCCGTTCCACACTCTCACCACCCTCTGAGTGAAGAAGTTCCCCCTCATGTTCCCCTTACGCACTTTGCCTTTCACCCTTAACCCATGACCTCTTGTTTCCAGTCTCACCCAGCCTCAGTGGACAAGACCTGCTTGCATTTAAAAGAGAAAATTGTAGATGCTGGAAACCAAGCAACACACACAAAATGCTGGAGGAAATCAGCAGGCAAGGCAGACTGCATTTTGTTCCTCCAGCATTTTGTGTGTGCTGCTTGCGTTTACCCTATCTCTGCCCCTCATAATTTTGTATATCAAATCTGCCCTTATTCTCCTGCGCTGCAGGGAATAAAGTCCTAACCAATTCAAACTTTCCCTCATTGGGAGGCTGAGGTAGTAGCGGGCCTTGCCAAAATTCAGAGTCATTATTCACGGATTAAAATAAGGTGCAGAAAGGAGGTTATTGAAGCCCAGAATAACCCTCTCACTTCAAATGGACAGCTGAGTCTCACCATTCACCATGAAAGAACCGATGTGCTTTCATGTAGAACTTATCATGTTCTCCAGACATTTAGAATATTTGATAACCAATGAGTCACTTGTTTTTTGAAGTGCAGCACTTGTGAAGTAGACAAATTTTCTAGATGATCTTACAAAAAGGAACAAAACAAGGTTGCATTGCACGTCACGGAAGCCAGCTTCACCTCCATGGAGTACTCCACGGTAAAGTGGCCAACATAATCAAAGACCCCACCCACCCCGAACATTCTCTCTTTTCCCTTCTCCTATCAGGTAGAAGATTGTTCATTCGTTCATCCATCGTGCAACAATGAGACCCACTCCAGACACCCGCGATTTGTAGGGGCTGGACTAGCCTGTGGGTATGCAGACGGCTGGAGTAGCCAATCCAGGCTCAAGAAGTTCTTTGGCAGTGTGGACTACAGATGGCAGCCATGTTGGGTTGAGGGTCGCTGGCCAGCCTACATCTCTCTGCTGCAATTATCCTTTCTGCCTTATGGGGGAAGGAGCGCCACTGAGCCCAACTCTGGCCGTAATGTTCCCACGAGTCTGAATTGATGCCAAAGGCTGATAGCGAAGCTTTTGTGTGTCTTTATAGTGTTTCCTTGGGCCTCCACAGGAGCTCTTTCCTTTCTGTAGTTTGCCATAAAGCAATATCTTAGGCAGCTGATGGTCCGGCATACGAGTTACGTGGCCTGCCCAGCGTAACTGGGACTGCATCAGTATACACTGGGCTGGCCTGCCTTGGTAAGTACCTCAGTATAAGGGATTCTGTCTTGCCACTTTTAATATAGAGGAGTTTTCTGAGGCAGACTGTGTGGAAATTGTTCGGTTTCTTGGCATGGCATTGGTACACTGTCCATGTTTCGCAGGCGTTAAGCAGGAGTGGGAAGTACTATGGCCCTCTACCTTCAGCTTCATCTGTAGACTTCTGTTCCAGATGTTGGTACATAAAGTCTGTCAAAGACTACACTTGCTTTGGTGATCCGGGCATTTACTTCATCATGAATGATAATGCTCTGGGACAGTGTACTGCCAAGATATGTGACCTTGTTCACTGGATTGAATCTCTGACCATTAGTTGTGTTGTTTGGCTATACGCATGATTTTCCTGGAACTGGTGGATGCATTACTTCTGTCTTCTTGGTGTTAATGGTAAGCCCAAAGTTGGTACATACATCAGAAATCCTGTCAACACAGTGCCGCATATCATCTTTTAAACCACCACTGAGGACACAGTCATCAACAAAAAGAAAGACTCTGATAATGTCTGTCATAATCTTAGTTTGTGCTTGGAGCTTCCTGAGGTTGAACAGTTTCCCATCAGTGCAGAATCTGACGCCGATGCTTACCTCACTGTCTCGGAAGGCAGCAGTCAACATGGCGGAAAACACCAGACAAAATAGTGTCAGTGCCAAGACGCAGAGCTACTTGACGCCGTTCGAGACAGGGAAGGGTTTGGATGTCTCACCATTGTCTTGAACTTTAGCTTGCATGCCATGGTGATGAATTTTCTTGAGCATCCGTACTTTGCCATGATCTTCCACAGACCCTCTCTTCTAACAGTGCCAAAGGCCTTAGTCAGATCAACAGCTGGAGAACACGTCAGTGCTTTGTTCATGACCATGCTTTTGCAGCTGCCTTGTGACAAACACCACAGTGATAGTCCCACACTCTTTCCAGAATCCACATTGGCTCTCTGGTAGGAGTCCCTGGTCAAGATGTGATGTGGGATGGTTGAGAAGAAGCCAGACGAAGATCTTGCCTGTGATAGACAGCAAGGATATTCCCCAATAGTTGTTGCTGGACTGTCAGCTCCCCTTTGCTTATACAAGTGGATGATGGATGCATCTTTAAATTCCTGTGAAATCATCTCTTTCTCCCACATGAGTTGGAATATGGAGCTTTTCTGTTAGAACTGCACCACCTTCCTTGTAGGCCTCAGCTGGTATTGTGATCTGATCCAGGCACTTTGCTGCTTGAGAACTGATGAATCGCTTTCTGGGTCTTGGCTAAAGTCGATGGAGCATCCAGTGCATTATTGACAGGTAATCATGGCAGGTGATCGATAGCTTTACCATTTATAGTTGAAGGACAATTTGCAATACTGTTAAAGTGCTCAGCCCACCTACGAAGAATTTTGTCTTTGTTAATGATCAGCATGTTCCCATCAACACTAGGAAGAGGGGATGATCCAGATAATGTGAGGCCATATAATTTTTTTAGTGCAATGCAGAAGTTCTTTAAATCATGCCTATCTGCATACACTTGGATCTTGTCAGCTTTATTGTTCAGCCGGGAATCCTGCATCTGGTAGTTTTGTTGTCTGGTCTTTTGTATGTTATTGAAGGTATACTTCTTTGAGACGGACTTAAGGTCACTGAGGAAAGCCTGGTGGAGACAAGGCTTTTCACCCAGCAGTTGTTTGATGGCCGACACAGTTTTTATCAAACCAGTCCTTGTGCCTTCCAGCAGCAGGCCCCAGAATCTCTGGCAGCAGTGTTGTAGATCAGCTCTCAAAGGGTTGACCAAACACTTCCCACATTCTAATTATCCAGAGGGATGGAGTTCAGGCGGTCTTCCAGAGAGTCAAAAAAGACTGTTTTATTTTGTTGCTTTTCAGCCTGAAGATGTCAATATTCTTGAGGCCTTCTTTCATTGTGGGCAACTCATAGAAAACCTACAGCACAATACAGGCCCTTCGGCCCACAGAGTTGTGCTGAACATGTCCCTACCTTAGAAATTACTAGGCTTACCTATAGCCCTCTATTTTACTAAGCTCCATGTACCTATCTAAAAGTCTCTTAAAAGACACTATCGTATCCGCCTCCACTACCGTTGCCAGCAGCCCATTCCACACGCTCACCACTCCCTGAGTAAAAAACTTAACCCTGACATCTCCTCTGTACCTACTCCCCAGCACCTTAAACCTGTGTCCTCTTGTGGCAACCATTTCAGCCCTGGGAAAAAGCCTCTGACCATCCACACGATCAATGCCTCTCATCATCTTATACACCTCTATCAGGTCACCTCTCATCCTCCAACTCCTGGAGTTCAAATCCAGCCGGCTCCCTTGCACGCTTTCCATCTGTGCTGGGTTGAGTGTCGAGCTAGCTACTCGGCCTCGTAAAAATAAGAAAGCCTGCTAAAAAAAACTCCACCATGATGGCATCCCAATGACACCACTCGGAGTTAAGGGCTTTCTTCTTTCTTCTCGGATTGGAAATGGACGTTCAGTTTAATAACAATGAGACAGTGGTCTGTCCATTATTCAGCATCACACATAGATCTAGTCACCCTTATATCCTGCCAATGTCTCTCTTCCTGACAATGTCGTAGTCAATTAGATGCCAGTGCTTAGAGCGGGGATTCATCTATTCAGTTTTGTTATGGGTGGGAAGGCAGAAGACAGTGTTGGTGATCAGCAATGCATGCTTGGTACATGTCTGAGGTAGTGGAAGACCTTTGCTGTTGCAGAGGCCAACACCATATTTCCCAGTGACTCTACTCCAAAAGTTATTGTCGGAAACTCCTCTTGAGTTGAAATCACCAAGGATGCTTGTCTGCATTGGGAACAGTGGCAATGACTGAGTGCAGTCCAGGCAGAAGATACGAAAACCTGAAAACATGTACCACCAGGCTCAAGGATAGCTTCTATCCGCTATTATAAGGCTAGTGAGCAGTGAATCTCGGTACATATGGCAATTTACAAATCAGGAACGGTATAGAGGGATATGGGCCAAATATAGGCAAACAGGACCCGCTCAGTTAGACACCTTGGTTAGACCATAAGAAATAGAAACAGAATTAGGCCATTTGGCCCATTAAGTCTGCTTCGCCATTCAACCATGGTTGATTTATTTTCCATCTCAATCCCATTCCCCTGCCTTCTCCTCATAACCTTACTAATCAAGAACCTATCAACCTCCGCTTAAAATATACCCAATGATTTGGCCACCACAATTGTCTGGGGTGATGAATTCCACAGATTCACCACCCTCTGGCTAAACAAACTCCTCTTTATCTCTGTGCTAAAGGGACGTCCCAGGATGCTGCTTGGACTAGGTGTATAAGATGATGAGAGGCATTGATCGTGTGGATAGCCAGAGTCTTTTTCCAGGGCTGAAATGGCTAACACAAGAGGGCACAGTTTTAAGGTGCTTGGAAGTAGATACAGAGGAGATGTCAGGGATAAGTTTTTTACGCAGAGAATGGTAAGTGTGTGGAATGGGCTGCCGGTGACGGTGGTGGAGGCGGATACAATAGGGTCTTTTAAGCGACCTTTGGGTAGGTACATGGAGCTTAGGAAAATAGAGGTCTACGAGTAACCTTAGATAATCTGTAAAGTAAGTACATGCTCAGCACAGCATTGTGGGCCAAAGGGCCTGTATTGTGCTGTATGTTTTCTATGTCCCTATGTTTCTATGTCGTATTCTGAGGCTGTGCCCTCTGGACCTAGACTCCCCAGTTATTGGAAACATCCTCTCCACATCCACTCTATCTAAGCCTTTCAATATTCAGGAAGTTTCCCCTCATTCTTCTAAACTCCAGTGAGTACAGACCCAGAGCCATCAAACACTCCTCATACATTAACCCTTTCATTCCTGGGATGATTCTCGTGAACCTCCTCTGGAACCTCTCCAATGCCAGCATATCCTTTCTTAGATAAAGTGCCCAAAACTGCTCACAATTCTTCAAATGTGGTCTGACCATTGTCTTATAAAGCCTCAGAATTACATCCCTGCCTTTATGTTCTAGTCATCCCAATATTTTTTGGAGTATCACTTGTCCTCATTTTATCCCTGCCCCTGCCCTCCCGCGATAAGATCCAACATTACTTTAGCCTTTTTAATTATTCCTTTGTGCCCATCCGCAAACATTTCCATGCACCTGACTACAAAATGTGTCCGCTCACTCAACACAGGTCCTGAAGCCAGCTGCAGATCTTCAGTCTGTCCAAAAGGACAGAGGTGAAACACATTTGGCCAGGCTGTCACTCGGTGTGGAAGGTTGCTGTAGGTTACAAAGGGACATTGACAGGATGCAGAGCTGGGCTGAGAAGTGGCAGAAGCAGTTCAATATGGAAAAGTGTGAAGTGATTCACTTGAAGACAGAATGCAGGTCTAATGGTAGAATCCTTAGTAGTGTGGAGGCGCAGAGGAATCCTGCAGTCCACGTCCCTAGTTGACAGGGTTGTTAAGAAGGCGTCTGGTGTGTTGGCCTTCATTAGTCGGGGACTGAGTTTAAGAGCCATGAGGTAATTTTGCAGCTTTATAAAACTTTTGTTAGATTAGATTAGATTATGAGGACACTCAGTCCTCGTTTATTGTCATTTAGTAATGCATGCATTAAGAAATGATACAATGTTCCTCCAGTATGATATCGCAGAAACACAGGACAGACCAAGACTAAAACTGACAAAAACCACATAATTATAACATACAGTTACAACAGTGCAAAGCAATACCGTAATTTGATAAAGAGCAGACCATGGGCACAGTAAAAAGAAGTCTCAAAGTCCCGAGAGCCTGTCATCTCAAGTAGACGGTAGAAGGGAGAAACTCTCCCTGCCATGAACCTCCAGCATCGCAAACTTGCCGATGCAGCACCCTGGAAGCACCTGACCACAGCCGACTCTGAGTCCGTCTGAAAACTTCGAGCCTCCGACCAGCCCCCCGACACCGAGCGCCAAGCACCATCTCTGCCGAGCGCTTCGACCCTGCCCCGGCCGCCGAGCAACAAGCAAAGCCGAGGACTCGGGGCCTTCCCCTCTGGAGATTCTGGATCACACAGTAGCAGCGGCAGCGCAACAGGCATTTCAGAAGTTTCACTAAATGTTCCTCCGTGCTCTCACGTCTGCCTCCATCAAATCAGGATTGTGCATGGCACCCTACTTGACAGGTAACAGATATTCATCACCAGAGTGGCCGCTGCGTCACACTGCCATCTTCTCCTCTCCTTTTCTCTCCTTCCACACTTGTAGTATTGTGTTCAGTTCTAGTCGCCTTATTATAGGAAGGATGTGGAAGCTTTAGAGAGGGTGCAGAGGAGATTTCTCAGGCTGCTGCTTGGACTAGAGAACATGTCTTATGAGGATAAACTGAGCAAGCGAGGGCTTTTCTCTTTGGAGTGAAGGAGGATGAGAGGTAATGATAGAGTGTAGAAGATAACAAGAGGCATAAATCGAGTGGATAGCCAAAGACTTCTTCCCCAGGATGGAAATGGCTCATATAAGTGGGGCATAATTTTAAGGTGATTGGAGGAAAGTATAGGGGGTGTCAGAATGTGGGAAAATGTAAACACAGTGTTGCTAAGGAGATTTTTGATAGGAAGATCACTTTGAAAAGATGGGAACTAGGTTTTTACACAGAGAGTGGTGGGTCGTGCAATGCACTGCCAGGAGAGTTGGTGATGGCAGATACAGTAGGGAGATTTAAGAGACTTTTAGATAGACACATGGATGGATGAAAAATAGACTATGTGGGAGGAAAGAGTTAGATTGATTCTAGAGAGGGTTAAAATGTCGGCACAGCATTATGGGCCAAAGGTCCTGTACTGTGATATGTTGTTCTATGTATGGGCCTCACAGTAGTGTAGCGGCTAGTGTGACACTATTACAGCTCAGGACACGGGAGTTCAGAGTTCAATACTGGCATCTTTTGCAAGGAGTCTCTGTACGTCTTCCTCATGGAATGTGTGGGTTTTTCCCCAGATGTTCCGGTTTCCTGCCACTGTCAAAAAATGTACCAGGTAGGTTAATTCATCATTGTAAATCGACCTGTGATTGGGTTAGGATTAAATCGGGGTTGTCGGGGGTTGCTGAGTGGTGTAGCTCGAAGGGGCAGAAGGGCCTATTCCGTGCTGTATCACTAAATAAGTAAATAAATAAATGTTCAAACCATAGCCCCTAAAACAGTGCTCATTAAACGGACAAGCTCAGAACAATTTCTCCCCAAAGGGTAAACCTTGTCAAGAATCCCGTGAATGTGCTCCCGCGGTGTCTGCATGTATTCAGATTGTCAGAAAAGTATTACTTACCTTTTTAACTAAAGGCTCCTCGACTGCAGCAGCAGAAACAATAAAACTATCAACGGTTCTTTGAACTACAACAGAAAGAGAAGATGAATCACTATTCATGTCTCATGTACAAATGTTTTTTTTTGATATTTTGCTTAAAGAGTTCATCCATTTGTTCACAGCCCCTCACTATTTTTCTTGGAAAACAGTGTAAGATTCCTATTAATAAACTAGGAATTCAAAACTGGTGTTAAGGCCATAATTAATAAAACAAAAAATTGGACAGCTTAACCCCGAAAGTATAAATGCAATATAGTGTTGCTAAGTGGAGATATTTGATAGGGAGCCCACTTTGAAAGGGTGGGGACTAAGGTGTGATAATTAGACACATAAAGATACAGGGAAGTTGATAGAGGGCAAAGTAACTTAAGTGTAATTGATGGCCGAATCTTAGACACAATTAACATGAAACATCTGGCCATTGGCAGCTAACTCAACAATAGTTAGGGAGGTGGGTGTGTGGAACACCCTGCTGGGGGTGGTGGTAGAGGCAGATACATTAGGGACATTTAACAGACTCTTAGATAGGCACATGGATGAAAGAAAAATGGAGGGCTATGTGGGAGGGAAAGGTAAGATTGATCTTAGAATAGCTTAAAAGGTCGGCACAACGTTGTGGGGTGCAGGGTCTGTATTGTGATGTAATGTTCTGTGTTCTATGTTCAAACCACAACCCCTAAAACCCACAGCATTCATTAAATACACAAACGTGGCACAGTTTCTTCCCGAAGGGTAAACCTTGTCAAGAGACTTGTGTGTGTGCTCCAGCAGTGTCTGCATGTATTCAGACTGTCAGTAAAGTATTACTTGCCTTTTTTTTTAACTAAAGGCTTCTCAACTGCACTAGCAGGAACAATAAAACTGTCGACAATTCTTTGAACTACGACAAGAAAAAGGAGAGGAATCACTCTTCATATGGCACGTACAAACGTTTTTTTTGATATTTTTGCATGGAGAGTCTATCTTTTTGCTAACAGCTCCTCACTATTATCTCGGAGAACAGTGAAAGATTCCTGCTAATAAAATACCACGGCACAAGACTGGATAAAAGCTGTAGTAAACTCATTTAACTCCATCGTGGGCACTAGCCTCCCCAACATTAAGGACATCTTCAAAAGGTGATGCCTCGGAAAGCTGGCGTCCATCATTAAGGACCCCCATCACCCAGGACGTGCCCTCTTCTCATTGCTCCCATCAGGGAGGAGGTACAGGAGCCTGAAGGCACACACTCAATATTTTAGGAACAGTTTCTTCCCCACTTCCATCAGATTTCTGAATGGGCAATGAACCCATAAACACTAACTCACTTTTTTTTCTTTATTTTGCTCTTTTTTTGCACAATTTATTCAATTTTGAGAAATTGAACATCTCAGCACCAACTGCAGGAAAGTGTAAATGCAACGTAGTGCTTCTCAGTAGGGGTATTTGATAGGGAGCCCAATCTGAAGGGATGGGGTCTAGGTTGTGATAATCAGACACATAAAGATACAGGGAAGGTAGGTGGAGGGCAAAGTATTATAGGTATAATTGATGGCCAGATCTTAGACACTGAGATGTGACAAAACCTATGATGTATCTGTCCATTGGCAGCTCACTCAAGAACACGAGTTGTAAGGTGTAAGGCATTAAATGGGATGAGAGTGGTTTCCATAGACAAGATGGGCCAAAGGACCTGTTCCCCTGTTGCATGACTCCCTGACTCTAAATGCATGCTTTATTAAAGATAATTTAATTGATAAATTATTTCATCATCGTTAACATGTACTGAGGCACGGTGAAAAACTTGGTCTTGCGTGCTATGTTTACAGATCATTTCATTACAATGGTGCAGTGAGGTAGTCCAAGGGAAAACAGTAACAGAATTTATAGTGTTTTATTAATATTATGTATTGCACTGTGGGCACATGGCCAAGTGGTTAAGGCATTCGACTAATGATCTGAAGGTCGTGAGTTCGAGCCCCAGCCAAGGCAGTGTGTTGTGTCCTTGAGCAAGGCACTTAACCACACATTACTCTGCGACGACACTGGTGCCAAGCTGTATGGGTCCTAATGCCCTTCCCTTGGACAACATCAGTGTCATGGAGAGGAGAGACTTGCAGCATGGGCCAACTGCCTGTCTTCCACACAACCTTGCCCAGGTCTGCGCCCTGGAGAGTGAAGACTTTCCAGGCGCAGATCCATGGTCTTGCAAGACTAACGGATGCCTTTATTTATATTGCACTGTACTGCTGCTGCAAAACAACAAATTTCACAACATACGCCAGTGATATTAAACCTGATTCTAATTCTGGATTCCCAGACCCCTCTGTTTCAATTTGACACGTACAAACTGGTGATACAAGCTGTCCTGGAGCCCGAGCCACACAATTACTCCCTTGTGACCAGCTAATCTACTATCCCATATGTCTTTGTAACGTGGGAGGTAACTGGAGCGTTCGGAGGAAACCCACACAGTCAAAGGGAGAACATACAAACTCCTTACAGACAGTGGAGGGGCTAAACCTGGGTCATGGGCGCTATAATAGCTTTGTGCTAACTACTACCCTATCATGCTGTCCATGATGAACATTTGGACATAAAAGATAGTTGGACAGGTATATGGATAGGAAAGATTTAGAGGAATCTCAGTATACATCTTTTTCCTTGTGCTTGAGGCATAAGAGTGACTGGGCCAGCGATTGAATGAAGATAGTTTGACTGCTGCAGTGATACCAAGCTTTGGCTTTCATAGATTTGTACCTATGAGTTATACAGCACGGAATAAATTCTTCAGCCCAACTCAACTATGCTGATAGAAGTGATTGCTTTGTGGCTAAGTTTGCAGACATTACAAAGGCAGGTGGAGGGGCAGGTAGTGCTGAGGAAGCAGAGAGTCCGCAGAAGGATTTGGACAAATTAGGAGAATGAGCAAAGTGGCAGATGGAATATAGTATAAGGAAGTGATAGTCATGCACCTTGGTAGAAGGACTAAAGGTGGAGACTCTTTCTCAAATGGGGAACCAATTGAGAAATTGGAGGAGCAAGGAGACTTGGGAGTCCTCATACAGGGTTCCCTAAAGGTTAACTTGCAGCTTGAGTCAGTGGTAAGGAAGGCAAATGCAATGTTAGCATTCATTTTCAGAGGACTGGGTTCAATAGGTACATTTAATGTCAGAGAAATGTATACTCCTGAAAACCTTTTTCTTCGCAAACATCCACAAAAACAGAGGCGTGCCCCAAAGAATGAATGACAGTTAAACGTTAGAAGGTCGCTAGTTCGAGCCTCAGCTGAGGCAGCGTGTTGTGTCCTTGAGCAAGGCACTTAACCACACATTGCTCTGCGATGACACTGGTGCCAAGCTGTATGGGTCCTAATGCCCCTCCCTTGGATAACATCGGTGTCGTGGAGAGGGGAGACTTGCAGCATGGGCAACTGCTGGTCTTCCATACAACCTTGGTACCTGTGACAAGAATACGCCAATTTCAACACAAATAACGGCATTCAGTTCTGAGCCCATGTCTCAAGAAGGACTAAGTATACTGCTGGAAGAGCTCATCAGGTCAGAGAGCACATCTCTTCTTCTCCCTTCCCTCTGGCATCAGAAGGTGTAAAAGCTTGTAAACTCTTCCTCTGTAGCTGTTTAAGGTGATTAGACTCTAATTCCTTAGGAGTTTGTGGAGATTCGGCGTGATATCTAAAACTTTGACAAACCTCTATAAATGTTAAGGATAGCCAATGTTGTTCTGCTCGTTCAGAAAGGCTCTAAAAATGAAACAGGAAATTATAAACAGGAGAAAATCTGCACATGCTGGTAATCCAAAGCAACACACACAAAATGCTGAAGTAAACAGTCAACATTTTGGGCCAAGACCTTCTTCAGGCCAGGAAATTATAGACCGGTGAGCCTAACATCAGTAGTGGGAAAGTTATTGGAAGGTAGTCCAAGGGACTGGGTATATGAGTACTTGGATAGACAGGGACTGATTAAGGATAGTCAGCATGGCTTTGTGCATGGTAGGTCATGTCGATCCAATTTTATAGAGTTATTCAAGGAAGATTTCCAGGAAAGTTAATGAAGACAAGGCAATAGATGATGTCTACATGGACCTCAGCAAGGCATTTGACAAGGAATGAGCCGCCAGCACAAGTGGTGCATGTGAGCTCGATTTCAACATTTAATAGAAGAGTAGATACATGGATGTAGGATATGGAGGGCTATGTTTCTGGTGCAGGTCGATGGGAGTCAGCAGTTTAAATGGATCCTCATGGACTAGCTGGGCCGAAAGGCCTGTTTCTGTGTTGGTACTTTCCCATGACTCTTTGACTATGTGTAGTGGAGAGTTTATTGACTCGCTGCATCACAGACTGGTGTGGAAACTCCAATATCCTTGCATGTAAACTCCTACTAAAAGTAGTGGATGTGGCCCAGTCCATCCAGGTAAAGCCCTCCCAGCCATTGAACACATCTACATGAAACACCGTCACAGGAAAGCAGCAACCATCATCAGGGACTCCCACCACCCAGGACATGCTCCCTTCTCACTGTTGGCATCAGGAAGAAGGTACAAGATCCTCAGTACTCACACCAGCAGGCTCAGGAACAGTTATTGCCCATCAAAATTCACTCAGCTTCACCTGCCCCACCATTGAAATGTTACCAGAGCCAATGGACAGACTTTCAAGGACTCTCTATCTCATGCTCTCTATACTTGGGTTTTTAGCGCTGGAAATAGTTACATTCCAACACATCTCATTAGCGGGGCAGAAGCATGGCCGCATTGTTTATTCCAGGGACCATCTGATTGCGCTTATGCCGGCCGGTTTAGCGAGCAGAGCGGCGGACACCCCGGCTGAAATCTGGAGGAAAAGACACAGAGGATGCAGAGGGGGATCACAAAGGAGAGGAAAGAGGACCGGGTCGAGACAACAGAGACTTATGGAAAAGAGGAGTTCGGTGGGTAATAAAATGGACGAGTTGACGGTGCTAGCCAGGAGTCAGAGAACATTTCGGGAGTGCGGTGTTATGTGTTTTACTGAAACAGGGCGGCACAAGGACATACCCGATCAAAACTTCTCCATTGACGGCTTCCAGACCATTCGGGCTGACAGGAAGTGCACTGAGAGCGGTAAGCGTAAAGGAGTTGGGGGCTTGCTGTTCTGGTTAACAACGGATGGTGCAATCCGGGTCATATTACGATCAAGGAACGTGTTTGTAGACTGAATATTGAACTTTTTGCTGTTGGACTCCAGCTATATTCCACCGAGATACAAGACTGGGCGTCACGGGAGGTTGTTCCTGCCTGTGGCCATCGAACTTTGCAGCTCCTCCCGTGGAGGGTCAGACACCCTGAGTCAATAGGCTGGTCCTGGACTTATTTCCACCTGACATAGTTTGCATTTTGTTGTTTGATCATTTGTGGTTTTGGTACTGCTGTATTTGTGCTCTGTTCTTGGTTGGTGCAGCTGTGACAAAACCCAATTTCCCTCGGGATCAATAGAGTATATCTATCTATCTATCTACTTATTGCTTACTTTTTAATTATTATTATTATCATTATTATTATTATTTCTTTATTTTTGTATTTACACAGTGTGCTGTCTTCTGCATTTGGTTGAATGCTCAAGCCTTTCATTGATTGTGCTGTGATTATTAATTATTCTATAGATTTTTTGTCACAAGAAAATGAACCATGGGGTTTGATATGGTGATAGACATGTACTTTGATAATAAATGTACTTTGAACTTTTCTTTGAAGAAGTAGTTGCAGAGAATGAGAGAAGGAGGAATTTCTTAACCACAGGTGGTGAATCTGCGGAATTCGTTGCCGCAGACAACCGTGGAGGCCAGGTCATTGGGTATATTTAAAGTGGAGGTTGATAGGCTGTCAAAGGTTATGGGGAGAAGGCATGAGAATGGGGTTGACGGGGATAATAAATCAGCCATAATGAAATGGCAGAGCAGACTTGATTGGCCAAATGGCTCAATTCTGCTCCTATGTCTTACGATCTTACAACACATAGCCTTGCCAATGGGCCAGAACAGTTCATGCTGCAAACAGCTCCCTGGGTTTATCTCACGTCTCATCATATCAGCAATATCTTACAACCTGTCCTTGAGCCTGGTGGTACGTGCTTTCAGGCTTCAGTATCTTTTGCCCGACGGGAGAGGGAGGAAGAAAAGATGTCAGCGGTGTGTAGGTGGGATCTTTGATTATGCTGGCTGCTTTCCCAAGGCAGTGAGAAGTGTAGACAGAATCGATAAAGGGGAGGCTAGTTTCTGTGATGTGAGTCCACAGCACTATGCAGTTTCTTGTTGTCACGGGCAGCGCAATTTCTGTACCAAGCTGGGATATATTTGGATAGGATGCTTTCTATGGTGCATCAATAAGAATTTCCATGGAATGTCAATAAAAATTGAGACTATGGTGACATGCCAAATTTCTTTAGACAGAAGTAAAACTGTGGAATTGATGGCTTTATTGTGAGGTTGTGGACAATACAAAAATACATGGAGGGGCAGATGGAGTGGGTGTGGAGAGGATGTTTCCTGTAGTGGGGGGTTCTAGGACTAGAGGGCAGAACCTCAGAATAGTGGGATGTCCCTTTAGAACAGAGATGAGGAGATATTTCTTTAGCCAGAGGGTTGTGAATCCGTGGGATTCATTGCCTTGCCACAGACCACCGTGGAGGCCAAGTTGTTTGGTATTTTTATAGAGGAGGATGATAGTTTCTTGATTAGTAAGGGTGTCAAAGGTTACGGGGAGGAGGCAAGATAATTGGGTTGAGAGGAGTATTGAATCAGCCATGATGGAATGGTGGAGCAGACTTGATAGACTGAATGGCGTAATTCTGCTTCTATATCTTATGGTCTAAAGTTCAATTTTCAAAATTCAAAGTAAATTTATTATCAAAGTACATATTAGTATATGTCATCATACCCAACCCAGAGATTCATTGTCTTGCAGGCATACTCAAATCTATAGAATAATAACTATAACAGTAGAATAATAACTATAACAGTATCAGTGAAAGACTTCACCAACTTGGGTGTTCAACCAATGTACAAAAATCTTAAAGGCGGCATACCAAATTTCTTTATACTCCTGAGTTGATATACCCTGAGGTGAGGTTTGAACTTGCATTTCCGGTGCACAAGGTGATGCTATTACCTTTGCACTATCTGTGAATTGTGGAGGTGGGGTTTGAACTCGTATTTCCCGATCAGCTCGATTCTGCAGCAGCGTTCCTGCGGTGCATCGTGATTGTATGTCTTCCAATTCAAGAGGTGATAGCAATCCACTGTTGACGCAGTTTGATCACAATATGTGTGTGTGTGTGTGTGTGTCTTTGTGTGACTTTTTTTTCTTGCTATTTTGAATGTGCTGTGTATGTTTTGCACCCTGGCCCCAGAGGAACACTGTTTTGTTCAGCTGTATGGTTGAATGATATTTAAACTTGATTTGAAGTTCAAAGTTCAATAATCATAGTCATACTTTATTGATCCTGAGGGAAATTGGTTTTCATTACAGTTGCACCATAAATAATTAAATAGTAATAAAACCATAAATAATTAAATAATAATATGTAAATTATGCCAGGAAATAAGTCCAGGACCAGCCTATTGGCTCAGGGTGTCTGACCCTCCAAGGGAGGAGTTGTAAGGTTTGATGGCCACAGGCAAGAATGACTTCCTATGACGCTCTGTGCTGCATCTTGGAGGAATGAGTCTCTGGCTGAATGTGCTCCTGTGCCCAACCAGTCCATTATGTAGTGGATGGGAGACATTGTCCAAGATGGCATGCAACTTGGACAGCATCTTCTTTTCAGACGCCACCGTGAGAGAGTCCAGTTCCATCCCCACAACATCACTGGCCTAACGAATGATCTAGGGCAATCTAGGGCATTCAACCAGCATACAGAACTGAGTTTGTTGATTCTGTTGGTGTTTGCTACCCTCAGCCTGCTGCCCCAGCACACAACAGCAAACATGATAGCACTGGCCACCACAGACCTGTAGAACATCCTCAGCATCATCCGGCAGATGTTAAAGGACTTCAGTCTCCTCAGGAAATAGAGACGGCTCTGACCCTTCTTGTAGACAGCTTCAGTGTTCTTTGACCAGTCCAGTTTATTGTCAATTCGTATCCCCAGGTAATCCTCCACCATGTCCACTCTGACCCCCTGGATGGAAACAGGGGTCACCGGTACCTTAGCTCTCCTCAGGTCTACCACCAGCTCCTTAGTCTTTTTCACATTAAGCTGCAGATAAATCTGCTCACACCATGTGACAATGTAAAATTTATTATAGAAGTACATACATGTCACCACATACAACCATGAGATTCCTTTTTTTCCTGCAGGCAAATCTATAGATGAGTAACTGTAACCAGGATCAATAGACAACAAACTGTTCAAATACAGATATAAATAAATAACGAGCATAAAATAACAAGATAAAAAGTTCTTAAAGTGAGACTATCGGTTGTGGGAACACCAAAAGTAGAATGAGTGTAGCTATCCCCTTTTGTTCACGAGCCTGATGGGTGAGGGTTAATAGCTGTTCTTGAAGCTGGTGGTGTGAGTCCTGAGGCTCCTGAGCCTTCTACCTGAAGGCAGCGGCAAGAATTTGATCTGCAGTACTGATATTAGCAACTAACAATAAGGTGGAGGGACTGAGCAGATTGAGCAACATCTGTAGAGGAAATGGAATTGTTAAGGTTTCGAGAAACCCCACAATTAGAACCTCTGTAATTTTTGTAACACTCCAAGGAAAATTCAGCCAAAGTTATGTCAGAGCAGTGTAAATTAGAAAACTCTCACAGGATGAAACCTTAAGGCATGAACTTCTGTCATGCAAAGAAAAAGCAAGTCTTCCCAATTAATTAAGTTTACAGCTTCTCACCTTTGCTGAGTGAAAAGGAAGGGGAAAATATCACAAACACAACCCACTTCCTTGTTACGCAGAGAGACATATCCAATGACAAAGAGCCTGAATACACAAACCCGTATCCTGAGTTATCTATGGATAGGATTAGCAAATTGCTCTGTAGAGCGCTGTGCATTGTTCTCGGGCTTTGAGTTGTGTACAGAATCCAAATTCTACTACAGTGGAACAAATGAGTCTCTGATATACAATGACATTAACTTCTATTCATAAACTGCCTCCAACATATCAGAAGGACGCATGGAACATTGTGTTCCGATTTGGTCATCCAGTGATTAAACCTGAAAGAGGGCAAAAAAGATTTACAAGGATGTCGCCAGGACTCGAGGGACTGAGTTATAGAGAGAGGTTTAGAGTGGCTGAGCCTTTACTCCTTGGGGTGTGTGTATATATATATATAATGTGCCTAAGACTTTTTCACAGTACTGTTGTACTTTTATGTATTGCACTGTACTGCTGCAAAAAACAAATTTCATGACGTATGTGAGTGATGATAAACCTGATTCTGATCTGGGTCTCTGTTGTGGACTGAGAGTGGGAAGGGGGTAGGGAGAGCGGAATCATGGTTGGGAAAAGGAGAAGTGAGAAAGGAGGAAGCAGGAAGCATCGGAGAGACATTAAACCAATTGTTTGGAATCAAATTGCCTTGCCTGGTGACTCAGGACTGGGTGTGTCTGCACCCGCACCACCCCCACGCCCTGGCAATCCTTCTGTGCCACTTGTCCCACACCCCCCTTCCCACAGAGCTCCACCTGAACCATTCCCAACACCCGGTGCTCCCACCAGAGTTACAAACTCGCTCTCCTCTCCACATTGACAAAGACTTTTGCACAGTACTGTAGGTAAAATCACAAGCAGTATACATAGGGATCCCACACATAAAATGCTGGAGGAACTCAGCAGGTCAGGCAGCATCTGTGGAAGGGAATACCACCACATTCAATGTTCTACCTTTATCAATGTGCTTTGTCAGGTCCTTAAATAATTCAATCGGTCTCGTGAGGCACGGTCTGCTCCTCACAAAGGCACGTTGACTATTCTAATCAGACCATGCTTCTCCAAATGCTTGTAAAGGAGAGTTTTTCTTCCTTCTACCGTCTCCGTGAGATGATGGGACTTTCGAGAGACTTTGAGACTTTTTTTTACCGTGCCCATGGTCTGCTCTTTATCAAATTATGGTATTGCTTTGCACTGTTGTAACTATATGTTATAATTATGTGTTTTTTGTCAGTTTTAGTCTTGGTCTGTCTTGTGTTTCTGTGATATCATACTGGAGGAACATTGTATCATTTTTTAATGCATGCATTACTAAATGACAATAAACGAGGACTGAGTGTCCTCATAATCTAATCTAAATCCTGTCCCTGAGATTCTTCTCCAATTTGCCCGCTGATGTAAGACTCACTGGTCTATAATTCCCAGGGTTATCCCTATTCCCTTTCTTGAACAAAAGAATAACATCTGCCAACTTCCAATCATCTGATACTATTCCTTACTTTAATTTATTTAGAGATACCACACAGTAACAGGCCCTTCCGGCCCAATGAGCCCACACTGTCCAATTACACCTGTGTGACCAGTTAGTCTACTAACTCATATATCTTTGGACTGTGGGAGGAAACTGGATCACCTGGAGGAAACCAACACGGTCGCGGGGTGAATGTACAAACTCCTTACAGACAGCGGCAGGAATTGAACCTGGGTCGATGGCACTGTAAGTTACTATGCTACCGCGCTGCTCCTATAGCCAGTGAGGACGTAAAGATCATCAGCAAAGATGCAGCAATATCTTCCCTAGCTTCCCAATCCCTTCCCTAACTTCCCAATCTTCCCTCACTTCCTGATCCCCTCCCACATTCCCCAATCTCTTCCCTAATTTCCCAATCTTCCTTTACTTCCCAATCTCTTCCCACTCTTCCTGATCCCCCCCCACATTCCCCAATCTATTCCCTAACTTCCAATCTTCCCACACTTCCTGATCTCTTCCCACACTTCCTGATCCTTTCCCACATTCCCCAATCTTCCCCACTCCCTTTCCTCACTTCCCAACTCTTCCCTCACTTCCCAATATTTTCCCACACTTCCCAATCTCTTCCCTCGCTTTCCAATCTCTTCCCACACTTCCAGTCTCTTCCCTCACCTTCCAATCTCTTCCCGCAATTCCCAATTCCTTTCCACATTTCCTAATCTCTTTCCATATTCCCCAAACTCTTCCCACACTTCATGATCTCTTCCCTTACTTCCCGATCTCATCCCTCATTCCCAATCTCTTCCTTTACTTCCCAATCTCTTTCCACACTTCCCGATCTCTTTCCTCGCTTCCTGATTTCTTCTCTCGCTTCTCAATCTCTTCCTTCATTTCCCAATCTCTTCCCTTGCTTCTCGATCTCTTCCCTTGTTTCCCAATCTCTTCCCACAATTCCTGATCTCTTCACACACTTCTTGATCTCTTCCCTTACTTTTGGGTTCAGGGAATACAGACATCCACAGAATTAAAATTAATTGAATTGGTTCATTATTGTCACAGTGAAAAGTCAAGGTCATTTATTGTCACTCTTCAGCACAGGAGTGTAAAGGAGAACAAAATGATTGTTACTATGGAACCCATGAGCATAAAAAGTACAATAGACATACACTCAGTCACTGCTTTATTAGGTACACCTTGGAACCTGGTGTGGTCTTCTGAATGTTGATCCTTTTCTGCCTTTTGTAATAGATATATGTATAATATATGTTCTCTGTAATAATCTGTATGAGTCGCATACAACACAAATTGGGCTCACAGTAGCGAAACAGTTAGCACAACGCTATTAAAGCTCGGGGCGTCAGAGTTTGGAGTCTAATGCCAGCGTCCTCTGTAAAGAGTCTGTACGTCCTCCCTATGGAATATGTGGATTTTTTCCGGGTACCCCGGTCACCTCCCACAGACCAAAGACCGACTGGGTAAGTTAATTGATCATTGTAAATTGTCCTGTGATTAGGTTAGGGTTAATCAGGGTTGTAGGTTTGTGAGGACAGCATGCTTTGAAGGGCTGGAAGGGCCTACTGTGTGCTGTATCGCTAAATAAAGTTATATAAAATAAATAAAATAGATGCTGATCTTATGTATATATAGCCACACTCAACAGTTACTTGTCTATTGTGTTTTATAAGATTGCTTTATATTAACACTCATTGATCACTTTAGTAGGTACACCTGTACACCTGCTTGTTAATGCAAATAAACAAATAAATAATCAGGTACACCTGTGCACCTCATTAACACAAATATCTAATCAGCCAATCACGTGGCAGCAATTCAATGCATAAAAGCATGCAGACATGGTCAAGAGGTTCACTTGTTGTTCAGACCAAACATCAGAATATGGGAACAAATGCAATCTAAGTGACTTTGATCATGGAATGGTTGTTGGTGCCAGATGGGGAGGTTTGAGTATCCCAGAAACCGCTGATCTCCTGGGGTTTTCACATTCAACAGCCTCTAGCATTTACGGAGAATGGTGCAAACCAGCCGCCCCCCCACAAAATAAATCTAGTGAGTGGCAGTTCTGTGGGCAGAAATGCTTTGTTAATGAGAGAGGTCAGTGGAGAATGGCCAGACTGGTTCAAGCTGACAGGAAGGTGACAGTAACTCAAATAACCACGTGTTACAACAGCGGTGTGTGGAAGAGCATCTCTGAATGCACAGCACATCGCACCTTGAAGTGCATTGGTTACAGCAGTAGAAGAGCAATGAATTTACACTCAGTGACCCTGTTATAAGGTACAGGAGGCACCTAATAATGTGGCCATGGAATGTAGGTTCCTGGCCCTTATTTACCCATTGTTTAACGTAGTGCAGTCATGGGATTAACAGGGCACAACAACATTATTTCAATTGACTTAACATCACTTGTACAGCACCTGAAATTCTATCCTCGGTAACATCCCCACCCTTTCCTCTTTGTCGACCTCAACAGTGACGCTGTCATTCAAGATGTTTCAGGAAAACAAAGTTATTAAGGAATAAGAAAGAGAAAGGACTCTTTGACTGAAGAATGTCCCAAGGCATGTTATACAGCTATATGTCAATGATTTGGATGCTGGAATTGATAGCTTTGTGGCCAGGTTTGTGGATGATACAAAGATAGGTGGAGGGGGAGACAGTGTTGAGGAAGCAGAGAGTCCACGGAAGGACTTGGATAAATGAGGAGAATGGGCAAAATCAGAACCCAAGGGCACAGGAAGGACGGACTTCAATGTAGAGATGGTGACGAGAGATTATTCATAATAATTCCAAAAGAGCATTGGTGGTTCTGCCGAGCATCACCACGAGAAGTAACATTGTCAAAACTAGGACCATGCGACTAGCGCTAATCAAGCACCTGCTTAGATATTACCAGTAACACAGAACCCCTGTGCCTGTCTAAACAGAAAGCACCAGGAAACTGCATTAAACAGCTTAAACCGAAAGCACCAGGAGACTGCATTACAAAGAGCGAGTCACTCAAGAAAAACGCAAGGCTTTATAAGGCATTGGTCAGACCAAGTGTGGAGTATTGTGAGCAGTTTTGGGCCCCACATCTAAAAAGGACGTGCTGGCATTGGAGAGGGCCCAGAGGAGATTCATGAAAATGATCCCAGGAATATAAGTGTTAATGTATGAGAAGCAGTTGATGATTCTGGGCCTGAACTCGATGGACTTTAAAAGAGGAGGAGGATTGCATTGAAACATACTGAATATTGAAAAGCCTGGAGAGAGTAGAAGATATTTATGATATTGGGGGAGTCTAGGACCAGAGTACATCCCTTTTGAACAACAATGAGAAGGAATGTCTTTAGCCACAGGGTGGTAAATCTATGGAATTCATTGCCACAGGCAGCTGTGGAGGCCTTGTCATTGGGTATATATATTGATTTGTCAGGGTGTCAAAGGTTATGGGAGGAAGGCAGAAGAATGGTGTTGATGGGGAAAATAAATCAGCCATGATGGAATGGCAGAGCAGACTTGATGGGCTGAATGGCCTAATCCTGCTCCTATGTCTAACAGCACCTCATTACACAGCAGGATCCCACAAACATCATGTGATTACAACCGGATAATGCTCTAGATCATGGCGTGCAGGCTCCCAGGAATTTTAATTCCGTTGGGTATCAGAGCAGGTCAAAGTCAGTGTAGCAGCAGTGTTACTGCACGGACTGAATGCTGCTCAGTTGAACACTATGTTAAGTGACATTGATTGAGGTCAGAACATTGAGGAGAATTCCTCCATTCAGCTTCACAGGTACTGCTGCCAGTAAGTTTTCCCCTGCAACTGTGCATGTATGTACTTGTGCATCAGACAACAACACTCAACTTTGACCTTGACCTTTGACTCTGTAGTAGCCTCAGCCCAGTACATCACATGCACATCCCCCTCCACCATCAGTACTACCGAGGAGAGGCAACATCCATCGTCAAAGTTCCCCAACATGCCTTCTTCTGTGGGAACCTCAGTATAACAACACTATGACTATTTTGACAACTTTGCACTAAAAATGATTTTTGTTCTAATTGTGTTATTTCTTGTAAATAAATTTATATTGTATGTTTATGTTTTTCTCGTAGAATGCTGCTTATCTGATATTCCGTGCCTGTGACGCTGTTGCATGTGAGTTTGCAATAGCCATTTGGGACCTGGTACAGTATATGTGGTAGACACATTCCCATGCACTGTCTTTCTTCTTCTCTTTCTCTCTTTTTCTTTCTTTCTCCTTTGCCCTCTTTCTTTCCTTTTTTTCTTTCTTTCTCCCCCCTCTCTTTTTCATTCAACTTGACAGAAGCTGACATATTCCTGGCTCTCAACTGGACAATTCACAATGGTACGGTTACCAAAGTCTCCAGCAAATTTCTACGGATGTGGGCTGGAGAGCATTCTGCCTAGCTGCATCACCGTCCAGTATGGAGGCTCCAATGCACAGGATCCTAAGAAGCTTCAGAGGGTTGTAGACTCAGTCAGTTCCATCATGGGCACAAACATCCCCACCGTTGAGGACATCTGCAAAAGGTGGTGCCTCGAGAGGGTGGCATCCATCATGAAGTGGGCTCACAGCGCAGGGCATGCCCTCCGCTCATTGCTAGCATCAGGGAGGAGGTACAAGAACCTGAAGACCTACACTCAACGATTTAGAAAGAGTTTCTTCCTCTCCGCCATCAGATTTCTGAACTGTGCATGAACCTATGAACAGTGCCTCGTTGTTTCTCTTTCGCTCTGTTTATTTAACTTTTTTGTAATTTTTTATGTATTGCACTGTACTGCTGCAGCAAAACAACCCATTTCGCCCCTTATCAACGATAGTAAATCTGATTCTGCTCCCGGCTCAGTGGAGAAGTTAGAGTGCTGAGCCAAACTGCAGAGAGTGTCAAAGGGTGGGAAGTGCCCCACACCTCCGTGATGGGCTGTCAATGGGAGGGAGAGCCAGGGTGTGAGACAACCAGACAGTGTGGATTGCAATGTGTAAACAGGAGGGAAGAAAGCAGTCAGACACAAGGCCACCACACTTCCCATTGTGTCCGCATAATGGCTCTCACTTAGGCTGTCGCATTGGAAGGTGAAAATTCTTTTACACCAAGGTAATCAGCTTGACCTACCACACGGCTTGGTGTCAAAGATACTATAATAATAATAATAATAATTATGTATGGAACACCTTCTATACAAATAATATACACAAAACACTCATGGGAAAGCAGTATCCATCATCAGGAATTCCCCACCACCCAGGCCATGCTGTCTTCTCACTGCTGCCATCTGGGAGAAGGTACAGGAGCCCCAGGACTCACACCGCCAGTTTCAGGAACAGTTATTACCCCTCAACCATCAGGCTCCTGACCAGTGTGGATAACTTCACTCAACTTCACTTGCCACCTCATTGAAATGTTCCCACAGCCAAAAGACTCGCTTTGAAGAACTCGTCATCTCATGTCCTTGATATTTACTGCTTTTTATTTATTATTATTATTATTCTTTTTTTTTGAATTTGCACAGTTTGTTATCTTTTGCACACCAGTTGAATGCTCAGGTAGGGGGGGACTGTCAATGATTCTAGTATGGTTATTGTTGTACTATGGGTTAATTGGGTATGTCCGCAGGAAAATGAATCCAGGGATTGTATATGGTGATATATATGTACTTTGATAATAAATTTACTTTGAACTTTGAGCTGTGTCCTCAACTCTCTGCAGCTTCTTGCAGTCACACGAGGAGCATTTGCCACACAAAGCCGAAATTGATCCAGTTCGGTGCCTCTGTAAAAAATGGTGAGGGTCTTCGGTGACGTGCCAGAGTTGAGGGATAGAGAGAAAAGTTCCAAAAGAAATAAGAATTGATGGAAAGCCTTGAGACCACCAAGTATGACTTACTGGTGAAAGATCTATTCAGTATGTGAATGGGGAAAGTGTGGTGGGAGGGCAGGCGGGGATAACGTGAAAGGCCTCTCACCTGAGTAATCTGTAATGCTGAATTGCTCATTTTGATAAACCATTAAAGCATTAGGCTCTTACAAAAATGGACTGTTAGAAAACAATATATTGTGTGTATGTATTAGCCAGGACATGTTTCCATAAAAACTAATGCAAGGAAAATTTAGTCTTTGAAGAAATGAACATTTAAGCGGAATTATTCCTGGACAAAAGGGGAACACCTTGAGAGAATTTCTCAGCAGCAGACTCTTTGAGAGCATGGGTGAGGTAGGGGAGACAACGAGGGTGGGGGTCGATGGGGGAGATGGAAATCTAAAGCACCCCGCACAGCAACAGTTGATTGAAGTTGGTAATTACTAGGACCTCAGAAATGTCAGATCTGAATCATGGTAGCAAGACAAATGGGTGGATTCAAATAGAGCAGCTTAAACACGCTCACATACAATACCATTCACACACTAAGCACTTCCAAATGATCTTATTTAGAAAACACGGACACACAGATAAACATTAACGTGGTAAATTTAGATTGTATTTTCCCTTTGAAAGAGACAACTATTAGTTACTCCCCTGAAGACTTGAATATCAAACAGGGAATGTTACAGTAAACACAAAATAATCTGCAGATGCTGTAAAAGATCAAAGCAACACTTTCAGTACGCTGGATGAACTCAGCAGGTCGGGCAGCATCAGTCAGAAACGATGAGTCGATGTTTCGGGCCGGAACCCTTCGTCAGGACTGAAGAATGAAAGATGGGGAAGGATTTGAAGAATGCTTGTATGTTCAGTTGAAAGACCAGTAATTTGAAAGACAAAGGGGTGGGGGAGGGGAAGCATTGACGTCATAGCCCTGAAAACAATGGGTAGTAGAAGAAGGAGGCGGAACCATGAGGGAGCTGGGGGAGGGGGCAGAGTGAAATAGGGATAGAGGCAGGGAGGGGGAGGGAATTACTGGAAGTTGGAGAATTCTATGTTCATACGAAGGGGCTGGAGACTACCTAGACGGTATATGAGGTGTTGCTCCTCCAACCTGAGTTTGGCCTCATCATGATAGTAGAGGAGGCCATGTATGGACATATCCAAATGGGATTGGGAAGCAGAGTTGAAGTGGGTGGCAACCGGGAGATCCTGTCCGGGGATGAGAGGGTTAACATATGAGGAACGTTTGTCTGCTCTTGGATTGTATTCCTTGGAGTTTAGAAGAATGAGGGGAGACCTCATAGAAACATTTCGAATGCTGAAAGGCATGGACAGAGTGGATGTGGCAAACTTGTTTCCCATGATGGGGGAGTCTCGTATGAGATGGCATGACTTAAGGATTGAAGGGCGCCCATTCAGAACAGAAATGCGAAGAAATTTTTTTAGCCAGAGGGTGGTGAATCTATGGAATTTGTTGCCATGGGCAGCAGTGGAGGCCAAGTCATTGGGTGTAGTTAAGGCAGAGATTGATAGGTATCTGAGAAGGTGGGGGAGTGGGACTAAATGTGAGAATGGATCAACTCATGATAAAATGGCAGAGCAGACTCGATGGGCCGAATGGCCGACTTCTGTTCCTTTGTCTTATGGTCTTATGGTATGTGGTGATTTTACTTTGAACTTTGAACTCTGAACCCAAGGACATGCTGGGCAGTCCACAACTCACTAACCCTAACCCGCACGTCTTTGGAATGTGGGAGGAAACCAGAGCACCCGGAGGAAATCCACATGGTCACGGGGCATGTAGATTTTCTTACACAGCAACACACACAAAAGGCTGGAGGAACTCAGCAGGTCAGGCAGCATCTATGGGAAAAAAATACAGTCTACGTTTCGGGCTGAAACGTCAACTGTACTTTTTTTCCCATAAATGCTGCGTGGCTTGCTGAGTTCCTCCAGCGTCTTGTGTGTGTTACTTGGATTTCCAGCATCTGCAGATTTTCTCTTGTCTGAAACTCCTTACAGAGGCGGGAGTCGAATCTCGATCTTACGGCTGTCACTGCAAAGTGGTATGCTAACCGCTACGTTGCTGTGCCAGCCCACTTAAAGGCCAATTTATACTTCTGCGTACCCTATGCCATACCCTACGCCATAGCCTGACGTGCACCTCCCCAAAAATGTAACTACACGTCGCGGCGATGCAGACCGCAACAACTGTGATTGATCCGCTTGATAGCATCGCATTTCCTCCTACGCTGCAATAGCTTGCCATTGGGCGACTGAAGGGCAGGGAAGGAACTCTGGCTGCAATGCTTTCCATAAAGCTTTACAGACCTCCAAAATTATGGAGGACCCTGTGCTTGACGCCAGTTTGTAGCTCACTGCTAAAGGCTGTTGACTTCCACCTGAAGCTAAAACTCGAATGGTGATTGCCAGTCTCTGAGTGCACTGTGCATACACTGATGCAAAATAAATGGTTGGAGACGATGAACCAAATCGTCCAATCTACCTGCCGACATCCGAAAATATTTGAAATGCATTTCCTTGTCCATGTCTCTCAGCGGCCGGACAAGCACGGAAAATTCACCCTCCTTCAGTTTCAGTCACCATTGTTTGAAGTTTGAGTTTCTTCGTGTTGAGTTTCAACAGGAAGAAACTCAACACAGTGGCGTAGAAACCCCACCGCCAACTAGCGTTTTGCTGGTGAATTGCAAAGCGACGCAGACACACCAACGCACAAGTATAAATGCTCACAATGGTGTAGGCCACTTGCGTAGGCTACGGCATAGGCTACTACGCAGAAGTATAAATCAGCTTTTAAGTGCCCCTATGCCCCTGTCAGTAACTGTTCTCATTCCAGCTGAGAACTGCTTTACATGGCTTGCTGCACCTGGGATAGTTATCATGGCAAGGGTAAGTTAGACACCTGCAGAAGCGAGCGTTGTAAGGAAAATGCAGTGGGAAATGAATTGACTGTGAGTGAAGGCAGTCTCTGACAGCAGGCAAGCAGGTTGCTTTTGCTCTGCGTTTCTGAGCCAGAACTTAACTGCCGTTACCACACTAGCTCACTTATTCTACTGCCTGTTTGCATTGTGCCAGCTTCCCTGATATATATTGACTGCCTGTAGCAAAATGGCATTAGCCTAGGATTAAAGTACTTGGGAATGCACTGACGGACAGGCCTGCATCTCCAAGGGAGACAGGGTGATTTACTGGCTAATAAACTCGATCAGTTATGTGCTAAGTCTGAATATAACTGGAAGGTGCTTATTAATGGAAAGCAGCTAGCAGAAAACATTTGGTACAATGTAATAATACAAAATTGTTTGTCATTCCTCAGTTTACAAGTGTGAAGAAGAACAAAATAATTGTTACTCCAGATACAATGCAGCATAAAAAAACATAACAGAAAAAACATGATAAATATACACTCAGTGGTCACCTCAGTAAGTACCTCCTGTGTCTGATAAAGTGGCCACTGGGTGTATGTCAGAATCAGGTTTAATATCATTGGCATTTATATTGAAATTTATTCCTATATGGCAGCAGTACATTGCAATACATAATAATAAACAACTCTAAATTACATCAAATACATATGCGTATATATTTAAAAAGTTAAATTAAATAAGCAGCGCCAAAAGAAAGAAAAATAATCATGAGGTAGTGTTGATGGGTTCAACGCCCATTCAGGAATCTGATGGCAGTGGGATAGGAACCGTTCCTGAATCGTTGATTGTTGTAGCCCGTACACTTCAAGGTTTGTAACGTGGTTATTTGCGTTACTGTCACCCTCCCGTCAGCCTGAACCAGTCTGCCCATTCTCCTCTCATTCACAAGCTGTTTCTGCCACTCACTGAATTTTTATCTTTGCTTTTTTTTTCTGCACCATTCCCTGTAAATTCTAGGGACTACCGTGCGTGAAAATCCCAGATCAGCAGTTTCTAGGATGTTCGAACCATCCCATCTGGCACCAGCAATCATTCCATGGTCAAGGTCACTGAGATCACATTTCTACCCCATTCTCAAACACAGGAAAGTCTGCAGATGCTGGAAATTCAAAGCAGCACACACACACACACAAAAGCTGGAGGAACTCAGCAGGTCAGGCAGCATCTACAGAGAACAACAAACAGTCGACATTTTGGGCCGAGGCCCTTGATCAGGACTGAGAAGGGAGGAGAAGATGTCGGAATAAAAAGGTGGGGGAGAGGAAAGGGGCGATAGGTGAAGCCAGGTGGTGGGAAAGGTAAAGGGCTAGAGAAGAAAGAATCTGATAGCAGAGGAGAGTGGACCGTAGGAGAAAGGGAAGGGGGCAAGGACCCAGGGGAAGTAATAGGCAGGTGAGAAAAAGTAAAAGGTCAGTGTAGGGAATAGAGGAAGAGCAGGTGGGGCGGGTGGGGGGGGGGGGAGAGAGAGAAATATGTTTACCGGAAAGAGAAATTGATATTCATGCCACCAGGTTGGAGGGTACCAGATGGAACATAAGGTGTTGCTCGTCCACCCTGAGGGTGGCCTCATCTTGGCACAAGAGGAGGCCACGGGTCGATGTGTCAGAGCGGGAATGGGAATTGAAATTAAAATGCTTGGCCACCAGGAAATCCTACTTGTGGAGGATGTTGCGGAGGGGTTTGACGAAGCAGTCCCCCCCCCCCGTTTACGATGGGCCTCTCCAGCGTGGAGGAGGCTGCAACGGGAGCACTGGGGACAATAGACGACCCCAGCAGGTTTGCTGGTAAGGCGTTGCCTTGCCTGGAGGGGTGGTCTGGGGCCCTGAACGGAGGTGAGGGAGGAGGTGTATGGGCAGGTGTGGCACTTGGGCCGGTGGCAAGGATAAGTGCCAGGAGGGATAAATGGACAAGGAAATTATGGAGTGAACGATCCCTATGGAAAGCGGGGGGGGGGGGTGGGTGGGAGGTAAAGGTTTAGTGGTGGGATCCCTTTGAAGATGGAGGATAATGTGTTGAATGCAGAGGCTGATGGGGTGGTAGGTAAGGACAAGAGGGACCCTGTTACTGCGGTGGGAAGATGGGGTGAGCGTGGACGTACGGGAAATGGAGGTGAGGGCAGCATCAATAGCAGAGGTAGGGAAACCCCTTGCTTTAAAGAAAGAGCGCACTTCTGATATGCTGGGGACAGATACATTGAAGGCAAAGAAACTGAGAAAAGGGAATAGCATTTTAATAGGAGACAGGCTGGGAGGAGGTATAATCAAGATTCTTTCCCATTCCCCATTCCCCATTCCCTATTCTGATGCTTGGTCTAAACAACAACTGAACCTCTTGACCATGTCTGCATGTTTTTTATGTATTGAGTTACTGCCATGTGATTGGCTGATTAGATATTCGTATTAATGAGCAGATGTACAGGTGTACCTAATAAAGTAGCCACTGAGCTTATATACGTACATAGACTGATTGTGATGCATAGAAACATAGAATACCTACAGCACAATACAGGTCCTTCAGCCCACAAAGCTGTGACAAACATGTCCTTACCTGAGAAATTACCTAGGGTTACCCATACCCCTCTACTTTTCTGAGCTCCATGTACCTGTCCAGGAGTCTCTTAAAAGACCCTATCGTATCCGCCTCCACCCCGTCACCGGCAGCCCATTCCACACACTCACCACTCTCTGCGTAAAAAACTTACCCCGATATCTCCTCTGTACCTGCTTCCAAGCACCTTAAAACTGTGCCCTCTTGTGTTAGCCATTTCAGCCCTGGGAAAAAGCCTCTGACTAGCCACGTGATCAATGCCTCTCATCTCATGCGCGGAACATTAAGCTATCTTTGTCGTGTGCGTTCTTGAAATCTCTTTCTCTGAATGTAATTGACACGGGAACATCATCAGTGATTAAACAAAAGCAGATAATGCTGGAAGCAGTCAGCAGGTCAGACAGCGGGTGTGAAAAGAGAAGCAGTTCACGCTTCATATCTGGTATCCCTCATCGGAATTGAGTTTCCACATAAGTACCCCCATTCAGATCAAGCAACACACATCAAAGTTGCTGGTGAACGCAGCAGGCCAGGCAGCATCTCTACGAAGAGGTACAGTCGACGTTTCAGGCCGAGACCCTCGTGTTTCCATTCAGATCAATTCCAGTTCCTACTGCATCTTGTACTTACTTTGGTCAATAGCTCAGCTGTCTGCTCAGGTGCACAGCATTAACACCATAAAATAAAGGAGCAGAAATAGGCCATTCAGCCCATCTAGTCCGCTCTGCCATTCCGTAATGGCTGATTTAATATCTCTTTCATCCCCATTCTCCTGCCTTGGCCCCGAAACCTGTGCCACCTTACCAGTCAAGAACCTATGAACCTCTGCTTTAAATACACCCAATGATTTTGGCTCCATAGCCAGCTATGGCAATGAATTCCACAGATTCACCACCCTCTGGCTAAAGAAATTCCTCCATCTTTTTTTTTCCAAAGAGATGTCTCCTTGTATTCTGAGGCTGTGCCCTCTGGCCTAGACTCCCTCACTATAGGAAGCATCCTCTGCACTATCTAGGCTTTTTTAATATTCAATAGGTATATCAGTATTCAATAGATAACACACAAAATGGTGGAGGAACCCAAAAGATCAAGCAGCAGCTGTGCAGAGGAGTGGATAGTCTCAGGTGGATGTTGAGGAATCTGGAGAACTTTGTTGAAGATCAACAGGTGGCTTGTTCTGACTTTTCTTGGCTAACCCACACCCCATCACACCTGACAGAATGGTCGCGAATCTTACTTCCTAACCATGTGATCTTCCTGTGGGCCAGCAGACCTGCCTTTGAGACGTTCTCAGAATGTGAAAGGGTGGGAATAGTTTGGTTTGGTTTATTGAGAGATACAGCAGGGTGCAATGAAATTCCTCGCAGCCGTGAAGTTCACAGAGAAAATTTGGTAATAATGAAAACAGTGACACGTGTAAGCAACAATGTGAAACAAAGACTGCAATGCAGTCTGAAGTCATGTAGAAATAAATATTAGAGTGACAATAATGGAAGACTTAACACAGCACAGAAACACGCTCTTCGGTCCATCTACTCCATGGCAATCTATTATTCTGTCTAGTCCCATCAACCCGCACCTGGACCGTACCCCTCCCATCCACAAACCTACCAACGTTGCATCCACCACTTCCGCTGGCAGCTCGTTCCGCACTCTCACCACCCCCTAGTGAAGAAGCTCCCCCTCATGTTCCCCTTAAATATTTCATCTTTCACCCTTAACCAGTAAGAGGAGCTCTTGCACTACCACGGAATGGTCCCTCTTTGCGTCTTTTCGTTGCATTAATGTCTGCCACAGGAAATCAGAACTCATCACCAGGGACCCCGTCCACCCAGGCCACGCTCTCTTCTCACTGCTGCCTCCGGGAAGGAGGTACAGGAGCCTTGGGCTCCGCGCCGTCAGATTCAGGAACAGTTATAACCCTTCAACCATCAGGATCCTGGAACCAGCGTGGATAACTTCACTCACTTCAACTCTGAACTTTCAAGGACTCTGCAACTCATCTTCTCAATATTATTAATTAATCAATTTATTTATTTATTGTTTTTTAAAAATCTGTATTTGCACAACTTGCCTTCTTTTGCACTTTGGCAGCTTGCCAGCCTCGGTGTGTGTACTTTTTTCATTGATTCCACTTACTTCTTTGTTCTGCTGTGAATGCCTGCAAGAAAATGAATCTCAGGATAGTATGTGGTGAAATGTATGTACTTTGATTATAAATTGACTTTGAACTTCAGAAAATAGCTGGACTCAAGTAGCATCACATCTGCCACTGAAAACTAAGAAGTTTCTAAAAAAAGTACAGAAGCAACTATACCGTAATTACGAGAAAATTCATTGATGGACACCTCGGTCAGCATGGAGCAGATGGGCCGAGGAGCCTGTTTCCGTGTCTCTGTGACTCCACGGCTCTAAGAGACTGCAGATGCTCGAATCTGGAACAACACACGAGGTGCTGGAGTAACTCGGTGGATCGAGCAGCACCTATGCAGGGCAATGGATTGCCAATATCCCTGGGTTGAGGCCCTTCATCTGTGCTGAAAGAGAGAGGGGAGATGGTCAAGATGCAGAGGTGGCGGGGAAGGGGTGAAGCAAGAGCTGGGAGGTGGATCCAGGTGAGGAGGGATGATAGGCCAAATGAGGAGGGGAGAGCAGGAACAGCAACAGAGGCTGCGAGGAGGTAGGTGGAGGCAACAAAGATGAGAAGAGGAGGGTGAATCATGGACAAAGGGAGGGAGGTGGGGAGAGGACCAGTGTGTGAGTAATGGGCAGATGGAGTGGGTGGAGGAGGGAAAAGTTGGAGATGGAGGTCTGGTGGATAAGGAGGTGAAAGCAAAGGCCAGGAGGTGGGGGGTGGAGGTACAGCAGATACCAGGAGCTGGCGAATGCTCACAGCATCGGGTTGTAGACTACCCAACTTCTGGTCAAGAACTGAATTGACTTTATTACTTACATCCTTCATATACATGAGGAGTAAAAATCTTTACGTTACATCTCCCGTCAAAATGTGCAAGGTGCAATTTATAATAATTTATAATAAATAATATGTACAACAGGGCAGTCAATATAACATAGAAATACAATTGTGTCAGCATGAATTAATCAGTCTGATGGCCTGGTGGAAGAAGCTGTCCCAGAGCCTGTTGGTCCTGGCTTTTATGCTGCGGTACCGTTTCCCGGATGGTAGCAGCTGGAACAGTTTGTGGTTGGGGTGACTCGGGTCCCCAATGATCCTTTGGGCCCTTTTTACACTCCTGTCTTTGTAAATGTTCTGAATAGTGGGAGGCTCACATCTACAGATGCGCTGGGCTGTCCGCACCACTCTCTGCAGAGTCCTGCGATTAAGGGAGGTACAGTTCCCATACCAGGCAGTGATGCAGCCAGTCAGGATGCTCTCAGTTGATGCCAAGCTGCAGTTCCCATCAAGATTGTGGCTCAGACCTCATAGTTTTTTAGGTTCACAGGGATGGCTTTTGAGACAGGAGGGGAGCTTGGGGTCAGATTAGGGTTTAGGGAGAGGGATGTGGAGGAGTTAGAGGTCAGGCCTCCACTCTGAACTGAAATGCCGGTGACGTGGACGGGTGTTGAAAGACATCCATGAGTGTTGGGCTGTTCCGGGTGGGTGGATGTTGGGGTCAGATGTCCACGTGAGCAGGAGGCACGAGGGCCGATCAGTCGGTGACCCTGGAGACTGGAGATCGGAGCCCGGCAGTCAATAGCGAAGATCAAAGCCCGGAGGTCGGAAATGGGAAGCCCAGAGTTCTGTGCTGTTAGGAGTGGCCATGTAGGTGGATGGAAGAGAGGAACAGGGTTTGTTTTGCTGGTGTTGCTCTGTTTTGTTGTGTTCTGTGTTGTTCTGCTGAGAATGGTGGGTGTGCTGCATGGGCTCCAGTACGTGCAGTGAGGTGACACTTGTGGCCCCCAGCAGATCAGCACAAACACTATGATGCATTTCACTGTGTGTTTCGGTGTACGTGTGATAAACAAATGAATCTCAGTCCGAATCTGGAGGATGAGGTGCTGTTCCTCTAGTCTCGACCTGGCCGTGCAGGAGGTCAAAGGTGGAGAGGTCGGAGCAGGAATGCGACGTGACCCCTGTAGTCATGGTAACCTATTCAACCAAAAGAAAAGCTGGAAGCATCCCTGAACTTCAAGCAAAAAGAAGTAAAAGATATTGCACTCAGTTCTTGCTTTTGCAGAGTCCTTTTATGTCAGTATGCTATAAATTAATGATTCATTTATGTATAATTCACATTTTGTGTGTTGTCTGTACCTATGAGGCTGCTGCAAGCAAATTTTTCATTACACCTATATTTCACCATACTTGTGAACACAATAATAAACTTGATGTGAGGTTCCCCAGCCTAATTTCAACTTCCTTACTGGTCTAGGGGCATAATTCTGGTTTAGGATGTGAGAGGTCCTGGGTTCAAATCTGGGCAAGCCCTGACTCCCCTTTTAATAGGCTCCTGATTAGGAAGGGTGTCAAGGTTACAGGGAGAAGGCAGAAGATGGGGTTAACAGGGAAAGTAAATCAGCCCCAGTGGAATGGCCAAGCAGTCTTGATGGGTCAAATGGCCTAATTCTGCTCCCACCTCTTATGGTCTTCAATGGGCCTACAGATCACAGGTTTGTGACTGTGCATCCCATTGCTGTTTAAGTGTGATGAAGGAATCTCCCTCTGCCACCCCTTCCCCCTCTTTCAGTGGAGATGGGAGGTGAGGGGAGGGTGGAGAAATAAACTGGCCATCGAGAAGTTCAAGTGAATTTATTATTGAAGTATATATGTCACCACATACAACCCTGAGATTTAATTTCTTGTAAGCATAGTCAATAAATCCATAATATAATAATGACCATAATAGAATCATTGAAAGACCACACTAATTTGGATGTTTAACCAGTGTGCAAAAGACAATTAACTCTGCAAATACTAAAAGAAAGAAAGAATAATAAATATCAAGAACATAAGTTGAAGAGTCCTTGAAAGTGAGTCCATAGGTTGTGGGAACATTTCAGTGATGGACAGGTGAAATTAAGTGAAGTTATCCCCTTTGGTTTAAATCTCTCCCTTTCTTTCCATTCCTGATGAAAGGTCTCGACCTGAAATGTCGACTGTTCATTTTCCTCTGTAGCTGATGACCGACCTGCTGGGTTTCTCCAGCACTTTGTGCGATGCTCAAGAATCGTGAACAGATCGCCCTGGTCCAGTTGGTGATGACTTGATCTACTTCCAGGTAAAATCTGTTTTTCGACTGCTAGCTTAAAGAAATTCCAGTTTCATGATCTTGACTAATGTATGGTAGTGTAGCGATTAGAACAATTGCTTTTCCCAGTGATCATCCCCTGCTGGCTGTAAGGAGTTCAAACGTTCCTCCTACGACCCTCTGGGTTTCCTCTGGGTGCTCCTGTTTCCTCCCACATTCCAAAGACAGAAAGGGTAGGATTAGTATGTTGCATTGTTGGCATTGGAAGTGTGGTGACACCTGCCTGCTGCCCCCAGCATGTTGTCGGACTGAGGTGGTCATTGATGCAAACTGTATGCTTCAATGCACAGGTGACAAATACAACTAATCTTTTTTAATCTTTATTTTTTCTCAAAGATAATCACAACGTGAAAATGTGAAGGGGGATCATTCTGCGCACCCTCCCCCCACCAGCACAATACTTAGACTCTGTTGGTTGTTGAGGCAAATGGCACATTTCACTGTAAGTTTCAGTGTTTCGATGTAGAACATAGAACAGTACAGCACATTACAGGCCCTTCGGCCCACAATGTTGTGCCGACCCTCAAACCCTGCCTCCCATATAAGCCCCCACCTTAAGTTCCTCCATATACCTGTCTAGTAGTCTCTTAAATTTCACTAGTGTATCTGCCTCCACCAATGACTCAGGCAGTGCATTCCACGCACCAACCACTCTCTGAGTAAAAAACCTTCCTCTAATATCCCCCTTGAACTTCCCACCCCTTACCTTAAAACCATGTCCTCCTGTATTGAGCAGTAGTGCCCTGGGGAAGACGCACTGGCTATCCACTCTATCGATTTCTCTTATTATCTTGTACACCTCTATCATGTCTCCTCTCATCCTCCTTCTCTCCAAAGAGTAAAGCCCTAGCTCCCTTAATCTCTGATCATAATGCATACTCTCTAAACCAGGCAGCATCCCGGTAAATCTCCTCTGTACCCTTTCCAATGCTTCCACATCCTTTCTGTAATGAGGCGACCAGAACTGGGCACAGTACTCCAAGTGTGGCCTAACCAGAGTTTTATAGAGCTGCATCATTACCTCGCGACTCTTAAACTGTAGATGTCACAGTTTTCACAAACTTTGACAAACTGCCATAGATGTTCAGTGGCGTGTGTATTGAATGGCTGCATCACAGCCTGGTATGGAAACACCAATGCACTTGAATGGAAAATCCTACAAAAAGTAATAGATAAGGCCCAAACACAAAGAAATCTGCAGATGCTGGAAATCCAAGCAACACACACAAATCGCTGGTGGAACGCAGCAGGCCAGGCAGCATCCATGGGAAGAGCAACTGTGCTTCTTGCTATGGATGCTGCCTGGCCTGCTGTGTTCCACCAGCATTTTGTATGGATAAGGCCCAGTCCATCACGGGTGAAGCCCTCCCACCGTTGAGCACATCTACATTAAACATTGTCAGAGGAAAGCGACCCCCACCCAGGTCATAATCTCTTCTCGCTGCCGCATCAGGAAGTGTTATTTATTTATTTATTTATTGTGATACAGACCCTTCCAGCCCTTCAGTCTGCGCCTCCCAGTCACCCCCAATTTAACCCTGGCCTAATCACCGTGACAATTTACAATGACCAATTAATCTATCAACCATTACATCTTTGGACTGTGGGAGGAAACCTGAGCACCTGGAGAAATCCTACGTGGTAATGGGGAAAATGTACAAACTCCTTACAGACAGTGACGGGAAGGTACAGGAGCCTTAGGACCCACGTCGCCAGGTTCAGGAACAGTTATTACCACTCAGCCACCAGGTTCTTGAAGCAGAAGGGACAACTTCACTTGCCCCATCACCACAACCAATGGGCTCACTTTCAAGGACTCTTCATCACATGTTCTCAATATGTATTATTTATTTATTATAATTTCTTTAGTATTTGCACACTTTTGCACACCGGTTGTACACTACGTTGGGTGCGGTCTTTCATTGATTATGTTATGGTTATTGGCTTGATTGAGTATGCCTGCAAGAAAACGAATCTCAGAGGCCTGGAGCCTGGCCTTGCCCATCAGTGCTGCCCTCTTGTGTTCAAGTGGTGGAATGACAGGCTGGATGACATGCTTCTGTACACTGCCGGGAGACAGTAACATCATCAGTTGCTGGATTTGATGTGGTGACATGAATGTACTTTGAGTAGTTGTTCCACTCCCTTTGCAAGAAGGAGTTAATGAGTAAACCTTCCCTTCGCAAAAAATACTCGATCCACCTGAGTGCGGGGATTACTCGATGTTTTTGTGTTATAATGCTTTGATCATGGCAGCATAAAGTCTAAACTAATCTCTTCCTGTAAACAAGATTGGTTATCGCTTTAACAGGGCCCATGAAAGTAGAGGTCTTATTCTCTGTAACATAATAAGCACTTCAAAGGGTGAGTAATGAATAAACAATTGAGGAAAGACGGCGGGTTAACGAGAGCGGGTTAACCGCCCAGGCCACGCTCTCTGCTCGGGGAACAGGAGCCTGAGGTCTAACACCACCAGGATCAGCGGTTATTACCGTCCTGAACCAGCCGGCTCTTGGATAACATCACTCACCCCATCACTGAACACAACCTATGGACTCACTTTCAAGGACTCCACAACTCATACTCCCAGTATTTGTTTGTTTGTTTATTTATTTTTATTTAGAGATCCAGTGTGGCACAGGCCCTTCCAGACCACCGAGTCACGCCACCCAGCACCCATCGATTTAACCCCAGCCCAATCACAGGACTTGGGTGGCAAACTGGAGATACGTCTCTACCAAAGGAGGTGTAAGGTGCTCTTTCCCTTTGCTAGCCTGCAGGTCACCCTGGGGCAAGGTGTAGCACCCTGCTCCCTTCCCCCCCACCACCGATCAGGGTCACGTGAAGCCACATGACCAGGTGGTGGGTGGTCATATGAGCAGCCGGTGCAGATCACAAGTCCTGGTTATGCGACCACTGATACCAGGCAAACAATCTCTGAAGAGTATTGATAATGGCGGGGGTCACCCATCTTGTGAAGACACTGCCCAGAAGGCAACGGCAAACCACTTCTGTAGAAAGATTTGTCAAGAACAATCATGGTCATGGAAAGACCATGATCGTCCACGTCATATGACACAGCACATAATGATGATGTCTTATTGAATGGTGAGGCAGGCTCGATGGGCCGGATGGCCTACTCCTTATGTTCTTATGACATGGCACATAATGATGATGAATTACAGGGCAATTTGTTGTTCCTTTCCGCGCCTTGTGGCGCATCGGGTGGCAACCTTGCCGCTCCTTTGGCATTTTTGTCAGTTTTTTACGAGGCCAATTTGCTAGCTCGACGTTCAGCCCAGCACGGACGGAAAGCAGCAGGGAGCCGGCCGGATTCGAACCCGCGGCCACTCGCCTCGATGTTCGGTGTGGATGCCACTACACCACCGGCCGGCTACAGGACACTTTACACTGGCCATTTTACCTGTCGATGGTCACGTCTTGGACTGGGGGAGGAAACTGGAGTACCAGGAGGAAACCCACACGCCCATGGGAAGGGACGTACAAACCTGTTGCTTACAGAGAATGTCAGAGTTGAATTCCAAACTCCAGCACCCCGAGCTGCAATAACTGTGTGCTAACAGCTACACTACCATGTATTTATAGTAGTAAGATATCATGATTAGAACTCGTTTCATTTTGTATTTGCCCAATTTGTCTTTGTAGCTTTCCCATTGTTTCATTGTACTTCCTTGTTCCTCTGTAAATGCCTGCAAGAAAATGAATCTCAGGGTGGTATATGGTGATATATATGTGCTTTGAACCTTGAGCATTGTCATTAAGGAGGAATGGTGCATTTGTAAGCCTTGGAGATGCAAGAGACGGCAGATGCTACAATCTGGAGTAAAAATAAATTGCTGGAGGAACTCAACAAGTCAGGCAGCATCTGTGGGGGGAAGGGCACAGTTGGAATTTCAGTTTGAAGCCCATATGGACTGAAAGCAGAGAGGGAAGATGACTGATATAAAGGCTACAAGTCCATAAGACAAAGGAGCCGAATTAGAACTCCGTTTTTCTGCTTTCCCAATAATTTTTGACACCCTTACTAATCAAGAACCTATCAACCTCTGCTGTAAATATACCCAATGACTTAGTCTCCACATCATCTGTGCCAATAAAGTCCACAGATTCACCATCCTTTGGCTAAAGAAATTCCTCCTCATCTCTCTTCTAAAGGGACATCCCTGTACTCTGAAGCTGCATCCTCTGGTTCTAGACTTCTCCACTATAGGAGACATCCTCTCCACGTCCACTCTATCTAGGCTTTTCAATATTTGATTGATTTCACTGAGATCCCTCATTCTTCTAAACTCCAGTGCCCACAGCCAACAAATGCTCTTCATATGTTAACTCTTTAATTCTTGGGCTCATTCTCATGAACTTCCTCTTGGACCTCTCCAATGCCAGCACATTCTTTCTAAGCTAAGGAGGAGGAGAAGATGGCGGCACAACACAGCGCGCAACGGCCACTCCGGTGAATGATATCTGTTATCTGTCAAGTGGGGTACCATGCACAATCCTGACTTGATGGAGACGGACGTGAGAGCACGGAGGAACATCTGTGAAACTTCTGAAAAGCCTGCTTCACTGCCGCTGCCACTGTGTGATCCAGAATCTCTGGAGGGGAAGGCCCAGAGTCCTCGGCTTTGCTTGTTGCTCGGCGGCCGGGGCGGGGTCGAAGTGCTCGGCAGAGAATGGTGCTCGGGAGGCTGTATCGGAGGGCTGGTCGGAGGCTCGAAGTTTTCGGACGGATTCAGAATCAGCTGTGGTCAGGTGCTTCCAATGCATCGTCAAGGAGAGTTTCTCCCTTTTGCCACCTGCTATCGGGACTACCGGGAGTCGATTGGAACTTTGAGACTTTTTTTACCGTGCCCATGGTCTGTTCTTTATCAAATTATAGTATTGCTTTGAACTGCTGTAACTGTATGTTGTAATTATGTGGTCTTATCAGTGTTAGTCTTTGGTTTGTCCTGTTTTTTTGTGATATCACTCTGGAGGAACATTGTATCATTTCTTAATGCATGCATTTCTAAATGACAATAAACGAGGACTGAGTGTCCTCATAATCTAATCTAATCTAAAAGTACACACAATGCTCCAAGTGAAGTCTGACCAATAACTTGTAAAGAGGTGAGTGGAAGAGATGGAACAGGAGTTGGCAGGCAATGGGTGTATCCAGGTGAGGAGGGGTGGTTGATAGTCCGGGAGGGGAGAGGTAGGGGCAACAATAGCATATGGTGGAATCTGGTAGGACAGGAAAGTGGAGCATTGGACCAAGTGAGAAAGGCGGACAATTCAGGTAGGAACAGTGGGGGGAGGGGACCCAGTGGGAGATTTGAGATGGAGATTAGCGTTATTTGTCACATTTACGTTGAAATATTAAATCATACAATGATATGCATCTAAGCAACACCCATCAAAGTTGCTGGTGAACGCAGCAGGCCAGGCAGCATCTCTAGGAAGAGGTACAGTCGACGTTTCGGGCCAAGACCCTTCATCAGGACTGACTGAAGAAAGAGCTAGTAAGAGATTTGAAGGTGGGAGGGGGAGGGGGAAGATCCAAAATGATAGGAGAAGACAGGAGGGGGAGGGATGGAGCCAAGAGCTGGACAGATGATTGGCAAAAGGGATATGAGAGGATCATGGGACAGGAGGTCCAGGGAGAAAGAAAAGGGGGAGGGGGGAACCCCAGAGGATGGGCAAGGGGTATAGTGAGAGGGACAGAGGGAGAAAAAGGAGAGAGAGAGAAAGAATGTGTGTATATAAATAAATAATGGATGGGGTACGAGGGGGAGATGGGGCATTAGCGGAAGTTAGAGAAGTCAATGTTCATGCCATCAGGTTGGAGGCTACCCAGATGGAATATAAGGTGTTGTTCCTCCAACCTGAGTGTGGCTTCATCTTTACAGTTGAGGAGGCCGTGGATAGACATGTCAGAATGGGAATGGGGTGTGGAATTAAAATGTGTGGCCACTGGGAGATCCTGCACCTGTTATGCATCTGTTGTGTCTACGACCAGCATGGTCTGAGGATGAGCTGGGGTTCACCCCGCAAATGTCGACACTCTTTGGCACCAAAATGGCATGCCCACACAACTCACTAACCCTAACCTTTGCGTCTTTGGAATGTGGGAGGAAACCAGAGCATCTGGCAGAAACCCACACGGTCACAGGGAGAACGTACAAACTCCTCACAGCCAGCAGCGGGAAATGAACGCTGATCGCTGGCGCTTTAGCTCGTTATGCTAACGGCTGCACTGTCCAAGTGTGTGGGTGATGGGCAGATGGAGTAGGTGGAGGAGAGGAAGCAAACAGTGTGATGGGGGCTGACCTCACCTCAGCCTTCCTGTAGATCCAAAGCAGGGGATGATGGAGGCTGTGTAAAATGAAATTCAAACAGTCAAATATCTTTACGCTTGCGTACGGACTCTCCAAATGTTTCTGCTGTTACTTATTCTCCATGATCACAGTGAATGGCGGTGCTGGCTCGAAGGGCCGAATGGCCTACTCCTGCACCTATTGTCTATTGTCTATTGTCTATCTAGCTACCCAACATGTCCCATTTTTACTTGATGTACAGGCATCCCCTCTCTCTGATCTCCTAGTTTATTTACACTTGGGATACGGTCACTCTGGGTTCCTGGGTGTCAACATCTCCGAGGAAGCTCTCACCACGAAGAAGGCACACCAGCAGCTCTGATTTGTCTGAAGTTTGAAGAGATTTGGTGTGTCACTAAAGACTCGTACAACTTTCTACAGAGGTCTGGTGGAGAGCATTCTGACTGGTGGCATCACTGTCTGGTATAGAAGCTCTAATGAACAGCGGTGAAAGAGGCTGCTGGGGTCGTTCACTCAGCCAACTGCATCATGGGTACAACTGCATCATGGGTACGGCCCTCCCCACCATTGCGAACATCTTCAAGAAGCAGTGCCTCAGGAAGGCAGCGTCCATCATTAAGGACCCTCACCACCCAGGACATGCCCTCTTCTCAGTACTACCACCAGCGAGGAAGAACGGGAGCCTGAAGACACACACTCAGTGATTCAGACACAACTTCTTCCTGTCTGCCATCAGGTTTCTAAACGGTCATCAAACCCATGAGCATGACCTCGTTATTCCTTATTTTGCACTATTTACTTAACTTTGTAATTTATAGTTATTTTTATGTCTTTGCACAATATTGCTGCCACAAAGCAGCAAATTTCAAGTTGTATGTATCAGTGGTAATAACCCTGATTCTGATTCTAATTCAGAAGTGGGGCTAGTACAACTATTACTATAAAAATACCACTGCACTACTACGTAGAGTGATAGAATTGCAGAGCCCCTTCAGCCTGCTGCATCAATGCTGTCCATCACAACCATCCATATTAATCCCACTTGTCACATTAGTTTCCTATCCTGTTATGCCCTGCTCATTCACGTGCCCGTCCAGATACACCTTGAATGTTATTACTGATTCTTCCTTCATCACCTCTCTGGCAGCTCACTCAAGATACCAACTCCTCTGAGTGTGAAACATTTAGATTCACATTTAAACCTCCTCCCTCTCACTTTAAACTCGACTCGTTGACCATTAGGTAAAAACACTGGCTATCTATCACACCCGTGCCTCAGAGCCACCCTACCCCTGATACCTCAAGCCCTCCAATCCAGTCGATAGCCTTGTGAATCTTTTCTGCATCCTCTCTAGATTAATCACATCCTCAAAGTATTTGTTACTACAGATCTATTGCAGCATAAAAAACTCAATAAGATCAAGAGCACGATAATAATCTAAAAACATAAATATAAATACATTAAATGGCTTATATACATACATTATCCATAAAGTGATGCTAAGCTTGTACATTGAAGGCAAGCTTGCCAGATATCTGCTTCACCAACTGTCTACCTGTGTCATCACTTCCACAGAACTATCTACTTGTCCCTGAGGTTCCTCTGACCCTCTCCCAGGGTGTTATTTTTATTTTGGTTTACTATTGTCACATGTACTGAGATACAGTGAGAAGCTTGTCTTGCACACTGTTCATGCAGATCAGACCATTACACAGCGTATTGAGGTAAACAAGGTAAAACAATACACTCACAGAGAAAGTGCACTGCAGGTAAATGATAATGTACCAGATCGTAACAAGGTAAACTGTGAGACCAAGTCCTGGTGAAAGGTCTCGGCCCAAAACATCGACTGTTTATTCCTCTCCGTTGATGCTGCCTGACCTGCTGAGTTCCTCCGGCATTTTGTGTGTCTTGCTCTGGATCTCCGGCATCTGCAGAATCTCGTGTTTGTGAGGCCAAGGGTCCACCTTAGGGGTGTGAGAGGTCTGTTCAGGAGTCTGACAACAGTGAGCTGGAAGCTGTCCTTGAGCCTGATGGTACAGTAGTGCATTCAGGCCTTTGTATCTTCTGACCGATAGAGGAGGGGAGCAGAGAGAGTGTCGGGGTTGGGTGGGGTCTGATATTATGCTGGCTGCTTTACTGAGGCAGAAAGAAGTGAAGACAAAGTCCACGGAGGGGCGGCTGATTTCCGTGACGCTGCAGCGGTGCATGTGTGTACCTGTGCAAATGACAATGAACTCATCTTTGACACTGATGTCGACGCCAAGACCCACAGCTATAAACAGCGATAACACAAACTGTACATTGCATATTTCCCACAGCTAGTGTGTGTTTATTATTGTTACATACCAAGACAGAGTGAAAAGATTATTCATACAGATCAAAGCATTACACAATGCATTAAGATAGGATAAGGTACCGTATTGTTTAAAAGACCTAATCACATATACTGTATATAGCTGGGGTGCCTAAGACTTTTGCACAGTACTGTATTTGTCAACGTGGAGCGGAGATCGAGTTTGTAAATCTGGCTGGAGCAAAGGATGTTTGGAACAACGAGAGTGGAGTGTCGTGGGAGGGGTGCGGGACAGGTGGCAGACAAGGAGTGCTGGGGCGGGGAGTGATGTGGGTGCAGACACACCCAGCCCTGAGACTCCAGGCAAGGTCACTTGACTCCAAACAATTGGTTTATTGATCATTACAGAATGTCTCTCTGGTGCTTCCCGCTCCCTCCCCCTCTCCTTTCCATTTTCCCAACCGTGATTCCCCTCTCCCTGCCCCCTTCCCACTCTCGGTCCACAATAGAGACCCAGATCAGAATCAGGTTTATCATTACTCACATATGTCATGAAATTTGTTTTTTTTGTAGCAGCAGTACAATGCAATACATAAAATTACTACAGTACTATGCAAAGGTCTTAGACACCAAGCTATATATATGCGCCTAAGATATTTGCACAGTACTGTAAAACAATAGTAATGCAGACTAAAGCGAAAAAGCTATTGAGGAAGTGCAGTGCAGGTAAACAATGAAAGTGGAAGATCATTACAAGGTAGATTGTGAAGCCACGAGGCTATCTTATCATACAAAAGGTCCATTTAAGAATCTGTTAACAGTGGGATGGAAGATAAGACCATAAGACATAGGAACAGAATTAGGCCATCTGGCCAATCGAGTCTGCTTTGCCATTCAATCACGGCTGATCCTTTTTTTAATCTCCTCCTCAACCCCAGTTCCCAGCCTTCTCCCAGTAACCTTTGGTGCCATGTCCAATCAAGAACCTATCAATCTCTGCCTTAAATACACCCAAAGACCTGGCCTCCACAGCAGCATGTGACAACAAATTCCACAAATTCACCACCTTCTGGCTAAAGAAATTTCTCCGCATCTCTGTTTTGAAAGGGCGCCCCCTATCCTGAGGCTGTGCCCTCTTGTCCTAGACTCTCCCACCATGGGAGACATCCTTTCCACATCTACTCTGTCTAGGCCTTTCAACATTCAAAAGGTTTCAATGAGATTCACCCCCCCCCCACCCCATCCTTCTGAATTCCAGCGAGTACAGACCCAGAGCCATCAAATATTCCTCGTATGATAACCCTTTCATTCCTGGAATCGTCCTTGTGAACCTCCTCTGGACCCTCTCCGATGCCAGCACATCTTTTCTAAGATGAGGGGCCAAAACCTGTTCACAATGAGGCCTCGCCAGTGACTTATAAAACCTCAGCATCGCATCCTTGAGCCCAGTGGTACGGTACGTGCTTTCCGGCTTTTGTATCTTCTGTCACATCCAGAAATTGTTTTGGTCGTTGATGTGCAAAGAGCACATCTCATTGCACTGTATGTTTTGATGTGCATGTGACAAGTAAAGCTAATCTTCTCCCCGATGGGAGAGGGGAGAAGAGACAATGTCTGGGGTGGGTGAGGGCGGGGTCTGTGATTATGGTGGCAGCGAGAAGTGTAGACAGAGCCCAGAGAGGGGAGCCTGGTTCCTGTGATGTGGTGCAAGCAATTGTTTCGCTGCACCTGTGCGTACGTGTACTTGTGCATATGACAATAAACTTGACTTTGACATTGACATTGACAGCAAGACCCATGGCAGTGACAGAGATGAAGATACAATACAAACTGTATATTGTATACGTTTCCCACTGCTATCGTGTGTTTTCAACTGAATAGCTTCAGAACTGTAAAGGAAATCCCACCTTGGAATAATTGTACCTTTTTTTACACTCGAAAATCAGACATTAACAATAAACATAAAGACATTTTTATCAAAGACTTTGTCTTTTTGTACTTTCAAACTTTCCTTTCTCTTAAAGGAGAGTCATATTACCTTTCAGCTTGTCATCCCGTCTCTACCCCGCCAAGAACAGGAACCCTGTCACTCCCTTTAAGTTAAAACCTTTTTGTCTTCATTGTGAATTTCACTTTATGTTAGAAGTTCCAATAACATGAAATTATATTCTATGTCTAACACAGGAGTCTGTTATCAATTTTGCACTTCCAGGGAGTGACTTAAGATATCTCTTCAACATCAAAGTCCTTATAAATTAAAAATCTTGTTTTGGAGTGCTTTGCCATTGTTTGGGTCTAGAGCTTCCCTCTAAATGCAATCCGTTCACTCTTCCATATTTCCTTTCTTTAATTTTAAACGAGGTTCATTAAAAATGTTTGTTTTTTACTTGAGGTTGCAAGATTTAAAAGTTCAAAGTTCATAGTAAATTTATTATCAAATTACGTATTTGCCACTATATATTACGCTGAGTTTCATTTACTTATGGACATTTATAGTACAGCAAAAAAAAACATTAGAATCATTGAAAAACTACACACAAAAATTGTTAAGGACTCCACCGCCCAGGACATGCCCTCTCCTTGTCAGAGTGGAGGTACAAGAGCCTGAAGATACACGTTCAACGGTTCAGGAACAGCTTCCTCCCCTTTGCCTTCCGATTTCTAAATGGACAATGAACTCATGAACACTACCTCACTGTTCCTTTTCTTCTTTTTTGCACCACTTTTTAAAAAAAAATTACTGTAATTCACAGTTCCTATTATTATGTATTCCAATGTACCGCTGCCGCGTAACAACAAATTTCATGACATATGCCAGTGGCACTAAACCTGATTCTGATTCTGAAGACATACAAATGAGTATCAATTTGTGGGAGCACTTTTAAAAGTAAATAAGTAATTAATAATATTGGGAATATGATGTGTAGGGTTCTGGAAAGTGAGTGCGGAGGTTGTGGAATCAGTCCGGAGTTGGGGTGAGTGAAGTTATCCGTGCTGATGGTTTTAGGTTCCTGAACGTGGTTGTGTGAGACCTGCTCCCGACGGCAGCAGCATGGTCAGGAAGGTGGGGGTCATTGGTGATGAATGCTGTGGACGGGGCTCTGTTCACGACTTTTTGCAAGTCTTCCTGTAAAAGGGCATCGGTGTTTCCTTAACATGCCTCGATACAACCAGTCAGAATTCTCTCCACTGTGTATCTATGTAAATTTATCAAATTCTTAAATGACACGCCAAATCTGCGAAAACTTCTAAGAAACGCGAAGAGATTATTGTGGAATCTTATAAATAGCAAGACGGGAGTAAACCAAACATCACAATTCAAGACAGTTGCTAAAAAAAAATCGGTCACAGGAGCTGTGCAATTATGGTTTGGACAGTGTTTGGAAAATCAAGTATCAGGATTTCTGTTCTAATTTCCAGACACTTCCTATCAGCATGTAAAGGGTCGTATCTTTCTAGCTGCCACGTTGTTTCAGGCAAGGCAGCCGCTCGGGGCGTACGAGTACCTTCCGCCCCGATGCCCCGATGCCCCGATGCCCCGACGCCCCGACGCCGCGTCGCCCCGTGTCGCCCCGTGTCGCCGTGAGTCCCGCAACTCGCCGTTTCCCTCAATGTGCTCGCTGCTGCTGCAGTATCATTCTCGGTTGGTACCGGGCGCCTGGAGTGACCTTTTAAACCTTTACTTCTTATAAACTGCAAATTCTTTTCATTTGACTGTGGTTAGTTTACAGCAATTATTTGAAAGACTCAACAGCACGTACTGTATATGGTAATTAAAACGAGTGCCTTCACCCAAAAGGAGGGCTCGTCCGGGATTTGAACCCGGGACCTCTCGCACCCTAAGCGAGAATCATACCCCTAGACCAACGAGCCAGCTGGTGTTATAAATGAAGGCTGTACTTATTGAGAAAATTATAACTGTACAGTGAGAGAGTTGACCAGTGAGATGAATGGGAACGGAAGGAAAATCATAGACACGACAGATTCTGCGGGTGCTGGAAAGCCGGAGCGACACAAGTGCTGGAGGAGCTGGTGAAAGTTCTCGGCCCGAAACGTCAACTGATTATTTCCCTCCACAGATACTACCCGCCCTGCTGAATCCTAATCTCTCTGCAGTACAAGGGGATAACTACGCTCACTTGCCCAAGTATTGAGATGCTCCCACAACAAAAGATCTCACTTTAAGGACTCTTTATATCATTATCTCATGTTCTCATTTTTTATTGCTTTTTATTTATACTTGCATTTGCACAGTTTGTTGTTTGCTGCACTCTGGTTGATATTTAATTGATCCTGTATTAGCTACTATTCTATACATTTTCTGAGTAGGCTCACAGGAAAGTGAATCTCTGAGTTGTATATGCTGACAATTTAATAAACTTTACTTTGATTGTGTGGCAAGGCACAGCACAAATGCCATTTATAAATTTGTCAATGGTACAACTGTTAGCAGAATCTCAGATGGTACAGGAACCAGATAGATCAGCTGCTTGAGTAGTGTCACAGCAACAACCTTGCAACACCAACCTCAATAAGACCAGAGAATTGATTGTGGATTTCCAGAAGCGGAAAGGGTGAACATTTTCAAGTTTCCGGGTGGCGACATCTCTGAAGATCTGTCCTGGGCCCAACACATTGATGCAATTACAAAGAGGACACAACTGCGGATATATTTCATCGGAAGTTTGAAGAGACTTGATAAGTCAGTGAAGGCAGCAAGTTTCTACAGGTGTGTTGTGGAGAGCATTCTCACTGGTTGCATCACCATCCGGTATGGGGCGTGGTGGGGGAGGGCGTTGGGAAGACACTGCACAGGATCGGAAAAAGCTGCAGAAAGTTCTGAACTCTGCTGGCTTCATCATGGCCACTAGCCTCCCCAGCATCAAGAACAGCTTCAAAAAGCAACGTTCAAGAAGGCAGCCTCCATCGTTAAGGACCCCCGTCACCCTGGACGTGCCCTCTTCTCATTGCTACCATCAAGGAGGAGGTGCACACACTCAGTGTTTCAGGAACAGCTCCTTCCCCTCTCTCATGAGATTTATGAACGGGCAATGAACACATGAACACTACCTCAGTATTTTCCCTTCCCTTTTTACTTAATTTTATTTTACAGAAGCTCTTTATTGTATTTTTTATTATCATGTGTTGCCAAGCACTGGTGCCACAAAACAACAAATTTCACGACATATGCCAGTGATACTAAACCCGATTCTGATTCCTCCAGGAGGAGGACCTGTGCCCAGAACAAATGATAAGTGCAGGGAAGAGACACATCATGCCAGTTCCATCCTCCAGTGAGAGTCGATGTTTCGGGCCAAGGCCCTTCATATGCCTGTAAGGTGACAGGAGGCACAGGCGTCTGTACAAGTGATAAAGTAGTGGTGTTTGGGGGCATGGAGGGCTGGGTTAGTGGGTGGAGGTGTTGATCAGCCTTGGGGAAAGTAACTGGCTTTGAGCCTGGTGGTCCCGGCATGGATGCTACATAGCCTCTTCCCTGATGGGAATGGGACAAACAGTCCATGAGCAGGGTGGGTGGGATCCTTCATGATGGCACTGGCTCTTTGCCGGCACCTTGACCTTAATGGGAGGTAAAACAGGACAGGACAGCACAGCACGGCACATCAGCAGGCCTTGCACCAATCACAATGTCAATTTAAGCCAATAAATCTGCAGGTGGCTCATACACTCCCTCCCCTCCACCTGTCCCCTTCAGTTTACTGAACGGTCCATGAATCCATAAATACTACCTCCTTATTCATTCTATTCACACTGTTTGTTATTTTATGTTATTGACACTCAATTGCTGTTGCAAAGCAACCAGATTCGCAACACGTGCGGTTGGCATGGTAGTGTAGCAGTTAGTGTAATGCTACTACAGCATTAGCAACCTGGGCTCAATTCTGTAAGGCCCTTGTACTTTCTCCCCGAGGCCGCGTGGTTTCCTCCCACGTCCCACATATAGCTGAGCGGTGGAGCGATCACTGGGGTCCAGTATGATGTCCTTCTGAGGGGCTGTCTGTTGGTGTGTCCTCAGGTGGCTGTGGAGACCAATCCGAGATCCACATATTCTGGTGCAGTGAGGACAGGAGGGAGATGTGGCTGTGGCTAGTGACTGGGTTTTCTGGGAGTTCATTCTCTCCTTTCCTTGCTGCCATTTGCTCTCTCCGGCACAGCGGAGATCAAAGTTCAAAGTTCAAAGTAAATTTTATGATCAGAGTACATACATGTCACCACATACAACCCTGAGATTCTCTTTCTGCGGGAATACTTAGCAAATGCTATTTATGTTTATATTTACATACTATTTATTATAAATTACTATAAATTGCACATTGCACATTTAGATGGAGACATAATGTAAAGATTTTTACTCATGTATGTGAACGATGTAAGTAATAAAGTCAATTCAATTCAAGTTCAATTCAAACCTATAGAACAGTAACTGTAAATAGGATCAATGCACAACAAACTGTGCAAATGCAGATATAAATAAATAACAATTAATAACGAGTACGGAATAACAATATAACAGAGTCCTTAAATGTGTGTAACTATCTCCTTTTATTCAAGAGCCTAATGGTTGAGGGGTAGTAAATGTTCTTGAACCTGGTGGTGTGAGTCCTGAGGCTCCTGTACCTTCTACCTATGATCATTCTTGTGTAACGCAGCTCTCTCTTGGACAGATTTCCTCTAGGTGTATCTATTAAGTGAAATGTCCTCCCGGTGTTTAGATGTGATGTTGAATTTCTTCAGGCTGATTTTGATGTCATCTTTGAAACATTTGCTTTGCCCACTGGGGGCTCACGAGGAGACTAGACTAATTGCTTACATGGGTGTAATTGGGTGGCGCGGCCTCTCTGGGCCAGAAGCATCTGTTACCGCGTTGCATCTCGAAATAAAACAGAACACGAGTCAGTGATATAAATCTGATTCTGGTAGCCTTGCTCTGATCTATCCTGAAGGATATGCATCTGTGCTGTGATCTTTGCCAGAGGAAGTTCACGAGAATGATCCCAGGGATGAAAGGGGTGATGTATGAACAGCATTTCATGGCTTTGAGCCTAATCTCACTGGAGTTTAGAAGGATGAAGGGTGCTGTGTATTTAACATTTAAGTGATATTTTGGTAATCTTGTATATATCTTGTTAGATTAAACATTCTCATCCATATAAATAAATCATTACGAGTTATACTGTATGTCACAGGCAGCCGTTGATCACAGGGAATCATGGGTTTGTGCCTCTGGTGGACTGTGTTCTCTCCAGGGTGCAAGCCTGGGTGGGAAGATTTGAAGAATCAGCTGTTGCCCATGCAGCAGATTCCCCCCCTCCGCATCACTGATGTAGTCCAAGGGAAGGGCAAGTGCTGATACAGCTTGGCACCAGAGTCATCGCAGAGGTTGCCAGAGTGAGGTTGTAAACAACATCAAACTGCCTTAGGGACCCCAGCTCCGGATTTCTTCCTCGGGGTTTACTCCTGAAACCTTTCCCATGGGTTGGTATGGCTGCAAGGCAGCAGAAGTTTAAAATCAGGTTTTTCTTCTCCTAGGCGGGCTGCCGTCCAAGGCTGACGAGCCCCACCTGCCGGAAGCAACTGGTTTTGTGGCGCCAGTGGCCGGCCTTTGCCCCTTCTCTTGTCAGTAGAAACAGTTCCGCCAGGCCTAGTAGCTAAGCCGCGCATGATGGCCAAGAGTTGGACTTGGTTGTTAGAGGCTGTTAGAGTCGCACGCCATTTGGAGCACTTTATAGGTAGTGGGAGCTTATCCCAATGTTCTCTGTAGCTGTAACACTTTATTCTGCATTCCCTTTGTATGTTGAGCAAATTTATGTCTTGCAGTGATCTGGATGGACAGCCAGCAGAACAAGGTCTTTCACTGTACTGCGTACATGTGATAATAATAAACCAATTACCATTCAGCAATTATATTCCCTGTAACAGCGTCAAACCTGTTCCTTCACCCCCAAACTGGCCTTATGGTCTAGTGCTCCAAATAAGTCTCTCAAAAATCCCATGGTGAAAATAATTGTCATAGGGGTCTATTGTATATTGGATTGCTTAATAGCGGAGTGGGTAAAGTGCCTAATTCCAGAAACAGAGAGAATGATAAGCCTTCCTTTTATGGGAGTCAGCCCTAGCGGGGATATTCAGGAAACTGTACAGGAAGCTGTTAAGTACAGTACTTATTCCCAAATCAAGGAAGTACGTTCAGAGAGGTACACAAATCTCCATTGTAGAGTGAAGACAATAATCCACTCTACAGCTTCCGGTGTGCCGTCCTATTCGTTCGCTTTGCGCTTAGGATTTGTGCAACCCGGTTGAATTAAATCTGCTATGCTCATTTGGAACCGCTTCACAGCTCAGGCGCTCCCAGACTCGGCTCCCTGTCTGGGGTGTGCTGGAGAGAATGACATCTACTTCTGCAGCAACCACCACAGGCTTGGAATGGCCAAAACCAATTAAATACTTAGAGCTATAGTGTCATAGCGCGCATAAGTAGGCCCTTTGGCCCATCTAGTCTGTGCCAAATTGTTATTCTATCCAGTTGACCTGCACCTAGACCACAACCCTTCATTCCCTCCCGTCCATGTACCTATCCAAACTTCTCTTCGATGTCACATCCACCACTTCCACTGGCAGCTTGTTCCACAGTTACACCATCCTCTGAGTGAAGACGTTCCCCTTTAAATATGTCATTTTTCACCTTTAACCTTCTAATTGTAGCTTCAACCCACCTCAGTGATAAAAAGCCTGCTTGCATTTACCCTATCTATACCCTTGACCTTTGTATACCTCTATCAAATCTCCTCTCCTTTTCCTAAGCTCCGGAGAGTGATGTCCTAACTTTTCATGATGTTCTAACTTTTCAAGCTTCCCCTGTAAGTCAGGTCCTCAAGACCCTTATAAATATTCTCTGTACTCATTCAATCATGTGGCCTAAATAGAGTGGATGTGGAGGGGATGTTTTCTGTGGTGGGGAAGACTAGGACCAGAAGGCACAGTCTCAGAATAGAGGGACATCCATTTAGCACAGAGATGAGGATGAATTTCTTTAGCCAGAAGGTGATGAATCTGAGGAATTCATTGCCACAGTTGCAGTGGAGGCCACGTCATTGAGTATACTTAAGGTGGAGGTTGATATGTTCTTGACTTTTCAGAGTGTCAAAGGTTATGGGGAGAAGGGAGGAGTATAGAGTTGAGAGGGATAATAAATCACTCATGATGGAATGGCAGAGTAGACTCGATGGGCTGAATGGCCTAATTCTGCTCCTATGGTCTTACTGTTTTATGTGGTCAAGGAATTGCAGCCAATCTGCATGTAGCAGGGTCACACAATCAGCAGTTTTAAAGTTGTTTCATGGGATTGAAACATTGGGACTTAACAACATAAAAGAAGGAGGTCAAACCAGGGTAGGACGTTCACAGTGAACAGTGGAGCCATGGAGAGTATTGTAGAACAGCAAGGCAGCTTGGTTGCATTGGAGGGAGATGGAAGATGGCAGTAGTGAGAGAACTGCCAATGACCCATCACCAGATTCAGTTTCTTACACCTCAACCCTGGCAACCTTCAGATAACAGATCTGATATGAAGAGCAGATCGGCAATGGATTTGAATTTGAATGGAACCAAAATGCTGGCATCCGTCATTAAGGATATGTCCGCTTCTCATTGCTACCATCAGCTACAAGAGCTTGCGGACTCACACTCAACATTTCAGGAATAGCTTCTTCCTCTCCACCATCAGATTTCTCAATGGGCCACGATCCCATGTACACTATCACAATCATTATTGTCTGCTTTCTTTTTGCATGACTTATTTTAATTTATTTGTATATAAATTTCTTATTGTAAATTACAGTTTTTTTATTATTATGTATTACAATGTACTACTGCTGCAAAACAACAAAACTTACAACACAGGCACACTGAGCTTGGAGGAATCTGATATGTCTACACCTGCCCTTACACTTCCTCCCTCACCACCATTCAGGGCCGCAGACAGTCCTTGCAGGTGAGGCGACACTTCACCTGTGAGTCGGCTGCGCTGATATACTGCGTCCGGTGCTCCCGATGTGGCCTTCTATATATTGGCGAGACCCGATGCAGACTGGGAAATCGTTTCGCTGAACACCTACGTTCTGTCCGCCAGAGAAAGCAGGATTTCCCAGTGGCCACACATTTTAATTCCACATCCCATTCCCATTCTGACATGTCTATCCACGGCCTCCTCTACTGTAAAGATGAAGCCACACTCAGGTTGGAGGAACAGCACCTTATATTCCGTCTGGGTAGCCTCCAACCTGATGACATGAACATTGACTTCTCAAACATCTGCTAATGCCCCACCTCCCCCTCGTACCCCATCCGTTATTTATTTCTTTTTCTCTCTCTCCTTTTTCTCCCTCTGTCCCTCTGACTATACCCCTTGCCCATCCTCTGGGTTCCCCCCCCACCGTCTTTCTCCCTGGGCCTCCTGTCCCATGATCCTCTCATATCCCTTTTGCCAATCACCTGTCCAGCTCTTGGCTCCATCCCTCCCCCTTCTGTCTTCTCCTATCATTACGGATCTCCCCCTCTCCCCTCCAACTTTCAAATCTCTTACTCACTCTTCCTTCAGTTAGTCCTGACGAAGGGTCTCGGCCCAAAACGTCGACTGTACCTCTTCCTATAGATGCTGCCTGGCCTGCTGTGTTCACCAGCAACTTTGATGTGTGTTGCTTGAAATTCCAGCATCTGCAGAATTCCTCGTGTTTGTGAAACTCACAACATATGCCCGTGATATTAAACCTGATTCTGATTGTGATTCATCCTTTGATTTATCCAGTGTTCTTTGCCATCTAGTGTGGTGGCAAATGCGCCGTGAAATACGGTTTGGTTAAATTCTTCAGGCAACGGTGAAAGGCCTGCCAAGAGATTTCATTCAACACTCCTTTCAGAAGCCGCGAATGGCAACTCGTCTCAGAATGAGATTTATTATCACTGACATTTGTCATAAAATGTGTTGTTCTGAGGCAGCAGAACAGTGCAATACATAAAAAATACTACATATTACAATAAGAATATGTCAGAAAAAAATAGTGAAAAAGGAGAATGAAATTGTGTGCTCCCGTTCATGGGTTCATGGACCGTTCAGAAGGTGTTCCTAAAATGTTGAGTGTGTTTTTTCAGTCTCCTGTTCCTCCTCAGTGATGGTGCCAGTGAGAAGGGGGCTTCTCCTGGATGGCAAGGGTCCTTCATGATGGATGTCATGGCATTTTCATTCATAGCAAGAGGATTCGAGTACAGGAGCAGGGAGGTACCACTGCAGTTGTACAAGGCCTTGGTGAGACCGCACCTGGAGTATTGTGGTCCCCTAATCTGAGGAAAGACATCCTTGCCATAGAGGGAGTATAAAGAAGGTTCACCAGATTGATTCTTGGGATGGCAGGACTTTCATATGGTGAAAGACTGGATCGACTAGCCTTATACTCATTGGAATTTAGAAGATTGAGGGGGGATCTTATTGAAAAGTATAAAATCCTAAAGGGATTGGACAGGCTAGAAGATTGTTCCCAATGTTGGGGAAGTCCAGAACGAGGGGTCACAGTTTGAGGATAAAGGGGAAGCCTTTTAGGACCGGGATGAGGAAAAACTTCTTCACACAGAGAGTGGTGAATCTGTGGAATTCTCTGCCACAGGAAACAGTTGAGGCCAGTTCATTGGCTATATTTAAGAGGGAGTTAGATATGGCCCTTGTGGCTAAAGGGATCAGGGGGTATGGAGAGAAGGCTGGTACAGGGTTCTGAGTTGGATGATCAGCCATGATCATACTGAATGGTGGTGCAGGCTCAAAGGGCCGAATGGCCTACTCCTGCACCTATTTTCTATGTTTCTATGTCACCTTCTTGAGGCTTCGCCTTTTGAAGATGTCCTTGATGGTGGGGAGCCTAGTGCCCATGCTAGAGCAGGCTGGGTTTGCTCCTCTGCAGCTTTTTCTGATCCTGTGTAGTGGCCCTTCCACACCAGATGGTGATGTAACCAGCTGGAATGCTCTCCTCAGGACATCTGCAGAAATCCGTGAGAGTCTGCGGTGACATACCAAATCTCCTCAAATGCCTAATGAGATATAGCTGCTGACATGTCTTTTTCATAATTGCATCAATATGTTGGTCCCAGGATAGACACTCAGAGATACTGACACCCGGAAAATTGAAGCTCATTTTCTCTGGGTACTTATGCACTTACGCCGCTGGCACTTAGGGGAGCACTGAAGGTCCTCTGTCTCCGACAGTGTTCAGGGCTTCCTTCATCGTGTCGGTAGTCTCCTCTTGGCTTTCACTACTGTCAGTCGTGAAAGTCCTGGGTGGAGATTTAAGAATGCCATCACGCACAGATGTAGAAGGATTCTTCAGTGCTGTTTCTGTAACAATTTCTTTTCACCAGTCAGGGTTGTTAGCCCCCTCCCCCACCCCGGAGGACCAGTGGGCCACCCTTTGTCTAGACTCTACCCTTTGACCTGTTTGGCATGGGTGACCCTACCAAGAACCAAAGCATAAGGCCCTGACTCCAGCCAACGTAGCTCTCCGGGTCACTGAGGCAAGCCTCCAAACTACGACAAGGGTGAGTTCCTCGGAGGATTTAATCTGGGTAGTTGGATTGTAATCTGATTGCTGCTGAATGCTCGGTGTAATGGGCAGGGTGTCCTGCTGATTGCGGTGCACCGACCTACACCTACTGGCTATATCCTGACCTACATTGTCTCATTTCTCTACACTTCCTTGGTCTATCAGCTGGCTTCGGTACCCATCACTCAGGGATGCCTGCGACCTTCCACTTACGGTCCTTCACTCCTTTCTACCCTCCCCCCACCGCACCTCATTCTCATCATTTCACTACTGATATCTGTTTGTACAGGAGACCCACTCTGCAACGTTCAGCAATAGCTTCTTCCCCTCTGTTAGCATATTTCTGAACAGTCCATAAACCTGTGAACATCACCACGATGTTCACTGTGTGTTTCAATGTATGAGACAAATAACGCGAACGTTTAACTTTAAAAGTATTGTTACAATGCTTTAGATAAAAGAAAGGTGTATTTATATAGCACCCGTCACAACGTTACCTTAAGACACGGGAGCAAGATTAGGCCATTCAGCTCCACCGTTCCGTCATGGCTAAATTTTACCGCATTTCTTTATTTTCCTGTAAATGCCTGCAAGAGTATGAGTCTCAAGGTAGTAACGGATATGTACCTTGACTTTGACTTTTAATTTATATAGGTTGTCACAATCTGCTTGTCACAACCTGGTGGGTCAAAGTGTCCAAGCTGTACTGGACTGTTCTATGCGCTATCTTCTAATAGAGTTCAAAAGGGAATAGTGTGACGGGTGCTGTATAAATGCATCTTTCTTTTATTTAATGGCATTGTAACAATATTTTTAAAGATAAAATTAGCTTTAATTGTTGCATATTGTATACGTTGAAACATACAGTGAAGTGCATCATTTGTATTAACGATGAACACAGTCTGAGACTGTGCTGAGGGCAGCTCACTAGTGTTACCACGCTTCCGGAATCAGCATAGCATGCCCACAATTTACTAACCCTAACCGGTAGGTCTTTGGAGTGTAGGAGGAAACCCCCAAGGCCACGGAGAGAGCGTACAAACTCCTTACAGGCAGTGGTGGCAATTGAGCCCCTATTGTTGGCACTGTCTAGGGTTGCACTAACCATGCCACCTATGCCAGAAATGTATGGATTATTGGTGAACTTGAATATTGGGAGTAAAAAAATGCTTGCTGTTAGGTTAAGTGTCACAGACTCACACAGAGATACACAGTCCCTTCAGCCCATTGGCTCCATGCTGACCTTTATTTCAGTAAGTGTTGTACCAGGTCATACCTGGGGGAGGGGGAATACCTGGGGAACCCAAGGGGGACCGATATTCTCGCGGGCAGGTTTGTTAGAGCTGTTGGGGAGGGTTTAAGATAACTTGGCAGGGGATGGGAACCGGAGTGAAGGGACTCAGGAAAGGACGGATAGTAAAAAAGTGAAGATAGTGTGCAGTCAGACTGTCAGAAAGGGCAGGCAGATGATGGGACTTAGTTGCAGCCAACAGGCTGAGTAGCAAATCATTAGGGATGCAGAATCAGAAAGATTAGCAAATACAGTCCTCAAGGTGTTGTATCTATATGTGCGTAGTATAAGAAACAAGATGGATTATGTTATTGCAATATTACGGATCGCCAGGTTGCTATGATGTTGTGGCCATCACTGAATCATGGCTGAAGGATGGTTGTAGTTGGGAGTGAATGTCCAAGGTTACACATTGTATCGGAGGGATAGGAAGGTAGGCAGAGGAGGTGGTGTGGCTCTGCTGGTGAAGAATGGCATCAAATCAGTAGAAAAATGTGACATGGGATTGGAAATGTTGGATCCTTGTGGGTTGAGTTAAGAAACCGCAAGGGTGAAAAGACATTGATGGCAATTATATACAGGCCTCCCAACAGTAGCTGGGAGGTGGACCACAGGTTACAACAGGAAATAGAAAAGGCGAGTCAACGGGGCAATGTTATGGTTGTCATGAGAGATTTAAACATGCAGGTCAATTGGGAAAATCAGGTTGGAAATTGATCTCAAGAGAGTGAGTTTGTTGAATGCCTAAGAGACAGCTTTTTAGAGCAGTTTGTCGTTGAGCCTACTAGGGGATCAGCTATACTGGATTGGGTGTTATGTAATGAACCGGAGGCGATTAGGGAGCTTAAGGTAAAAGAACCCTTAGGAACCAGTGATCACAATATGATTGTGTTCAACTTGAAATTTGAGGGGGAGGAAGTAAAGTCAGATGTAGCAGTATTTCAGTGGAGTAAAGGAAATTATAGTGGTATGAGAAAGGAGTTGGCCAAAGTAAATTGGAAGGAGCTGCTGGCAGGGATGACAGCAGAGCAACAATGGTGTGCGTTTCTGGGAAAAATGAGGAAGATGTAGGAGATGTGCATTCCAAAAATGAAGAAATACTCAGATGGTAAAATAGTACAACCATGGCTGACAAGGGAAGTCAAAACTATTGTAAGAGCAAAAGAAAGGGCATACAACAAAGTGGGAAGATAGAAGATTAGGAAGTTTTTAAAAACTTACAGAGAGCAACTAAAAAAATAATTAGAAGGGAAAAGATGAAATAAGAAAGCAAACTAGCAATTAATATCACAGTGGATAGTAAAAATTTTTCAAGTATGTTAAAAATAAAAGAGAGTGGATATAGGACTGCTCGAAAATCAGGCAGGAGAAATAATAACAGAGACAGGGAGATGACTGATGAACTAAATGAGTATTTTGCATCAGTCTTCACTGTGGAAGACACTAACAGTATGCCTGATGTTGTAGTGTGTGAAGGAAGAGAAGTGGGTGCAGTTACTGTTACAAGAGCAAAGGTGCTCAAAAAGCTGAAAGACCTAAAGGAACATAAATCACCTGGACCAGATGAACTGCACCCCAGGGTTCTGAAAGAGGTAGTGTTAGAGATGATGGTGGCATTAGAAATGATCTTTCAGAAATCATTGGACTCTGGCATGGTGCCAGAGGACTGGAAAATTGCAAATGTTACTCCACTCTTTAAGAAAGCAAGAAGGCAGCAGAAGGGAAATTATAGACCAGTTAGCCTGACCTCAGTGGTTGGTATTATGTTAGAGTCAGTTGTTAAGGACGAGGTGATGGAGTACTTTGTGACACAGGACAAGAAAGTACAAAGTCAGCATGGTTTCCTTCAGGGAAATTCCTCCCTGACGAACATGTTGGAATTCTTTGAGGAGATACAAGTAAGATAGATAAAGAGGATGTAGTTGATGTTTTATATTTGGACTTTCAGAAGGCCTTACACAGGGTGCCACACATGAGGCTGCTTACCAAGTTAAGTGCCCATGGTATTACAGGAAAGTTATTGACATGGTTAGAGCATTGGCTGATTGGTAGGAAGAAGCGAATGGGAATAAAAGGATCCTTTTCTGGTTGGCTGCCAGTGACTAGTGGTGTTCCGCAGGGGTCGGTGTTGGGACCACTTCTTTTTATGTTGTATATAAATGATTTGGATGATGGAATAGATGGCTTTGTTGCCAAGTTTACAGATGATACGAAGATTGGTGGTGGGGCAGGTAGTGTTGAGGAAACAGGTAGGATGCAGAAAGACTTAGTCAGATTAGGAGAATGGGCAGGAAAGTGGCAAATGAAATACAATGTTGGAAAATGCATGCTCATGCACTTTGGTAGCAGAAATAAATGTGCGGACTATTTTCTAAATGGGAGAAAATCCAGGAATCTGAGATGCAGAGGGACTTGGCAGTCCTTGTGCACAACACCCTGAAGGTTAACTTGCATGTAGAGTTGGTGGTGAGGAAGGCAAATGCCATGTTAGCATTCATTTCAAGAGGTCTAGAATACAAGAGCAGGGATGGATGATGGATGATATAAGACAATGGTGAGGCCTCACCTTGAGCACTGTGAACCGTTTTGGGCCTCTCATCTTAGAAAAGATGTGCTGGCATTGGAGAGGGTCCAGAGCAGGTTCACACGGATGATTCCAGGAATGAAAGGGTTATCATACGAGGAACGTTTGATGGCTCTGGGTCTGTACTCGCTGGAATTCAGAAGGATGAGCGGGGATCTCATTCAAACCTTTCGAATGTTGAAAGGCTGAGACCAAGTAGATGTGGAAAAGATGTTTCCCATGGTGGGGGAGTCTAGGACAAAAGGGCACAGCAAGATAAAGGGGTGTCCATTCAAAACAGAGATGTGGTGAAATTTCTTTAGCCAAAGGGTGGTGGATTTGTGGAATTTGTTGCCACATGCCCTGTGGAGACCAGGTTGTTGGGTATATTTAAGGCAGAGATTGATAGATTCTTGTTTGGACATGACATCAGAGGTAACAGGGAGAAGGCTGGGAATTGGGATTGAGGAGGAGATAGAAAAAGAGGATCGGCCATGACTGAATGGCAGAGCAGACTCGATGAGCCAGATTGCCTAATTCTGCTCCTATGTCTTATGGTCTTAAGTGTTCATCTTCCCTTTTCATCAAAAGTCGCTCCCCTGTGCTAACAAGGGATTGGCCCATTTAAAGAGTTGCCTTTTGGTGCCAGCTGATGACCTCACAGCCCCAATAGAGTATAAATTTACTGCACTGAAAGCTCCAGGTCTCCTTTGCTTTGGGGGCTCGATGGGGTGGTCACCGGCGCCACGAGAAGAGTGGTGCTGTAAGAGAGGGTCAGAGCGCACACTTTAGACAAGTATTTGTAACTGGGTGTAACTTGAAGGATTTACTGAATGTTTAGTGCCTGTCTTCTCCTGTGAATAGATAGTTAACATATCTACATAATAGGGGCAATCTATAGTTATAGTCATAGTCATAGTCATAGTCTTAGTCATACTTTATTGATCCCAGGGGAAATTGGTTTTTGTTACAGTTGCACCATAAATAATAAATAGTAATAGAACCATAAATAGTTAAATAGTAATATGTAAATTATGCCAGGAAATAAGTTCAGGACCAGCCTATTGGCTCAGGGTGTCTGACCCTCCAAGGGAGGAGTTGTAAAGTTTGATGGCCACAGGCAGGAATGACTTCCTATGACGCTCAGTGCTGCATCTCGGTGGAATGAGTCTCTGGCTGAATGTACTCCTGTGCCCACCCAGTACATTATGTAGTGGATGGGAGACATTGTCCAAGATGGCATGCAACTTAGACAGCATCCTCTTTTCAGACACCACCGTCAGAGAGTCCAGTTCCATCCCCACAACATCACTGGCCTTACGGATGAGTTTGTTGATTCTGTTGATGTCTGCTACCCTCAGCCTGCAGCCCCAGCACACAACAGCAAACATGATAACACTGGCCACCACAGACTCGTAGAACATCCTCAGCATCGTCCGGCAGATGTTAAAGGACCTCAGTCTCCTCAGGAAATAGAGACGGCTCTGACTCTTCTTGTAGACAGCCTCAGTGTTCTTTGACCAGTCCAATTTATTGTCAATTCGTATCCCCAGGTATTTGTAATCCTCCACCATGTCCACACTGACCCCCTGGATGGAAACAGGGGTCACCGGTACCTTAGCCCTCCTCAGGTCTACCACCAGCTCCTTAGTCTTTTTCACATTAAGCTGCAGATAATTCTGCTCACACCATGTGACAAAGTTTCCTACCTTAGCCCTGTACTCAGCCTCATCTCCCTTGCTGATGCATCCAACCATGGCAGAGTCATCAGAAAACTTCTGAAGATGACAAGACTCTGTGCAGTAGTTGAAGTCCGAGGTGTAAATGGTGAAGAGAAAGGGAGTCAAGACAGTCCCCTGTGGAGCCCCAGTGCTGCTGATCACTCTGTCGGACACAGTGTTGCAAGCACACGTACTGTGGTCTGCCGGTCAGGTAATCAAGAATCCATGATACCAGGGAAGCATCCACCTGCATCGCTGTCATCTTCTCCCCCAGCAGAGCAGGGCGAATGGTGTTGAACGCACTGGAGAAGTCAAGAAACATGACCCTCACAGTGCCAGCTGGCTTGTCCAGGTGGGCGTAGACACGGTTCAGCAGGTAGACGATGGCATCCTCAACTCCTAGTCGGGGCTGGTAGGTGAACTGGAGGGGATCTAAGTGTGGCCTGACCATAGGCCAGAGCAGCTCCAGAATAAGTCTCTCTAGGGTCTTCATGATGTGGGAGGTCAATGCCACCAGTCTGTAGTCATTGAGGCCGCTGGGGCGCAGCGTCTTCGGCACAGGGATGAGGCAGGATGTCTTCCACAGTACAGGAACCCTCCGGATCCTCAGGCCGCCAATTACCCAGTATGTCTTTGAGAAATGAGAGGAGACCAGAATTCACAGGGGGAATGTGAAAACTCCACACGAGTTGCTGGAGATGTGAGGTGATACTGTTATGAATTGTGCCAAATCTAAACTGATGGATCCTGGAATCCATAATTCCTTGAAACTGGTGTCACAGTTAGACAGGGTGGCAAAGAAAGCTTTTGCACATTGGCCTTGATGCGTCAGAGTATTGAGTACAGGAGATGGGTTGTTATGTTGAAGTTGTATAAGACGTTGGCTAGGACAAATTTGGAGAATTGTGTGCTGTTTTGGTTAGCTACCTGCAGGAAAAATAGCAGTAAGATTATAAGGAGAACAGAGAAAATTTACAGGGATGTTGCTGGGTCTTGAGGATCTGAGTTATAGGGAACAGTTGAATAGGTGAGGACTTTAATCCCTGGAGTGTAGGGTAATGAGACGAGATTTGATAGAGGTACACAGAATTATGAGGGGTAAATGTAAAAAGGCTTTTTCCACTGAGGTTGGATGAGACTAGAACTAGAGGTCATGGGTTAAGGGTGAAAGGTAAAACCTGAGGGGGATGTTCTCTCCAGAGGACGGTGCGATGATGGAACGTGCTACCAGTGGCATCGGATTTTTGAACCTTCCATATTGTAATTTATTTATTATTATTGTAATTTATAGTATATTTTACATATTGCATTGTACTGCTGCCACAAAACAACACATTTCATGACATAAAACCTGATTCTGATTCTGATTTAGTGGAAGCGGATGTACGGAAAGATGTTGTCCAGGTGCAGGTTGATGGGATTAGGCAGAATAAGAGTTCAGCACAGACTAGAAGGGCTGAAAAGCCTGAAGAGCCTGTTTCTCTGCACTATGACTCTAAAAGCATTCAATATGAAACATAGGTGCCATTTGCAAGGCGCGTTGATATTAGCTCCCACTTGAGAGTAGAGTGGAAGAAAACGTGGAGAATTAATTTGTGGCTCCCTTCCACTTAAGCCAAATATCCTCTTATCGAGTAGTCGGAACTGGAACTGTTCCTATCAGTTTCCATTGGCCTTGGCTAATGTTATCCCTGGCTGAGTAACAGAACATTCCTGCAATGTGGATAGAGAAGATAGTGTCAAGTTCAGAGTTTATGATCAAATACAGTATGCTTAGGTGTAATGAAACACTTGCAGCAACTTCACAGGAACATGGCATCATATAGGTAGCATTCAAAATAAAATCAGGAATATAAATTATACACAAGAAATAATATAATTAGAACTAAATAAAACAAAGTGTATTTTAGTGCAAAGTTGTCACGTGTTGCTAAACTGGGTTAGAATGTGGAACAGTACAGCTCCTGAACAGGCTCCTCAGCTCACAACTCTGTGTCAAACTAATCAAGTGCAAGGTAATCTGACTGTACATATAAAACCAAATGAAACAACGTTCCTCCGGACTACAGCACACCCACAAAGCATATATCACACAAAAATGTCCAACTAATCTAGTCCCTTCAGCCTACACAATAGACAATAGACAACAGGTGCAGGAGTAGGCCATTCAGCCCTTCGAGCCAGCACTGCCATTCACTGTGATCGTGGCTGATCATCCACTATCAGTATCCAGTTCCTGCCTTATCTCCATAACCTTTGATTCTGCTATCTTTAAGAGCTCTATCCATCTCTTTCTTGAAAGCATCCAGAGACTTGGCTTCCACAGCCTTCTGGGGCAGAGCATTTCACTCTCTGGGTGAAAAAGTTTTTCCTCAACTCTGTTCTAAATGGCCTACCCCTTATTCTTAAACCGTGGCCTCTGGTTCTGGACTCACCCATCAGCGGGAACATGCTTTCTGCCTCCAGCGTGTCGAATCCCTTAATAATCTTATGTGTTTCAATAAGATCCCCTCTCAGCCTTCTAAATTCCAGAGTATACAAGCCCAGTCGCTCCAATCTTTCAACATATGACAGTCCCGCCATCCCGGGAATTAACCTTGTGAACCTACGCTGCACTCCCTCAATAGCAAGAATGTCCTTCCTCAAATTTGGAGACCAAAACTGTACACAGTACTCCAGGTGTGGTCTCACCAGGGCCCTGTACAGCTGCAGAAGGACCTCTTTGCTCTTATACTCAATTCCCCTAGTTATGAAGGCCAGCATGCCATTAGCTTTCTTCACTGCCTGCTGTACTTGCATGCTTGCTTTCAGTGACTGATGTACAAGAACACCTAGATCTCGTTGTACTTCCCCTTTTCCTAACTTGACTCCATTTAGGTAATAATCTGCCTTCCTATTCTTACCACCAAGATGGATAACCTAACATTTATCCACATTAAACTGCACCTGCCCATATCCTCCCATCTTCCTGCATGCTCAAGTGTCTAACTCAGATTCTGATGAACCGCCTCTATTGTATTCACTGCCACCACCACCTCTGGCATCATATTCTGTGTAAAATACTTGCCCCTCACATCTCATGTACTAATGAAGGGCCTTGGCCCAAAATGTTGACTCCTTATTCCTCTCCATAGATGCTGCCTGATCTGCTGAGTTCCCCCAGCATACTGAGTGTGTTTTGCTTTGGATTTCCAGCATCTGCAGAATGTCTTGAGTTTGAAAGAGAAATAATGTATGAAATCATGAAAAGGCAACGTAACTTCATTGGACATGTGATTAGGAAAGAGGAGTTAGAATGCACGGTAATTATGGGAAAGATTGAAGGGAAGAAAGCAAGAGGAAAGCAAAGGCAAATGATGATGGAGACAGCAGCCAGAGAACTGGAAATGAATACCAATGAATTGATCCACTTGACCTGAAACAGGAGTGTGTGGGCCATGGCAGTCAAAGCTCAAACTGGGCATGGTACCTGATGGTGCTGATGATAGAAACATAGAAAGCAGGTGCAGGAGTAGGCCATTCGGCCCTTTAAGCCTGCACCACCATTCAGTATGATCATGGCTGATCATCCAACTCAGAACCCTGTACCAGCCTTCCCTCCATACCCTCTGATCCCTTTAGCCACAAGGGCCATATCTACAGAAACATAGAAAATAGGTGCAGGAGTAAAATGGACCTCAGTAAGACGCGTATAAACATCATATAGAACCCAGCGAGAGGTAAAGAAGGGCTCGTCCGGGATTTGAACCCGGGACCTCTCGCACCCTAAGCGAGAATCATACCCCTAGACCAACGAGCCAAATCTCCTTTGAGCTTTTCCTCTCTTACTTTAAATGCATGCCTCTTAATATTCAACACCTCAACTCTGAGGAGAAGATACTGACTGCCAATTTATACCTTGCATAATCTTATCAATCTCTATCAGATCTCCCCTCAGCCCCGCCAGTCCAGAGAAAACAGACCAACTTTGACCAAACTGTCCTTATAACACATGCCCTCTAATCCAGGCAGTGTCATGGTAAACTTCTTCTGCACCCTCTTCAAAGCTTCCACATCCTCCCTATACTGTTAGCAGGTGTAGAACTGACAGTTCCTCGGGAACACCGGATTGAGGAGATGTTTGGGCATAAGAAAGCCAAACACCAGGAATTGGTAGAGCAGTGCCAGAGATGGGATGGATGGCACCTTGTGAGCCTGTAGAGGATTTGCTGGCTGCTCACTAGGCAGAACCTACTGTCTCCTGATGCAAAGAAAAGGAACCATCAGGACCATCCCAGAAGCTGCTGAGCAAGCCTCCAGATGGCTATCGATCAAGAGGTGTGACCTGTGGACCAACGCTGGTGGGACACAAGCAGGGGCCTGATCATCTACGGCTGGGCTGCCTGGGCGAGAGTTTCTGATTTGGAAAGACCCGAAACACCTGCTGTCCCCAGGTTACACCACCGATGATGTGTCCCAGTGTATCCTAGGATCTCAGCATCATTCTAGAACATAGCAAAGGGCTAAATAAAGTGTAATGGAGTCATAGAACACCACAGCTCAATGCTCAGATAGGGCCATCTAGTCTGTCCACTGTCTCATGGACACAGAATAAGCACCTCGCAAACAGGAAAATCTGCAAATGGACCTCAGTAAGACGATTATAAACGTCATGTAGAACCCAGCGAGAGGTAAAGAAGGGCTCGTCCGGGATTTGAACCCGGGACCTCTCGCACCCTAAGCGAGAATCATACCCCTAGACCAACGAGCCAACTTACTTAAAGTTCAGGACGATTGGTCTCAATACCTAGGTTTCCGTTGAGACCAGATTATTTCGATGTTGAGAATCGTCTGGGACTTCCTTCAAATAGTGACACACTTGTAGCGACTCTCTTAAATAAATATTGACAGGACAGAGTCCTGGAGACGCATTAAAATGCTAACTCACTGCCGTGACCCTTGTAAATACCGTCCAACTCCTGGGGACCCCAGTAAATGCTGACACACTCCCCCCGGTATACATCAATGGACTCTCGGGAGCAGTTTGTCCCGGCTCTGGAAAAGTGTTTCCAGCTGTCCGAGTGAAATTGCTCCTTGTTACAGAAAACATTTCTTTTCAGAGACAGAATAAATTGCTGTCTCATTATCGCAATTTAATACACTGCCCTCCTACTACAGGATATTTCGCGTCTGGGAGGGGGCGGGTGGAGAATTGAAGAGGGAATTGATGAAACCACAGTCCATAAGACTTCGAAGCAGAATTAGGCCATTTATTTTTAAATTATTATTTGGAGATTAAGTGGGGAGAACGTACAAACCCCTTACAAACAGCGTCGGAATTAAACACCGATTTGTAATAGCCCCGTGCGGACTCCCTCCGCTATCGTGTCACATCATTCTGCCTATCGAGACTGCTCCGCCACTTCATCATGGCTGATTTATTACCCCTCCTGCCTCTTGGTGACCACTGAAAATCCCGATATGGAGCTCGCGGTCTTGGTTAAGTTAATTATTCTGCTCCCTGGTCCAGGGATAAGGCAGGGTATGTTATTTAGTGAGGGATGAGCATTATGGTGGTGAACCTGTGGAATTCAATGCCACAAATGACTGCGGAGGCCAAGTCATGTATACTTAAAGTGGAGGTTGATACGGTCTCCATTAGTAAGCGTGTCAAAGGTCACAGAAGAAGACAACAGAATGGGGGTGAGAAGGAGAAATAATCAGACATAATGGAATGGCAGGCCACTCGATGGGCTGAATGGCCTAATTTTCTCCTATGGCTTCTGCTCTTGTTGTAATTGATTGCATCACTATCTGGTAAGTCATAGTCATACTTTATTGATTCCAGGGGAAATCGGTTTTCGTTACAGTTGCACCATAAATAATTAAATAGTAATCAAACCTTAAATAATTAAATAGTAATATGTAAATTATGCCAGGAAATAAGTCCAGGACCAGCCTATTGGCTCAGGGTGTCTGACCCTCCAAGGGAGGAGTTGTAAAGTTTGATGGCCACAGGCAGGAATGACTTCCTATGACACTCAGTGCTGCATCTCGGTGGAATGAGTCTCTGGCTGAATGTACTCCTGTGCCCAACCAGTACATTATGTAGTGGATGGGAGACATTGACCAAGATGGCATGCAACATAGACAGCATCTTCTTTTCAGACACCACCGTCAGAGAGTCCAGTTCCAACCCCACAACATCACACCACACAAGATTGGCAAAAGCTGCAGAAAGATCTAAACTCAGCCAGCGCCATCATGGTCACTCGCCTCCCCGGCAATGAGGGCATCTTCAAAAGCCGATACCTCTAGTTCCCCTCTACCACCACTCTGCTCCGTCTAGCGGAATTAGTCCTTACTCTTAATAATTTCTCCTTTGGTTCCTCCCACTTCCTCCAAACTTAAGGTGTGGCTATGTGCACCCGTATGGGTCCTAGCTAAGCCTACCTTTTTGTTGGCTTTGTGGAACAATCTATGTTCCGTGCCTATTCTGGTATCTGTCCCCAACTTTTCCTTTGCTACATCGACGACTGCATTGGCGCTGCTTCCTGCACGCATGCAGAGCTCGTTGACTTTATTAACTTTGCCTCCAACTTTCACCCTGCCCTCAAGTTTACCTGGTCCATTTCCGACACCTCCCTCCCCTTTCTAGATCTTTCTGTCTCTGTCTCTGGAGACAGCTTATCCACTGATGTCTACTATAAGCCTACTGACTCTCACAGCTATCTGGACTATTCCTCTTCTCACCCTGTCTCTTGCAAAAACGCCATCCACTTCTCGCAATTCCTCCGTCTCCACCGCATCTGCTCTCAGGATGAGGCTTTTCATTCTAGGACGAGGGAGATGTCCTTTTTTTAAAGAAAGGGGCTTCCCTTCCTCCACTATCAACTCTGCTCTTAAACGCATCTCCCCCATTTCACGTACATCTGCTCTCACTCCATCCTCCCGCCACCCCGCTAGGAATAGGGTTCCCCTGGTCCTCACCTACCACCCCACCAGCCTCCGGGTCCAACATATTATTCTCCGTAACTTCCGCCACCTCCAACGGGATCCCACCACTAAGCACATCTTTCCCTCCCCCCCCCCCCCGCATTCCGCAGGGATCGCTCCCTACGCATCTCCCTTGTCCATTCGTCCCCTCCCCCCATCCCTCCCCACTGATCTCCCTCCTGGCACTTATCCGTGTAAGTGGAACAAGTGCTACACATGCCCTTACACTTCCTCCCTTACCACCATTCAGGGCCCCAAACAGTCCTTCCAGGTGAGGCAACACTTCACCTGTGAGTCGACTGGGGTGATATACTGCGTCCAGTGCTCCCGATGTGGCCTTTTATATATTGGCGAGACCCGACGCAGACTGGGAGACCGCTTTGCTGAACATCTACGCTCTGTCCGCCAGAGAAAGCAGGATCTCCCAGTGGTCACACATTTTAATTCCACATCCCATTCCCATTCTGACATGTCTATCCACGGCCTTCTCTACTGTAAAGATGAAGCCACACTCAGGTTGGAGGAACAACACCTTATATTCCGTCTGGGTAGCCTCCAACCTGATGGCATGAACATCGACTTCTCTAACTTCCGCTAATGTCCCACCTCCCCCTCGTACCCCATCTGTTACTTATTTTTATACACACATTCTTTCTCTCACTCTCCTTTTTCTCCCTCTGTCCCTCTGAATATACCCCTTGCCCATCATCTGGGTCCCCCCCCCCCGCCTTGTCTTTCTCCCTGGGCCTCCTGTCCCATGATCCTCTCATATCCCTTTTGCCTATCACCTGTCCAGCTCTTGGCTCCATCCCTCCCCCTCCTGTCTTCTCCTGTCATTTTGGATCTCTCCCTCCCCTCCAACTTTCAAATCTCTTACTCACTCTTCCTTCAGTTAATCCTGACGAAGGGTCTCGGCCCGAAATGTCGACTGCACCTCTCCTAGAGATGCTGCCTGGCCTGCTGCGTTCACCAGCAACTTTGATGCGTGTTGCTTGAATTTCCAGCATCTGCAGAATTCCTGTTGTTTGCGACCTAAAAAAGGTGGCACACCCGTCAGCTAGCTCGGATTCAGATATAGTTACCACACCTACTTGGAAACATGCGGTAGAATGTGACATTTGTGTTAACAACCAACACCTGAGGTCGTGCTGGGGAGAGCCTGCAAGTGTTGTCATGCATTCTGGTGCCTCATATAATGCCCACAATGCTCAGCAGGACCACATAGAACATAACAAGGAAAAAAACAAAGCCAGAAAAACAAGCCCCTTTCCTCCCTCCCACCCATACAGGCAAACAGACCTCCAAATTCCGGACAGTCCTCCAAGCATCTAGTTTCCAGTCTCCAAGCTTCAGCCATTAAGCTTCAAAGTCCGGACTTCTGGTTGACCTTTGGGCCACAGAACAACAGATTTCACGACATATACATAAGTCAGGGATAGTATAGGGTCTCGGCCCGAAACGTCAACTGTACCTCTTCCCAGAGATGCTGCCTGGCCTGCTGCGTTCACCAGCAACATTGATGTGTGTTGCTTGAATTTCCAGCATCTGCAGAATTCCTCGTGTATAATAAACCTGAGTTTGGTTGCAATTCCTCTGAGATTGATTAGCAAAAGCTACAAAATTAAATCAGTAAGTCTGATTCTCATGTTAGAAGCACAGCCTCCATCCCAATGGCTGTCCTTCAATGAAACTTAGTATCTCGACAATAGAGTTACAAGGTAACAGACTTGATAGCTGCACTTGCTGTGGTGAAGATATCGTGCTCTTTACCCTGCATCTGAGCTGACAGCTGAATCACTATAATTAGACGGATGCAATACCAAAGATTACTGAGGAATTTGAATTTCACCCCTTCTGGAAATGATAACCCCTGAGTGGTTATGGGCTGGATAGCTTGCCCTGAGTCTCATGTGCCAGTGACAGGGATGCATGTCATAGATCAAGCTGCCTGCTAATTGCCATCTTATCTTTGGACTATTTCAGTCCGGACACACTCAAGAGGGCCTGGGAGACAGAAGGATAATTAGTCTTCATTTGGCAAAGGGAAGGAGAAGGAGAAAGGGGGCAACAATTGTTAATATTTAACTTTTGTTATTGGTTTATTATTGCCATATGTACAGTGAAAAACTTGTCTTGCATGTTTATTTATTTACCTGTCTGTCTACCTGTTATTTATTTTTATCTATCTGTTTGTTTACTTTATTCATTTAGAGATACAATGTGGAATAGGTTCTTCCACCCCAACAAGCTGTGTCACCCAGCAACCCACCTATTTAACCTAACCACCGGACAATTTACAATAACCAATTAATTTACCCATGTTGTGGGCACGTGCCCAAGTGGTTAAGGCATTGGACTAGCGACCTGAAGGTCATGAGTTCAAGCCCCAGCCGAGGGAACGTGTTGTGTCCTTGAGCAAGACACTTAATGCAAGACACTGGTGCCAAGTTGTATGGGTCCTAATGCCCTTCCCTTGGACAACATTGGTGTCGTGGAGAGGGGAGACTTGCAGCATGGGCAACTGCTGGTCTTCCATACATCCTTGCCCAGGTCTGCGCCCTGGAGAGTAAAGACTTTCCAGGCGCAGATCCATGGTCTCGCAAGACTAACGGAGGCCTTTACTAACCCATACATCTTTGGAGGAAATTGGAGCACCCGGAGGAAACCCACGCATTCCACGAGGATGGCGTACAGACTCCTTACAGGTGGCACCAGAATTAAACTCCAAACTCCCCAAGTCGCTCAGCTACGCTACGGTGGTGCCTGTGGTATACTGTCCATACAGATCATTTAATTAGATTCTGATTCATTTAATTGTGTACTTGTACAGTATGTGTGAAACATACGGTGAAGTGCGGTGTTTGCGTTAACAACCAACACATCCAAAGGTGTGCTGGGGGCAGCCCGCAAGTGTTGCCACACATTCCAGTGCCAATGTAGCATGCCCGCAATGTACAGCAGAATGGCAACAATTCCAATCCCTATTACCGATCCATGTGTCGATCCATGGCCCCCTTTACCGCCAAGATGAGGCCTCTCTCAGGTTGGACAGCAATGAACCAATAATCATTGGATGATCAGAGGTGTAGAGGATCAGTAAGTTGAAATTCCTGGGTGTCACTACCTCAGGGGACCCATCATGTAAATATACTTGTGAAGAGATCACAACCTCACCTCTACTTCCTCAGGAGTCTGCAGAGGTTCAGCCTGTCATCAAAGACCTTGGCAAACTTCTATTGATGTGTGTTGGAAAGTGTGCTGACTGGCTGCATTACAGACTGGTATGGGAACGCCAACTTTCCCATCACATCTTTGAAATTACCTCCTCTCACTTTAAATGCATACCCTCCGGCATTTCTCTACCTCAGCACTGGCTACATCTTCTTGACCACATAAAACAATATGGTCATAAGACATAGGAGAAAAATTGAGCCATTCAGCCCATCTAGTCTGCTCTGCCATTCCATCATGGCTGATTTATTATCCCCATCAACTCCATTCTCCTGACTTCTCCCCATAAACTATGACACCCTGACTATCAAGAAACTATCAGCCTCCAGTTTAAATACACTCAGTGACCTGGCTTCCACAGTCGTCCATGGCAACGAATTCCACAGACATCTTCAAAAGGCGATGCCTCGAAAAGGGGAGGCATCCATAATTATGCACCTTTACTATCCAGGAGACGCCCTCTTCCCATTGCTACCATCGAGGAGGTGCAGGAGCCTGAAGACCCTCACTCAACATTTGCAGGAACAGCTTCTTCCCCTCCGCCGTCAGATTTTCGTGTGGATAATGAACCCATGAACACTACCTCACTATTTTTCCTCCTCTTTCTGCACTAGTTATTTAATTTACATATTCTTTTTATTGTAAGTTATAGCTTTCATTATTGGGCATTGCAATGTACTGCTGCCACAAAGCAACAACTTTCACAACATTTGGCAGTGATATTAAACCTGATTCTGATTCAGATTCACTGCACTTTAGCAAAAGAAATTCCTCCTCATCTCTGTTCTAAATGGACGTCCCTCTTTTCTGAGGGAAATAGACTCCCCCACTATAGGAAACGTCCTCTCCACATCCACTCTATCTAGGCCTTTCAGAATTTGATAGGTTTCAATGAGATCCCTACCTCCTTCTTCTCATACATTAACCCTTTCATTCCAAGAACCATTCTCGTGAACCTCCTCTGGACCCTGTCCAATGTCAGCACATATTTCTTAGATAAAGGCTCGAAAATTGCTCATAATACTCTAAATGTAGTCTAACCAATGCCTATAAAACCTCGGCATTTCATCCTTGCTCTTATGTTCTCGTCTTTTGAAATGAATGCTAATATTGTATTAGCCTTCCTCACCACTGACCCAACCTACAAGTTAACCTTTAGGGAATCCTGCACAAGGAATCCCAAATCCCTTTACACCTCTGATATTTGGAATTTCTCCACATTCAGAAAATAGTCTACATCTTTATCACTTCTTCCAAAATGCATGACCATGTACAGTAATTCCCTATGCTATAATCCATCTGCCATTTCTTTGCCATTCGCCTAATCCAGGTCCTTCTGCAGACTCCGTGTTCCCTCAGTTCTATCTGCCCCACCACTAAACTATGTACTGTCAGCAAACTTGGCCACAAAACCATCAATTCTGTCATCCATGCAAACACGAGGAATTCTGCAGATGCTGGAAATTCAAGCAACGCACATCAAAGTTGCTGGTGAACGCAGCAGGCCAGGCAGCATCTATAGGAAGAGGTACAGTCGATGTTTTGGGCCAAGACCCTTCGTCAGGACTAACTGAAGGAAGAGCTAGTGAGAGATTTGAAAGTGGGAGGGGGAGGGGGAGATCCAAAATGATAGGAGAAGACAGGAGGGGGAGGGATGGAGCCAAGAGCTGGACAGGTGATTGGCAAAGGGGATATGAGAGGGACGGGAGGCCCAGGGAGAAGGAGAAGGGGGAGGGAGGGAAAAAAAACCTAGAGGATGGGAAAGGGGTATAGTCACAGGGACAGAGGGAGAAAAAGGAGAGAGAGAGAAAGAATGTGTGCAGAGGTGGGGCATTAGCGGAAGTTAGAGAAGTCAATGTTCATGCCATCAGGTTGGAGGCTACCCAGACAGAATATAAGGTGTTGTTCCTCCAGCCTGATGTGGCTTCATCTTTACAGTAGAGGAGGCCGTGGACAGTCTGCTGGGAATGTTCTTTCATTGATTTTATTGTGTTTCTTGTATTTACTGTGAATGCCCAAATGAAAAAGAATCTCAGCATGGTATATCGAGAATATTTATTTATTTAGAGACACAACACGGCCCAACGAGCCACACGGCCCAGCAATTCACCAATGTAACACGGGTCTAACCACAGGGCCATTTACAATGACTAGTGAACCTACTAATCAGTACATTTTTGGATTGGGGGATGAAACCGTAGCACCCGAAGAAAATCCACATGGTCACAGGGAGAATGTACCATCTCCTTACAGAGGATGCTGGAATTGAACTCTGAACTCCAATAGCGCCGCGCTACTACACTACCGTTAATCTCCCCACTTTAATCTTCTTTCAGCCATGACTCAGTGATGCCCACAGCATCATACCTCCCAACCTCTAAATGTGCTACAAGATCATCTACCTTATTCCATATAGTGTGCATTAAAATATAACACCTTCAGTCTTGTTTTCATCACCCTTTTCAATTGCCCCAATATTAGACTTTAACTCATCCCACTTGACTGCAATTTTGTCCCATCATCTGCCTGTATTGGCTCCCTTCCTGTTTTCCCTGTATACCTCAGACCTTAGATACAACACAGAGTCATGTCATTTGCAGAAATTGTCTGATGTCTCTGCAATAGTTGAGTGTATAAACGGAGGACGGGAGGATGACTACAGGGCCCTGGTGGAGGACTTTGTCCAATGGTGCAAGCTGAATCATCTGCAGCTCAACATCAGAAAGACAAAGGAGATGGTGGTGGACTTTAGAAAGACTAAACCTGCACTGCTCCCTGTTATTACTATTGATGCTGAGGTCTTGGATGTGCTGAGGACCTACAAGTACCTGGGGGTGCACCTGGATGACAGACTTGAGTGGAGCACCAACACACAGAGGCTGTTTACAAGAAGGGCCAGATTCGCCTCTACTTCCTGAGGAGACTGAGGTTCTTTGGAGTATGAAGGACTCTCCTTCACATGTTCTACCCCCCTGTTGTCGCCAGTACAATCTCCTATGCAGTGGCATACTGGGACAATGGCATCAACACGGGTGATGCCAACAGGCTCAATAAACTGATTAGAAAGGCTGCCTCTGTTACAGGAGTCAAACTGGACACACTGGAGGCTGTGGTAGAACAAAGGACCCCACGGAAAATCCTGGCAATTCTGGACAATGTTTCTCACCCTCTGCATGTCACCTTGGCTGATCAGAGGAGCACTTTTACTAATAGACTAAGACAACTGTGCTGCTCCAAAGAGCGCTAAATGGGATACTTCCTACCCTTGGCCATTAGGCTCTATAATGAGTCAACCTATAGCCAGGGAAGTGATGACCCCCCCCCCCCCCGTTAGACTGTTTGAGGTAATTTATTTTTATTCTTTCTTGCTTCTCTTCTGCTATTTGATTATTTGCATATTTGTGCACTTTTAATGCTACTGTGATACTATAATTTCCTTTGAGATCAATAAAGTATCTATCTATCTATCTCTGTCTTTCCTGACAGACAGTCTCACGAAAGACTGCCTCTGCTTGTATATCAACTGCCCCATCCTCAGCCCTGTCACTCAGTTTCCCATCCCCCTGCCAAATTTGTTTAAACTCTCCCCAACAGCTCTAGCTAACCTCCCTGCAAGGATATTGGTGCCATTCAATTTCAGGAGTAACCTGTCCATTTAGTAGAGCTCAGCTGAGATCTGAAATCCTGCCCCATGCACCAGCTCCTCAGCCATGTCGTCATCTGCCAAGCCATCTTCACAGGTACATGGCACAGGCAGCAATCCAGAGATTACTATCCTTGAGGTCCTACTTTTCAGCTTCCTACATGACTCCTATATTCTCTCCTTGGGACCTCATCCTTTTCCCCACCTACGTCGTTAATAGCAATATGTACCACAACTTACAACTGTTCATCCTCCTCCTTTAGCATGCTGTGCATGGGATCCGAGACGTCCCTGACCCTGGCACCTGTGGGGCAACATACCATCGGGGTGTCTCTTTCATGTCACAGAATCTCCTGTCTGCTCCTCTAACTGTGGAATCCCCTATCACTACCATACTCTTCTTCTCCCCTCTTCCCTTCTGAGCCACAGAGCCAGACTTACTGCCAGAGACCTGTGGCTTCCCCCTAGTTGATCAGCCCCTCCAACAGTATCCAAAGGGGTATACTTATTACTGAGGGGAACGGCCACAGGGGTGCTCTGTACTGGCTGCCTATTCCCTTTCCCTCTTCTGACAGTCACCCAGCTACCTGCCTCCTGCAACATCAGGGTTACTATCCCCCTTAGTTCTGATCCATCACCTCCTCATTCTCCCGTATGAGCCAAAGGTCATCCAGCTGCAGCTCCAGTCCCTTAACACAGTCTCTAAGAAGTTGAAGCTCGATGTGCCTTGTGCAGATGTGGTTATCAGGGAGGCTGAAGGTCTCCTAGAGTTCCCACATCTGGCACAAAGAAAATTCCACTAATCCAGGATCCGTTTTCAATGTACTAATAGACAAAGAAAAAGAAAAAAAAACTTGCTGGAAACCAATTTAGAGTTTCCACCGAAGCATTCTTCTAGGGTGCATCACAACCTGGTATGGAAGTTGTCCTGTCCAAGACGGAAAGAAGCTGCAGAAGATCGTGAACATGGCGCAGCACATCACACAAACCAATCTTCCGTCCTTGGACTCACTTTACACTTCACGCTGTCAGAGCAGTGCTGCCAGGATAATCAAGGACACGACCCACCCAGCCAATACACTTTTCGTCCCTCTTCCCTCCGGGAGAAGGCTCAGGAGCTTGAAGACTCGTACGGCCAGATTTGGGAACAGTTTCTTTCCAACTGTGATAAAACTGCTGAACGGATCCTGACCTGGATCTGGGCCGTACCCTCCAAATAAACGGACCTGCCTCTCGGTTTTTTTGCACTACTTTACTTTCCATTTTAATATTTTCTATTTATGATTTATAATTTAAATTTTACTAATTACTATCCATTTGTAATCCAGGGAGTGGGGGAAGCGCAGAATCAAAGATCGCTATGATGATTGTACGTTCTAGTATCAATTGTTTGGCGACAATAAAGTATAAAGTATAAAGTCTGCTGAGCGAAAGCTTCCTACTCTAACCCTGGCCCACTCACACAATAACTGCTCCCACAATGGCCATTCTGCCTACACTTTGCTTGTTCTTATTGGCCTTTGCTAACACCCACCATTTCCCGCTCCGCAGACTGGTCCCAACAGGCCCTACTTGCTTTTAAAAATTGGCGCGTAAATTCCACGAGGAACTGTCTCCTACTCTCTCTACGATCTTCTGCTCCACAGACAAGTTCCAACAGGCCCTGCTTACTTTTGAAAACTGGCGCGTAAGCTCCACAAGGAACTGTCTCCAACCATCTCTGCGAATTTCTGCTCCGCAGACAAGTCCCAACAGGCCCTACTGGCTTTTGAAAACTCAGAAGTTAACAGGAGCACGTGAACCACCTGAAGTGAATGACCCACTCTTCTGTTTACTTGACGTTTTGCTGTGTATTCACTCACTATAACCCAGGATATGTGGTAGCCAAATTGTGTGCAGCAAGGTGTCACCGACAGAATGTGATAATAGTGATAATGGTTCTCTGATATTGTGTGAATGATGAATATTATCCCAAGACACAAAGGAGCACTCTGCTGTTCCTCAAGAGTATGCTGAGGAATCTTTCTCAGATGGAACATCATTTAAGCCCAATTTGTACTTCTGCATCAAATGTACGCCGTAGATATGACGTAGCCACGTACCCTATGCTGTACTCTACGCCGTAGCCTAACGTGCACCTCTCCCAAAATGTAACTACGCGTTGCAGCGACGCAGACTGCAACAACTGTGATTGGTCTGCTTCATAGCATCACGTTTCCTTCTACGCATTTCCGGTTGCTTCTTCTTCTCTGCCATTTCAGAATTGAGAGAGAAGAGAGAAGAACGTGACTTGAGTGTGAAAATGAACCAAACTGAGGAGAGGTTAATTGAGGAAGTCCGAGAATTTGTACATTTGTATGACTCTTCATATTTGAAGAGTTGTACAAATATCTGAAATATTTGAAATGCATTTCCTCGTCCATGTCTCTCAGTGGCTGGACAAGCACAGAAAATTCACCCTCCTTCTGCCTCAATCCGTTCAATGGTCGTACACACCATCTCCTCCAATGTCTTCTCTCTTTTCTGCCTTGCAGTAATTTCAATAAAAGTAACTCTTGTTCAACATTTATTAGCTCCAACTCCAACATGATGTGCTCGGTTTCAATTGCCATTGTTTGAAGTACAGGAAGAAACTCAACACAGTGGCATAGAAACCCCACCGCCAACTAGCGTTTTGGCGGTGAATTGCAGAGCAACGCAGACACACCAACACACAAGTATAAATGCTCACAATGGTGTAGGCCACTTGCATAGGCTGCTACACAGAAGTATAAGTCAGCCTTTAGCGTTTCACCAAGACACCAGTGGGGCTGAAGGACCTGTTTCTGTGCTGTGCTGAATGACAAATGTTAGAGTTGTATTGTACATGCATATTTGACAACAAAATGAACCTTTGAACTTCTAATTTTATAAACTTATGAATCTATGTTCTGGTAAATAGGATTAGTATAGATGGGTGCGGAGTGGAGATGTGTATACCAAAGGAGGTATAAGGCACTCCTTCCCTCCACTAGCCTGCAGGTCACCCTTCAGTAGCACCTGCTTAGACCCCCGATCAGGGTCATGTCAAGTCTTGCGAGCAGATGGTGGATAGTCATATCAGCAGCTGGTGCAAAATCATGTCCTGGTTATGCGACCACTGACAGCAGTCAGACAATCTCTAAGGGCGATTGAGAATGGCTAGGGTCACCCATCTTGTAAAGACACTGCCCAGAAGATTGCCCAGGGTGCAATGGAAAACCAGTTCTGTGGAAAAATTTGCCAAGAACAATCATGGTCATGGAAAGCCCATGATCACCTATGTCATACAACACAACACATAATGAATGAATGATAGATAGATACTTGATGTTCAGTATGGACACAATGGGCCGAAGGGCCTGGTCCTGTACTTTAAGACTTGACTCTGTGACACTGACACCACTTTAAAGGTTTTATTGGTTATACTTGTCACTCATCATATATATTTAAATCCAGAAATGATTTAAAGGGTATGAAATTTAAAGGGTATTAAATCCAGAAATGATATAAGGAATTGCAACAGTAACTTGCACAGAAAATTGCGACTTGATAAAGGTGTACGAGATGAGAAGAGGCATTGATTGAATGGGCAGCCAGAGGCTTTTTCCCAGGATAGAAATACCTAATATGAGAGATATAATTTTAAGGTGATTGGAGGAAAGCATAAGGGATGTCAGAGGTGAATTTTTTACACAGAGAGTGACAAGTGCGTGGAATGCTCTGTCAGGAGTGGTGGCAGAGGTAGATACACTAGAGACATTTTAGAGATTCTTAAATAGGCACGTAGATGAAAGAAAATAGAGGGCTATGTAGGAGGGAAGGGTTAGATTGATCTTAGTGAAGGTTAAAATCTTAGCACAACAATTTGGAATGAAGGACCTCTACTATGATGTACGTCCTATGTTATATGTTTTTTTTAAAAGCAGGATTTTCTTCAAAATAGAGTCATGAGGTCTTTAGAAACTCCAATTCCTGGAGGAACTCAACTGGTCAGGCAGCTCCTAAGGAGGGAATAAGCAGCTGACGTTTTGGTCTGAGACCCTTCATCAGGACTGGAATGGAAGGGGAAAAAAGCCAGAATAAGAGAATGGGGAAGGTCAAGGAGTACATAGTCATAGTGATAGTCATACTTTATTGATCCCGAGGGAAATTGTTTTTCGTTACAGTTGCACCATAAATAATTAAATAGTAATATGTAAATTATGCCAGGAAATAAGTCCAGCACCAGCCTATTGGCTCAGGGTGTCTGACCCTCCAAGGGAGGAGTTGTAAAGTTTGATGGCCACAGGCAGGAATGACTTCCTATGACGCTCTGTGTTGCATCTCGGTGGAATGAGTCTCTGGCTGAATGTACTCCTGTGCCCACCCAGTACATTATGTAGTGGATGGGAGACATTGTCCAAGATGGCATGCAACTTGGACAGCATCCTCTTTTCAGACAACACCGTCAGAGAGTCCAGTTCCATCCCCACAACATCACTGGCCTTACGAATGAGTTTGTTGATTCTGTTGGTGTCTGCTACCCTCAGCCTGCTGCCCCAGCACACAACAGCAAACATGATCACACTGGCCACCACAGACTCGTAGAACATCCTCAGCATCGTCCAGCAGATGTTAAAGGACCTCAGTCTCCTCAGGAAATAGAGACGACTCTGACCCTTCTTGTAGACAGCCTCAGTGTTCTTCGACCAGTCCAGTTTATTGTCAATTCATATCCCCAGGTATTTGTAATCCTCCACCGACTCCCTGGATGGAAACAGGGGTCACCGGTACCTTAGCTCTCCTCAGGTCTACCACCAGCTCCTTAGTCTTTTTCACATTAAGCTGCAGATAATTCTGCTCACACCATGGGACAAAGTTTCCTACAGCAGCAAAGCTTGAAGGTGTGGAGAGATGGAGAGCAGAATCCCTTTCAATAGATGCAGCCTGTCCTGCTGAGTTTCTCCAGCATCTTGTATGTGTTATCTATGGAGGAAAATACAGTAGATGGTCTATTTTTTGGGATGAGGGCCATCAACAAGACTGAAAAGAAATAGCCAGTATAAAAAGGTGCTGAGAAGGATTGGGGCAAGAGCTGGCACGTGATAGGTGGATCCAGGTGAGAGGGTGGTGATGGGCAAATGAAGGAGGGAGGGAGATTGAGAATAATGTGAGAAGCTGGGAGGTGACAGGTGGAAGTGACAAAGAGCTGAAGAGGGTGGAATCTGACAGGATGGAACAGGAGACCATGGAATAAAGGGAAGGAGGTGGAGCGGGGGATTGGCAAGTGGGGGGTAGTGGAAGGAATGTGAGGGTGATGGGCAAATGGAGAGTATCGGGGGGGGTGCGTGGAGAGGAAAGAGATGGAATGAAATAGTAAGGGCCCATTTCTAGATAGTAATTTTATAGATTAATTTTTAAATGGTGGCACTATTTTCATTTCTGCCTGACACTTTGGATGGGGGAAGATTCAAGCTTATTTATCGTGTGTACATCAAAACATTCAGTGAAATGTGTCATTTGTGTTAACAACCAACACACCTGAGGGTCGCCACACATTCCGGCACCAAAAGAGCATGCCCAACGTGCTCGGCTGAGCAACACAGTTCACAACAAACAACTGAACAAACTCCATTCCTCCCTCGCACCCATGTCCATGCACAGCACTTTAGCCCCAGGACAGGCCTGCAGCGGACTCAGACCTGCAAACACTGGGCTTCAAACTCGCCAGCAGACTGGCAGGGATTCTCAGATTCGCTTCAGCCAATCAGCCTCCACTTCTGGACTTCCAATTCATCCCTGGGCCTTGATCCTTGGCATCGATTCCAGGACACGCTAACTACCGAGCACCAGGCCTCAAAATCCAGACTCGCTGATGGTGAAAATCCAAACTCCGGTCTGATCAATTCATATATCCATGGGGGGGTGGGCAGGGGTCATCAGAACTCCTTCCTCCTGCCCACGTGGAAGTCTGACCCTGGAGCCCGCCGACAACTCACTGACCTGGTGGGGCTCTCGTCCGCCCTCTGATCCAACATCTGACATCCAACCACGGATGTCTCTTGTCTGTATCGCCGGTCTTCGAATGCAAAGCAGAGACTTAGACTCTTGTCTGACCTCTGATTCTCCACAACACTGTTCCTAAACCCTAATTCCCCTATAAAACTAAAAATTACTCGCTGGGATTTACACGAATGAGGAGGGATCTCATTGAAACCTATCAATGTTAAAATGCCTCAATTGAATGGATGTGGAGAGAATGTTTCCTATAGTGGGAGAGTCTAGAACCAAAGGGCACAGCCTGAGAATAAAGGGACATCCCTTTAGGAAAGAGATGGGGAGGAATTTTGTTAGCCAGAGAGTGGTGTATCTGTGGAATTTATTGCTATGGACGACTGTGGTGGCCAAGTTATTAGGTATATTTAAAGTGGAGCTTGATAGGTTCTTGATTAGTAAGGATGTCAAAGGTTACAGCGAGAAGGCAGGAGAATGGAATTGAGAGGGATAGTAAATCAGCCATGACAGAATTGTGGAGTAGACTCAATGGGCCAAATGGCCTGATTCTGCGCCTGTGTTTTATGGTTTTAAAGCAATTAAGTCTGAGCTGTGATTCAATGGCGGTCGATACTCAGCGCCATCTTGGAACTGTATGGAAGTCTGGAACTCATCGCCTGATAGGAGAGGTGGACATAGAAAGTAGGCGAGTAAGCTGTTACATGCAGGGCCACGGACCCAAAGCTGCGTTAACTATCACTGGCGTCGATAACGTAGGCCGAACATTTCTGTGATCCCGAGACTCTGTGACGGTAACCTGAATTAGCCAGACGTATCAAATAACTCACAACAACAAGACTGTGAATGAGTTTAAGGGAGATATGTAAATCTAAAGCGTTGTAGGATTCGGAGTACAACCAGAGGCTCAAATTCTGAAGCTTGCTTTGATGCGGAATAAATTTCAAAGATAAGTAATGTACCTGCATCATCAAAAACAGCAATTAAATCCTTCTATTTCATAAACATTCTTTGTGTGCCCTGGTATGATTACAGAAGCCAGATTCCTCGTATCATGAGCTTAAACTGCTTAATGAAAGGCAAAGAGAGTGGTATTACAAACTCAACAGTAAGTGCTTGCTTTTTATTAACATTCCTAGAACTCGTCTTTGTAGCTATTGTGCCAAAGAGCAAAGAGGAGGGAAAAGGCTGGGTAGGTATTCATAAGTCTGGGACCGCCAAGAAACTGCAGAGATTTCTGGACGCAGATCAGCACGTCACTGATCTGCCACCATCCAAGATGTGCCCTCTTCTCATTCGGAGACACAGGAGCCTGAAGAACAACTCTCCCTCTTTTAGGAACAGCTTCTTCCCCTCCAGCGTTGATTTATGAACAGTCCACGAACCTTTGAATGCTGCCTCACCTTTTACTTATTTTTTATATTTCTTATTGTAACTTGTAGTAATGTTTTGTGTCTTGCACTGCACTGCTGCCACAGAATAAATTTCACAGCACACGTCAGTGATAATAAACCTAATTCTAATCCTGATTCTGATTTTGAAACCAGCCTCCCTCCATGGATTCCGTCTACATTTCTTGCTGCTTCTGTAAAGCAGCCAGCATAGTTAAAGACCCCACCATCCCAAACATTCTCTGCTCTCCATCCCTCTCATCAAGCTCAAAAGGCAGATACCGCCAGCCCTCAAGGACAGCTTCAGACTCCTGAACAGACCTCTTGTACAATAAGATGGACCCCTGACCTCACGATCTACCTTGTTACTCCTCAGCCATCAGGCTCCTGAACCAAGCAACGCACGCAAAATGCTGGAGGTACTCAGCAGGCCGGGCAGCATCTATGGAAAAGAGTAAACAGTCGACATTTCAGGCTGAAACCCTTCAGCAGTCCTGATGAAGGGTCTTGGCCCGAAACGTCGACTGTTTACTCTTTCCCATAGATGCCGTCTGGCCTGCTGAGTACCTCCAGCATTCTGTGTGGGTTGCTTGGATTTACTTTACTTTACTTTATTGTCACCAAACAATCGATACTAGAGCGTACAATCATCACAGCGCTATGTGATTCTGTGCCTCGCGCTCCCTGGATTACAAATCGATAGTAAATATTAAAAATTTAAATTATAAATCATAAATAGAAAATAGAAAAGGGAAGTAAGGTAGTGCAGCATCTGCGTTCTTTCTCTCATTTGTGATTAAGCTCCTGAACCAGAGTGAATAACCTAAACACAGAACTGATTCCGCAATCTATAGACTCATGTTCTCAATATTTATTGTTATTTTTTTATTTATTATTATTTCCCTTTTTTTGTATTTGCACAATTTGTTGTATTTTGCACGTTGGTGATTTGTCCATCTTTGTTCTGGGCAGTTTTTCTTTGATTCTATTGTGTTGCGTTGTGAATGCCTACAAGAAAATGAATCTCAGGGTGGTAATGGTGACATATGTGTTCTTTGATAATAAATTTGATTTGAATTTGAATTTGTTATGATCTTGCACTTTATTACTTACCTGCATTGCACTTTCTCTGTAGATTTTCTACGTTATTCTGCATTGTTATTATTTTACCTCGTTCTACCTCAATGCACTGTGTAATGATTTGATTGTGTAATGAATAATCTTTTCACTCCACCATGGTACATGTGACAATAATAAACCAATTCCAATTCTAGTTCAATTATCACTGAGTATAAAAGATGGGAGGTGATGGTTGTACAGAACACTGGTGAGGCTACACTTGGAGTACTGGGTTCAGTTTTGGTCCCCTGCTGTATGAAAGATGTTATTAAACTAGAAATAATGCAGAAAAGATTACCAGGACTCGATGGACTGACTTATAGGGAGAAGTTGTGCAGGCTAAGACTTTATTCCTTAAGAGGTAGGATACTAAGGAGTGATCTGCGCTACTGGGGTCACGGTAGCGTAGTGGTTAACACAATGCTATTTCAACCTGGGCTGGCGGAGTTTGGAGTTCAATTCTGATGTCATCTGTAAGGATGCCCACTTCACGGAATGTGTGGATTTTCTCTGGGAGACACACACAAAATACTGGAAGAACTCAACAGGTCAGGCAGCATCTATGGAAAAAAGTACGGTTGACATTTCAGCAAATATAGATGCTGCCTGACCTGCTGAGTTCCTCCAGCATTTTGTGTGTGTTGCTCGGATTTCCAGCATCCGCAGATTTTCTCTTGTTTGTGATTTTCTCCGGGTGCTTTGGCTTCCTCCCACAGTCCAAAGGTGCATTGGTTAGTAGCTTAATTGGTCATTGTAAGTTGTCTCATGATTAGGCTAGGGTTAAATTGGGGGTTGGTGGGCGGTGCAGCTTGAAGGGCCGGAGGGGGCTATTGTGAGCTGTATCCCAATAAATAAATAAATTATAGAGGTGCATAAAATCATGAGGGACATAGCTAGGACGAATACACTCAATCTTTTCGCCGGAGTTCAGGAATCAGGTACCAGAGGGCACAAGTTTAAGGTGGCAGGGGTAAGATTTAAGAGGAACTTTTTTACCAAAGTGTGCTATCTATGTGAAATGATCTGCCTGAGGAAGCGTTGAGGCAGGTACAAGAACAACTTTTAGAAGACAGTTGGACAGCTGCATGATGAACACAAGAGATTCTGCAGATGCTGGAAATCTAGAGTAACGCGCACAAAATGCTGGAGGAGCTCAGCAGGTCAGGCAGCATCTATGAAGGGGAATGTACAGTCGATGTTTCGGGCCGAGACCCTTCAGATGGTGCAGCGGGTAGAAACCCAGTCACGGACAGAAAGTACAAATTTGTGTGTGCTTTGTGCCCTCAGCCTATCTCCCAAAATCCAGTCGCCCTCGGAAGGATGCCGATGAAGCTGCTGTAGGAACGATGCCACCCTGGAAAGAGTGCAGAGAGATTTATGAGGATGTGGCCGGAACTGAAGGGACTGTTATGGAGGGAGGGTGAGCAGGATGGCAATGTTTTCTTCAGAGTGTATGTGACAGAGGTGAATTTATCAGGCTGCATACAGGGGCTTGATAGAGTGAATGCACAGTTTATTTTTTTCCTGGAATTGGGAAAGAGGAATTAAGGTGCAAGGGAAGAGAATAAACAGGAACTCGAGGGGCAGAGGGTGGTCAGTGAGTTCCCAGAGGAAGTGATTGAGGCTGATGCATTAACATTGAAAATGTACTTGGACAGGTACATGGTTCTGTTTGGACAGGTTTAGAAGAGGGATATGTGGGCAATTGGACTAGATCAAATTCAAATTTCAGAGTAAATTTATTATCAAAGTACATATATTTCCAAAAAAGCCGGAAACTGGAACTAGATGGGAGAATAGTTTAGCTCATGGTGGAGTGGCGGAGCAGACTCGATGGACTGAATGGCCTACTTCTGCTCCATTGTCTTGTGATGTATGTCACCATATACAACCCTGAGATTAATCTTCTTGTGGACATTCACAGTAAGTATAAGAAACACAAAAGAATCAAAGAAATACCACTCCCAACAGTATGGACAAACAACCAACATGCAAATGACAACAAATTGCAAATACAAAAGGAAAAATAATACTAATAAATCAATAACTAATAAATATCAAGAATGTGAGAAGAAGAGCCCATGAAAGTGAGTCCATAGGTTGTGGGAGCAGTTCAGTGATGAGGTGAGGGAGGTTATCCCCTCTGGTTCAAGAGCCTGATGTTGAGGGTAATAACTGTTCCTGAACCTGGTTGTGTGGTCCTGAGTCTCCTGCAGTTTCTTCACGAGCACGGGCCAGTTGGGCTGAGGGTTCTGCCGAAGGGTCTCAGCCTGCAATGTCGACTGTCCTTTTTTCCATAGATGCTGCCTGGCCTGCTGAGTTCCTCCAGCATTTTGTGTGTGTTGCTCAGATTTCCAGCATCTGCAGGTCTTCTCTTGTTTGTGGGCTGAAGGTCCTCCTGCCATCCCTTATTACTCCATGACTCTATTTCCCTTGCTCTCTCAAGGAGAGATAAAGCTGCCATGGAAACTTTGATGATCTCCTTTGGTGTCCCCTTGGCAATTTGTCATCTTTTGCACGTTGGTTGTCTGTCTTGGTTTGTGTGTGGTTTTTCATTGATTCCATTGTGTTTCTTGTATTTACTGTGAATGCCCACAAAGAAAATGAATCCCAGGTGGCATATCTGTAAGTTGGTAATAAATCTACTTTGAATTTTGGTATCTTGTGCCCAGTTATGTGTGACTCAAAATGAGGGGCAGAGTCTATTTATTTTTATTTAGGGTCATTGCAGGGGGGAACATTATGAATTGTCAACAATTCCTTCCCCTGTGTGAATGCTGAACAACCTGCCAACATCCAACATTACAGCATAGTACAGACCCTTCAGTCCATAATATTGTGTTGACCTTCTGACCCGGGGTTCTTAAAACTTTCTTATGCCGTGGACCCCTTTGCAGTCCAGAGAAGCCTATGGACCCCCTTCTCAGAATTATATGTTTAAATATATAAAATAAAATACATAGTATTACAAAAGCAATCAATTACGTTAAAATAAAGTTATCAAAATATTTTAAAAGCGATGAATTGAAAGAAATGCTAGATTGTAGTTAGAGGTTAGTGAAAATAAAGGCATTTTTCCATCCAAGTTCACGGAACCCCTTTAGTCTATCCATTGAACATAGAACATAGAACATAGAATAGTACAGCACAGTACAGGCCCTTCGGCCCACAATGTTGTGCCGACCCTCAAACCCTGCCTCCCATATAAGCCCCCACCTTAAATTCCTCCATATACCTGTCTAGTAGTCTCTTAAATTTCACTAGTGTACCTGCCTCCACCACTGACTCAGGCAGTGCATTCCACACACCAACCACTCTCTGAGTAAAAAACCTTCCTCTAATATCCCCCTTGAACTTTCCACCCCTTACCTTAAAGCCATGTCCTCTTGTACTGAGCAGTGGTGCCCTGGGGAAGAGGCGCTGGCTATCCACTCTATCGATTTCTCTTATTATCTTGTACACCTCTATCGTGTCTCCTCTCATCCTCCTTCTCTCCAAAGAGTAAAGCCCTAGCTCCCTTAATCTCTGATCATAATGCATACTCTCTAAATCAGGCAGCATCCTGGTAGATCTCCTCTGTACCCTTTCCAATGCTTCCACATCCTTCCTATAGTGAGGTGACCAGAACTGGACACAATACTCCAAGTGTGGCCTAACCAGAGTTTTATAGAGCTGCATCATTACATTGCGACTCTTAAACTCTGTCCCTCGACTTATGACCGTTTTTATTAGCTATTTCCACCCTGGGAAAAGTTCCTGGCTGTCCACTCGATCTATGCGTCCTATTCCTCTGTCAAGTCACCTCTTATCCCCATTAGCTCCAACAAAAAAGCCCTAGATACCTCAACATATCTCCACAAGACAAGCCCAGGCATCACCCTGGTAAATCTCCCCACCGTCTCTAAAACTTCCACGTCTTCCCTATAACGAGGCGACAAGAGCCCGAGCAGATTCTTTATTGCTCCGGATTCCGGAGTCTGCATTCTCTGGTGTCTCCCCTAATCGGTTGTATTATTGCGCGTGGGACCTTGCTGCGCCGTTTTTCCTGCTACTTTGCCACAGCGCCTGAACTCCATCCATCCCGAGGTGGGTTGAGATGTACTGAGGGGCGCTATCCACATCTCGGAGCCCCGTTTACCAGCGTTGCAGTTATGGAAGTTTCTACGATGCGGGTTATTTTAAGGGGGGGAGGAGAAAAAGTTAGAGAGAGGGATGAGAGTGACCGGTACATATCCAGGCAGAAATTCATCACTTACCGGCTTCATACTCACGTCGGTTAAAGGGGGGGGGGGGGGTGGGTGACAAGAGGAGTTACAAACGAGGAGAATGAACCTTGCAAGAGAGAGAAAAAAGGAGAGAGAAGGGGGAGGGAGTGAGGAGAGAGAGAGGGGGGAGAAAGAGAGAGAGAGGGGACAGTGAGGGAGAAAGAGAGAGAGAAAGAGAAAAAATAGAGGAGAGAGAAAAGGGGGAAGAGAGGATGAATGAGAGGGAGAGACAGCGTGAGGGTAAAAGGGAGAGGGGGAGATAGAATGAGGGGAAATGGAGAAAGAGAGGAAGAAAACGGGAACAAGGGAAAAAGAGAGAAAGAGAAAGGAAGGGAGAGAGAGAGAGAGAGAGAGAGAGAGTTAGATGAAGGGTGATTTATGTGGTCGAAATTCCAAGTTTTCAAGAGGAAATATTCTAACAGGCAAATTCCACATTCATAAAGACAACTCTTGCATGAATTCCAACCCTGACCGAGGACCTCAAGTAGTTTGTTTCTCAACTGTGATGTCCTTCCAGAAGGTGGTATCTTTTTTTTAAAAAAATGTATTTAATTCAGCGAATTAACTGCGGCGAGTTTGCGGATGCCGGTGAGTTAGTGGCTGGATTCGGGCTAGCGCTCAGTCCCGAGCCGCCACCCGCCCGTGCGACAAACTAACTCCACCCAGAATTTGTGTTTAATTTTTTTTAAAAAAGCAGGGAAACGAACAGGGCTGGCGCTTTTTTAAACGCTAAAGCGCTTTGTTATGCTAATATCGCCTGACATCATCCACTTCAAAGGAATTTGTGTAGTCGATATAACCAGGATCTGGCACTAGAGAGAGAGAGAGGGAGAGAACGAGAGCCGAAGTGTAATGGTATTCAGTGTAAGTCACAGCGGAGAGAGAGAGGAGAACGCGGCTGTGGATTTCAACAATAATCCTCAATTGATGGACTAATTCGGGTTAGAATTGAGTCTTTGCGCCTTTCCAAACTTTTGCGAGACACGTTCCCTGGAACTTAACAGGTAAGGAGAAAAAAGTTAGAAAGAATTTGCAAAGATTTTATTTTCCGTCCGGCTAAGCTAATCAGATCGCCACATCTGTCTTTTATTGCGACCGTATCGATCACTCGCCGCTCTCTTTGAGAGGGACAATCGATTACAGTTCCGGTGCGCTTGTCCGCACGGTGCCCGCGAGTTTGACTGTAATTGACCAGTGACCTGGCTGTACTGACCGAGAATGGGCAGGGGGTTGGGTGAAGGCTTGAGGAGAGAGTGGAGTCTCTTAGAAACCAAGACTCTCACAAATCCGGTGTTCCGAACCCGGAGGGTCCCGATATCCGACTCGGTTAGGCTTAAACCAGTAAACTGAGATCTTGAAGTTGCGGGGAAGTCTGCCTTGCTTGAGGTTACTGTGGTGTGCGGACACGGAGAACCTTCTCAATGTGTTCCCGTTACCCTGATGTCCAACGGCGCTGAGCCGTAGCGATACTTCATCAGGTGCTTAAAACGCAAGAGATTCTGCGGATCATAAACACGAGATTCGGCAGATGCAGGAAATCTAGAGTAAATCGCGCAAATGCTGGAGGATCTCGGCAGCAAACGTCTCGGCTCGAAACGACGACTCTTTATAGATGCTGCCTGACGTGCTGAATCCTTTCCAGCATTGTGTGTGTGTGTGTGTGTGTGTGTGTGTGTGTGTGTGTGTGTGTGTGTGTGTGTGTGTGTGTGTGTGTGTGTGTGTGTGTGTGTGTGTGTGTTGGTCAAAATCTTTCCCATTCATTTTGCAGTTGCGATTTTAATCTACTGATCTATTACGTACGTGAACTGAAAGCCCTCCACTAGAAACGCGGCAGGCAGAGGGACAATATATATCGAGCAACACGCACAAAGTGCTGGAGGAACTCAGTAAGTCAGGCACTAAGGAAGGGGATAATCAGCCGACGTTTCGGGCCGAGACCCTGGGAAGTAACGGGGTAGAAGGATGTGGCTAGATGCTGCCTGATTTGCCGAGTTCCTCCAGTATTTTGTGGGTGTTGCTCCAGATTTCCAGCATCTGCAGAATCTCTTGCGTTTACGATTATTTGTTGACATGACCGGGACGGCGAAATAACAGCACGGAGAGCTATATTCGAGCACGTCGAACTATCGGAATCTCTCAGACTACTAAATCCTTGCTGGGAGAGTTGGTGATGGTTTTGAAGACGTTGTGGCAGGGACAGAGAGCGATTGTTCCATCTGCCCCAAGGAGAACGACGCGGGGATCCCGCTGAAATGTCAGAGCGGAATGGTCTCCTCGTTTCGTTGTGGGCTGTGAGCGAGGGACAAGGGTAGATTCCGCCCGGGACGGATCTGTGCAACTCCGGGGAATGAGGGGCCGGCTTCATTCCAGAAATAGGTGCCAGTTCCCCGATTTCTCCGCTCCATAACACAAGCTGTGTTGTAACTAAATACTTCAAAAGTGCAACGCGCTCAAAATGCTGGGGTGCCCCTGTACTGTATGTCAGGCAGTACTTATGCCTGACGTGGCCGAGACCTTCATCAGAACTTGTGCAGATGCTGGGAATCTGAAATAAAAACGGAAAGGGCTGATCAGGAGGTGTTTCACCACAGAAGCTGCCTCACCTGCTGAGTGTTCCAGTATTTTTCCTGCTGGTATAATCGGCATTTTAACCCGTTCGCTGTCCTTTAAAGGTCCAGTGCCGCACCGAGGAAAGCGCCGTCCTTACAGAGTTTAATGCTCTCTCTCTCTCTCTCTCTCCGTCTGTCTCTCTCTCTCTCCCTCCATCTCTCCCTCTTTCTCTCTCCCTTCTTCTCTTCTCTCTCTCTCTCTCTCTCTCTCTCCTTCCCTCCCCTCTTATCTCCCTCTCTTCCTCTCGCTCTCTCTGGTGGGACCGCAAAGTTGCGCTCCGACCGCGGCCAAAGACTCAATGGCTTCCCCGTTCGCCCGGGAATTACGGAAATCCCATGGGATTACTCCCAAGCGCAGGGTACTTCCCCTGGGTGACCTGGCAGGTATTTATGCTAACGGGAGATTTCAGAAACAAAGTAAGGATCTGAAATAAAAGTAGAGAACGCAGGAAAATCTCCATTGAGCTGAAAGTCACAGAGTATTTCCTTGCGTGCATTTACAGGAAAATAAAGGAATACAATAGAATTTATGAATTTGAGGCTGCACAGTCGTGTAGTGGATAGCACAACAGTATTACAGCGCCAGTGGCCCGGGTTCTATTCACTTCACTGTCTGTAAGGAGTTCAACCTTTCTCCCCGTGACCACGTAGGCTTCCTCCGGGTGCTTCGGTTTCCTCCCGCATTTCAAAGACATACAGATTAGTGGGTTAGTTATTCACATGGATGCAATTAGGTGGCCCAGGCTTGCTGGGCGGATAGGCCTGTTACTGTGCTGTATCTCGGAATTTAAAAATAAACTACATTTAAATAAAGACTGACAAACAACCAATGTGCAAAACAAAAAGACAAATCGTTCAAGTCAGTAAAAAAAATACTGAGAACATGAGTTGTATGGTGCTTGAAATTAGGCTGCGGTTGTGGAATCAGGTCAGGGTAGAGGTGAATGAAGTTATCCACTCTGGTTCTGGAGCCTGATGGTTGTAGGGTAATAACTGCTCCTGAACCTGGTGGTGTGGGATCTACCAGGAAAGCTGGAGAGAGTACAGAAGAGAGTTGTGAGGATGTTGCTGGTACTGGAGGGAGGTTGAGCAGGGTGAGACCATTTCAATGGACATAGACAGGGTGAATGTGCGCAGTCTTTTATCCAGGGCTGCGGAATTAAGAGCTATTTATTGGTTTTAGTTTATAATTGTGTTCTTTACCTTACTGTGTTTTCTTTTGTGCTTCATTGGATTACGGAGTAACAATTACTCCATTCTCCTTTACATTTATGTACTGGAAATGACATTGAACAGTCTTGAACCTGGAGGTCACAGGTTTAGGGTGAGAAGCTTCGAAGTTTAAAATTTTGAAGTAAATCTATGATCAAAGTACATATATGTCACTATAGGGGTGTGTAGGCACGTGGCCAAGTGGTTAAGGCATTGGACTAGCGACCTGAAGGTTGTGAGTTCGAACCCCAGCCGAGGGAACGTGATGTGTCCTTGAGCAAGGCACTTAACCACACATTGCTCTGCAATGACACTGGCCAAGCTGTATGGGTCCTAATGCCTTTCCCTTGGACAACATCGGTGTCGTGGAGAGGGGAGACTTGCAGCATGGGCAACTGCCGGTCTTCCATACAACCTTGCCCAGGAGAGTGAAGACTTTCCAGGTGCAGATCCATGGTCTTGCAAGACTAACAGATGCCTAAAAAAATAGTGAGTGAAGTTATCCCCTCTAGTTCAAGGGGCTGATGTGTGGGGGGAGAATAACTATTCTTGAACATGGTGGTGTGGGATTTGAGCCCAACCTAGAGGCTTATGAATTCCTTTGCCTACGGTGTGCCAATGTTGTGCATGTATGCAGTGAGAACTGCACGACCAGACAGTACTATAGATGGGATATTAAATCAGGGCCCTGTCTATACTCTTTATTATATGGTTTTGGTTGTTCTTGTCTTATCATCGTGCATATTTGAACTAGTAAGGACGATGAAGGTAGTGGGGAGAAGGCAGGAGAATGGGAGAATGATGAAGTGGTGGAACAGAATCGATGGGCTGAATATCCTAATTCTGCTCCCGTGCTGACCCTCTCCACCTCTGGATCAGAGCTGGAAAGGGTCAGCAACTTTAAATTCCTTGGTGTTATTATCTCAGAGGACCTGTTTTGGGCCCAGCACATATGTACAATTATGAAGAAAGCACAGCTGCACCTCTGCTTCCTTTGGAGTTCGTGAAGATGTGGCACACATGTAAAACTTTGACAAATTTATATAGATGTGTAGTGCAGAGTAGATTGACTGGCTGCGTCATGGCCTGGTATGGAAACACCAATGCCACTGAATAGAAAATTCTACAAAAAGTAATGGATACAGTCCAGTACATCACGGGTAAAGCCCTCCCTGCTGTTGAGCACATCTACACAAAGCATTGATGCAAGAAAGCAGCATCAGTCATCAGAGATCTTGACCACCCGGGCCATGCTCTCTTCTCGTTGCTGCCATCAGGAAGGAGATACAGGAGCCTCAGGACTCACACCACCAGGTTCAGGAACAGTCATCACCCCTCAACCATCAGGCTCTTGAACCAAAGGGGATAACTTCACTCAACTTGACTTGTCCCATCACTGAAATGTTCCCACAATTTATGGACTCGCTTTGAAGGACTCTTCATCTCATGTTCTCAATATTTATTACTTACTTATTATTATTGTTTCTTCTTTTTGTATTTGCACAGTTTGTTGGCTTTTGCACACTGATTGAATGCCCTAAGGTGCGGTTTTCCATTGATTGTATTTCCGTTATAGATTTATAGAGAATGCCTATTAATTATTATTCTGTTATAGATTTATAGAGCATGCCCACTAGAAAAAGAATCTCAGGGTTGTATATGATACATTATTTGTACTTTGATAATAAATTTATTTTGAACTTTGAACTTATGGTTTTATGGTCTAAGGTCATCATCATCATTATGTGCTGTGTCATATGACGTGGGCGATCATGGTCTTTCCATGACCATGATTGTTCTTGACAATTATTTCTGCAGAACTGGTTTGCCATTGGCTTCTTCTGGGCAGTGCCTTCACAAGATGGCTGACCCCAGCCATGATCAATACTCTTCAGAGATTGTCCGCCTGGCATCAGTGGTCACATAACCAGGACTTGTGATATGCACCAGTGGCTCATATGACCATCCACCACCTGCTTCATGTGACCTTGACTGGGGGCTAAGCAGGTGCTACACCTTGCCCAAGGGTGACTTGCAGGTTAGCAGAGGGAAGGAGCACCTTACACCTCCTTTGGTAGACACATATCTTCACCCCTTCACTCATGAAGGAGGATGAGAGGTGACAACAGAGGTGTATAAGAGACATAGATAGAGTGGGTACCCAAAGACTTTCTTCCAAGGTGAAAATGGCTAATACCAGGGGGCATAACTTTAAGGTGCTTGGAGGGAAGTATTGGGAAGACACCTGAGGTGATTTTTACACAGTGAGCAGTGGGTGTGTGAAATGTGCTGTCCATGTTGGTGGTAGAGGCAGATACATCAGGGACGTTTAAGGCATCATCCTCCATTAAAGTCTATGGATGATGCTGGCAGACTTGCTGATTTCCTCCAGTATTTTGTGTTTGTTGCTCAAGGTTTCCAGCATCTGCAGAATCTTGTTTCTGTTTTACTCCATCAGTGATGTTACCCAACATAGCAACACATCTCCTTGTACACAACTATAAAAGTCAAACCATATGTTCAAAGGATCGTTATCAAAAAAAAAAACTGGCTTTAAGCCACATAGGTAGTTAATTGGGCGGACAACCAAAACCTCAGATAAAGAGATAAGTTTTAAGGAGGAAATCAATGTATTTATACTACATTAACTTTCAAACCATGTGTGCGCAATGAAATGTATTTAAAAACTGTTCTGAATATAAAATAGAAGGCTACGCTTCAAGGCAGGGTTGAAGTAAATGGAACGTGACTGACTTGTTCAGGATAAGCCTTTGGATTCAGCTTAATGTACTGTACACTTTTTCTCTGTGTTATGTGTTTTTTATGTATTTTTGTGCAAGTTGGACGAAGTACTTATTTATTTATGCACATTTTGTTCCATATCTATCTTTTGATAGCTTTGAGGGTTCCGTGGCTCTTTGGCCTATATTTGCTGGAGTTTAGAAGAATGGTGGGGGAGCTCATTGAAACCTATCGAATTTTGAAAGGGCTTAGACAGAGTGGACGTGCCGAGGACATTTCCTTTAGTGGGATAGTCTAGGACCAGAAGGCACAGCCTCAGGATAGAAGGATGACCCTTTAGAACAGAGATGAGGAGGAATTTCTTTAGCTGGAGGGAGGTGAATCTGTGGAATTCATTGCTGTGGCGGTCAAGTCGTTGGGTATACTTAAAGCAGAGGTTGATATGTTTTTGATTGGTAATGCTGTCAAAGGTTATGGGGAGAAGGCAGGAGAATGGGGTTGAGAGAGATAATAAATCAGCCCTGATGGAATGGCAGAGTGGACTTGATGGACCAGATGTTCTGATTTTGTTCCTAAGTCTTATGATCTTTACTGTCTAACTTTACCAGCTTTTATATATATATTTATACATAATTCTTTATAATTGTTGAATGTTCACAGCAAATTCACAATATATAATGTTGGTCCTTAACAGAATTATACAGTATCTTTACATTTGTTGCCAAAGATATGTAGAACTGGAAACCATTTTGTTGTTGATTCTGATATGGAGTTATCACTCCTCGTAGTCCTGATGCAGGGTTTGAAACCCTGAAATGTCAGCAGTATCTTTCTTTCCTTATAGATGCTGCTTATAACCATATAACCATATAACAATTACAGCATGGAAACAGGCCATCTCGGCCCTTCTAGTCTGTGCTGAACCCTTACTCTCACCTAGTCCCACCGACCTGCACTCAGCCCAATGCTTAACCCATTGAGTTCCTCTGGCTTTTTGTGTCTTGCTCCAGATTAATGACTCAATGTATTGAGTACAGGATGTTATGTTGAAGTTGTGTAAGTTCAAGTTCGAGTTTGATCATTGTTCAACATGTATACAGCTAAACAAAACAGCGTTTCACTGGTGCCAAGGTACAACACACAGTACATGCAATCACACCCAGCACATATGGTATCGATAGCACACACAGTCACAAGGTAATATTAGCACAAGTCCCTGAGTGGCAGGGCCTGAAGGTTGATGGTACATGGGATGTTGTTCTGGAGCCATGTTTCTGCAAGAACGAGCTCGCAGCAGTTCCTCATCTCGCAGTGGGTCAGCCACAGGCTAAGACAATGCAGCTTGTCTTCCAGGAATGACCACTGGAGAGAAGCCCTGATGGGAAAGCTGGCCTGCAGTGGCCAACCCCTGGCCCAGCGCGGATTCCAGCACATCCGCCACACCTCTGCTCTCTCCCACACTGCCACTCCACCTCCGGCACCTGCTCCTTGGGTGGCTGCGGCGTTGAGGTCCTGGTCCATGCAACAACCGAGGCCATGCAGCTGCCCTGCCGCCGGTCTCACCAATGAACTGAGCTTGCAGTATATTGTATTACCAACAGCATCTTGCAATCACAAGGAAGACATTTAAGGCAAACATTTGCACCATTTGTTGGACCCAGAGAGGCCGATGCAAGCAGGACGTATGATCATTGGCGAGGCCAGATTTAGAATATTGTGTGCAGTTCTGGTCAGCTACATGCAGAAAAGACATCAAGGTAACTGAAAGATGACAGAGAAAAACTTTAGAAGAGATTAGCTTTATTTGTCAGAAGCACATTGAAACACAGTGAACTGCATCATTTTGTGTCAAATCAATTCAGCGAGGATTGTGCTGGGCAGCGCATAAGTGTCTCCACACTTCTGATACCCACGTAACATGCCCACAACTCACTGAGCCAAACCCCTACACCTTTGTAGTGTTGGAGGAAACCAGAGCACCTGGAGGAAACTTGCAGAGAAACTTGGGGGGAACGTACAAACTCTTTAGAGGCAGCAGCAAGAACTGAACCTCGATTGTTTTGCCAGGACGTTGCTGGAAACCGAGAACCTGAGTTATAGGGAAAGGTTCAATAGGTTTGGAATTTACTCCCAGGAGCATAAAAGTACGAGGGGAGATTTGATAGAGGCATACAAAATTATGAGGGGTTTAGATAGGGTAGATGCACGTAGGCTTTTTCCATTGAGGTTGGGTGACACTAGACCTAGAAGTCATGGGTTAAGGGTGAAAGGTGACATATTTAAGGGGAACGAGTGGGAACATCTTCACTCAGAGGGTGGTGAGAGTGTGGATCGAGCTGCCAGCGGAAATGTTGGATGTAGGTTCGATTCCAACATTTAAGCGAAGTTTGGATAGGTACATGGATGGGAGGGGTATAGGGGGTTATGATCTAGGTGTGGGTTGATGGGACTAGGCAGAACAATAGTTCAGCACAGACCAGATAGGTCAAAAGGCCTGTTTCTGTGCTGTACTGTTCTATGACTATGACTCTCCATAGTCATGACTGTTGGAATCTGGTGTTTAAAATCCAAAGTCCTTTTAGAAGTCAGGGACAAGGCACAAAATGTATTGCTTCATGATCATTTTATTAAGATTTGATAGAACTGAAGAAATTGAACATACGGTGACAAGGAAAGCTAGGATCCAAGAACAGAAGGTGATATCTTGCACGAAACAGCTATTTTATACCCATAGGGACATTCTAATTTGTAGATAATAATAATAATACAATTATAAAGTACCTAGTCAATACTGCAGTAAAAAAAATGACCAATCAGAAACAACTTTGTCACTTAAGGCAAAGTTTTCAGAGCTTTCCAGAATTATACTTTGGAGGCATATTGAACTGTTATGCATATTATAGCCACTAGGGGTCATGGTAGGCAGTTATTGTATATAAGTAATTATATAAAATATATAAAATATCAAGTTGTATCGGCCCTTGCCCTTCCCTTGGACAACATCGGTGTCGTGGAGAGGGGAGACTTGCAGCATGGGTAACTGCTGGTCTTCCATACAACCTTGCCCAGGCCTGCGCCCTGGAGAGTGAAGACTTTCCAGGTGCAGATCCATGATCTCACAAGACTAACGGATGCCTTAATTAATTAATATAAAATATAAGCAGACAATTAATTGTTAAACTACAAAGAAAATTATAATTAAACAGTTAGATCCAACACAATAGACTGTTCCCAGTCCTGATGAAGTGTCTCGACCCAAACTGTCAGCACTATCATTTCCATTGATGCTGCCTGACCTGCTGAGTTCCTCCACTGTTTTGTATGTGTTACTCTGGATTTCCAGCATCTCTTGTGTTTACATTTGCCCCTTCTATAACCCTCATAATTCTGTATCCCTCTATTAAATCTCCCCTCATTCTCCTATGGTCTGGGGAATTAAGTCCTAATCATGAAACAATTACCCATTTACCTCCGTAACATCTTTATACTCACAGTCACAGAGAGTTCAAGATTATTGTTATCTGACTGTCCATGCATACAACCAAATGAAACATAGTCATAGTCATACTTTATTGATCCCGAGGGAAATTGGGTACATTTCCCTCAAACAATGTTCCTCCAGACCCTGTTGCACCCACACAACATATATCACACACAGCACATAAACCAAAATGTTATCACATATAAGTTAATAAAATACAATCCAAAATACATGCAGTGTGCAGCAAAGGTAAACAGTAAACAGCTCACTGTCCTAGTGACAAGACCTTGGTGGTAGTAGGGTATTCTTAGCCTGAGTGCCCAAGAGGAGCAGGGGTGAGCTGCCTTAATGACTATCATCCAGTAGTATCCACATTTATGGTGATACAGTACTTTGAGAGGATGGTTATGGCTGGAATCAACACCTGACTGATCAAGGACCTGGACCCACTGCAATTTGCCAATCACCACAATAGGTCTTCAGTGGATGCAATCTTAGTGGCTCCTCACGTGGCCTTGGATCACCTGGACAATATTAATATTATGTCAGGGTGCTGTTCATTGACCACAGCCCAGCATTTAACTCAATCATTCCTACAAGTCTGATCAAGAAGCTCCAAAATCCGGGCATCTGTACCTCCCTTGGTAACTGAATCCTCGACTTCCTCACTGGAAGACCCGTCTGCAGATTGGAAAAAAAATATTTCCACCTTGCTGCTGAGCAACACACCTACACCTCACCTGCCCACTGCTCTACTGTCTCTACACCCACGACTGTGTGTCTAGGCATAGTAAGACCAAAGAATTGATTGTGGACCAGAAAGGGTGAGACAATGGCACCCACACCAGTTCTCATCAAGGGATAAATAGTGGAAAGCACGAGCAATTTCAAGTTCCTAAACGTCAACAACTCTGATGATCCATCCTGGGCTTAACATATCGATGCAGTTACAAAGAAGGCACAGAGTGGCTATATTTCATTTGGAGTTTGAGGAGATTTGGTATGTCACCAAAGACACTCACAAATTTATACAGATGTACCATGGGGAACATTCTAACTGGCTGCATCACCGTCTGGTATGGGAAGACCACTGCACAGGATCGAAATAAGCTGCAGAGAGTTGTAAACTCTGTCAGCTCCATCATGAGCACCAATCTCCCCAGCATCCAGGACATCTTCAAGGAGCCATGCCTCAGAAAGGTGGCACCCATCATTAAGGACCCCCATCACCTGGTACATGCTCTCTTTTCATTGCTACCATCAGGAATGAGGTACAGAAGCCTGAAGGCACACACTCAACGATTCAGGAATAGCATCTTCCCCTCTGCCATCGATTTCTGAATGGGCATGGAACCCAAAAACACTATCTCACTCACAAAATAATCTGCAGGTGCTGGGATCAAAGCAACACTCACAACACGCTGGAGGAATTCAACAGGTCGGGCAGCACCCGTGGAAATGATCAGTCAATGTTTCAGGCCAGAACCCTTCGTCAGGACTGTAGGGGGAAGGGGCAGAGGCCCTATAAAGAAGTTGGGGGGAGGGTGGGAAGGAGAAGGCTGGTAGGTGCCAGGTGAAAAACCAGTAAGGGGAAAGGTCAAGGGATGGGGGAAGGGAGGCAGGGAGGGGATAGGCAGGAAAGGTGAAGAAAGAATAGGGGAAAACACAATGGGTAGTAGAAGGAGGCAGAACCATGAGGGAGGTGATAGGCAGCTGGGGGAGGGGGCAGAGTGACATAGGGATAAGGGAAGGGAGGGGGAAGGGAATTACCAGAAGTTGGAGAATTCTATGTTCATACCAAGGGGCTGGAAACTACCTAGACAGTATATGAGGTGTTGCTCCTCCAACCTGAGTTTAGCCTCATCATGGCAGTAGAGGAGGCCACGTATGGACACATCTGAATGGGAGTGGGAAGCAGAGTTGAAGTGGGTGGCTACCGGGAGATCCTGTGTGTTGTGGCGGATGGAACGGAGGTGCTCGACGCTATCTCACTACTTTTTTTTCTTTTTGCACTATTTATTTAATTGAATTTTTTAAACTTTGTGCAATTTAGTTTTTTTTTAGTTTTTATGCGTTGTAATGTACCGCTGCCACATAACAAGAAATTTCATGACATTTGTCAGCGATATTAAACCTGATTGTGAAGAAGTTGTTTCCCCAGTCTGGGAGTCCGAGTCCTGATGCTCCAGTACCTCCTTCCTGGTGGTGGCCGGTCAGAGATCGTGGATCCTCAACAATCCCTCGAGTCCTCAGAAATGGGCCTTTCAGACCACAAAGTCTGTGCCATCCACCTCCAATATCTCATTACAACAGGCAACTATATAAAGCCTTGACGTGGGTGTCATGCTTTTGTAGCCCGTGCTGACGTAATGTGAGAGGTTACCGAAGGAACTCGTTCCTGTTATGCTAACAAGACAATCCTTTCTTTTGTCCCTGCCCTACATTATTATTCAGTGGTGTTCATGTCCTCAGCAGGGAATGTGATCAGGATCTCCAATAAACAAACCACTGCTTTTTCTTAAAGGCAGGAAACTTTACACGTCAGTAAGGTGATGAGCCAACAGATTAGCACATTAAATATTTCCTATCATGAATTGCAAAGCATCCAAACAATTTAATTCTCCTCTCCTATCAGATTTCTTCTTCTTCTGTCTCTTCCCTCTCCCACCTATCACCTCTCAGCTTCTTAGTTAATTCCCCCGACCCAACCGAACCCACTCGCCTGGTGTCATCTATCTCACTGAGTTAGTTTGTACAGTACTCCTTTCCCTCCTCCACCTGCTTATTCTGGCTTCATCCCCCTTTCTCCAGTCCTGATGAAGGGTATTAGCCCAAACCATCAACTGTTTACAGTATTCCTCTCCATAACAAACTGGAGGAACTCAGCAGGTCGGGCAGCATCCATGGAAACGATGAGACCACTAACTGCCCGACCTGCTGAGTTCCTCCAGCGTGTTGTGAGTGTTGCTTTGATCCCAGCATCTGCAAGGTATTTTGTGTTTCCTCTCCATAAAGACTGCCTGATTTGTTGGGTTCCTCCAGCATTTTGTGTATGTTACTCTGGTCTCCCAGCATCTGCACAATCTCTTCCGTTTAATTCGCTTCTCAATTCTCACCAGTTTAAGTCTTGGCAAGCAAGAAATCAAGCTCATTATAACATCTTCATTGCTACTGCCTTTTAGAAGAGCCTTTCTCTTCCTCTGGTGTTTGACAGGGGAAAAGATTCTGACTGTCTACCCTAGCATCTCATAATTTTAAAAATCTCAGTCAGATCTCTCCTCAGCCTCCAATGCTCTAGGGAGAATCGGAATCAGGTTTAATGTCACTGGCGTATGTCGTGAAATGCTTTGTGGCAGCAGTACATTGCAATACATAATGATAAAATCTGTGAATTAATTGTAAGTATATATATTTAAAAAGTTAAATTAAATAAGAAGTGCAAAATAGAAATTAAAAAGTATACACGAGGAATTCTGCAGATGCTGGAAATTCAAGCAACACACATCAAAGTTGCTGGTAAAAAAGTAGGTAGTGTTCATGGGTTCAATGAATTGAATTGACTTTATTTCTTACATCCTTGGCATACAGGAGGAGTAAAAATCTTTATGTTATGTCTCTGTCTAAATGTGCAATGTAGAGTAATTTGTCATAAATAGTATGTACAACATGACAGTCAATATAGCATAGAAATATAATTGTATCAGCATGAATTAATCAGTCAGATGGCCTGGTGGAAGAAGCTGTCCTGGAGCCTGTTAGTCCTGTCTCTAATGCTGTGGTTGGGATCCGTTCAGAAATCTAATGGCAGAGGGGGAGAAGTTGTTCCTGAATCACTGAGTGTGTGCCTTCAGGCTTCTGTACCTCCTCCCTGATGGTAACAATGAGAACAAGGTATCACCTAGGTCTCAGGAATCCTTAATGATGGATGTCACCTTTTTGAGGCATCGCTCCTTGAAGATGTCCTGGATACTATGGAGGCCAGTGCCCATGATGGAGCTGACTAATTTTACAACTCTCTGCACCTTATTTCGATCCTGTGCAATAGCTCCCTCTCCTCATACCAGACGGTGATGCAGCCAATGAGAATAGTCATAGTCATACTTTATTGATCCCGGGGGAAATTGGTTTTCGTCACAGTTGCACGATAAATAATTAAATAGTACTAAAACCATAAATAATTAAATAGTAATATGTAAATTATGACAGGAAATAAGTCCAGGACCAGACTATTGGCTCAGGGTGTCTGACCCTCCAAGGGAGGAGTTGTAAAGTTTGATGGCCACAGGCAGGAATGACTTCCTATGACGCTCTGTGTTGCATCTCGGTGGAATGAGTCTCTGGCTGAATGTACTCCTGTGCCCACCCAGTACATTATGTAGTGGATGGGAGACATTGTCCAAGATGGCATGCAACTTGGACAGCATCCTCTTTTCAGACACCACCGTCAGAGAGTCCAGTTCCATCCCCACAACATCACTGGCCTTATGAATGAGTTTGTTGATTCTGTTGGTGTCTGCTACCCTCAGCCTGCTGCCCCAGCACACAACAGCAAACATGATAGCACTGGCCACCACAGACTCATAGAACATCCTCAGCATCGTCCGGCAGATGTTAAAGGACCTCACTCTCCTCAGGAAATAGAGATGACTCTGACCCTTCTTGTAGACAGCCTCAGTGTTCTTTGACCAGTCCAGTTTATTGTCAATTCGTATCCCCAGGTATTTGTAATCCTCCACCATGTCCACACTGACCCCCTGGATGGAAACAGGGGTCACCGGTACCTTAGCTCTCCTCAGGTCTACCACCAGCTCCTTAGTCTTTTTCACATTAAGCTGCAGTGTGAAGCACATTAAGAATGCTCTCCATGGTACATTTGTAGAAATTTGCAAGTGCCTTTGGTGACATACCAAATCTCCTCAAACTCCTAATATAGATGTTGTCCTGCCTTCTTTGTAACTGCATCAATATGTTGGGCCCAGAATGCAACAACCTGAGTTTGTCCAAACTTTGCTTATAGTTCATACCCTCTAATCCAGGCAGCATGCTTGGTGAGCCTCTTCTACACCCTCTCCATAGTTGCCACATCCTTCCAGTAATGGTTGGTCATTTACATGAGGAAGCATTTATTTACTCAAAAGATGGTGAATTCACATTTTTAGATTAGCTTAACTTTGTCACGTGTACTTTGAAACATGAAGTGAAATGTGTCATTTGTGGCAATAACCAACGCCAGTCGAAGAATGCGCTGGGGGCAAATGTCACCACAATTTTGACGCCAATATATCATGCCAGCAACTGACTAAAGTACCAACCATGTTACCAATCTAAACTAATCTCATCTGCCAACATTCCCTCTAATTTTTTTATAGCTGTGTGGAACTACCATTGCTCTGAGCAGGAAATTTTTACATGGCCTGAAAACGGCACAGCACTTTAAATGCTTTATTTTATTGTTAAATGCACATCAATCAAAGAAAAACCACAGCTCTCAACACATGTAAGTGGTGTCCGACAGTCAAGATGACTGACAGGCACAATGGTAAAAGTAAAATATTTTGACTAGACAGTGTCGGCGTTCAGTGGGCTGACAGTTTATTGACAATGGACTCCAACTTCCATTCTGTGTTCATTGTTACAATTTGTAACAGTGTTGTAACTGGAAACACTGGCGATGTAACTGTTTTGAAGCTCTAAAATGGCCTGCCAGTGGTGTAGTGGCATCGGCACCAGACTTCAAGGCAGGTTTCCGGGTTCAAATCTGGCTGGCTCCTTGCATGCATTCCATTATTCTGGGTTGAGCCCTGAGTTAGCAAATCGCCTTGTGAAAAAATACTAAAGAAATGTAAGGTTGCTGCCCAATGCACCACAAAGCACAGAAAGAAACAAAAACTTTTATTATTAGAAAATTTATGGATAATATTCATGAACATAATTAAGTGTTTGAGTGCAGGCTATCTCACAATTATGTTAACAGAATTCAAAATTCTCTTAACATAATATAAAATAAAATTCCAGCTGGGCGGCAACGAAGGCTATGTGCACGGGAGCTTTTCAGTTACTGAGCAGCCACATACCCATACATCTTAGAGGAAACAGTGCTGACTGCTCTCTGCGTGAAAAACCTTGCCTCATAAATCTCCTCTAAACCCTCTCCTCCTCATCTTAACCCTATGGCCTTGAGTATTTAGATTAGATTAGCTTTGCTTGTCACATGTATATGAATATCTATGTTGAAATGTGTCGTTTTGTGCCAAATCAATTCAATGGGGATTGTGCCAAGACACCGCAGGTATTGCTATAGTTCTGGTGCCACTAAGTCACCATGGTTTATCCTTATCAGTGATAAAGGATTAATGAGGTAGTAGATTATTGGGTCATTCAGAAATCTGACGGCAGGAGAGGAAAGAGCTGTTTCTAAATTGCTGAGCGTTTGTCTTCAGGCTCCCTGTACCTCCTCCCTGATGGTAGTGAGGTACAAGGACATTTGTTAGTGTATAAGGACACTGCCACTGTTGGACTGGATATGCTGTAGGTTGAGTACGAGTAAATCTACTGGAGGAACTCAGCAGGTCAGGCAGCGTCTGTGGAGATGAATAAACAGTCGACACAGCACTAGACTGAACTGAATTGAGCTGAAAAGAACATTGCTGGACTGTTCAAAACTGGCTTTGTGGTTTTATGTTTTATATTCTGCGTTTTCACTTTTCTTTGACATCTGTGTGATTTTTTTCCTGCATGTTTTTTTTGGGGGAGGGGGTTGATGTTTTTCTTCGAGCGGGTTCCGTGGTGTTTCTTTGTCTCGTGGCTATCGGTGGGAAGGCGGATCTCAGGGTTGTACACTGCATAGATACTTTGATAATAAATGTACTTTGAATCTTTGAATTTCGGCCTGTGACCCTTCATCGGGATAAACTGATGGAGGAAAGCAATGGGTCAAACAGCGTCTGCTGGAGGAGGGGATGTGTCGATGTCTTGGGTCAAAACCCTGCATCAGGACTGCTTCGTGTTCCAACATCAGTTTTATGGTCACTGACATACATTCTGAAATTTGTGGTTTTGTGGAAACTTTATAGTGCAAGATAGAAAAATAAATAAATCACAAAATTAGCTCCAGAGTGCAGAAAAAGGATTAATGAGGTAGTAGGCTATTGGGTCATTCAGAAATCTGACGGCAGGAGAGGAAGGAGCTGTTTCTAAATTGCTGAGCGTTTGTCTTCAGGCTCCCTGTACCTCCTCCCTGATGGTAGTGAGGTACAAGGACATTTGTTAGTGTATAAGGACACTGCCACTGTTGGGTTGGGTATGCTGTAGATTCAGTACGACTAAATCCAAATGTAAGCATTGTGATTGTTGTTTTGTCCTACTCAGAGTGGTGATTTTAGAACATAGAATATAGAACAAAGGTGGCATCCATCATTAAGGACCCCATCACCCAGGACATGCCCTCTTCTCATTACTACAATCAGGAAGGAGGTACAGAAGCCTGAAGGCACACCGTCAGTGACTCAGGAACAGCTTCTTCCCCTCTGCCATCTGATTCCTAAATGGACATGAAACCCATGAACACCACCTTACTTTTATTATTTCTGTTTCTGCACTATTTTCAATTTAGCCGTTTAATACACATATACAGTGTGTATTAAAAGTATTCGACCCTCCCCTCGGAAGTTTTCATGTTTTATTGTTTTACAACGTTGAATCACAGTGGATTTAATTTGGCTTTTTTTGACACTGATCAACAGAAAAGACTCTTTCGTATTAAAGTGAAAACAAATTTTGACAACTGACTATTATTACATACAAGGTAATTGATTGCATAATGACTTACTCCACCCTTCAAGTCAGTATTTAGTAGAAGCACCTTTGGCAGCAATTACAGCCTTGAGTCTATGTGGACAGGTCTCTATCAGCTTTGCACATCTGCACACTGCAATTTTTGCACATTCTTCTTTACAGAACTGCTCAAGCTCTGCCAGATTGCATGGGGATCATGAGTGAACAGCACTTTGCAAGTCCAGCCATAAATTCTCAATTGGATTCAGGTCTGGACTCTGACTTGGCCACTCCAGGATATTAACTAAGTTGTTTTTAAGCCGTTCCTGTGTAGTTTTGGCTTTATGCTTGGGGTCATTGTCTTGCTGGAAAACAAACCTTCCCCCAAGTCGCAGTTCCCTTGCAGACTGCATCAGGTTTTCCTCCAGGATTTCCCCGTATTTTGCTACATTTATTTTACCCTCTACCTTCACAAGCCTTCCAGGGCCTGCTGCAGTGAAGCATCCCCACAGCCTGGTGTAGCCACCACCATGCTTCACGGTAGGGATGGTGTGTTTCTGATGATGTGTGGTGTTTGTCTTATGCCAAACATAGTGTTTAGTTTGATGGCCAAAAACTTCAATTTTGGTTTCATCAGACCATAGAACCTTCTTCCAGCTGACTTCAGGGTCTCCCATGTGCCTTCTGGCAAACTCTAGCCAAGATTTCATGTAATTTTTTTTTCCAACAGTAACTTTCTCTTTGCCATTCTCCCATAAAGCTGTGACTGGTGAAACACCCGGGCAACAGTTGTATGCGCAGTCTCTCCCATCTCAGCCACTGAAGCTTGTAACTCCTCCTGAGTTGTCGTAGGTCTCCTGTTGGTCTCCCTCACTAGTCTCCTTGCACAGTCACTCAGTTTTTGAGGACGGCCTGCTTTACACAGATTTACAGCTTCGCCATATTCTTTCCATTTCTTGATGACTGACTTAACTGTGCTCCGAAGGATATTCAGAGACCGAGAAATTTTCTTATATCCATCTCCTGACTTGTGCTTTTCAATAACCTTTTCATGGAGTTGTTTGGAGTGTTCTTTTATCTTCATGGTGTCCTTTTTACCAGGATACTGACTCACCAGCTGTTGGACCTTCCAGATACAGGTGTATTTTTACTACCATCAATTGAAACACCTTGACTGCACACAGGTCTCCAAAACCAGATCTTCAATTAACTAATTATGTGATTTCTAAAACCAGTTGGCTGCACCAGTGATGATTTGGTGTGTCATATAAGAGGGGGTGAATACTTATGCAATCAATAATTTTGTGTTTTATATTTGTAATTAATTTAGATCACTTTGCAGAGATCCGTTTTCACTTTGACACAAAAAGAAGTATTTTTCTGTTGATCAGTATCAAAAAAGCCCCACTAAATCTACTGTGATTCAATGTTGTAAGACAACACAATAATATATGAAAACTTATGGGGGGGGGTGAATACTTTTTATAGCCTCTGTATGTATACTTACTGCAATTTATTTATCTATTTTCTTTCTATATTTATCATGTATTGCCTTGTACTGCTGCCACTGAGTTAACAAATATTAAACCTGATTCTTATTCTGGACATTATTATTGTGTTCTTTATCTTATTGTGTTTTTTTTTGTGCTAAAGCAGATCTGGAGTAACAATTATTTTGTTCTTCTTTACACTTGAGTACTGGAAATGACATTAGACAATCTTGAATCCTTGAATCTTTGAAATGTTTTGGTTTGCAGCAGCAGCTGTACCAGGCCAAGACATGAAAATAACTTAAAATTCTAAAATAAATAAAGTGAGGTAAAGGAATAGTGAGGTGGTGTTCACGAATTCATAGTCTGTGCAGAAATCTGATGGCAGAGAGGACAAAGCTGTTTCTAAAGCATTGAATGTGGATCTTCATGTTCCTGTATCTTCTCCCTGATGGAAGCAACAAGAAAAGGGTACATCTCAGGCAGTGAGGGTACTTTGTGATGGATACCATCTTCCTGAGGCTTTGCCTTTTGAAGATGCCCTTGTTGATGGCGAGGTTTGTGCCTCTGAGGAAGCTGGCAGAGCCTACAGCCAGCCTCTTGCGACCCTGTGGATTGAAGCTTCCACGCCAGGACTTCAAATCGTTTTTGTTGCTACCTTTAGCACAGAGTGTGACCAGTTTGCATTCATTCATGCCTGTGCTAATTTAACAGGTTGTTTCTCATTTACGCTAATGATTATGTTAACGATTGCATTAGAAGACTGTGAATGGGATCTTCTGTCAGAGTGGGTTAAAAATAGCACAGAGGAAGTAGAGATTGTTGTCTTTGTAAATGTCCAAACAATTGCATTCTCTATGGATATAGTGAAAAGGACAGGAGGAAATGGGACCATTAATGGAGATGCAAGCAGCATATGGGCCTGTACTTGAAGTTCAAAAGTTGAAAGCTCAAAGTAAATTTACTATCAAAATGCATATATGTCACCATATACAACCCTGAGATGATTCTTCTTGTGGGCGTTCACAGTAAATACAGAAACGTAATAGAATCAATGAAAGACTGCGCACAACAAAGACTGACAAACAACCAATGTGCAAAAGCCAACAAACTGCATGCATACAGAAAAAGGAAAAAAAAGCAAAATAATAGTAGTAAATAAATCACCACCGTGATAGGTTCTTGATTAGTAAAGGCGTCAAAGGTTACAGGAAGTAGGCAGAAGAACGGGGCTGAGAGGGATAGTAAATCATGATGGAATGGCAGAGCAGACACAATGGGCTGAATGGCCTAATTCTGGTTTTGGAACCTGCAGTAAAAAGCAAACAGCCGGAAGAACTGAGAATCAGAATTAGGTACATTATCATGGGCATATGTCATGAAATCGATTCAGTCCTGATGAAGGCTTCCGGCCCGAAATGTTGACTGATCTTTTCCACAAATGCTGTCTGACCTGCTGAGTTCCTCCAGCGTGTTGTGAGTGTTTTCATGAAATTGATTGCTTTGTGGCAGCAGTACAATGCAAGGCATAAGATATTCCACAAATTACAATAAGTATATACTCAGAATCAGAATTAGCTTTAACATTATTGCTATGTATTGTGAAATTTGTTATTATGAGGCAGAGGGACATTGCAATACATCATTATAAAAACTGTAAATAACAGTAAGAAGTATGTGTGTACTTCGTAAGGCCAGTGATGTTGTGGGGATGGAACTGGACTCTCTGGCGGTGGTGTCTGAAAAGAGGATGCTGTCCAAGTTGCATGACATCTTGGACAATGTCTCCCATCCACTACATAATGTACTGGTTGGGCACAGGAGTACATTCAGCCAGAGACTCATTCCACCGAGATGCAACACGGAGTGTCATAGGAAGTCATTCCTGCCTGTGGCCATCAAACTTCACAGCTCCTCCCTTGGAGGGTCAGACATCCTGAGCCAATAGGCTGGTCCTGGACTTATTTCACAATTTACTGACATAATTTACATATTACTATTTAACTATTTATTACTATTTTCTATTACTATCCTATTACTAGTTATTATTTCTATGACTATTAATATTTACTAATAGTAATATTACTATTACTATTTCTATGGCTATTTATTATTTATGGTGCAACTGTAACGAAAACCAATTTCCCCCGGGATCAATAAAGTATGACTATGACTATGTGTGTTAAATTAAACATGTAGAGCAAAATGAGAGGAAAAAGTAGTGAGGTAGTGTTGATAGGTTCAATGTTCCTTCAAAAATCTGATGGCAGAGGGGAGGAAGCTGATTGAGTGTGTGTGTTCAGGCTCCTGTGCCTCCCCCCTGATGAGAGCAATGAGAGCCAGGCATGTCCAGGGTGATGGGGGACCTTAATGATGGACGCTGCCTTTTTGAGGCATCGCTCCTTGAAGATGTCCTGAATGCTGGGGAGGCCTGGGGCCTTGATGGACCCGACTGAGTTCACAGCTTTCTGTGGCCACTTTATTCCGGCAGAACGATACTGTAGTGGCTCCCACAATGCTTTACAGTACCAGCGACCCAGGTTCAATTCCTAACACTGCCTGTAAGGAGTTTGTAAGTTCTCCCTGTGACCATGTGGGTTTCCTCCGGGTGCTCAGGTTTCCTCCCACGGTCCAAAGACGTACTAGTAGGTTGGTTAATTGGTGATTATAAATTGCGCCATGATTAGGCCAGGGTTAAATTGGGGGATTGCTGGGCAGCGTGGCTCGAAGGGCCAGAAGAACCTACTCTGCATTGTATCTCAATAAATAAACAAGAACATCTGTGTACCTCGTTAATGCAAGGATCTAATCAGCCAATCATGTGGCAGCACCTTGTTAATGCAAATATCTGATCAGCCAATCATGTGGCAGTGCCTTGTTAATGCAAATATCTAATCAGCCAATCATGTGGCAGCAGCTCAAGACAGGAGAGCATGCAGACATGGTCAAGAGGTCCAGTTGTTGTTCAGACCAAAGAAATGTGACTTTGAACATGGAATGATCACTGGTTTTAGTATCTCTCCTGGGGTTTTCATGCAGAACAGTCTCTAGAGTTTGCAGAGAATGGTGCAAAGAGTGGGTAAAAATGCCTTGTTAATGAGAGAGGTCAGAGGAGAATGGCCTAACTGGTTCAAGCTGACAGGAAGGCAACAGTAACTCAAGTACCACGCGTTACAACAGTGATGTGCAGAAGAGCATCTATGAAAGCACAACGTGTCTAACCTTGAAGTGGATGGGCTACAGCTGCAGAAGAGGTGGTGTGCCTAATAAAGTGCCCACTGACTGTCTATAAAAAAATAATCCGTGCAAAAAGAGAGCAAAAGTAATGAGGTATTGTTCATGGGTTCATTGGTTAATGGTCAATGTTTCAAAATGCAGAAATATTGCTCATCCCTTTCCCTCCACAGATGTTGTTTGACCCCATGAAATCTCCCAGCTGTTTGTTATTAGTCAGTTTAGTCTGTTCTCCCTGGAGAGTGGAGGTTAGGAGGGGATATAACTGAGGTATGTAAAAATATGTGGAGTATAGGTAGTGTTTTCAACAAGAAACTTTCTATAGATGTGTAGTGGAAAATATATTAACTTCGTGCATCACAACTTGGAATGGAAACACCAATGCCCTTGAATGAAAAATCCGACGAAGAAGTAGTAGATACTACTTAGCGCATCACTGGTAAAGCCCTTCCAACCTTTCAGCAAATCTACATGAAATGTTGTTTCAGGAAAGCAGTATCCATCGTCAGGGACCCCCACCACCCAGGGCATGCCCTCTACTCGCTGCTGCCATCAGGAAGGAGGTACAGGAGACTCAGGACTCACACCACCAGGTTCAGGAGCAGTTATTACCCCTCAGCCACCAGGTTTTTCAACCAAAGGGGATAACTTCGCTCAGCTTCACTCGCCCCATCACTGAAATGGTCCCACAAAGTATAGACTCACCTTCAAGGACCCTTCACCTTATGTCCTCAATATTTATTAATTATTATTATTTCTTTCTTTTGTATTGCAGTTTGTTGTCTTCTGCACTCTGATTGAAAGTCTTAACTGGCAGTCTTTCATTGATCCTGTTATGGTTATTATTATTACTCTATAGACTTATTGAGTATGCCTACAAGAAAATTAATCTCAGGGTTGTATATGGTGACATATGTGCAGTTTGATAATAAATTTACTTTGAACTTTGTCATAGACAGATAAAACTAGAAGGCATAGACTTTTGTTAGTAAGTGTGGAGCACTTCCAGACTGAAAAATATTTTTTTCCCCAGAGCTATAATTGTTCTGAACCAATTGATCAAGCATCATCCATAAATTTGTTATACTGTATTGCTACCTTAATACTGGTTTTATGGTTGCTGGTTGGACTGGCTGGTTACTTGATTTTATTTATTGTTTATTTATTTTATTTGTTGTTTTATAGCATTGAGTACGAGAGTTACAAACTCATTTTCGCTGTATTGGTGCTTGACAACTGTACTATGCAATGACAATGAAGATGCTTCATTTCATTTTAATTTCATTTCATGTTGGGTTCCAGTGATCCCCATCCACCTCAAAGTTGGACGTTTTGGGCATTCAGAGATATCTTCTACACACTACTGTTATAACGTGGTTATAACACATTCGGCCACATTCCACTGTGATACAACACTTGGCGGCACAGGAGGTCATTCCTGCCTGTGGCCATTGAACGTGCAGCTCCTCCCGTGGAGGGTCAGACACCCTGAGCCAATAGACTGGTCCTGGACTTATTTTCCATCTGGCATAGTTTGCATTTTGTTGTTTGATTGTTTGTGGTTTTTGTATTGCTATATTTACGCTCTATTCTTGGATGGTGCGGCTGTAAGGAAACCCAATTTCCCTCGGGATTAATAAAGTATACCTATCTATCTATCTATCTATCTATTTGAGTTACTCTCGTCTTCCTGTCAGTTTGAACATGTCTGGCCATTCTCCTCTGACCTTTCTCATTAACAAAGCATTTTGGATACCCTTAAGGTTAACCTCCAGGTTGAGTCGGTGGTGAAGAAGGCGAATGCAATGTTGGCATTCATTTCTAGAAGAATAGAGTATAGGAGCAGGGATGTGATGTTGAGGCTCTATAAGGCGCTGGTGAGACCTCACTTGGAGTACTGTGGGCAGTTTTGGTCTCCTTATTTAAAAAAGGATGTGCTGACATTGGAGAGGGTACAGAGAAGATTCACTAGAATGATTCCGGGAATGAGAGGGTTAGCATATGAGGAACGTTTGTCCGCTCTTGGACTGTATTCCTTGGAGTTTAGAAGAATGAGAGAGACCTCATAGAAACATTCAGAATGTTGAAAGGCATGGACAGAGTGGATGTGGCAAAGTTGTTTCCCATGATGGGGGAGTCTAGTACGAGAGGGCATGACTTAAGGATTGAAGGGCACCCATTCAGAACAAGATGTAAAGAAATTTTTTTAGTCGGAGGGTGGTGAATCTATGGAATTTGTTGCCATGGGCGGCAGTGGAGGCCAAGTCATTAGGTGTATTTAAGGCAGAGATTGATAGGTACCTGAGTAGCCAGGGCATTAAAGGTTATGGTGAGAAGGCAGGGGAGTGGGACTAAATGGGAGAATGGATCAGCTCATGATAAAATGGCGGAGCAGAGTCGATGGGCCGAATAGCCGACTTCTGCTCCTTTGTCTTATGGTTTTATGATCTTACGGACCAACAGAAGTGAAGTCGGTGCTGAAAATGTAGACCATAAGATATAGGAGTAGAGTGAGGCCATTTGGCCCATTGAGTCTGCTTCACCATTTCATCATGGTTGACACAATTTTCCCTTTTAGCCCCAATCTTTTGCCTTCTCCCCACGTCCCTTCATGCCCTAATTAATCAACAATTTATAAAACTCTTCCTCAAATATACATAAAGAAGTAGCCCCCACAGCTGCCTGTAGCATCAAATTCCATAGATTCACCACTATCTGGCTGAAGAAATTCCCCCTCATCTTGGTTCTAAAAGGACACCCCTCTAGGTGTACTCTGGCCCTAGACTCCCCATCATAGGAAACATCTTCTCCACATCCGCTTTGTCAAGGCCTTTCAACATTCAATATGTTTCAATGAATTTCCCCTATTTCTTCTGAATTCCAGTGAGTACAGGTCCAGAGCCATCAAACTCTCCACGTATAAGCTTTTCAATCTTGGAATCATTTTCGTGAACCCCCTGCGAACCCTCTCCGATGTCAGCACATCCTTTCTTAGATAATGAAGGATCCCCGTGGTCAAGTACCGCAGCTGGCGGATCCAAGGACAGTGGTTGGTGACCCCTGGTGGGGGTGGAAGGTGTACGAAGTGTCTTGGCCTAAAATATCAGCGCTTCATTCCTTTCTACATATTCTGCCTGACCTGCTGGGTTCCGCCAGCATTTTGTGTGTGTTGCTTGTTTTGCTGTTGTCGTGTCTGTCTGGTAATCTGACTGCGTGTACTGGAAGCTGAGACATTTATATAATGGTACAATCGCACTATGGTTTGAGAGTAGAGAATTAGCAGGACAAGGAAATACAGGCTTGTCAGCCGAATACTGCGGACAGGCAACGCAAGAGATCCAGCAGATGATTGAAGTCCAGAGAGGCATCTAAAAAACACTGCAGGAGCGCAACAGGTCAGATAGCACCTATGGAGAGGAATAAACAGTTAATGCTTTGGGTGGAGACCCTTCATCAGGACTGGAAATGAAGAGGGAAGAAACCAGAATAAGAAAGAGGCGGGGGGAATGGTAGGAGGACAAGTTGGAAAGTGATAGGTGAAGCCAGGTGAGGGGGAAGGTGGGTGTGGGAGGGGATGATGAGGTGAGAAGCTGGGAGTTGATAGGTGGGAAAAGGTAAAGGGCAAAAGAAAAATGAAGTGCCACCCACTTCAACTCTGCTTCCCACTCCCATTCGGATATGTCCATACATGGCCTCCTCTACTGCCATGATGAGGCTAAACTCAGGTTGGAGGAGCAACATCTCATATACCGTCTAGGTAGTCTCCAACCCCTTGGTATGAACGTAGAATTCTCCAACTTCTGGTAATTCCCTCCCTCTCCCTTCCCCATTCCTATTTCACTCTGCCTCCTCCCCCAGCTGCCTATCACCTCCCTCATGGTTCTGCCTCCTTCTACTACCCATTGTGTTTTCCCCTATTTCTTCTTCACCTTTCCTGCCTATCCCCTCCCTGCCTCCCCTCCCCCACCCCTTTATCTTTCCCCTTACTGGTTTTTCACCTGGAACCTACCAGCCTTTTCCTTCCCACCCTCCCCCCACCTTCTTTATAGGGCCTCTGCCCCTTCCCCCTACAGTCCTGACGAAGGGTTCTGGCCCGAAACATCGACCGATCATTTCCACGGACGCTGCCCGACCTGCTGAGTTCCTCCAGCGTGTTGTGAGTGTTGCAAAGAAAAATGAATCTGGCAGGAGAAGAGAGTGGACCGTGGGAGAAAGGGAAGGAGGAGGTCACGAGGTGAGAAGATAGGCAGGTGAGGAGAAGAGAAGAGGTAAGAGGGTTGCCAGATTGGGGAAGGGAAGAAGAGGGAAGGGGGAGGAGGAGGGGGAAAATGACAAGAAGTTTGAAAAATCGATATTCATCCCATCATCGTAAGGCAGTTCAGACGGAATATGCGGTGTTGCTCCTCAAGCCTGAGACTGGCATTATGCAGTAGAGGAGCCCATGGGCTGACACATTGAAAAAACAGCAAATTATTAAATGTATTTCTTTAGGGCAGTATAAATGATTACCTGCCATTTGGTTATAAATCAGTACATTATCGTTACATATACGGAAGTTCAGTGAAAACTTCACTTTACAAGGTGTCTATACAGATCATTTTATCACATCAGTACATCTGGGTTGTCAAAGGAAAACAATAACAGAATGCAGAATAGAGTGTTACAGTTACAGAGGAATTGCACTGCAGGCAGACAGTAAGGGGCAAGACCATAACAAGGTAGATTGTGAGCTCAGATCTCCACCTTACTATACAAGAGGTCCATTCTATACTGCGGTTTTGTAACAGCAGGTAGATGCTGTCCTCGAGCCTGGTGAGTGTCCATTCAAACTTTTGTATTTTCTGCCCAGTGGCACCAGGACTACACACGTCACCTCTAAAGCTTCTTTCTTGCAGCTGTCCAGCTTCTCAACAAAACTCCCCCACGAGTAATACCCCGACTGTCCCTGCACAACATCCGTTAAAACGTCTTTCCTGCCCTCCTTGTTCTGTGAATAATTATTGAGCCGGTTCATGAGTCCACAATTATTTCAGTTTGATTATTGATATTTGTGCACGTGACCATTCTGTTAACTGTAGACTGCTACCGGCTCTTTGCACTATTGTCTTGTAAATAGTTGTTGCTATTGTGTTGTCTGTTATGGTATTGTCCTGTGTTTTATGCTTGGCACCAAACCACAATCAATTTAAGTATGTTTCACATCCTGGCAATAAAGGGATTCTGATTCAGAAGAGAGAATGTCCAAGGTAGGTAGGGTCTTTGATATACTGCCTGCTTTACCAAGTGTGAATGAAATATTTTAAAATTCATTGTGTGTTCTAGAAACATAGAAAACCTACAGCACAATACAGGCCCTTTGGCCCACAATGCTGTGCCGAACATGTACTTACTTTAGAAATTACCTAGGGTTACCCATAGCTCTGTATTTCTCTAAGCTCCATGTACCTATCCAGGAGTCTCTTAAAAGACTCTATTGTATCCACCTCCACCACCGTCGCCGACAGCCCATTCCACGCACTCACCACTCTCTGCGTAAAAAATTTGCCCCTGACATCCCCTCTGCACCTACGTCCAAGCACCTTAAAACTGTGCCCTCTTGTGTTAGCCATTTCAGCCCTGGGAAAAAACCTCTGACTATCCACATGATCAATGCCTCTCATCATCTTATACACCTCTATCAGGTCACCTCTCATCCTCGGTCGCTCCAAGGAGAAAAGGCCAAGTTCATTCAACCTATTCTCATAAGGCATGCTCCCCAATCCAGGCAACATCTTTGTAAGTCTCCTCTGCACCCTTTCTTTAGTTTCTACATCCTTCCTGTAGTGAGGTGACCAGAACTGAGCATAGTATTTCAAGTGGGATCTGACCAGGGTCCTATACAGCTATAACGTTGCCTCTCAGCTCTTGAACTCAATCCCATGCTTGATGAAGGCCAACGCACCGTACGCCTTCTTAACCACACAGTCAACCTGCACCGCAGCTTTGAGTGTCCTATGGACTCAGACTCCAATATCCCTCTGATCCTCCACACTGCCAAGATTCTTACCATTAATACTATATTCTGCCATCATACTTGACCTACCAAAATGAACCACCTCACACTTATCTGGGTTGAACTCCATCTGCCACTTCTCAGCCCAGTTCTCTCCTGGTTCAGCTCAGGGTATTCGCAAACACAGGAGAAGACACATATGTTCAAGGCCACAGGAAGACACTATTGGAGCCAGTACAAATACAATACAGAAACAAAAACAAATCTCTATAGCAGTAGGTAGTCAGTTGGTATACCTGTTGCACCATTTTTTGCTGGCACTTAGGCCTCCTCATTGCTGTTTCCATAACAAATTTGTTTTACTAGTCAGGGTTGTTAGCCTTGAGCAGAACCCCCAAACCTGGAGGACAGGTGGACCACTCTTATTCTGGCCTCTACCCTTTGACCCGCTTGGCATGGTGACCCTACCAAGAATCAAAGCACCAGCATAGCCCTCTGGGTCATTGAGGCACACAGGCCTCCAAACCCTACGACAAGGTTGTGGTCCTCTTGGAGGAGAGGTAAGCAGTAGCAGTACAAAGATCAAAATAATACTTTATTGTCGCCAAACAATTGGCACTAGAACATACAATCATCACAGCGATATTTGATTCTGCGCTTCACACTTCCTGGACTAAAAATATTAAATATTAAAAATAGTTAAAATTAGTAAATATTAAAAACATTAAATTATACATCATAAATAGAAAATAGAAAAATGGGAAGTAAGGTAGCGCAAAAAAACCGAGAGGCAGGTCCGGATATTTGGAGGGTACGGCCCAGATCCGGGTCAGGATCTGTTCAGCAGTCTTATCACAGTTGGAAAGAAGCTGTTCCCAAATCTGGCCGTATGAGTCTTCAAGCTCCTGAACCTTCTCCCGGAGGGAAGAGGGATGAAAAGTGTGTTGGCTGGGTGGGTCGTGTCCTTGATTATCCTGGCAGCACTGCTCCAACAGCGTGCGGTGTAAAGTGAGTTCACGGACGGAAGGTTGGTTTGTGTGATGTGCTGCGCCGTGTTCACGATCTTCTGCAGCTTCTTTCCATCTTGGACAGGACAACTTCCATACCAGGTTGTGATGCACCCTAGAAGAATGCTTTCTACAAAATACTTATCATCCTCTAAATGAGCTGATCTGCAGAATGCTGACAGACTTTCATGTACCCTTCTCTCTCTCTCTGTCTAACTCTGACTCAACATACTGCCTTCCTAGCACCACTCACAGCTGTGACCTAGACTGAGACAAAACTCTCTCCTTGCACCAAGAAGGTGTTCCTTTTTGTACCCTTCAAAACCCCTTCACTGATATTTTTCCATGCATTTGGTACCTGCACCCGCACAATGAACTTGCTTTCCTCATAAAAACATGTTTTTCAACATTTTCCACTCTTTTGTGTAGACTTGTACTCCCTTAACTTTCTCCAAGCATTGTTTTGTGTTTTCCAAAACGATCCCACTCCAAGCAAACAGCACTCTGGGTTCTGCAGTTTCCCCCACAATCCGAAGACATACAGTTTAGGTTTAATAAATGCTAGATCGGCACCGGAAGTGTGGCAACACTTGTGGGCTGCCTCCAGCACTGTGTTGGTTGTTGACACAAATGACGCATTTCACTGTATGTGTCAATGTACATGTGACAAACAAAACTAAGTATCAGAGTGGAGAACAGAGAGGAGGAGGAACTTAACGCTGTGGAACTCTTCAGAGGCTAAGTCAATGCTATTTAAAATAGAGGTTGACAGGTTCTTGATTAGTAAGGGCGTCAAAGGTTACAAGTTCAGTTTATTGTCATTAAATCGTATGCACGTACACAGCCAAGTGAAGCAATGTTTCTCCGGACCAAGGTACATATAACTCACGCGAAACACACAGTGATATTACCACAAATAAGTTAACAAATAATGACATATATTCCAGAAAATTGACATTTAGCACAAGGGGCATTGTTGACACAAATTAAAAAGTAAAAGGTATATTGCTACTGGATCTTCATACGTGATGAGACCTGGGTGGTGGCAGGGAGCTCAGTAGCCTCACGGTCTGGGAGGGATAACGCTGTTTTCCACCCTTACTGTTTTTGTCCCAATGCTACGTTACCTCCTGCCTGATGGAAGCGGGGCCGGATGAGATTGTGGTACAGATGGGAGGGATCATTAACCATGCTAAGCTCCCTAGCTCCTGATGAGTATCTCGGATATTATGGGGAGAAAGAGGAGATTGAGGTTGAGAGGGAAAATAAAGATGCCATAGAAAGCCTACAGGTCTTTTCACCCACTGTCAGAGTGAGTCTGGATGGGAAAATCCATCATGGGTAAAGCCCTCCCAGCTATTGAGCATATCTAATGAGATGTTGTTGCAGGAAAGCAGCATCCATCATCAGGGACCCCCATCACCCAGAACATACTCTCTTCTTGCTGCTTCTATCAGGAAGGAGGTACAGGAGCCTCAGGACCTACACCACCAGGTTCAGGAACAGCTATTACCCCTCAACCATCACGCCTTGAGACAAAGGGGATAATTTCACTCAACTTCACTTGCCTCATCACTGAACCAATGAACTCACTTTCAAGGGCTCTTCATCTCAAGTTCTTGATATTTATTGCTTATTTATTTATCATTATTATTTCTTCTTTTAGTATTGGCACAGATTGTTGTCTTCTGCACTCTACTTGAATGCCCTAGTTGGGTGGTCTTTCATTGATTCTGTTATGGTTATTGTTCTATAGATTAATTGAGTATGCCTATAAGAAAGTTGATCTCAGGATTGTAGATGGTGACGTATATGTACTTTGATAATAAATTTACTTTGAACTTTTGAACTTTGAAAGTTGTTGAGGTAAAGTGGAGGTTTAAGTGAAATTGTTTCGGGAGGAATAATTGGAGTTCAGCATCTGTTTGACAATGTCACACATGGAAAGCAGTTTGCAAAAGTATAGAAACCATCAGACCCAGGAGAAAGTGGTTAGCTGGATACAAAATTGGCCTCTCCGGAGGAATTGAGATTGCAATGTCAGCAAGTGATTCAGGGCTCAAAGCCAAATCTCTTTATGTAGCCAACGTGTCAATGATTGAGACACAAATGAAAGCGGAATGATATTTGCAGATGACACAACCTTGGCCATATGGCTAATAGGGAGCAACTTGTCAATGGAGGCATTAATAGAGCGGACAGAAAGTTGGCACATCAATGCACAAAGGCCCTTGGGGAGGACAAGCACATTGACCAAGAGTGTAATAAATGAAAGGATATTAAAGAAAATTATGGTGTTGGAGGGAAGGTAGGCTTCCTGGAATAGAGAACCTTGGAGAAACTGGTTAAGAAGCTGCACCTGCCCTTGTTGGCTGAGCAAATAGATGAGATCAGGAATGTCATACTAGGAATATTACCACCAGCACCCTTCTACCACAGAGGTCTCATCACAAGGGCAATGAGCTATTCACTGTTTGCTGTTTATCTGTGCTGCACAATTCACATGCATTTTGTATTATATTTTATGGTAATATTTGTGGTAATATTTTGTTTTATGTTCTGCGTGTGATTCATGCATTGTGGTGCACCGTGGTCAGTCCCAACATGGTTGTATATAGTACAGTCAGATGACATTAAGCTTGAATATGAAATTGAACTTGTGAGGTAACATTGCAACTCCATAAAACTCTGGTTAGACCACACTTGGGATACTGTATTCGGTGCTGGTCACTCCATTATAGGAAGGATGGGGAAGCCTCTGAGAGGGGGCAGAGGAGATTTACCAGGACGCTGCCTGGATTAGAGAGTAAGTCTTATGAGGATATGTTGAGCGAGCTGGGGCTTTTCTCTCTGGAATGAAGGAGGGTGAGAGGTGACCTGATAATGGCACAAGGTGATAAGAGGCATGGACCGAGTGGACAGCCAGAGACTTCTTCCCAGGGTGGAAATGGTGAATACGAGGTGGTGTAATTTTAAGGTGATTGGAGGAAAGTATAGGGAGAAAGTCAGAGGTAAGTTCTTTACAGTAGGTGCATGGAACACCCTGCCAGGGGTGGTGGTAAAGGTAGTTACATCAGGGGCATTTAAGAAACTCTTAGATAGGCACGCGGATGAATGAAAAATGTAAGGGCTATATGGGGGGAAGGAGTTAAGTTGATCTTCCAGTAGGTTAAAAGGCTGAAGCAGCATTGTGGCTGAAGGGCCTCTCTACTGTGCTGTAGTGTTCTATGTTCTATGATATAAAAAGGAAAGGAGGGCAGGTCGGTTTTCTGTATTAGAGAACCTTGGAGAAACTAGTTCAGAAGCTGCACCTGCCTTTGTTGTCTGAGGGAATAGATGAGATCAGAAATGTCATACCAGGTGTGCATTAAACACCAGTTAATGGCAAACTGAGGCTGCTCTAACCACCCCATCTAGGAAGGACATATCATCATCACAGATAGTCCAGATGCAGATTTCAGAATCACATTTAGATTTATTTGTAAGGCCATAAGACATACAGAAGGAGCAGAATTAGGCCATTCAGCCCATTGGGTCTGCTCCACCATTCCATCATGGCTGATTTATTATCCCTCTCAACCCCGTTCTCCTGCCTTCTCCCCATAACCTTTGACACCCTCACTAATCAAGAACCTATCAGCCTCCACTTTAAATATACCAAATGACCTGACCTCCACCGCCACGTGTGGCAATTAATTCCACAGACTCACCATCTTCCGGCTAAAGAAATTGCTCCTCGTCTTTTTTCCAAAGGGACATCCTTCTACTCTGAGGCTGTGTCCTCTGGTCCTTGACTCTCCTACAGGGAGCATCCTCTCCATGTCCTCTCTATCCAAGCCTTTTAATATTCGATAGGTTTTGATGAGATTCCCTCCCCCCATTCGTTTAAACTCCAGCAAGCGTAGGCTCACAGCCACCAAATGCTTCTCACACCTTAATACTTTCACTTCCGGGATCATTCTCGTGACCTTCCTCTGGACCCTCTCCAGTGCTAGCACCCGCTTTCTTAAATAAGAGACCCCATACTCCAAGTGCAGTCTGACCAATGACTTGTAAAGCCTCAGCACTACATCCTGGCTTATCACATGTACGTGGAAACGTCTGTCATTTGCGTTAACAAGCAACCCACCCAAGGACATGCTGGGGGCAGCCCGCAAGTGTCAGCACACATTCCAGCGCCAGCATAGCTCGTCGACGGTGCTCAGCAGAATGACACAGAACACAACAGAACAGAACAACAAGAAGCAACAGAGAAACGACAGCAAAATAAGCCCCGTTCCTCCTTCCCACCCACTTACCTAGTATCTAACCCCAGAAAAACTATCTTCTTCAGCCGCCAGTGGATTCCAAGCCTCTGGGCCCTGACCTCCCCAGCGTACTTGCAGAGATTCACGGATCGGTCCTCGACTTCGGGACCTCTGATTGACTTTTGTGCTTTGATTTTCGGCAACGACCCAGGACATGCAGACAATGACAGATGTGGACCCTGGATGAGGTTCCGAAATCCAGGCCTCGAACGCTGGATTTGCCAATGAAAGGACTCTTAAAAACTAGGCCTCAAAGTCCAATATAGGGGGATGAGATATAGGGGGATGTGGCTAGAACTGGAGAATTGTTGTTGGTAGGAGAGAGTGGCTGTTAGAACTCTCGCACTGCCATGGGTAGCGTAAACAGAGACCACCTTCCCATCCAAGAATGTTCTCCCTTCTCCAGTCTCCCATCAGGCACCCCAGCCCACCTTCCTTTCCAGACCTGAAGAAGGGTCTTGACCCGAAACATCAACTGTTTATTCATCTCCATCTATGCTGCCTGACCTGCTGAGTCCCTCCAGCATTTTGTGTGCGTTGCTCTGGATTTCCAGCATCTGCAGCATTTCTTGTTTAGAAGGTACAAAACCCTGAAAGCACGTACCACCATACTCAAGCACAGCTTCAATCCCACTGTTATAAAACTGAAAAGCTTCTTCCCGAGGACCGAATAATGCTACACCCCAGCTTGCCAATGGTCTCTGGGTGGGATGGACTATCAGAGTCATTTGTTGCATGGAGATATGGGGAGTTTTAAAAAGTTACGCCATAGCGCACGCATTGTAAATATCTGATTTGTACAGACAGGAGCAGCAGCACAATCTCATTGTCTTGAGCAATGACAATAAAGTTTCATTTTATTCTATTCTTTTTACTTTAAACTATTATATATTAACTAGTGTTATCATCCCTCTGTATGAAGAGATGGACTCTTGCCCTCACATCATACCTTTTTAAGACCTTTACTGTCTGCCTGCATTGCACTTTCTCAGTAACTGTAACACTTTATTCCGCTCTCTGTTACAGTTTTTCCCTTGTACTACCGCAACGCGCTGATGTGATGAACTGATCTGTACGGGTGCCACACAAAACAATTTTTTTCGGAGTAAATTGGTACATGTGACAATAATAAACCAATTTGCCAATTTAAATAGAAGTTAACATAAGACCATAAGCTATAGGTTCTGATCATTTCCCTCTCAGCCCCAATCTCCTGTCTTCTCCCCATATCCCTTCATGCCCTGACTAATCAAGAACCTATCAACCTCTGCCTTAAATATACCCCATGACTTGGCCTCCACAGCCACACATGGTACCAAATTCCACAGATCCACCATTCTCTGGCTAAAGAAATTGCTCCTCATATCCACTCTAAATGGACATCCCTCTATTCTCTGGTCTTAGACTCCCCCACTATAGGACACAAAATACTCAGCAGATGCTGCGGTCAAAGCAACATTAATGGCCTCCTCTACTGCCATGATGAGGCTAAACTCAGGTTGGAGGAGCAACACCTCATATACAGTCTGGGTAGTCTTCAGCCCCTTGGTATGAACATAGAATTCTCCAACTTCCGGTAATTCCCTCCCCCTCCCTTCCCCCATCCCTATGTCACTCTGCCCCCTCCCCCAGCTGCCTATCACCTCCCTCGTAGTTCCACCTCCTTCTACTACCCATTGTGTTTCCCCTATTTCTTCTTCACCTTTCCTGCCTATCACCTCCCTCCCTCCTTCACCTCCTCCACCCCTTTATCTTTCCCCTTACTGGTTTTTCACCTGGAACCTACCAGCCTTCTCCTTCCCACCCTCCCCCCACCTTCTTTATAGGGCCTCTGCCCCTTCCCCTTACAGTCCTGACAAAGGGTTCCGGCCCGAAACATCGACGGATCGTTTCCTCGGATGCTGCCCGACCTGCTGAGTTCCTCCAGCATGTTGTGAGTGTTGCCCCGACTATAGGAAACATCCTCTCCAAATCTACCCTATTGAGGCCTTTCAGCATTCGATAGGTCCCCTTCATTCTTCTGAATTCCAGTGAGGACAGGCCCAGAGCCAGCAAATGCTTCTCATATGATAAGCCTTTCAATCCCAGAATCATTTTCGTGAACCTCCTCTGGACCCTCTCCAATGCCAGCACATCCTTTCTTAGATAAGGAGCCCAAAACTGCTCACAATACTCCAAAATCAGAATCAGGTTTATTGTCACTAAAATGCCTTATGTTGTGAGATTTCTTGTTTTACTATAATTACAATAAGAAATGTATTAAAAAATACTCAGTACAAAACAATAGCAAAAAGTGAGATAGTGATCGGTTGGCGGGGTGGAGATATGTCTCCACCAAAGGAGGTGTAAGGTGCTCCTTCCCTCCGCTAGCCTGCAGGTCACCCTTGGGCAAGGTGGAACACCTGCTTAGTCCCCCAAGTCAGGGTCACGTGAAGCCATATGACCAGGCGGTGGATGGTCGTATGAGCAGCTGGTGCATATCACAAGCCTTGGTTATACGACCACTGCCACCAGGCAGACAATCTCTGAAGAGTATTGATAACGGAGGAGGATAGTGGATAATTGCAAAGGGAGGAGGAGAAGACGGCGGTGCGACGGCAGCCACGCGGCCACTTCGGTGGTGATATCTGTTATCTGTCAAGTAGGGGACCGTGCACAATTCTGATTTGATGGAGACAGACGTGAGAGCACTGTAGAACATCCGGAAAACTTCTGAAATGCCGGCTTTGCTGCCGCTGCTACTGTGTGGTAACCGGAATCTCCAGAGCAGAAGGCCCCGAAATCCTCAGCTTTGTGTGTTTCAGCGGCCGGGGCGAGGTCGAAGGCGCTTGGGAGACTGTATCGGAGAGGCTGGTCGGAAGCTCGGAGTTTTCGGACGGATGGACTCAGTGTCGGCTGTGGTCGGCTGCTTCCAAGGCATCGGCAAGTTGACGGTGCCTGGAGGTTTATGGCAGGGAGTTTCTCCCTTTTGCCGCCTGCTATCGGGGACTCGGGAGTCAATTGACTCGGGGACTCGGGAGTCAATTGACTCGGGGACTTTTGAGACTTTATTTACCATGCCCGTGGTTTGTTCTTCATCAAATTATGGTATTGCTTTGCACTGCTGTAACTATACGTTATAATTATGTGTTTCTGTCAGTGTTAGTCTTTGGTTTGTCCTGTTTTCTGTGATATCACTCCAGAGAAACATTGTATCATTTCTTAATGCATGTATGCATTTCTAAATGACAATAAAAGAGGACTGAGCGTACTCATAATCTAATGGCTGGGGTCACCTGTCTTGTAACTGCCAGAAGGCAATGGCAAACCACTTCTGTAGAAAAATTTGCCACGAGAAATCGCAGTCATGGAAAGACCCTTATTGCCCACGTCAAATGACACAGCACATGACGGTTCACAATCCGTTCAGAAATTTAATGGAGGAGCGGAAAGCAGCTCCTGTACCTCTTCCCTTATGATAGCAATGAGGAAAGAGCATGCCCTGGATCGTGAGGGTCACAGTTCCCTCGAAGCGCGCGGCTTCGCAGTAACTGAAGTGCTCCCATGCACACGGCTGGAATAAAGGACAGATGAGGAAAAGTTTATGAAACAGGAAAGATTTTCTTTATTGTACTGTATTTTATTATACCCTTCAGTTAATAAATAAGATCAAAAGTATGTGATTTTTCAGTTTTCATTCTAAATATTCATAGCTTTCATATTACAAAAAACACATTTAAAGTGTCCTGCAGCTTTTAGGCTGCGTAAAAATTACCTGCTCGGAGTAGTGGTTAGTCTGCTCAGTTGTTAAAAAAAAAGTAGAGGTAACCTGGTGAAGGTTCTTAATGATGGATTCCACCTTTTTGATTTACTGCCTTTTGAAGATGTCCTCTGTGGTAAGGAGACTTGTGTTCATGATTATTATGATTATGAGGACACTCAGTCCCCTCTTATTGTCATTTAGTAATGCATGCATTAAGAAATGATAAAATGATTTTCCAGAATGATATCATGAAAACACATGACAAACCGACTTAGAAAATAACAAAAACCACATAATTATAACATATAGTTACAACAGTGCAAAGCAATACTGTAATTTGATAAGAACAGGCCATGGTCACGGTAAAAATCTCAAAGTCTCTCGAAAGTCCCATCATCTCACGCAGACGGTGAACCTCCAGCGCCGCCAACTTGCCGATGCAGCATCCCGGAAGCATCCGACCACAGTCCGACTCCGAGTCCGTCCGAAAACTCCGAGCCTCTGACCAGCTCTCCGACACCGAGCACCGAGCACCATCTCTGCCGAGCGCTTCGACCCTGGCCCCGGCAACAGGTGATACGCAAAGCAGAGGATTTGGGGCCTTCCCCTCCGGAGATTCTCGGTCACACAGTAGCAGCGGCAGCGAAGCAGGCATTTCAGACGTTACTCCAGATGTTCCTCTGCGCTTCTCACGGCTGTCTCCATCAAATCCGGATTGTGCATGGCCCCCTAGTTACACATATGATGGAGCTGCCTGAGCTTACAACTTGGCTGCTTTCTACAGTGAACCAGGCTGAGCTCTTGTGTCACTAGAAGTTATTGTATGGAATCGAACTTTATATAATACCTCTCTAATACCCTGTGGTGCTGTGCGGTTGGGGGGGGGGGGGGGAGGGGGTTACATACATGGACTGCAACTGCTTTATAATTGCCTGTAGTCATATGATTCGGGGCTTGTCATACGAGGAGCGTTTGATGGCTCTGGGTCTCTACTGACTAGAAGACACAGCCTCAGAATAGATGGAAGACCTTTTAGAATGGAGATGAGGAGGAATTCTTTTAGCCAAAGAGTGGCGAATCTGTGGAATTCATTGCCACAGGTGGCTGTGGAGGCCAAATCATGAGGATATCTAAGAAAAAGGTTGATAGATTCTTGATTAGTTAGGGAATGGAGGGAGATTGGGCCTGAGAGGGAAGATAGATCATCCATGATGAAATGTTGGAGTAGATTCAATGGGCCAAATGCCTAATTCTGCTCCTATATCTATAGTCTTATTGTCTTCCCTCCTACCAAGCTGCACTACCCAACAACCCAGAGATTTAACTCTAGCCTAATCATAAGACAGTTTACAATAACCAATTGTCCTACTAACCGGTACGTCTTTGGACTGTGGGAGGAAACCAGAGCACCCGGAGGAAACACTCACACACACAGGAAGAACAAACAAGCTTTCTTACAGAGGACGCTGGAATTGAACTCCTAACTTCAACGACCCGAGCTGTAGTAGTGTCACACTAACTGCTTCACTACCATGGCACCCACACACACTCACTCCAGGTGGAAGTCTGTGCTGATAACACTGCTTCTGTTCTGAGCGAGAGAATCAAACTAGTGATCGAAAAGCCGTCATCCAAGATCCCTAACGTCCAGGCTGAGCCATCGTCTCACCGCGACCATCAGGCAGGAGGTACAGAAGCTGGAAGTCCCACAGCTGCAGGTTCAAGAACAGCTACTTCCCTTCAACCACTCAGTTCTTGAACCATCCAGAACAACCCCAATCACTACCTCAGATATGCAACACTGTGACCACAGACGTTTTTGCTTTAATTGCATTTTTTTCTCTTGGAAGGATTGTGTATAATTCATGCTTAAGCTTTACTTGAGAATGCTCCCTACATGATGCCCTGTACCTGTGATGCTCATGCAGCAAGTTTTTCATTGAACCTGTGCATACAATACATTACTGTGCAAAAGTCTTAGGCAGAGAGTGGTGAATCTGTGGAATTCTTTGCCACAGGCAGTTATGGAGGCCAGGTCTCTGTGTATGTTTAAGGCAGAGGTTGATAGGTCAGGGAATGAAGGGACACAGGGAGAAAGCAGGAGACTGGGGCTGAGAGGAGAATTGGATCAGCCATGATGAAATGGCAGAGCAGACTCAGGCTAAATGGCCTAATTCTGCTCCTATATCTTATGGTCTTATGGCTTTAAGGTGCCAGTAATCCGCCTTTGCCCCTTCTCCTGTCAGTAGAAATGGTCCTCAGTGGAATGGACATTCAATCCCAGGCAACGACACGAGAGACGAAAGGGATGGCCGTTGCTGAAATCTAGAGCAACGAGCAATCTGCTAGAGCTGGACTTGGTTGTCAGAGGCTGTTTGAGGTGCACATTGTTGGGAGCATCTAATAGGGAGTGGGAGCTTATCTCCACTACTCCCCCTCGCTGTAACAAGCTTAAGGAACACCACTGTTAATATTGCCGTTAAAATAAAGCAAAAAATCCAATCTCTGAATGTCAAACTACCAAGAGCTCAAGGTTTCAGTCTACTACACAAGTCAAAATATTAATTTAAGTCCCTTACGATCCACAAATAATATGTACAGGATTAGACCCATTCTAATCTCCACACAGCTCCAAGGGGCCACAACCCTGTCGCAGGGTATGGAGGCTTGTGTGCCTCAGCGACCCAGAGAGCTTTGTTGGCTGTAGTCAGGGCTTTGTGCTTAGGCTTTTGGTAGGGTCACCCATGCCAAATAGGTCAAAGGGTAAAGGTCAGGCTCAGAGTGAACCACCCATCCTCCAAGTTCAGGGGTTCAACTCAGGGCTAATAACCCTGATTGGTAAAACAAAATTTTTACAGAAATAGCAATGAAGAATCCTTCTACATCTGAGTGTGATAGTATTCCTGAGTCTCTGCCCAGGACTTACATGACTGACTGTAGTAAAATTCGAGCTTTTGACATGCTGAAGAAAGTTCTGGCCGCCACCAGAGGTGGATGACCTTCATTGCTGCCCTAAATACCAGTGATGTAACAGACAGCAAGGAGAGAGAGATCTCCACACAGCCCCATTAGAATCATCTCAGAACCTGAATCAGGTTTATTATCTCTGACCTATGTCATGAAGTTTGTTGCTTTGTGACAACAGTACAAGAAATAGATAAATAGTGGCAAAGAGGTATATTAAGCGAGTGCCCACGGGCCGCTTATAAATTTGATGGCAGAGGAGACGAAGTCGTTCCTAAAAGGTTGAATGTGCATCTTCAGGCTCCTGTAGCTCCTCCCTGATGGTAGTAATGAGAAGAGGTCATGTCCTGGACGGTGTGGGTACTTGATTATGAAACTTGAGGCATTATTTTTTTAAAAGATATCCCCGTTGGTGGGGATGGCGAGAATCATAGAGTCAGAGCGAAACATCACAGGAACAGCCGCTGCTAAACTGTTATTCTGCCCAGTCCTATTGACCCTCATCTGGACCACAGCTCTCCATACCCCTCCAATCCATGTACCTATCCAAGCTTCTCTTAAATATCGAAATCAAACCCGCATCCACCACTTCTACTGGCAGCTCGTTCACACTCACACCACCCTCTGAGTGAAGAAGTTCCCCCCAATGCTCCCCTTAAATATTTCACCTTTCACCTTTAACCTATGACTTCTAGTCACACACAAGAGAAAACCTGCAGATTCTGGAAATCTGAGCAACACACAATATGCTGGAAGAACTCAGCAGGCCAGGCAGTATCTAAAAAAAGAGTACGTCGCCATTTCGGCCCGAGATGCGGGCTGGCCTGCTGAGCTCCCCCAGCATTTTGTGTGCGTTACCACTAGTTCTAGTCTTAGTGAACCTCGATGGAAAAAGCCTGCTTACATTTACCCTAACTATACCCCACATAATTTTGATGGCTCCTTTGTCACCCCAATGAGAATCTCCCCAATCTCATGATCAGCTTCCAAACCAATCCTGAGCACCAGAATCTTCGGGATTTTGTCGGGATGAAGAGCCCAAGCTTTCTACGATCACTTGTGTGAAGAATTTTCTTTTTTAAATGGTTGCCCTCTCAGAGTCTTGAATCTTGCTGATCCCTGAATTATACTACTCTCCCCTTCCACCTGTGGCAGATACAATACTGAAATAGTAATTGGTCACTGGCGTTAACTGTACTCGGGGAGTGTTTATACAACGTTATTTGCTACATCTACAGAGCGCTGCCACAGGGAAGAAGCATCCCTCATCAAGGACCTCCACAATCCAGGCTATTCCTTCTTCTTGGTGCTGCCATTGGGCAAGAGGTACAGGAACACCAGTCCTACACCACCAGGCTCAGGAACCCTACAACCATCAGGCTCCTCAACCAGACCCGATAACTTCACTCACCTCAACTCTGAACTGGTTCCACAACCTTGGGACTCAGTTTCAAAGACTCTACAACTCATGTTCTCTGTATTATTCATTTACTTATTTATTATTATTACTATCATTATGGTTTGTCTTTTTGAGTATTTGCACAGTGTTCGTTTGCACGTTCATTAGTAGTCGGTCTTCGTTTGGGTGTAGTTTTTCGTTGACTCTATTGTATTTTTTTGTTCTACTGTGAATGCCTGAAAGAAACTTAATCTCAGGGTAGTATGTGGTGATGTATACTTACCTTGAACTTTGAACAATAAGGTCGTGTTTCTTTGCTTTAGATTCTGGCATCTGCAGTCTTATGTCTGTGATTTTGATAGTAGCTTTTTCCAAGTTCTTGGTGAGAAGGGAGTTTTATCTTCCTCAGGATTACTACCTCCTCGAGGAGCTCAACAGTGCCTGGCCAATGTCCAGCAGGACAACGTCAAACACTATGAGCAGCCCACTCAGTTAGACGGCCCTTCATCCCTTACAACTGCTTACTTTTATTTCCTTAGAGATACAGAGCAGAACAGGCTCTTCCAGCCCAGTGAGCCACACGGCCCATCAACCCTCTGCTTAACCCTAGCCTAATCACAGGACAATTTACAATGACCTACTAACTGCTACGTCTTTGGATTGTGGGAGGCAACCAGAGCAAGCTCACGCATTCCACGGAGAGATCGTAGACTCCTCACTGATGGGGTCAGAATTGAACTCTGAACTTCTGACGCCCCGGGCTGTAATAGCTGTAAAAGTAACATTAACAAATTTGCCGATGATACAAAGCTGGGTGGCAGTGTGAAATGTGAGGAGGATGTTATGAGAATGCAGGGTGACTTGGACAGGCTGGGTGAGTGGGCAGATGCATGGCAGATGCAGTTTAATGTGGATAAATGTGAGGTTATCCACTTTGGTGGTAAGAACGGGAAGGCAGATTATTATCTAAATGGAGTCAAGTTAGGAAAAGGGGAAGCACAACGAGATCTAGGTGTTCTTGTACATCAGTCACTGAAAGCAAGCATGCAAGTACAGCAGGCAGTGAAGAAAGCTAATGGCATGCTGGCCTTCATAACAAGGGGAATTGAGTATAAGAGCAAAGAGGTCCTTCTGCAGCTGTACAGGGCCCTGGTGAGACCACACCTGGAGTACTGTGTACAGTTTTGGTCTCCAAATTTGAGGAAGGACATTCTTGCTATTGAGGGAGTGCAGCATAGGTTCACAAGGTTAATTCCCGGGATGGCGGGACTGTCATATGTTGAAAGATTGGAGCGACTGGGCTTGTATACTCTGGAATTTAGAAGGCTGAGAGGGGATCTGATTGAAACATATAAGATTATTAAGGGATTGGACACACTGGAGGCAGGAAGCATGTTCCTGCTGATGGGTGAGTCCAGAACCAGAGGCCACAGTTTAAGAATTAGGGGTAGGCCATTTAGAACGGAGTTGAGGAGAAACTTTTTCACCCAGAGAGTGGTGGATATATGGAATGCTCTGCCCCAGAAGGCTGTGGAGGCCAAGTCTCTGGATGCTTTCAAAAAAGAGATGGATAGAGCTCTTAAAGATAGCAGAATCAAAGGTTATGGGGATAAGGCAGGAACTGGATACTGATTGTGGATGATCAGCCATGATCACAGTGAATGGCGGTGCTGGCTCGAAGGGCCGAATGGCCTACTCCTGCACCTGTTGTCTATTGTCTATTGTCTATAGCATCGCGCTACCGTTTAGTTCCACATGCATGGCTGTTATAGGAATTAGTTTTACTTGTCACATCTACATCGGAACGTGTCATTTTGTGTCAACGGCCAGCACAGTCTGAGGACTGGGCTGGGAGAAGCTCGCGTGTCGTCACGCTTCCAGTGCCAACAGGGCATGTGATCTTACACCTTATCGTCTACCTGCACACCCTTTCTCTGCAGCTGTTACACTTCATTCTGCATTCTGTTATTGTTTTACCTTGTTCTACCCCAATGCACTGTGTAATGATCTGATCTGTATGAATAGTAGGCAAGACAAGCTTTTCACTGTATCTCGGTATGTGACACTTAAAGGCCATAAGACCATAACATGTGGGAGCAGAATTAGGCCATTTGGCCCTTCGAGTCTGCTCTGCCATTTCATCATGGCTGATCCATTTCCCTCTCAGCCCCAGTCTCCTGCTTTCTCCCCATAGCCCTTCATATCCTGACAATCAAGAATCTACCAACTTCTGCCTTAAATATACATAAAGACTTGGCCTGCACAGCTGCCTGTGGCAAAGAATTCCACAGATTCACCTCCTTCTGGCTAAAGAAATTCCACTTTATCTCCATTGTAAAAGGACACCCCTCTACTTTGAGGATGTGTCCTTTAGTCTTAGACTCTCCCACCATCGGAAGCATCCTCTCCACATCCGTTCTATCTAGGCCTTTCAACATTTGACAGGTTTCAATGAGATTACCCCCTCATTCTTCTGAATTCCAGCAAGTACAGGCTCAGAGCCATCAAACACTCATCATACGATAAGCCTTTCAACCCCAGAATCATTTGTGTGAACCTCCTTCAAACTCTCTCCAACGTCAGCACAACTTTTCTGAGATAAGGGGCCTAAAACTTCTCATAATACTCAAAGTGAGGCCTCGCCAATGCTTGATACAGTCCTAGCGTTTCATCCTTGCTCTTATATTTTATGAGGAGATCCTGTTATGTGCAATATCTCTATATAAGAAATGATACAAGATCCAAACTTTAACTCACAAGGTGAATCTGCTCTGACATGGTTCAGTGCCTGACCTGCTCGCTCATAGTTGCTGACATCCCTTTAATCCTGTGCAGGTACTAATCACCAAACAGTAGTTTCAGTCACTATTACTGCAGCCTCTATGCCACCAGTAACACTTCATGGAGTCCATGGATCTCTTGATTAATTGTATTAATTCACAGCATAAAAAAGGTCAGCAGCCCCTGCTCTGTGCTGATGTGGTGATCGAGAGAAGCGATAAGTGGAAGTCACCCCTTTCTTCCATGGTCCACTGTCCTCTCCTAGCAGATCCTTTCTTCTTCAGCCCTTTACCTCTTCCACCTATCTACTCCCAGCTTCTTACCACCCCACTTCCCATGAACGATCAAGTGCACGCATCCATTAACATGTAGGATGAGAGATGAGGATGTTGGGGATCTGAAGGTTATGTTTAAACCTGAAAGTAAAGATGGCTTACATTGGAACAGCCTTTCTCCTCCACAGAACTGGACTGAGTATAACAGATTTAGCGACACACACAAAACGCTGGAGGAACTCAGCAGGTCAGGCAGCATCTATGGTTGTTCTCTGGCAAAGATGTGATTGGTAGGGGGGAAGCCTTCAAAGGGGAAATTTTGAGAGTACAGAGTTTGTATGTTCCTGTCAGGATTAAAGGCAAATTGAATAGGAATAAGGAACCTTGGTTCTCAAGGGATATTGCAACTCTGATAAAGAAGAAGAGGGAGTTGTATGAAATGTATAGGAAACAGGGGGTAAATCAGGTGCTTGAGGAGTATAAGAAGTGCAAGAAAATACTTAAGAAAGAAATCAGGAGGGCTAAAAGAAGATATGAGGTTGCCTTGGCAGTCAAAGTGAAGGATAATCCAAAGAGCTTTTACAAGTATATTAAGAGCAAAAGGATTGTAAGGGATAAAATTGGTCCTCTTGAAGATCAGAGTGGTCGGCTTTGTGCGGAACCAAAGGAAATGGGGGAGATCTTAAATAGGTTTTTTGCATCTGTATTTACTAAGGAAGCTGGCATGAAATCTATGGAATTGAGGGAATCAAGTAGTGAGACCATGGAAACTGTACAGATTGAAAAGGAGGAGGTGCTTGCTGTCTTGAGGAAAATTAAAGTGGATAAATCCCTGGGACCTGACAGAGTGTTCCTTCGGACCTTGAAGGAGACTAGTGTTGAAATTGCAGGGGCCCTGGCGGAAATATTTAAAATGTCGCTGTCTACGGGTGAAGTGCCGGAGGATTGGAGAGTGGTTCATGTTGTTCCGTTTTTTAAAAAACGATCGAAAGGTAATCCGGGAAATTATAGGCCGGTGAGTTTAACGTCAGTAGTAGGTAAGTTATTGGAGGGAGTACTAAGAGACAGAATCTACAAGCATTTGGATAGACAGGGGCTTATTAGGGAGAGTCAACATGGCTTTGTGCGTGGTAGGTCATGTTTGACCAATCTGTTGGAGTTTTTCGAGGAGGTTACCAGGAAAGTGGATGAAGGGAAGGCAGTAGATATTGTCTACATGGACTTCAGTAAGGCCTTTGACAAGGTCCTGCATGGGAGGTTAGTTAGGAAAATTCAGTCACTAGGTATACATGGAGAGGTGGTAAATTGGATTAGACATTGGCTCGATGGAAGAAGCCAGAGAGTGGTGGTAGAGAGTTGCTTCTCTGAGTGGAGGCCTGTGACTAGTGGTGTGCCACAGGGATCAGTGCTGGGTCCATTGTTATTTGTCATCTATATTAATGATCTGGATGATAATGTGGTAAATTGGATCAGCAAGTTTGCTGATGATACAAAGATTGGAGGTGTAGTAGACAGTGAGGAAGGTTTTCAGAGCCTGCAGAGGGACTTGGACCATCTGGAAAAATGGGCTGAAAAATGGCAGATGGAGTTTAATACTGACAAGTGTGAGGTATTGCACGTTGGAAGGACAAACCAAGGTAGAACATACAGGGTTAATGGTAAGGCACTGAGGAGTGCAGTGGAACAGAGGGATCTGGGAATACAGATACAAAATTCCCTAAAAGTGTCGTCACAGGTAGATAGGGTCGTAAAGAGAGCTTTTGGTACATTGGCCTTTATTAATCGAAGTATTGCGTATAAGAGCTGGAATGCTATCATGAGGTTGTATAAGGCATTGGTGAGGCCGAATCTGGAGTATTGTGTTCAGTTTTGGTCACCAAATTACAGGAAGGATATAAATAAGGTTGAAAGAGTGCAGAGAAGGTTTACAAGGATGTTGCCGGGACTTGAGAAACTCAGTTACAGAGAAAGGTTAGGACTTTATTCCCTGGAGCGTAGAAGAATGAGGGGAGATTTGATAGAGGTATATAAAATTACGATGGGTATAGATAGAGTGAATGCAAGCAGGCTTTTTCCACTGAGGCAAGGGGAGAAAAAAACCAGAGGACATGGGTTAAGGGTGAGGGGGGAAAAGTTTAAAGGGAACATTAGGGAGAGCTTCTTCACACAGAGAGTGGTGGGAGTATGAAATGAGCTGCCAGACGAGGTGGTAAATGCGGGTTCTTTTTTAACATTTAAGAATAAATTGGACAGATATATGGATGGGAGGTGTATGGAGGGATATGGTCCGTGTGCAGGTCAGTGGGACTAGGCAGAAAATGGTTCGGTACAGCCAAGAAGGGCCAAAGGGCCTGTTTCTGTGCTGTAGTTTCTATGGTTCTATGGTTCTATGAATAAACAACCGACATTTTAGTCCGTGTTCCTTCATCAGGACTGGAAAGGAAGAAGGAAGAAGGAAGAAGCCAAGATAAGAAGTTGGGGGGAGGGGGGATGAGTACAAACTGGCAGGTGATAGGTGAGACCAGGTGAGGGAAAAGGTAGTTAGGTGGGGGATGGGGAGCAGGGTGAAGTAAGAAGCTGGGAGGTGATAGGTGGAAGAGGTAAAAGGCTGAAGAAGAAGGGATCTGATAGGAGAGGATAGTGGACCTTGGGAGAAAGGGATGACTTCCTATCGCTTTTCTTGATCACCGCATCAGTACAGAGCGGGGATTCCCAACCTTTTTTATGCTGTGAATTAATACAATTAAGCAAGAGATCCATGGACTCCATAAAGTGTTACTGGTGGCATAGAGGCTGCAGTAATAGTGACTAAAACTACTAGTTGGTGATAAGTACCTGAACAGGATTAAAGTCTACACGGACATGTTTCAGGTGGTTGTAGAACTTCACGCTGACTATACACACTGGATGGCATGGTAGTGTAGCGGCAACTATAAGATCTTGATTCAACTTCCTCTGCTGTCTGTACAGAGTTTGTGAAACCCATGACCATTGGGGTTTCCTCCAAGTGCTCTGGTTTCCACCCACATTCCAAAGATGTACAGGTTGGTGTGCTAACTGGTCACACCGTTGTAATTGGGTTGTGCAGGCTTATTGGGCTGGAAGGGCCCAGTATCGTGCCATATAGAACATAGAATAGTACAGCACAGTACAGGCCCTTCAGCCCACGATGTTGTGCCGACCTTCAAACCCTGCCTCCCATATAACCCCCCACCTTAAATTCCTCCATATGCCTGTCTCATAGTCTCTTAAGCTTCACTAGTGTATCTGCCTCCACCACTGACTCAGGCAGTGCATTCCACATACCAACCACTCTCTGAGTAAAAAACCTTCCTCTAATATCCCCCCTGAACTTCCCACCCCTTACCTTAAAGCCATGTCCTCTTGTATTGAGCAGTGGTGCCCTGGGGAAGAGGCACTGGCTATCCACTCTATCTATTCCTCTTGTATACCTCTATCATGTCTCCTCTCATCCTCCTTCTCTCCAAAGAGCAAAGCCCTAGCTCCCTTAATCTCTGATCATAATGCATACTCTCTAAACCAGGCAGCATCCTGGTAGATCTCCTCTGTACCCTTTCCAATGCTTCCACATCCTTCCTATAGTGAGGTGACCAGAACTGGACACAGTACTCCAAGTGTGGCCTAACCAGAGTTTTATAGAGCTGCATCATTATCCTGCGACTCTTAAACTCTATCCCTCGACTTATGAAAGCTAACACCCCATAAGCTTTCTTAACTACCCCATCGACCTGTGAGGCAGCTTTCAGGGATCTGTGGACATGTACCCCCAGATCCCTGAAAGATCTAAGAAAAGATGTGTTGGCATTGGAGCAGGGCCAGAGGAAATTCACAAGAATGAAAGGTATGAGGTGTGTTTGACGGCTCTGGACTTGTACTCAGTGGAGTTTAGAAGAATGAGGAGGGATCTCATTGAAAACTACTGATTATTGAAGGGCCTAAATAGAGTGACATGTTGAGGATATTTCAAACAGTGGAGGAGTCTAGCACTAGAGGGTACAGCCTCAGAAATTTATCTTCATCTCTGTTTGAAAGGGCCATCCTGATGAAGGGTTCCGGCCCGAAATGTTGACTGATCATTTCCACGGATGCTGCCCGGCCTGCTGAGTTCCTCCAGCGTGTTGTGCATGAACAGGATCACAAGAGTCTGCAGAGGGTTGTAGACACAACCAGCTCCAGCACAGGCACAGGAGGGCTGTAGACACAACCAGTTCCAGCACAAGCACAGGAGGGCTGTAGACACAACCAGTTCCAGCACAAGCACAGGAGGGCTGTAGACACAACCAGCTCCAGCACAAGCACAGGAGGGCTGTAGACACAACCAGTTCCAGCACAAGCACAGGAGGGTTGTAGACACAACCAGCTCCAGCACAAGCACAGGAGGGTTGTAGACACAACCAGCTCCAGCACAAGCACAGGAGGGTTGTAGACACAACCAGCTCCAGCACAAGCACAAGCCACCCACCAACAAGGACATCTACCAAAGGTGGTTCCTCAAGAGAGCAGCATCTATCTTAAAGACCCTCACCATCCAGGAAACACCCTCTTCTCATTACTACTTTCAGGGAGATTACAGGAGTTTAAAGAACCATACTCAACAACTTAGGATCAGCTTCTGTCATCAGTTTTCTGAATGGACCATGAACTATCTTCGCTATTCCTATTTATTTATCTATGTTTATTGTAACAAGTAATTTGTCACACCCGCCTTGTACTGCTGCCACAAAACAATAAATTTCACAACTTTACAGTATGATACACAAGTCTTAGGCACATATACCATATATACAGTAGCTAGGGGACAGGGAGAGGGGAATCATGGTTGGGAAAAGAAGAAGGGAGAGGGAAGGGAGAGGGGAGGGAGCGGGAAGCACCAGAGAGACATTCTGTAATGATCAATAAACCAATTGTTTGGAATCAGATGACCTTGCCTGGTGTCTCAGGGCTGGGTGTGTCTGCAACTCTGCCCCAACGCTCCTTCTCTGCCACTTACCCCACACCCCTCCCATGGCAATCCACTCTCACCATTCCAACATCCTTTGCTCCCCCCGGATTTACAAGCTTGCTGCCTGCTCCACGTTGACAGGTACAGTACTGTGCAAAACTCTTAGACAGCCGACTTATATATATGTGTCTAGGACTTTTGCATAACACTGTATGCCTGTAACAATAAACCTGATTCTGGTCAAAGCTGGCCTTCAGTTAAACATTAGTGTTTAATATTCACTTCCTGTGCTCACAGGGTCAGTAAAGAACAAAAATATATTTATTTTGTTCAACATTTCACCAAGAATACCTTAGAAAAGGTGTTTTTAATTGAATAATACATTCTGGCTTAGAAGACCAAGGGAGGTTGTGTTCCAATTCAGGTTCTTTGACCTGAATCACTAGGTCTATTTCTCTCCCTACAGATGCTGCCTAGTTTGTTGAGCGTTTGCAGTGTTTTCAGCTTTGATGTCAGAATTCCAGCTCCTGCAGCCTTTAATTCTTTCAATTTCCACCAGGGATATTTCCAGCTCCCCAGGAGCAGTTATAATCCTTCTGTTTCTACCTAGGAAAGTAAATGCAGCATCTGCCGATAGTGTCAAGTGACAGATCTCCAACAAGATATCATGTTAGATTCAGAATCAGGCTTATTATCACTGACTTACGTGATGTGAAATCTGTTGTTTTGTGACATATTATAAATTACAGAGATAAATAGTGCAGAAAGGATGAATGAGGATGTATTCATGGATTCATGGACCATTCTGAAATCTAAAGGCAGAGGGTAAGGAGCGGTCCTAAAGTGTTGAGTGTGGGCCTTCATGCTCCTGACGGTAGCAGTGATTAGGGAAAATATCCCGGACGATGAGGGTCCTTGATGGATGCTTCCTTCCTGAGGAACCACCTCTTGAGGGTGTCCCTAATAATAGGGAGGATGTGCCTGTCATGGGGCTAGCTGATTCTGCGACCAGCTTCAGCATTCATTCCAGGCTGTGATGCAACCAATGGAAATGCTCTCCACAGTACCTCTTTAGAAATTTGCTAGCCTTTGGTGACATATCAAATCTCCTCAAAATCTTAACGAAGTAGAGCGACACTGGTATTTCCTTTACATGCTCCCATCAGTATGTTGGACCCAGAACAGATTCTCTGAGATGTTGATGCTCAGGTACTTGGAACGTCTCACCCTTTCCACCGCTAACCTCTTGATGAGGGCAGATGTTTGTGTGTTCTTCCGATTTCCCCTTCCCGAAATCCGCAATGAATTCTTTGTTCTTGCTGATGTTGAGTGAGAGGTTGTTGTTGTTGAGACAACTCTCAGCCAGCCAATCTAGTTCAATCCTGTCAGCGTCATCGTTGCCACCTGAGATTCTGCCAGCAACAGTTGTGTTATTGGTGAATTTATAGTTGGTAGGGCATCCCAATCTGGGGTCCACAAGCCCCTCAGTTTCTGGTAGGGGTCATGGCATGAGAATGGTTGGGAACTCCTTGTGTAGAGAAAGTAGAGCAGAGGGATAAGCATGTATCCTTGAGGTGTGTCATTGTTGATCATCAGTGAGGAGGACATGTTATTTCTGATCTGCACTGACACTACCCATTGACCCCTGATGATTTCAAGTCCCAATTCAGAGGCATTTGTACATGAGCTCACTGATTTGGCCAACATGATCACTTCGGGTTGTAAATGATCATGTTTGCCAAATCAGTGAGTTTGTGCTCAACCTTTGGAATGGTAGAACATAGAACAGTTATGGGACACTACAGACCTTTTGGCCTATGATGTTGTGCTGACCTCTTAACCTACTCCAAGATCAATCTAACACTTCCATCCCACATAGCCCCCCCTCCCCCTTCTCTCTTTTTTCCATTTCCCATTCTGGCTCCCCTCTTACCTCTTCTCCTCTCCTGCCCAGCATGTACCTCCTCCTTCCCTTTCTCCCACAGTCCACTCTCCTACCAGGTTCCTTCTTCTTCAGTCCTTTACCTCCTCCACCTACTAAATCCCAGCTTCCTATTTCATCCCCTCTCCTCCACCCACCCACCTTCTCCCTCACCTGGTCTCGCCTATCACTTGCCAGCTTGGGCTCTTTCCCCTCCCCTCCACATTCTTATTATGGCTTCTTCCCCCTTCCTTTCAAAGTTCAAAGTAAATTTTATTATCAAAGTACATATATGTCACCATATACAACTCCGAGATTCATTTTCCTGCGGGCATACTCAGTAAATCTATGGAATTGTAACTATAACAGGATGAATGAAATATCAACCAGAATGCAGAAGACAACAAACTGTGGAAATGAAAATATAAATAAATAGCAATAAATAATAGAACATGAAATAACAAGATCAAGAGTCCTTAAAGTGAGATCATTGGTTGAGGGAACATCTCAATGGATGGGCAAGTGAGTGTAGTCATCCCCTTTTGTTCAAGAGCCTGATGGTTGAGGAGTAGTAACTGTTCTTGAACCTGGTGGTGTGAGTCCTGAGGCTCCTGTACCTTCTACTTGATGGCAGCAGTGAGAAGAGAGCATGACTTGTGCGGTGGGGATCTCTGATGATGGATGCTGTTTTCCTACAACAGTATTTCACATAGATGTGCTCAATGGTTGGGAGGGCTTTACCCGTGATGGACTGGGCCTAATCCACTACCTTTTGTGGGATTTTCCATTCAAAGGCACTTGTGTTTCCGTACCAGGCAGAGATGCAGTCAGTTAATACACTCTCTAGTACAAGCCAATAAAAGTTTGTCGAAGTTTTAGATGTCATGCCAAATCTCCACAGACTGCTAAGGAACTTCAGGTTCTCAGCCCGAAACATCAACTGTTAATTCTTCTCCATTGAAGCTCATCTTTGGCATTTTGTGTGTGTAGGCCTCCATTTTTCTTTCATCCATGTGCCCTTTGAAGAGTCTCTGAAATATCTTATGTTTGATGTGTGGCTCATGCTTGAATATATAAGTGAATCTCAGAAATGTTCCTGTGGTGTGCATGTCTCTACATCTGCACTGGGATATAGAATTGGACCAGGACTGTGCTTAAAGATAAAAAAAAACAGGAATTCATCCTTTTTTAACACAGCACATGAGTACTTTCCTCCAACTTCTGGTTGCTTATTATTTCAATTCCCTCCACAGATTCATCCCGTCATTTCTGGCACCGGGCACCGAGTGGACAAGGGGTTGGTTCAGACTTGTGACGATTCATCTTCTGTTCGTTGGTTCAAACAGTATCAGAGGAATGAGACTGGCTGTTGGCTGCGTTCTTGCCTCCGTCTGCGCCCTGCTGCTCAACTCGAGGTTCTGTCATGCCATTCGATGGCTGTGAGTATTGTTGTGTGCATGCATGCATCTCGCATATGTCACATGTGAACGTGTATGTTCAAAAGGTATGCATCCTGCATGAAGCATGTGTGTGATGTGTGTGTGCATAGTTCTATTTGTGTGGCTTAAGTCTGAATATAGAGTAATAGAATCATAGAACACTACATCTCAGAAAAAGGTGATTTGGCCCATCTAGTCCATGCTGAGCCATTCATCCGCCTAGTCCCATTGACCTGCACCCGGACCATAGCCGTCCATACCCCTCTCATCATGTACCCATTCTAACTTCTATGTTGCAATCAAAATTACATCCACCACTTATGCTGGTCCCTCGTTCTACACTCTCACCACCATCTGTGAAGGAGTTCCCTCTTATGTTCCCTTTAAACGTTTCACCTTTCACCCTTTATCTATGACCTCTAGTTATAGTCGCAGCCAACCTCATTGAAAAAAGCTTGTTTGCAATTACCCTATCGGTACCCCTCATAAATTTGTCTACCCATGTATTAAAGAAATTTTGAAGATTTATTTGTCATATGTGTTTGCACATAGAAGGCAGAAGGAGCATTTTCTACCTGGAGAAGCTGTAGATGAAGTATTGTAGATGGATTGCTTTTGGCCTGTAAATCGGTGGCCAATGGTGTTCTGCAAGGATTCGTTCTGAGACCCCATATCGTAGTGGTTTTTATATGTAGCTGGGATGAGGAAGTGGAAGAGTGGCTAGTAAGTCTGCAGATGACATGAAGGTTGGTGGAGTTGTGGATGACATAGAAGGTTGTCATAGGTTACAATGGGACATTGAGAGGATGCAGAGCTGGACTGAGAATAGCAGATGGAGTTCAATCTGGAAAAGTTTGAAGTGATTCACTTTGGGAGATCAAACGTGAAGGCAGAGTACAGTTTTACTGACAGGATTCTTAGCAGTGTGGAGGAACAGAGGGTTCTTGGGGCCCACGTCCATTGATCCTTCAAAATTGCCATGCAAGTTGATAGGGTGGTTCAGAAGACATATGGTGTGCTGATCTTCATTGGTCGGTGGACTGAATTCAAGAGACACAAGATAATGCAGCTCTATAAAACCTGGTTAGACCACACTTGGTGTATTGTGTTCAGATCTTGTCAACTCATTATAGGAAGGATGTGGAAGTTTTAGAAAGGGTGCAGAGGAGATTTACCAGGATGCTGCCTGGACTAGATAGTACATCCTATGAGGTTAGTTTGAGCAAGCTGGAGCTTTTTATTTGGAGCAAAGGAGGATGAGAGGCAACTTCACAGAGGTGCACAAGTTGTTAAGAGGTATAGATCGAATGGATAGCCAGAGACTTTTTCCCAGAGTGGAAATGGCTAAAACCAGGGATCATCAAGGTGATTGCAGGGAAGTATAGGGAGGATGACTGAGTTAAATTTTTCACAGTTTATGGTGGGTGTGTGGACAACCTGCTGGGTGTGGTGGTAGAGGAAGATACATTAGCGACATTGACGAGATTCCTAGATAGGCATGTCATTCATTTGCACCTGTACCTGGACCATGGACCATGGCTCTCCATACCCCTCCCATCCAAGCACCTATCCAAATTTCTTGAAAATGTTGAAATTGAACCTTCAATCACCACTTGTGCTGGGCACGTGGCCAAGTGGTTAAGGCATTGGACTAGTGACCTGAAGGTCATGAGTTCTACCCCCAGCCGAGGCAGCGTGTTGTGTCCTTGAGCAAGGCACTTAACCACACAGTGCTCTGTGACGACACCGGTGCCAAGCTGTATCGGCCCTTGCCCTTCCCTTGGACAACATTGGTGTCGTGGAGAGGGGAGACTTGCAGCATGGGCAACTGCTGGTCTTCCATACAACCTTGCCCAGGCCTGCGCCCTGGAGAGTGAAGACTTTCCAGGTGCAGATCCATGGTCTCGCAAGACTAACGGATGTGCTGGTAGCTCATTCCACACTCTCACCAACTTCTGAGTGAAGAAATTCCCACTTATGTTCCTCTAAAACATTTTACCTTTCACCCTCAACCTATGACCTCCAGCTCTAGTCTCTCCCAAGCTCAGTGGAAAAAACCCACTTCCATTTACCCCATTTATACTCCTCAAAATTTTGTATACCTTTATCAAACCTCCCCTCATTCTCCTACGCTCTGGGGAAAAAGGTCCTAACCTATACAAACTTTCCCTAGTCTGGCAAATTTCTCTGTGCTCTTTCAAAGGATAGTAGGTACCTCATCCAATGTCTTCCACTGCATTAATATAATATTCCACTCCTGTACTCTGATTTGTGATAACCAATATGTCAAAAGGATTTGGGTTGATTGGTTAATGGTCTGGCCTGTGTAAGTAAGTGATCCCTAGTGTGTAGCTGAGTGTAGAATCCAAGGGGTTGTTGATGGGAATATGGAGAATATAAAATGGGAATCGTGTAAATGAGTGTCTGGTGGTCAGCATGAACTTGATGGGCAAAATAGCCTGTTTCCATGCTCTATGACACTATACACTTGGTGGCCACTCCATTAGATACACATGTACACCTGCTCATTAATGCAAGTATCAAATCAGCCAATCATGAGGCAGCAACTGAATGCATAAAAGCATGCAGATGTGGTCAAGAGGTTCGGTTGTTGTTCGGGCCAAACATCAGAATGGGGAAGACATGTGGTCTAAGTGACTTTGATTGTGGAATGATTGTCGGTGCCAGACAGGGTTTGACTGTCTCAGAAACTGGTGAACTCCTGGGAATTTCATGTACAACAGTCTCTAGAGTTAGAACATAGAACATAGAAGTTTACAGCACATCACAGGCCCTTCGGCCCACAATGTTGTGCTGACCATGTAACCTACTCTAGAGACTGCCTAGAATTTCCCTAGCCCATAACTCTGTATTTTTCTAAGCTCCATGTACCTATCTAAGAGGCTCTTAAAAGACCCTATCGTATCCAATAGAGAGAGAAAAAAAAAATCCAGCAAGCGGCAGTTCTGTGGGCAGAGTGTTTTGTTAATGAGACAGTTCAGAGGAGAATGGCCAGACTGGTTCGAGCTGACAGGAGGATGACAGTAACTCAAATAACCATGAGTTACAACAGTGGTGTGTAGAAGAGCATCTCTGAATACACAACACATCGACCCTTGAATTGGATTGGCTACACCAGCAAAAGACCATGAAAGTACACTCTGTGGCCACTTTATTGGGTACACTAATAAAGTGGTAATGGGGTATACCAGCTCATATTTTCTGACCTCTCTTTACATCCATCTCTGCTGTTCACCACAACTAATCCCTCTAATATCCAGTTTCATACGCTTGTTATGCTGGATAAATACGTTTATCTCAAGTTTCCTGTGGGATTTATTAATGGCTATTTATTAATGGCCTTGTCTTTAGTGTTTGGCATAAAGCCAAAGAGTTTTGTATTTAATGTTTGGTCAGGCCCCACTTGCAGTATTGTGTGCTGTTCCAGTCTTCCCTTCACAGGAAAGAGGTTGAGGCTTTAGAAAGGGTGCAGAAGAGGTTCACCCATCAGCCAGGACTTACCCTCTTCTCATGACCGCCATCAGGGAGGTGGTGCCTGGGGACACACATTCAACGTTTCAGGAACAGCTTCTTCCCCTTCGCCATCAGATTTCTGAATGGGCCATGAACCCATGAATACTACCTGGACTTTTGCTTAATGCTTTGCTCAATACTACTGCCGCACAGTGTAGTGCCTTACAGTACCAGGAACCCGGGTTCAATCCCCGCCACTGCTTGTACGTTCTGTCCCTAACCATGTGGGTTTCCTCCTGGTGCTCCAGTTTCCTCCCACAGTCCAAAGACGTACCAGTTGGTAGGTTAACTAGTCCTGTGACTGGGCTATGGCTAAATTGCGGGTATTGTTGGGCAGCAAGGCTCGAAGGGCCAGAAGGCCTATTCAATAAATAAATATACAGCCAACAAATTTCATGATATATGCCGGTGATGCTGAACCTGACTCTGATTCGGGATTAGAGGGCATCACCTAGAAGGAGAAGCTGGACAAACTCGGGTTATTTTCTCCGGAGCATCAGAGGCTGAAGATTCGGAGACCCGACAGAAGTTCATAAAATCACAGGAGGTGTCGATAGGACTGATGGAGTCTTTTCCCCAATGTGAAATACTCGAGGATACGGCTTTAAAGTGAGAGGGGGAAAATGTAAAGGAGATTTGCAGGGCAAGATTTTTCCATGGACAGTGGTGGTGTTGGTAGCAGGTACGATAGTGGCACTTAAGAGACTTCTATATGTCGGCAGAGTAATGTAGAGAGGCTGGAGGAATATAGACCAGGTGAAGGCAGTTACATTTAATTTAATTTGGCATCATGTTCAGCACAGACATTGTGGGTCGAAGGGCCGGTTCATGTGCTGTACTATTCTAAGTTCTTTGTTCAATATTCTGTGTACTATGTTCTTATTAAGGACATCAAAAGTTACGGGGAGAAGGCAGAAGGATGGGGTTTTGAGAGGGAAAAGAAATCAGCCATAATGGAATGGTGGAGCAGACTTGATGGACTGAAAGGCCTAATTCTGCCCCTATGTCTCATTGTACTCTATATGTTATGCTCTATGTTTTGTGTTAAATGTTCTGTTTCCATATAGGGCTCTGGCCAGGACTGGCTCCTCAATCCCCTTCAATCAGACACAGAACTGTAAGCACCTGGAGGGACTGGTCTCTGCACAGCAACAGCTCTGCCGAAGTAACCTGGACCTCATGCAGAGCATTGTCCAGGCAGCTAGAGAGGTCCAAAAGACCTGCCGGAAAACTTTCTCCGATATGAGGTGGAACTGTTCTTCCATTGAACTGGCTCCCTACTTCTCACCGGACCTGGAGAGGGGTAAGAATAATTGCTGAATTAGCTGAAGGACATCGTGGAATCATTCAGCACAGAAACAGAGTCAACCATCCATCTATGCCAATCCAATACTAATCCCGATTTATTCTCCCCATGTTCCCGTCAGCTCTTCCCGGATGTTACTATTCTCCCGTGCTTAACCTACCAACCCAAATAACTTTAGGATGTGGGAGGAAGCTGGAGACCCAGAGGAAACCCATATGGTCAATGGTAGAGCATGCAATCTCCACATAGACAGCATCAGAGATTAGTATTGAACCCAGATCACTGGAGATGTGAGGCAGCTAAGGTGACATCCTTCTATTCTGAAGCTATGCCTTTTGGTCATAGACTCTCCTACTATTGGAAACATCCTCTGTGCATTCATTCTATCTAGGTCTTTCAATATTCTATATGTGTCAATGACATTTCCCCTCATTCTTCTAAATTCCAGCGAGCACAGGCACAGAACCATCAAGTTAACCTCATGTGTTAACCCTTTCATTCCCAGGATAATTCTCATAGACCTTTTCTTGACCCTCTCCAATGCCAGCACATCCTTTCTTAAATAAGTGGCCCAAAACTGCTCACAATACTCCAAGTACGGTCTGACCAATGCCTTATAAACCATCTTATGTTACATCTATTAACCAATTGTTAAATACATCCATCAGTAACATCAACTCTCCCTCAATCATACCACCATTAACCCTTCCAAATGGCATCTCCACCATCTTTTCACAACCTCTTTACCAACCCTTCAAACATCCTCTCATCAACCCTTCAATTAGCCAACACATTCACCCTTCCATCAATTACATGTTGTTACTGGGATGCCGTGTACTTGGATTTGCAGAAGGCCTTTGACAAGTTGTCATATGTGAGACTACTTAACAAGATAAGAGCCCATCGTGCCATCGTCTGCTCCACCATTTCTTCATGGCCGATTTATTGTCCATCTCAACTTCATTCTCCTGCCTTGTATCCTTTGACGCCCTGATTAATACACCTCTGACTTAAATATACCCAATGACTTGACCTGTACAACTGTCTGTGGCAATGAAATCTACAGATTCACCACTTTCTGAGATTTTCCTCATTTCAGATCTAAATGGACGTCCCCCTATTCTCAGGTTGTACCTTCTGGTCCTAGACTCCCCCACTATAGGAACCATCCTCTCCAAGTCCACTCTATCTTTCAGTATTCGATAGGTTTCTATGCAATCCCCCCCTATTCTTCTGCACTCCAGTGAGTACAGGCCTGGAGCCATCAAACACGTGGATAAGAGGCACTAAGACCCACAAGCAGGTAGGGAATGTGTGGATGTAGGTAGATCACATACAGGCAGTATCCATGATCTCATGGTCAGCATAGCCATCAATGAATAGGAGTTACTGCACTGTAATGTTCTATTTTATTTCTTTATTTAGAGACACAGCATAGTTACAGGCCCTTCCAGCCCAAAGAGTCTGCACCATCCAATGACACGCACTTGACCGACTAACCTGTACGTCTTTGGAATGTGGGAGGAAACCGGAGCACACGGTGGAAACCCACACGGTCACGGGGAGAACGTACGAACTCCTCACACCGAGTGACAGGAATTGGTCCAAGGTCGCTGGCGCTGCTGCTTGTTCTTTGCTGGAACAGGAGAACTCCTCTCAGAGGGCGGAGCAAGCGTGCAACGAGCTGCCCAGAGGCAGGCGCGGGTTCAGTGGCGTAGGCGCATGGATGGGAGGTGTTTTTAGGGGTTATGTTCCAGGTCGAGGTAGATGGGACTAGACAGAAGATCGGGATTCATGGACTAGATGGGCTGAAGGGCCTGCTTCTGTGCTGCAGTACTCTGTGACTCTATAAGTGATTACCCTGAGCTTCTCACCCCAGGTACCAGGGAGTCGGCATTCGTCCACGCTTTGTCCGCGGCTGCCATCAGCCACACGATAGCCAGGGCCTGTACATCAGGGGACCTCCCAGGCTGCTCCTGTGGGCCGGTTGCCTCTGAGGCCGCGGGGCCCGGATTCCGATGGGGCGGGTGCAATGACAACCTCAACTACGGGATCCTGCTGGGGTCCAAGTTTTCTGACTCGCCGATGAAAATGAAGAAAACCAGGTCACAGGCAAACAAGCTGATGAACCTACACAACAGTGAGGTTGGACGGCAGGTAAAACTGGACAAGAAAATTTTTCAAAAGCGTTGCTTTCTCAAAAATTTATTTATGATTATGATAGAACACTTGAAGCTGAACACAAGTATAATTTCAGACTACTTGTATCATGTAGAAATTTAGAGAGACAAGGAATTAGCATTTGTGGAATATAATGCATTTAATTCCATAACAATGCTGATGCTAAGCTAAAAATGTTTTGTTCATGATTTTCATTTGTACTTGATGTTTGAGGCTTCTCATTTAAGTGTCCCAACAATAATCAGCCAGCTTCAATGGATTCCAGTTGCCCTGATACTGTTTCTTCATGATTGTGATGCCCTGGTGAAACCTTTCACCATGCTCCTCAATGACAGTGCCAAGATTTGCAGGGAAGAGGTCAAAATGGGAATGCAGAAAATGAATCTTTAGTGACATGTTGCACTTCATGGATTTTTTAATGCTTAAAGCACGTTGACAATCAGTTGCACATAATCTGGTGCTCTGAGGATGCCAGGAAAATGCCTTCCATGTGATTTTCTCTGGCCCCACTAGAAGTTCTTCAAATTACCTGTCACCGATGACCCGTTTGATTTGTGGAACAACAAAAATGCCTTCCTTAACCTTGGCAAGGGATAGTCTGACTTGAAATATGAATTGAGATAACAAATATAGGTGACTTAAAAAATAGTGCATGATGGGGAAATTTCATAGTGATTTTCATGATCAGCAGCCCGAAATCCATAAGATACACCCAAAAGTATTCAGGAAGCAAAATCTTTGTTATCCAGTGTAATTAATGAAGGACATAGTTATTGGTGCAGCATTTCTACATTTTTTTTTAGATTATGAGAACACTCAGTCCTCTTTTATTGTCATTTGGAAATGCATACATGCATTAAGAAATGATACAATGTTTCTCCGGAGTGATATCACAGAAAACAGGACAGACCAAAGACTAACACTGACAGAACCACATAATTATAACATATAGTTACAGCAATGCAAAGCAATACCATAATTTGATGAAGAACAAACCATGGGCATGGTAAATAAAGACTCTAAAGTCCCGAAGTTGATCGACTCCCGAGACCCCGATAGCAGGCGGCAAAAGGGAGAAACTCCCTGCCATAAACCTCCAGGCACCGTCAACCTGCCGATGCCTTGGAAGCAGTCGACCACAGCCGACACTGAGTCTATCCGTCCGAAAACTCCGAGCTTCCAAACAGCCTCTCTGATAAAGCCTCCCGAGCGCCATCCTCTGCCGAGCACCTTCGACCTCACCCCAGCCGCTGAAACACACAAAGCCGAGGATTTCGGGGCCTTCTGCTCCAGAAATTCCGGTTACCACACAGTAGCAGCAGCAGCGAAGCGGGCATTTCAGAAGTTTTCCAGATGTTCCTCTGTACTCTCATGTCTGTCTCCATCAAATCAGAATTGTGCACGGTCCCCTACTTGACAAATAACAGACATCACCACCAAAGTGGCTGCGCCCACTGCTGTCGCGTCACCATCTTCTCCTCCATTAAACCATTTGAGAAATATTACAAAATATGTTCATTTCTGTCACGTAATGATGCTGAAAAATGAATTCAGCCTTTATATTGAATAGACTTTACTGCAATACACTTGTTACTGGTCTTCTAAAGCAATTAATTGACAAACTTAAACCCATTCAGAACTCCACTGCTAAACTTTTAACCAAAACCAGGATGAGGGAGCATATTACTCCATCTTAACTCCTCTTCACTGGCTTCCTGTATCTTTCAGAATGATTTTAAAGTTTTGTTACTCGTTTTAAAGCTCTTAATGGCCTGGGACTGGAGAACATCACAGAATCACTTTTGTTTTATAATCCTGCTCGAGATCTCAAGTCTTCTTCCGCTGGTCTCCTAAATTTAAACAGTCCCTCTCAAAAGATATTTGGCAGCTCAGCTTTTTTTGGACTATGCTCCTAAACTGTGGAATTCAATATCCAAAACTAGAAAGGATGCAGACTCAGTTGACACTTTTAAACACCAGCTCAAGCCTATTTATTTAACCTTGCTTTTAACTAACATCTTTTTATCTTTAACTTTCATGTTTGTACCGTATCCCATTGTAAAGCACTCTGAACTGCGTTGTCTGTGTGAAAGGTGCTCTGTAAATAAAGTTATATTATTGTTATTATTAATCTTTTCTATTCTGCCACTTCCAGGCCCTCAGGGCATCGGTGGAAGTAAAGTGTAAGTGTCATGGAGTTTCAGGCTCCTGCTCGGTTAAGACCTGCTGGAAAGGGCTGCAAGAGCTCAGCAGCATCGCCCAGGACCTGAAGCTGAAGTATCTGTCGGCCACCAGGGTGGTGCACCGACCCGTGGGCACGCGGAAGCAGCTCGTCCCCAAGGACATTGACATCCGGCCCATCCGGGAGAACGAGCTGGTGTACCTGCAGAGCTCGCCAGACTTCTGCACCAAGAACGTGAAGCTGGGCTCCAATGGGACGCAGGAGAGGTGAGGCGATGAACTTAATTTCATTTAAGTGATACGGCTCAGAACAGGCCTCTCTGGTCCAGTGAGCTGTGTCGCCCTGCAACCGTCAGGAGAGGGAAGGGAGATAGGCAGCCAGTGCAGAGTACTCCTGTGGCCGCTCCCTATCAAAAATAAGCACACTGTTTCGGATACTGTTGGGAAGGACAAACTACCGGGGAAGCCGCCGTGACTAAGTCTCTGGCATTGAGTTTGGCTTGAGGCTCAGAAGGGAAGGGAGGAGAGCAGGAGTGATAGGGGATTCCATAATTAAAGGAGCCGAAAGGAGATTCTGTGGATGTGAAAGAGACACCAGGGTGGTATGTGGCCTCCCAGGTACCAGGGTCAGAGATGTCTCTGATCGCGCCCATGGCTTTCTGAACAGTCAGACGTCTTGGTACACATTGATACCAACAACATAGGGGAAAAGGGAGGAGGTCTTGAAGAGAGGATATAGCAAGTTAGGCACTAAGCTGAGAAGCAGGATCTCCAGGGTAGTAATCTCTGGATTGCTGCCCGTGCCTCATGCTAGTGAGGGTAAGAATAGGATGATCTGGCAGGTGAATCTGTGCCTGAGAAAATGGTACAGGCGGCAGGGGTTCAGATTTATGGATCGTTGGGTTCACTTCTGGGGAAGGTATGACCTGTACAAGAGGGACAGGTTACACCTGAACCTGAGGGGAATTAATATCCTTGTGGGCAGGTTTGGTAGGGTTGTTGGAAAGGGTTTAAACTAATTTGGCAGTGGAATGGGAACCGGAGTGTTAGGACTGAGGGTGGGGCAATTGGTGTACAATTAGATGCAGTGTGCAGTGAGACTGTGAAAAAGGACAGGCAGATGACAGGGAAAAACTGCAGTCAATGGGATGAGTTACAGTGTAACAGGGGGCCAAAATCAAAAAGGGTGAAGAATACAAGAGTGAAGGTGTTATATTTGAATGCACGCAGTACACAGAATAAGGCTGATGATATTGTAGTGCAGTTAGAGATTGCTAGGTGTCTGTGGGCAGCTCTGAGTCGTGGCTGAAAGAAAGCGTAGTTGGGAGCTTAACATCCAGGAATACACATTGGATCGAAAGGACAGGCAGGTAGGCAAAGGGGATGGAGTGGCTATATTGGTAAAAAATGAAATCGAATCCTTATAAGTTAGGTCTTTACTCTTTGGAGCGTAGAAGGTTCAGAGGAGACTTAATAGAGGTGTTTAAAATTATGAGGGGGATTGATAGAGTTGACGTGGTTAGACTTCTTCCATTGAGAGTGGGGAAGATTCAAACAAGAGGGCATGGATTGAGAATTAGAGGACAAAAGTTTTGGGGTAACATGAGGCTGTGTGGAATGAGCTTCCAGCAGGAGTGGTTGAGGCAGGTTCTATGTTGTCGTTTAAAGTTAAATTGGATAGATATATGGACAGGAAAGGAATGGAGGGTTATGGACTGAGTGCAGGTTGGTGGGAATAGGATAGGGTAAGAGTTCGGCATGGACTAGAAGGGCCAAGATGGCCTGTTTCCGTGCTGTAATTGTTATATGGTTATATGGTTATGTGACAAAGGATCGGAAGATGTAAAATCCTTGTGGGCAGAGTTAAGAAACTGCAAGGATAAAAATACTCTGATTGGAGTTTTATACTGTATAGACTTCTGAACAGTAGCAAAGATGTGGCCTACAAATTACAATGGGAGATAGAAATTGTATGACAAAAAGGGAACATTATGTTAGTCACTCGGGATTTCAATATGCAGGTAGATTGGGAAAATTCGGTTGGTACTGGACTCCAAGGGAGGGAATTTAAAGAATGGCTATGAGATGGGTTTTTAGAGCAGCTTGTGATTGAGCCCACTAGGGGGAAAGGCAATTTTGTTTTGGGCGTTGTATAGTGAACTAAATTTGATTAGGAAGCTTAAGATAAAGGAACCCTTAGGAGACAATGATCATAACATGATAGAATTCATCCTGCATTTTGAGAAAGAGAAGATAAAATCAAATATGTCAGTATTACAGTGGAGTATAGGGAATTACAGAGACATGAGAGAGGAGCTGGCCAAAATTGATTGGAAGGGAACACTAGCAGTGATGATGGAAGAACAGCTTCTGGGGGAAATTCAAAGTGAATGTCCTATTGGATGGACTATCATTCCTCACCTCTCTCAACCACCCACGTTCCCTGTCACCTGGTTTCACCTATCACCTGCAAGCTTGTACTCCCCCCTTCCCCTTCCCCATTTTCTTATTCTGGCTTCTTCTTTCCAGTCCTCATGAAGGCTCTTGGCTCAAAATATTTAGTGTTTATTCCTCGCCATAGATCTGCCTGCTTCTCCAGAATTTGTATGTGTTGCTCTACATTTCCAGTATCTCTTGTGTTTACACTGAGTTAATAGTTTTCATAGCCTCTTTAAGCCTTCTAAACACTTCTTGGGTGTCCAAGTCAAATTGAGTTTATTCTTATATGGACAGGATAGCTCTACAATGGCCAGTCAAAACTGCCCAACACATCTCTAGGACAAGCCTACCCGCCATCAAGGACATACATACAGAAGGGTGCCGGAAAAGGGCCAGTAGCATCATGAAGGCTCCCACCCACCCTGCTCATGGACTGTTTCTCCCACTCCCATCAGGGAGGAGGCTATGTAACATCCACACCAGGACCACCAGACTCAAAAACAGTTACTTTCACCAAGCAGTAAAGCTGATTAACACCTTCACCACCACTACTTTATCATTTCGTGTCAGTCACCTTATGTACGGACACTCCTGTGCCTAGTGTCACTTTATGGACATACAATCAATCTGTGTATATAAGCTACCTTATATATTTATATTTTTTTTGTTATTGTGTTCTCCATCTTACTGTGTTTTTTTTGTGCTGTATCGGATCTGGAGTAACAATTATTTCATTTCCTTTACACTTGTGTATGGGAAATGACATTAAGCAATCTTGACCTTAACCTTGACCTTGAAGATAAGGGAGGTACAAGGGCAAAGAGAAGACTTGCAGTGTGTCTCGGAAACGTAGATTCAGAGAACACAGAGCACATAAAGTATACATGTGTTAGACAAGACAATAAATGAAATACTGTAGGTTATAATGAATTGGCTGGAACTGAACACAATACTTGAAGGAATATCTGGAGCGGCAATTGATGACCCACATTAGACCAGGTGAAGGATCTCATCCCAAAACATTGTCCATTTCTTTCCATAGGCATTTCTCTTCAGCATCAAGGATATGCTCTCTCTCACTGCTACTGAGGGAAGGAGGTACAGGGGTCTCAGGACACACCCCATCAGGTTCAGGAACAGTTATTGCCCCATTACCATGAGGATCTTGTACAGACGGGATAACTTCACTCACCCCAACACTGAACTGTTCACACAAACTATGGACTCACTTTCAAGCACTTCTCATCTCACGTTCTCAATATTTATTGTTTATTTAGATCATAGACCATAAGACCATAAGACATAGGAGAAGAATTAGGCCATCAGACCCATCATGTCTGCTCCACCATTCAATCATGGCTGATCCTATTTTCTCTCCTCCTCAGCCCCAGTTCCTGGCCTTCTCCCCGTAACCTTTGATGCCAGGTCCAATTAAGAACCTATCAATCTCTGCCTTAAATATACCCAACAACCTGGCCTCCACAGCTACATGTGGCAACAAATTCCCCAATTTCCCCACCCTTTGGCTGAAGAAATTTCTCTGCATCTCTGTTTTGAAAGGGCAGCCCTCTATCCTGCGGCTGTGCCCTCTTGTCCTAGACTCTCCCACCATGGGAAACATCCTTTCCACATCTACTCTTTCAACATTCAAAAGGTTTCAATGAGATCCCCCCTCACCCTTCTGAATTCCAGGGAGTACAGACCCAGAGCCATCAAACATTCCTCATATGATAACCCTTTCATTGCTGGAATCATTCTTGTGAACCTTCTCTGGACCCTCTCCAATGCCAGCACATCTATTCTGAGATGAGGGGCCCAAAACTGTTCACAATACTCAAGGTGAGGCCTCACCAGTGCCTTATAAATCCTCAGCATCACATCCTTGCTCTTGTATTCTAGACCTCTTGAAATGAATGCTAACATGGCATTTGCCTTCCTCACCACCAACTCAACCTGCAAGTTAACCTTTAGGCTGTTCTGCACAAGGACTCCTAAGTCCCTTTGCTCTCAGATTTTTGATTTTCTCCCCGTTTAGAAAATAGACCACACAATTATTTCTACTACCAAAGTGTATGACCGTGCATTTTCCAACATTGTATTTCATTTACTTATTTATTCATTTCATTGTATTTCATTTATTCTTCTTATTGTTTATATTTTTTGTTTCTTTCTATTTACTATGAATGCCCACAGGGAAATGAATCTCAATGTAGTATTGAACTGAATTGACTTTTCTACTTATATCCCTCATATACATGAGGAGTAAAAATATTTATGTTAAGTCTCTGTCTAAATATGCAATGTGCAATTTATAATGAATATTATGTACAACAGGATAGTCAATATAACACAGAAATACAGTTGCGTCAGCATGAATTAAGCAGTCTGGTGGCCTGGTGGAAGTATATGGTGTCATATCTGTACCTTGATAATAAATTTACTTTGAACTTTGGCTCTGATGGTGTCTGAACCACTGAGTCCCTCCAGCATCTTGCGCATTGTTCCAGATTCCTGCATCTGCATCTCTCTTCTGTCTCCTGAACTAGCACTGCCAGCCACGGTGGTAGAGGGGGATACAATAGGGTCTCTTATGAGACTCTTAAATAGGTACATGGAGCTTAGAAGAATAGACTAGGGAAATTCTAGGCAATTTCTAGAGTAGGTTACATGGTCAGCACAACATTGTGGGCCGAAGGGCCTGTAATGTGCTGTGGATTTCTATTTTTCTATGTTTCTAAAATGCTGGAGGAACTCAGCAGGCCAGGCAACATCAGTGGAAAAGAGTAAACGGTCAACGTTTCGGGCCAAGATGGATCTTCAGGACCCTCTTGGCCTCGTTTCTTTGTTGGAACAACTGTATACCTCTTTGTAAATAAACTCAGAGTGCAAACAGGAAAAAAACAGTTTGCAAGAAGGGTTTTTTTGTGTGAAGAGGCCATTAGCAACTCTTTGTCACTTAGTCGTAATTTTACAGCGATACCCAGTGGCTGCTAAATCACTCACTGGAAATAATGCATTAGTTAAAGCTTTTGTGTGATTAACAAGAGACTTCTCTAAGTGCTGATGGATATCCTGTTCCTTACTTTGTCAGAGGAGAAACCTATATGACTTTAAAATGCTGTCAGATCTTTGTCTGTTGACGGCCACTGAGCATTTCACTTTTCAGCACCTAGATAGCTCACCTTCTCAATCAGAATCAGGTTTAATATCACCGGCATACATCATGAAATTTGTTTCGTATATAGTTAAATAAGTAGTGCAAAATTAAAAATAAATTAAAATGTCCATTCAGAAATCTGATGGCAGAGGGGAAGAAGCTGTTCCTAAAGTGTACAGTGTGTGCCTTCAGGCTCCTGTACATCTTCCCTGATGGTAGCAATGAGGACAGGGGATGGCTTGGTTGATGGGGGTCTTTAATGATGGATGCGTCTTTTTGAGACATCGCTCCTTGAAGATGCTCTGGATACCATGGGGCTTTCCTGATACCTTCCCCCCAACCCCCATAGAATATAGAATATAGAACAGTCTAGCACAGTACAGGCCCCTCGGCCTAGGATTTCGTGCCGACCTTTCAACCTTCTCCAACATCAGTCTGACACTTCTGTCCCACTTAGCACATTTTTCTATCACCCATGTGCCTGTCTAAAAGTTTCTCAAATGCCCCTAGTGTACCTGCCTCTACCACCACCCCTGACAGAGCATTTGTGTACTCACTACTCTCTGTGTAAAGACTCTCTGTGTCCCCCCTACACTTTCCTCCAATCACCTTAAGATTATGCTCCTTGTATTAGCCATTTCTACCCTGGGAAAAAGGTAATTGCTGGCCACTCAATCTCTGCTTTTACCATCATGTACACGTCCATCAAGTCACCTCTCATTCCCCTTCACTCCAAGAGAAAAGCCCTAACTTGTTCAACCTGTCCTCATAAGACATGCTCTCTAATCCAGACAGCTTTCTGGTAAATCTCCTCTGCACCCTCCCTAAAGAGGGTCCAATTAGAGACACATTAAATCACACCAGTCACCACACACTTGGCTGGAAATTGGCTTTGAGGGTCTTCCTGAAGGAAGAGAGGTAGAAGGGTTTAGAAAAGAAATTCCAGACCTTCAGGTGTTGAACATTAAAATGATGCCCCTTCCAGCCCCTGAGTGATGGAACGTATGAGAACTCAGTTGAAGGAACACTGATATTTCACAGAGTTGTACAGGTGGACTGGGTTACAGAAAAAGAGAGAGTCAATATATACCACGGGTTCGGTTATATTCAGTTCTGGTCACCTCATTATTGAACGAAGTGGAAGGTTTAGCCTGTAAGACCATTAGACCATTAGATATAGGAGCAGAATTAGGCTATTTGGCCCATCGAGTCCATTTCAACCCTCTCAGCCCCAATCTCCTGCCTTCTCCCCGTATCCCTTTATGCCCTGACTAATCAAGAATCTATCAACTTCTGCCTTAAATATATCCAATGACTTGGCTTCCACAGCTGCCTCTGGCAACGAATTCCACAGATTTGCCACTCTATATCTGGCTAAAAAAATTCCTCCTCAACTCTGTTCTAAAATCTGAGGTGCGAAGGAACTTGGGAGTCATTCTGCAGGATTCTCTAAAGGTATACTTGCAAGTTGAGTCAGTGGTGAGGACATCAACTGCAATGTTAGCGTTCATTTCAAGAGAACTAGACTATAAGGGAAAGGATATAATGCTGAGGCTTTATAAGGCATTGGTCAGAACACACTTAGAGTATTGTGAGCAGTTGTGGGCCTCTTTTCTAAGAAAGGATCTGCTGATATTGGAGAGGGTCCAGAGGAGGTTCACAAGAATTATCCCAGGAATGAAACGGTTGACGTACAAGTATTTGATGGCTCTGGGCCTGTACTGGCTGGAATTTAGTAGAATGAAAGGGCACCTCATTGAAACCTATCAAATATTGAAAGTCCTAGAAGGAAGAGGATGTTTCCTAAAGTGGGTAAGTCTAGAACTTGAGGTCACAGTCTCAGAATAGAGGAACTTCTATTTAGAATAGAAATGAGAAGGAATTTCTTTACGCAGAAGGTAGTGAATCTGTGGAATTCATTGCCACAGATGGCAGTGGAGGCCAAGTTATTGTGTATATTTAAAGTGGAGGTGGATAGGTTCTTGATTAGCAAGAGGGTTAAAGATTACAGGGAGAAGATATGAGAAAGGGATTGAGAGGGATGATAAGTTAGCCATGATGAAATGGAGAAGCAAAACTGATGGGCCAAATGGCCTAATTCTTCTCCTATGTCTTAAGGTCTTCTGATAGTGAAACTGCATCAAGAATTTATAGGTGACAATTCAAGGAAATCTTGCAACCCAAGGGGCATTAAGAGAGGATAGGATAAAAGACTATTCACTAGCACATATGTTGGAGGCTAAGAGGGAGGCTCCACCATCCAGACCATGTTCTCTTCTTACTGCTGCCATTAGGAAGGAGGTACAGGAGCCTTAGATCCCACACCAGCAGGTTCAGGAATAGTTATTACCCTTCAACCATCAGGCACCTGAACCAATGTGGACAACTTCTCTCACCTCATCTCTGAACTGATTCCACAACCTATGGACTTACTTTCAAGGACTCTACAACTAATGTTCTCAGTATTATTGATTTACTTTTTTAATTTATGATTATTAATATATTTTTTATTTGCACAGTCTGTTTTTTGCACATTGGTTGCTTGTCCGTCTTTGTGTGTAGTTTTTCATTGACTCTATTGTATTTCTTTGTCCTTCTGTGAATGCCTGCAAGAAAATGAATCACGGGGTTGTATATGGCGACATGTACATACTTTCATAGTGAATTTATTTTGAACTTTGAACTCCACGAACACTAGCAGGGCAACTCCTTCTTGTGTCTGGGTCAGTAGTGTTGCCGCGTGTGGGTCATTGGAAGGCATATGGCATGCCTGCCTTTATTTTGGGTTCAAAAGTCAGGAAGAAATGTTGCAGCCTTGTAAAACTCTAGTCAGACCACATCCGGAGTATTGCCATACAGTTCTGGCCGCTCCATTAGATGAAGGATGTTGAGGCTTTGGAGGAGGTACAGAAGAGGGGTACCAGGATGTTGCCTCCTGGATTAGAGGGCACGTGCTATAAAACAAGAGGCTGGAGAAACCTGGGCTGTCTTCTCTGGAGCAGTGGAGCTGAGAGGAGATCTGATGGAGTTTTATAAGATTATGAGAGGCATAGAGAAGTAGACAGGCAGTATCTTTTTCCCAGGGTTGAAATGTCTAATACCAGATGGCATGAATTAAAGGTGAGAGGGGGTAATTTCTAAAGACATGTGAGGGGCAAGTTTTTTTTTAACAGAGAATGGTAGGTGGTTGGAATTTTTTGCCCTACTTATTTAATTATTTATATACATTTCTCACTGTAATTTACAGTTTTTATTATTATATATAGCACTGTCCTGCCGCTGCATAACAAAAAATTTCACGACAAATGCTGACGATATTAAATACGATTTTGATTCTAATTCTCAGTCTTTTAAGCTAAGCACTGTATAGATAGACACATGAATGTGAGGAGAGTGGAAAGATATGGACATTGTGTAGGCAGAAGGGATTAGTTTCATTGGCCATTTGATCACTAATGTAATTGGTTAGGCACAACATTGTGGGCCGAAGGGCCTGTTCCTGTGTACTATTCTGTGTTCTATCTCATATAATGATGAGCTGGAGTACAGGAAAGAGCGAGAGCTTAGTGACATAGTGTCATGACAACATGGTTTCAATGTGAAGAAACAAAAGAGCTGGTCATTGAGGTCAGAAAGGGGCGCGGTAAACACACTGCGTCTTCTTTTTCAGTACCTTATCCTGCATTGTTATTCCTTTACATTGTTCTATCTTAATGATCTGATCTGTATGCAAGACAGGCTCTTCACTGTATCTCAGTACACATGACAATAATAAACCAATACCAAGAACTAAGAACTGCAAGAACCCCATCTTGTCTGATTATCAGCCACATATAGAAACTAGCACATTTTTTCATAGACTCCAAAACAATTACTTTCCCCAAGCAGTAAGGCTGATCAACACCTCCACCCACTAACCCAACCAACCACACCCCCAACCACCACTACTTTACCATTTCCTATTAATATCACCATATGTAAGAGTCTCCTGTGCCTAGGGTCACAGGGACACCTTATGGACATACAGTGCCTATAAGGAATATTCACCCCCCCCACCCCCGGAAGTTTTCATGTTTTTTTGTTTTACAACATTGAATCACAGTGCATTTAATTTGGCTTTTTTGACACTGATCAACAGAAAAGACACTTTCACGTCAAAGTGAAAACAGATCTCATCAAAGTGATCTAAATTAATTACAAATAGAAAACACAGAATAATTGATTACAACAGTATTCACCCCCTTCAAACCAGTGTTTAGTAGATGCGTCTTTGGCAGCAATTACAGCCTTGCGTCTGTGTGGATAGGTCTCTATCAGCTTTGCACATCTGGACACTGCAATTTTTCCCCATTCTTCTTTACAAAACTGCTCATGCTCTGTCAGATTGCATGGGGATTGTGAGCTATGTCCCCTCTAGGCTGTGTGCGTGTGCGTGCGCACACACGTTTTCAACCAGCGCACAAATTAATGTTCGCACAAAGGGTTAGTTACCTAAAATAATGTAGTAATTAATAATTATACTTATAGAAAATAATCTTTTAGCTAAATGTTTCTGTTAACTAGTTAGTCGGTTTTTCAAATACCACAATGTACGTCACTAATTTAAGTCACCTCACCTTTCCTGTTCCGGTTTGTACAGCTGTATCACAGCGGCAGCCATCTTTGGCGGACAGTGTTCATATCGTAAAGTTTACGAAGATCTGTTTCAAATCCTGTAGATAGCTTACTAAGTTTTCATTGAAAAAAATATTGATTCACTATGTCGAATTCAAAAGAAGCGAAGGGCGTGAAGTGCAAAAGAACTGCAAATTTGTTTAAAGTTGAATGGCTTAACAAAATAGTAGAAACTGCTACACCAAAAGCTCATGAGATCATGAACGTTCAGCTAGGAGAAATATTTATGTATGATTCGGAAACTGGAGTTACCTGTTTGTATTGTTGTGATGCGAAAGTTGCTGGAGAACTTGCTAGTGGAAAGAAGTGGGATGATATTTGGAAACTTGACTTTTTGAAGCAACATTTGGCAAGTAAATCACAAGTATTTATAAATAGTCTTTGTGTTCATTTAGAAGAAGGGTTTCCTGAAGATGAGGTACAAGAACGGTCAGCTTTTGATTGCTCCGCAATTGCAGATTGTGACTTCACATTTGGCGATGAACAAGTTAATGCCTTTTGTCTAAAATATCATGATTTTCTGGCTGAAAATACTGTAATAGTTAGACAGTTTAATGATTTCAAATTTTCCGTGCAAGAAAAAATTAAATCCAAACTGATTTCAAACTTTGCTCAAATGGTGGCATTTGTACTTCAAAATGAACAGTTTTGTGACCTTGCACAGTTGATGGACATTGGGGGAACCCTTCTTGTGTCTAGTGCGGACTGTGAGCAAGGTTTTAGCCTAATGAATCAACTCTAAAACAGGCTGAGAAACCGTTTAGGTGAATGTCATTTGGATATGTTAAATGAGAATCAAAACCTATCAATTGGATGGCAGTTCTATTAGTCTAGATAGAGTTTACAAAGAATGGGTAACTGCCAAAGGCAGGAGAGAGTAAAAGCAACTGAGTGACCTAAATATATATGTTATTTTGTTGTTATTCTGTGCAGTTTTATGTCAAATATTTTGTAAACCTACATAAACTGTGCCATGTGTGCATTCAGTGTGCACATACTTCTGTCACAGGAAAAGATTTGTATAACATAAGATTTTTGCACACACTGTCTACTAAAAATTAGAGGGAACATTGATTGTGAGTAAACAGCCCCTTTCAAGTCCAGCCACAAATTCTCAATTGGATTGAGGTCTGGACTCTGACTTGGCCACTCCAGGACATTAATTTTGTTGTTTTCAAGCTATTTCTGTGTAGCTTTGGCTTTATGCTTGGGTTCATTGCCTTGCTGGAAAACAAATCTTCTCCCAAATCGCAGTTCTCTTGCAGACTGCATTGGGTTCTTCTCCAGGATTTCCCTGTATTTTGCTGCATTCATTTTACCCTCTACCTTCACAAGCCTTCCAGGGCCTGCTGCAGTGAAGCATCCCCACAGTGTGATGCAGCCACCACCATGCTTCATGGTAGGAATGGTGTGTTTTTGATGATGTGTGGTATTTGGCTTACGCCAAAAATTCAATCTTGGCTTCATCAGACCATGGAACCTTCTTCCAGCTGACTTCAGAGTCTACCACGTGCCTTCTGGCAAACTCTAGCCAAGATTTCATGTGAGTTTTTTTCAACAGTGGCTTTCTCTTTGCCATTCTCCCAAAAAGGCTGCGACTGGTGAAACTCCTGGGCAACAGTTGTCGCATATGCAGCCTCTTCCACCTCAGCCACTGAAACTTGTAACTCCTCCAGAATTGTCATAGGTTTCTTGGGGACCTCTCTCACTAATCTCCTTCTTGCACAGCCACTCAGTTTTCAAGGACAGCCTGCTCTAGGCAGATTTACAGCTGTGCCATATTCTTTACATTTCTTGATGATTGACTTAGGATATTCCAAGGGATATTCAGTGACATGGAAATTTTCTTGTCCTCACTTGTGCTTTTCAATAACCTTTTGCAGAGTTGCTTGAAGTGTTCCTTTCTCTTCATGGTGTAGTTTTTGCTAGGATCCAGATACAGGGGTATTTTTACTACAATCAATTGAACCACCTTAACTGCATACAGGTGATCTCAATTTAACTAACTATGTGACTTCTAAAACCAATTGGCTGCGCCAGTGACGAATTGGTGTGTCATATTAAAGGGGGTGAACACTTACGCAATCAATTATTTTATGTTTTATATTTCTAATTAATTTAGATCACTTTGTAGAGATCTGTTTTCACTTTGACATGAAAAAGTCTTTTTTCTGTTGATCAGTGTCACAAAAGCCAAATTTTATCCGCTGTGATTCAATGTTGTAAAACAATAAGCTACGAAAACTTCCAAGGCGGGCGAATACTTTTTATAGGTACTGTTATGTATTTAAATATATTGCGTTCTTTATCTTATTGTGTTTTTTTTTGTGCTGTATTGGATACGGTGTAGCCTTTATTTCATTCTCCTTTACACTTGTACAGGAAATGTCATTAAACAATCTTGAATGAGTTTTGTTAAATTCGGTGATTAATTAAAACAACCAAGAGGTTAATGTATTCCTGTGCTGACTCGGTGTCGTTGTAATGCATGTCTGCAGTGAGCATTACACTACCCAAGAAGTTAAGTCAAGGCACTGACTATTCTTTTCTTTTTGGTATTTTTAGTCCTTATTATTGTCACATCATTAAAGCGGTACTTAATTAGTCAGGTCGTCAAAGGTGATGGGGAGAAGGCTGGAGAATGGGGTTGAGAAAAATAATAAATCTTTCTCTGCTTGATCCGCTCCGCAGACAATGCAACAAAACGTCGAACGGCAGCGACAGCTGCACCCTGATGTGCTGCGGCCGCGGGTACAACCCATACACAGAGAAGGTGGTCGAGCGTTGCCACTGCAAGTACCACTGGTGCTGCTATGTGACCTGCAAGAAATGCGAGAGGATGGTGGAGAGGTACGTCTGCAAGTGAGCCTGCCCCCTCCCCACATCCTACAACCCCCTCCCCTCTCCCCCCCCCAACTCCCCACCACCCCTTGAGAACAACCCTCGGCGATACAGGCAGAACCAAAGAAGGGCACTCAGTCCACCTTTGACGGCTCAGAGTGCATCAGCTTCCAATGTCACCTCTGCAACGTGTGCACGTACGGAGATACTTGTGCTCCCCCAAGGATGGGTATCTCTCCTTCGAACATCTACTTGCACAACTCACTGGATTTTCAAGAGAAGTATAGAGGAGGTGACTTTTTTCGATCATCAGTTGTCCTTCTGTGGTGAGTCCCCCACTTCCTGCGTGTTTCTGCCTACTCACTCTCCCTTTTGAGAAGACCACCTTCCGGATCCAAAATCCCAAATCCTGTTGCTTTTCCCGAAGAAATGAGTGAGTAGTCGCATCTGATTGCTGAGAGACAGAAGGTATTGACATTTGGGATTGGCGTGGGCGAAACTTGGGGGAGATACACGTCCCTGACCCCCATTGGCAAACTTATGCCTAACATCAGGAAAAGGAAAATGGGAATTTAATCCCATGCTGTCTTCTGTTTCCATGGAGACTTTCCCAAATGCAGGAATTGGAAGTCCACAAACAGGTATTGGATGAGCTTCTAGACTTTGGCAATATGTTGTTTGGGATTTCCCATATCCCCCGTGACAAATATACTGTATATATTTTTTGTATTACTGGCTACAAAATAATTTTTTCAAAATCTGAAAAAAATTACTATTTATGAAACTTTAGAATTGTACTTTTTGAGACTTTAAAAACAGAAGCGTTTGTGAAAGCAATGTCCTATTTTTTTTCAAAAGACTTTTAAATAAATAAATAAATCTTTAAAAATATCTCACATTATTCCTCCTCTTAATACTCAAAACTGATTGTTGCATCAAAGTTTACTTTAATAAGCAAACCTATTCTCTTTAATCTTTCTGCATTGTTCTTCATTGCAGTGGGACCTCCAGTAGCAGACCCACATGAATACTCTTTGACAGAGAGGAAATTCTAACTAAACCCAGCTCTAAAGTCAAAGTAAATTTATTATCAAAGTACATGTATGTCACTAAATACTACCTTGAGATTTATTTTATTGTGGGCATTCACAGTAAAGACAAAGAGACCCAATAGAATCAGTGAAAAATGACATAATGTATTTATTTATTTTTATTTATTGCGATATAATGTGGAATAGACTCCTTGAGCCACACCACCCAGCAACCCACCGATTTATTCCTAATCACGGGAAGATTTACAATGAACAATTAACCTACTAACCAGTATGTCTTTGGGATGTGGGAGGGAATTGGAGCACCTGGAAGAAACCCACATGGTCATGGAGAGAACGTACGAACTCCTTATAGACAGCGGCAGGAATTGAACCCGGGTCGCTGGTACTGTAAAGCGTTGTGCTGGCCACTACACTACCATGCTGCCCAAAGATGGACAACCAAGCAACGTGCAAAAGACAACAAAGAGTTCAAATACAAAAAGAAAAACAAAGTAATCATAATAAATTAATGTGTCCTCAAAGTTATTTATAACTTGAGTTGTAGAGTCCTTGAAAGTGAGTCCATAGGTTGTGGAATCAGTTCATTGTTGGGGTGAGTGAATTCATCCACTCTGGTTCAATGACTTAGTTCTATTCTGGCCAAGTCAAGTCAAAGTGAAGTTTATTGTCACATGGACAAGTGCACAGACACAGTGAAAATCATACATGGGCAACATCACAGGCACACATCATCTTATAAGCAGCATTCACAAGGAAAATATGAATTACACATAAATTATACATAATTTTTACAATAATGGATAGAATTAGAACAAAATATAATGAACACAAGAGGTTTAGCAGATGCTGGAGATATTGAGATCCTCCTTGGCCTGAAGTTCCCCTCTGTTACATACGTGGGTTATGACCAAAGGAAAAGTGGCTGGAGTCGCTTAGCACTTTCCTGCAAGAGTGTGTCAAATATAAGACTTACAAAAATTTGTGAAAGTTAGTGAAAAGAAAACTGCCAATATTTACAAAAAGATATCTACCAGAGAACGCAATAATAGCTCCATATTTATACTTGGCCAACGTGAACTCCTGACATGCCCGATCTCTCTCTCCTACCGAGAGCAACCACCCCTGTTTATTTGACACCAGGACATACCATGTTTAATTACCACAAAGTTAACTTAAGACTACACATGAATTAGAATATGATGCACCCCACAATGTAGTTACAATCATATTACAAAATAAACAGAACTGTCTACCTTAAATACAGTATTCATAAGAACATAAGAAATAGGAGCAGGAGTCGGCCATCTGGCCCGTCGAGCCTGCTCTGCCATTCAATAAGATCATGGCTGATCTGGCCATGGACTCATCTCCACCTACCTGCCTTTTCCCCACAACCCTTAATTCCCCCACTATGCAAAAATCTATCCAACCTTGTCTTAAATACATTTACTGAGGTAGCCTCCACTGCTTCATTGGGCACAGATTCACCACTCCTTGGGAAAAGCAGTTCCTCCTCATCTCTGTCCTAAATTTACCCTCCCAAATCTTGAGGCTATGTCCCCTAGTTCTAGTAACATATTCATAAAACATATACCCATTTACACATCCCCATTACCAAACAAATGGAATATTCTGCTGTGTGTGGTGGCGGGAAAGGAACCTTGAAGCCAACCCGAATTCATCAGCTCGGTTTAGGACCCATTATGAGAACGTACTGGGGAAGACAATGAAGTGCGCACACTCAGCGCAAGGACAGCAGGATAACAAGGCAATGATCGTGTGTGTGTGTGTGTGTGTGTGTGTGTGAGTGTGTAAGGCGTGTGTGTGTGTGTGTGTGTAAGGCGTGTGTTTACTGAGTGCTCTCTGATACATTACCACCCTCCACAGGTGCTGCATGACTTGCCGAGTTCCTCCAGCACTTTTTGAGTGTTACTCAAAAAGAAATGACATCTACTTTAGTGCCAAGTGATCAAAGTGGTCATGCTATTGCAAAACTGTACTGATTAGGATTTTGCCGGTGGAATGTTTGAAGGAAAGTAGCTGTTTTTGAAACAGGTAGTGTGGGGCTTCAGGCTCCTGTACCTCCTGCTCACTTTTTAAAAATTTATCATGGAATAGGCCCTTCCTCCCCTTTGAGCCGTGCCACCCAGCAATCCCCCAATTTAACCCTATAGCCTAATCACAGGACAATTTACAATGACCAATTAACCCACCAACCGGTAAGTCTTTGGACTGTGGGAGGAAGCCCATGCGGTCTGAAGGAGAACATACAGACCCCTTACGGACAACAGCCGCGGGTGCCGGTACTGTAAAGCATTGTGCTATCCATTATGCTATCATGCCACCCCAGTGATGGCAGCTACGAGAGGAGAGCAGGACCTGGACATTCCTCACATTTGAATTGCCATACCAGACTATGATGTAACTAGTCACGATATTTTCAAGATGAATTTGCTGTCGTGTGCACAAGTGCGATGAGATACAAGTACAATGAAAAACTTGCAGCAGCATTGCAGGCACGTGGGAACAGATAACACACAGAGTATGAATTGTACATATATTCTATAGGTCAGTAGCAGCTTGCTCTCCATATTGTACAGCCCTGGCTTGCATATCTAGACAAATAGGATGCAACATCCATATTTGACCCTGATCAAGGAGGCCTTCATATACAAGTTAGTGAAGAGAAAAAAAGACAATCTCATTCTGGTTCAGAATACTGTTGGATTGCCTCTATTATTTGCATGATTTGTGTTTCTTTTCCTCTCTTTCTCTGCACAGTGTTGGTTGGTCTTTCTTTTTTTAATTGGGTTATTCGGGTTTCTTGCTTTATGGCTGCCTGTAAACAGACAAATCTCAAGGTGTACAATTTATACATTCTTTGACAATAAATGTGTTTTGAATACCTCAGTGCAAAAAGCAAAGACACAAACAGCAACAAGTCTTTTGTAGTGCAAGTGGTGGTCCGTAGTGTTCTGTTGCAGAGGTACAATGAACATTGTGCAGTTCAATTCAGCAGCCGAATGGTTGAAGGGAAGTAGTTGTTCCTGAACTTGGTGGAGTGGGACGTCTCCTTCAGTACCTCCTGCCCAGTAGTCGCATTGAGAAGAGGGCATGACCCAGATGGTGGGGATCTTTGACGATAGATGCTGCCTTCTTGAGGCAGCACCTACTGTAGATGTTGTCAGTAGTGGGGAGAGTGCAAGAAACTGCAGAGAGTAGTGGACACAGCTCATCTCATTATGGAAACCAGCCTCCCCTCCATGGACTCTGACTACCCTTCCTGCTGCCTTGGGTAAAGTGCCAGCATAATAAAGGACCCATCTCCTCCTGGTCATTCTTTCTTCTCCCCTCTCCCATCAGGCAAAGATACGAAAGCTTGAGAAGATCAAGAACAGCTTCTACCCCACTGTTGTCAGACACAGATAGACCTCTTGTATGTTAAAGATGAGCTTTTGACCAGACAATCTACCTTATCATGATCCTTGTACCTTATTGTCTACTTGCTCTGCAATTACCCTGTGACTGCAGTAATGTGCAAAAGTCTTCAGCATTATACATAGCCAGAGTGCCTAAGGCTTTTGCACAGTGCTGTAATGCATTAATGAGCAGCTCTACAGGTCTGCCTAATAAAGCGGCCACTGAGTGTTTTTTTTGGGTCAGGTGATGCTCTTTTTTGTAAAAAGTGTATTATTTACAGTACTGTGCAAAAGTCTTAATCACATACATATAGATAGATAGATATACCTTATTGATCCTGAGGGAAGTTGGGTTTCATTACAGCCGCACCAACCAAGAATAGAGAGTAAATACAGCAATACAAAAACCACAAACAATCAAACAACAAAATGCAAACTATACCAGATGGAAAATAAGTCCAGGACCAGCCTATTGGCTCAGGGTGTCTGACCCTCCACGGGAGGAGCTGCAAAGTTCGATGGCCACAGGCAGGAATGACCTCCCATGACGCCCAGTGTTGTATCTCGGTGGAATGTGGCCGGTCCAACAGCAAAAAGTTCAATATCCGATCTTCAAACATGTTCCTCGATCGTAATATGACGCGGATAGCTAGTGTGTGAGCTTTGCTCAGAACTTAACACTGTAACACTATTCGTAGAGGTTGATTCTCTGATTCTAATCACATATTCTGATCACATATTCAAAGCTAGTGTGCGAGCTTTGCTCAGAACTTAACACTGTAACACTATTCGTAGAGGTTGATTCTCTGATTCTAATCACATATTCTGATCACATATTCAAAGCTAGTGTGTGAGCTTTGCTCAGAACTTAACACTGTAACACTATTCGTAGAGGTTGATTCTCTGATTCTAATCACATATTCTGATCACATATTCAAAGCTCGTGTGCGAGCTTTGCTCAGAACTTAACACTGTAACACTATTCGTAGAGGTTGATTCTCTGATTGGAGATCTAGTGATGTGTCGCAGGGACTGGTCCTGGGTCTGTTGTTGTTTATAATCTATATTAAAGATTCCGGTGACAATGTTGTAAACTGAATCTGCAAATTTACACATGACACCCAGATCGAGGGCATAGTGGACAGTGAGGAAGGCTATCAAAACTTGCAGTGGGATCTGGACCAGCTGGAAAAATGGACTGGAAAAAAAAATGGCAAGTGGAATTTAATGCAAACAAGTGTGAGGTAGTTTGGGAGGACAAACCAGGACAGGGCGTACTCCTCAGAGTTAGGGCATTGATGAGTGTGGTAGAATAAAGGGACCTGGGAATTCATTATCCATAATTCCTTGAAGGTGGCGTCACAGGTAGACAGAGTCATAGAGAGAGCTTTTAGTACATTGGCCTTCAGAAATCAGGGCACTGGGAACAGGAGTTGGGATGTTATGCTGAAGTTGTATAAGACATTGCTGAGGCCTAATCTGGAGTATTGTGTCCAGTTCTGGTCAGTTACCTACAGGACGGATTTCAATAAGACTGAAAGAATTCAGAGAAAATTTATCAGGATGTTGTTGGATCCTGTGGACCTGAGTCAAAAGGAAAGGCTGAATAAGTTAGGACTTTCTAACCTGGAGCACAGGAGAACGAGGGGAGATCTTAAAGAGATATCCAAAATTATGTGCGGTATAGGTGAATGCATGCAGGCTTTTTTCCCTCAGGGTGGGTGAGACTAGGACTAGAGGTCAAAGGGTTTAGGGTGAAAGGTGAAATATTGAAGGGAAATCTGAGGGAATTCTACTTCACTCAGAGGGTGGTACGACTGTGGAACGAGCTGCCAGTGGACATGGTAGATGGGGGGGGTTGAATTGTAACATTTAAAAGAAGTTTGGATATGGATGGAGGACTATGGTCCAGGTACAGGAAGATGGAAGTAGGCCCAGGAATCCAGGGGCTCGGATGGACTAGATGGGCTGAAGGTTCTGCTTTTGCGCTGTAGTGCTCCATGACTCCATAACTATCCTCTGCATTCTGCTACTGCTCTTCCTTTTGCACCAGCTTGATTTTGAAAGGATATCAAGCAAACATCCAAGGTGTTTCACTCTACCTCGGCACCTGCGACAATAATAAACAGATTTACCAAATACCGATTTACATACATGGCGCACTTGGAGTATTGTCAACAGTTTTGGGCCCCATTTCTCAGAAAGGATGTGTTGTCATTGGAGAGAATCGAGAGGAAGTTCATGAGGATGATTCCAGGAATGAAGAGGTTAACATATGAGGAGCGTTTGGCGGCTTTGGGCCTGTACTCACTGGAATTTAGAGGATTCGGGGAGGATCTCATTGAAACTTACCGAATGTTGAAAGGGCTAGGTAGGCCGGATGTGAAGAGGATGATTCCTATGATGGGGGTATCCAGAACTAGAGGGAACAGCCTCAAAATCGAGGGGTGACCATTTAGAACGGAGGTAAGGAGGATTTTTTTTAGCCAGAGAGTAGTAAATCCGTGGAGGCCAAGTACATAGGTATATTTAAGGCAGAAGTTGATTGTTTCCTGATCGGTCAGGGCATCAAAGGATATGGCGAGAAATTAGGTGTATGGGGTTGACTGGGATCCAGGATCAGCCATGATGGAATGATGGAGCAGACTCGATGGGCTGAATGGCCTAATTCTGCTCCTATGTCTTATGGTCCTATGGTCTTAAGATTGAACCTGGGTCATTGGAGCCATAAGCTAGCAGCACTACCTGCTGCAACACTAGGGCACCACGGCAGCGTAGTGGTTAGCACAACACCACTACGGCTCAGAGTCAGAGTTCAAAGTTCATTCCCAGCATCCTCTGTAAGAAAGTTTGTACATTCTTTCCATGGGTGAGTTTCTTCCCACAGTCCAAAGACGTACCGGTTAGTAGGTGAATTGTTCATTGTAAATTGTCCTGTGATTAGGCTAGGTTTAAAATAGGTGGGTTGCTGGGTGGTGTGGCTCATTGGGGCAGAAGGGCCTGTTCTGTACCGTATTCAAAATAAAAGTAAAAATCAATAGTTTCAATCTGAATCAAATTTAGAGGGAACTGTCCTGAACTATGTAGAATTGCAATGGATTGATGAATTACTCCTCAGTTCCAAACTGTGTGGAACCCCAGCTCCACCAGACCATAGTTAGCAGTAAACAGTTAACAGTTAACCATTTCCTATACTGGGAGAGTCTAGGACCAGAGGGCACAGCCTCAGAATATAAGGACTTCTCTTTAGGAAAAAGTTGAGGACCAACTTCTTTAGCCAGACAGTGGTGAATCTGTGGAATTCATTGCCACAGATGCTGTGGAGGCCAAATTATTGGGTATATTTAAAGCAAAGGTTGATAGATTCTTGATTAGTATGGGCATCAAAGGTTATAGGGAGAAGATGGGAGAATGGGGTTGAGAGGGATAGTAAATCAGCCACGATAGAACAGCAGAACAGACTCGATGGGCTGATTGGCCTAATTTGCTCCAATGTTTTATGGTCTTAAACATTGGCAAAGTTATTTAAATTTCCCTTTGCAGAAGCTGTTTTTGAAATGTAATTAGGAGAGGGACTTGGGAGTTGGAGAGACCAGGAAGGCGCAAGCCAATGTCAACAGATGAAGAAGGGTTAAAAAAGCAAAAACTGGATGGAATGAGTGACGCAAGGATGGTGTGTCTGAAGAATCAAAAAGAGTAATTATTTGAAAAGCAGGGTGAAGATCAGTGTGCAGACAGCTGTGAGACCCACTGTGGGAGGGTAAATACTCTCATTGTAGAGTCATACCGTTGTAGAGAAAAACAGCATGGATACAGGCCCCTCGGCCCAACCAGTGCATGCTAACCATGGTAGCCACTCAGCTAGTCCCAATTTCCTGCCTTCTGTCCATATCCTTACAAATTCCATCCCCTCCATGTACCTATTGCTTCTTATGTACATAGACAAAGGAGAATTGGTTGATGTTGTGTACCTGGATTTTCAGAAGGCCTTTGATAAGGTGCCACACATGAGGCTGCTGAACAAGTTAAGACCTCAAGGTATTACTGGAAAGATCCTAGCACGGATAAAGCAGTGGCTGATTGGCAGGAGGCAGAGAGTGGGAATAAAAGGAGCCTTTTCTGGTTGGCTGCAGGTGACTAGTGTTCCACAGAGCTCTGTGTTGGAACAGATTTGTTTTACATTATATGTCAATGATTTAGATGATGGAATTGATGGCTTTGTTGCAAAGTTTGCAGACGATACGAAGGTAGTCAGGGAGGGGCAGGTAGCCTTGAGGAAGTTGTGAGGCTACAGAAGGACTTAGATTAGGAGAAAGGGAAAAGAAATGGCAAATGAAATACATGTTGGGAAGTGTATGGTCATGCACTTTAGCAGAAGAAATGAAAGAGCTGACTATTTTCTAAATGGAGAGAAAATACAAAAAACCTGAGGGGCAAAGGGACTTGGGAGTCCTTGTGCAGGATTCCCTAAAGATTAATTTGCAGGTTGTGTCTGTGTTGAGGAAGGCAAATGCGATGTTAGCATTCATTTTGTGTGAACTAGAATATAAAAGCAAGGATGCAACGCTAAGGCTTTATAAGGTATTGGTCAGATCACACTTGATGTGTTGTGAACAGTTTTGGGCCCCTTATCTAAGAAAGACTGTGCTGACATTGGAGAGGGTCCGGAGGAGGTACACAAAGATGATTCTGAGAACAAAAGGATTATCATATTAACGAGGAGCATTTGATGGCGCTGGGTCTTTCCCTGCTGGAATTTAGAGGAATGAGGGAGATCTTGAACGTTGAAAGGCCTAGGTAGAGTGGATGTGAAGAGGATGTGGAGAGGATGTTTCCTATAACGGGGTAGTCTAGGACCAGAGGATACAGCCTCAGAATCGAGGGACATCCATTTAGAATGTAGATGATGAGGAATTTCTTTAGTCAGAGGTAATGAATCTGTGGAACTCAGTTCCGCAGGCATCTTTGGAGGCCAAGTTATTGGACGTATTTAAGGTTGATAGGTTCTTGATTAGTCAGGGCCTGAAAGGATACAGGCAGAAGGCATGAGGTTGGGGTTGAGAAGGAAAATGGATCAGCCATGATGATTGAGTGATTAGCTGAATGGCCTAACTCTGCTTCTATCTGTTATAGTCTTATGCGCCTTAGTTTTGGACACCCCTACCATGGGGAAAAGACTGGTACTGTCCATCTCATTGAGATTGAGAGTGAGTAAATGGTGTAGGTTTAATATTTTCACAAAAGGTACATTTCTTCACTGAAGATCTCGGAATGAGAATCAGAATCAGAAATTTGTTTTCACTGAAAAATAGTACTGTGCAATAGTCTTAGGCACCCTAGCTATATGCATGTGCCTTGGACTTTTGCGCTGTACGGTATGTCATGAAATTTGTTGTTTTGTGACTGCAATGCTATGCAATACATTTCTTTAAAATGCTATAATTTACAATAGGAAAGTGCAAATAGAGAGGGAAAATAGTGAGGTAGTGTTCATGGATTCATGGACCATTCAGAATTCTGATGGTGGACTGGAAGAAGCGGTTCCTAAGACGTCCATTGTACATTTTCAGGGCCCCCCCCCACCCGACGGCAGAGAGAAGAGGGCATGCCCTGGATGGTGAGGGTCCTTAATGATGAATGCTGCCTTCTTGAGGGACCGTCTTTTGAAGATGTCCTCGATGGTGGAGAGGGTGTACCTGTGATGGAGCTGGCTGTGTCTACAACCCTCTGACACATCTTGCGATCCTGTGCATTGGAGATCCCTCACCAGTTGGTAATGCAACCAATCAGAATGCTCTTCACCATACATCTGTGAAAATTTGCTAAGGCCTTTGGTGACATAGCAAATCTCCTCAAACTCCTAGTGAAGTACAGCCACTGGCATGCCTTTTTCGTGCTTGCATCCATATGTTGGGCCAAGGATAGATACTCTGAGGTCCCTCGATGAAGACTGGTGCATGTTCTCCCAACTTCCCCTTCCTGAAGTCCATATTCATTTCCTTGGCTGTGCTGATACTGATTGCAAGGTTGTTGTTGAGACATCACTCAATCAGCTAATCTATCCCAGTCCTGTAGACCTTCTCATTACCATCTGAGATTCTGCCAACAACAGTTGTGTCACTGGCAAATTTATAGATGGCGTTTGAGCCGTGCCTGGCCACACAGTCGCGAGTATAGCGACAGCAGAGGAGCAGGCTAAGCAAGTATCCTTGATTGTTAGCGGGGGGATGTTATTACTGATCCACACTGTCTGGATATGACTGGAGGGAATGTCTGAATGGTCTAATTCTGCTCTTATGTCTTATGGTCTGATGATATGGTGTCTCGATGAGGAAGTCAAAGATCCAGTTGTTGAGGGAGGTACAGAGGCCCAGGTCTTGGAGCTTGTTGACTAGAACCAAGGGGATGACGGCATTGACTGCTGATCTGTAATCAATAAACTGCAGCCTGACATAGGTATTGCTGTTGTCCACATGGTCCAAGGCCAAGCAGAGAGCCAGTGAGTGAATGCATCTGAATGCACCTGAGGACACATACTCAATGTCTTAGGAACAACTTCTTCCTCTCCGCCAGCAGATTTCTGAATGGTCATTAAACCCATGAAGTTGACCTCACTATTTCTTATTGTAATTTATAGTTTTTATTATTATGTATTACAAGGTACCGCTGCCACAAAACAACAAATTTCATGCAATACAGTGGTGGTTATTCACCGTATCCGATGATGACAGGAGACTTGTGTGGGAGAGCTTTTAAACTGGAAAAACCATTGCACTGGGGCAGTTCCACTCTCTTGACTCAGAAGTCCGGGTCCAGTGGTACAGACAAGTGGTACAAACTGGGGTCTTCCTTGGCTGCAGTGGATGATCACGAGACCTTCTGTGCCTGGTCATGCCCTTCGCTCTCCACGGAGAACCGCCTTCCTAGCCATTGGATCTCACTGTAGATCTCATCGGCCCATTCTAGAATAGACGTGTCCCTAACTCACTGGGATATGAGGCCTGCAGCTACCCTCACCTGGTTTAGCCCACCTGTCAAAGCGGTGTACAGGGCTTGGCCACTGTCGCATGCAAACAGCTACTTGGAGCCACAGGAGTCTGGTGGGGACCAATGGTGAGTGAGCTGCCCCAGAATGGACAGGACAAGCCCCTTCACCAGAGGTGCTACCCCTCCCTGGACATACAGTATACCAGTGATATTAACCCTGATTCCGAGGTGGTGCAGGATAAATCAGGGCTCTTGAATTAGAAGGGGACAGGCACTGGGCAGACATTAATCTGTTGGGCTGTCGGAGAAGTGTGAGGTGGTACACTTTGGAAGGACAAACTCCAAGGCAGAGTACAAAGTAAATGGCAGGATACTTGGTAGTGTGGAGGAGCAGAGGGATCTGGGGGTACATGTCCACAGATCCCTGTAAGTTGCCTCATAGGTGGATAGGGTAGTTAAGAAAGCTTATGGGATGTTAGCTTTCATAAGTCGAGGGATAGAGTTTAAGAGTCACAATGTAATGATGCAGCTCTATAAAACTCTGGTTAGGCCACACTTGGAGTACTGTGTCCAGTTCTGGTCGCCTCACTATAGGAAGGATGTGGAAGCATTGGAAAGGGTACAGAGGAGATTTACCAGGATGCTACCTGGTTTAGAGAGTATGCATTATGATCAGAGATTAAGGGAGCTAGGGCTTTATTCTTTGGAGAGAAGAAGGATGAGAGGAGACATGATAGAGGTGTACAAGATAATAAGAGGAATAGATAGAGTGGATACCCAGTGCCTCTTCCCCAGGGCACCACTGCTCAATACAAGAGGACATGGCTTCAAGGTAAGGGGTGGGAAGTTCAAGGGGGATATCAGAGGAAGGTTTTTTACTCAGAGAGTGGTTGATGTGTGGAATGCACTGCCTGAGTCAGTGGTGGAGGCAGATACACTAGTGAAGTTTAAGAGACTACTGGACAGGTATATGGAGGAATTTAAGTTAGGGGCTTATATGGGAGGCAAGGTTTGAGGGTTGGCACAACATTGTGGGCCGAAGGGCCTGTACTGTGCTGTACTATTCTATGTTCTATGTTCTATCTGAAGTATTGGGAGTGTTCCCTACTAGAATTGGTAGAGCAGCTGATATCAAAGAGTTCAAACAGAGCCAAGGAGGGAACATGCCTCAGGGAAGCCCAGAGTGAAAGGGCGAGTAATGTACAAGTTCCTCCCAACCCAAAGGTGCAGACATCACACGGGTGATCAGTATTAGTGAGATCACTTGTACCGAGTATGATGTTTGTTTTATTTATTTATTTAGAGAACAACGTGGGAGAGGTCCTGCAGGCCCAAAGAACCACGCTGCCCACCAACCCACCAATCTAACCCGAGGTTAGTCACAGGACAATTTACAATGTCCAATAAACTTACTAACCAGTACATCTTTGGACTGTGGGCAGAAACCGGAGCATGTAGAGGAAACCCACACGCTCACGGGAAGGACATACAATCTCATTACAGAAGTCGCCGGAATTGAACTCCGAACTCCAGAATTCCCTGAGCTGTAATAGCATCGCACTAACTGTGGCGTCCTAAAGGGCTGTCTGTTGGTGTGTCCTCAGGTGGCTGTAGAGGCCAATGTGGGATCCACATAACCAGGATGTTAGGGTGGATGACCTTAAGAACATAAGAAAGAGGAGGAGTAGGCCACCTGGCCTGTCGAGCCTGCCCCACCATTCAATAAGATCATGGCTGATCTGTCCGTAAACTCAGCTCCACCTATCTGCCTTTTCCCCATAACCCTTAATTTCCCTACTATGTAAAAACCTATCGAACTGTATCTTAAATATATTTAGTGAAGAAGTCTCAACTGCTTTCCTGGGCAGAGAATTCCACAGATTCACCACTCCCTGGGAAAAACAGTTTCTCCTCATCTCCGTCCTATGTCTTCTCCCCTGAATCTTGAGGCAATGTCCCCTAGTTCTAGTCTCACCTACCAATAGAAACAACTTTCCTACTTCTATCTTATCTATCCCTTTCAAAATTTTGTATGTTTCTATAAAATCCCCTCTCATTCTTCTGAACTCCAGAGAGTATAGTCCCAGGCGACTCAATTTCTCCTCATTGGTTAACCCTTTCATCCCTGGAATCAACCTGGTGAACTTCCTCTGCACTGCCTCCAAAGCCAGTATATCCTTCCTCAAGTATGGAGACCAGAACTGCACACAGTACTCCAGGTGCAGCCTCACCAGTACCCTGTACAGTTGCAGTGTGACCTCCCTGCTCTTGAATTCAATCCCTCTAGCAATGAAGACCAACATTCTGTTTGCCTTCTTAACAACCTGTTGCGATTCATGCACCGTAAGTTCAAGTTTAATTGTCGTTCAACCATACACGTGGATATACCCAAATGAAACAGCTTTCCTCCAAAGTACAAAACACAGTACTGACAGGCATACACAGCACAAGGCACATATAGTATACATAGGCACACAAAGCACATATAGTATATATAGCTAGGGTGCCTAAGACTTTTGCACAATACTGTATATGCATGTATAATTATAACAGAAGTAAAACTTACAGTCACAAAAGCTAATATAGCCCAAGTCCCTGAGGTCATGACCTGCCGATTGATGGTGTATTGGATGTTCTGGAGCCACTGATCCAGGGAGAACACCCGTGTGCCTTTGTTTAATGAGGGGAGATAGATGCATGGGCAGCCACCGCACATGGTCCTTGACAGATTGGGGGTCAGGGCACGGAATGCAAGACGGCTGGAGAACTCCATTGCTGCAGCCTTCCTCTGCCTTCACTGCTGTTGTGATGTGTCATCATCTGCCCCCCACTTCACCACTGAACTCTTGGTTAGATCGCTCTTTGTGTGTAACCTCCCCCTTGACCTTCCCGCTGTGGGTGACCCCACCAGCAGCTATGTGCCAGATAGTTAACCTGAAGACGGCAGTTCTCGCGGGATCTCAGGAACTCACAAGCCTCTCCACCACGACAATACGTGCAGAAGGTAATCCAAAAAAAAAATGAAATTAATCAAAGGCATAATGGTAAAGTACTTTAACACTGGAAGTTGGAATAACTTTGACATCTTAATCAAGTGGTACATTTCAAACTGAAAGATTAAAGATCTTAAAGATGACCTTAATTTGTCACATGTACATCGAAATACTGAACACGGAGAGATGCATTGTTTTAGTATCAACAACCAACACTGTCCAAGGATTGTGTTGGGGGCAGTCTGCAAGAGTTGCCATGCTCCTAACACCAACATAGAATGTCCACGACAAACAGTGCAAATACAAAGAGAGAAAAATAATAATAATGAATAAATAAATAAGCAATAAACATCGAGACCACGAGTTGTAAAATCCTTGAAAGCGAGTCCTTAGGTTGTGGGATCAGTTCAGTATTGCCACTTCATTTCTAATTCGTGGTCATCTCTTAGTTCCTTTGCCCCATTTTTGGTATCTGTGATGTCAGCTAGTTGCATCTCATTACTTCTACGTGAAAACCTCTTTGTCTCTCCATGGGAGTTCCTCCAGCATAGTCTAATATGATGCTGCGGAGTTCAAGCCAAGTTCAAGTTTATTGTAGTCATAGGCAACGCATACACAGGGTATGAAGTAGCATTTTTCAGCAGCAGTACAGTACGTACAAGACAAGGGCAAACTTAACATAAACTTAAATTAACATAGGTGAATTGTACATGTTTTGACAGAGGTGGAAGGGTGGAGATACGTCTCCTTCCCTCCACTAGCCTGCAGGCCACCCTGGGCAACGTGTAGCTTCTGCTTAGAGCCCCAGTCAGGGTCACATGAAGCCATGGGAGCTGGTGGTAGATGGTTGTATGAGCAGCTGGTGCACATCACAAGTTCTGGTTATGTGACCACTGACACCAGGCAGACAATCTCTGAAGAGTATTCATAATGGCTGGGGTCACCCTTCTAGTAAAGACACTGCTCAGAAGAAGGCAACGGCAAACCACTTCTGTAGAAAAATTCGCCAAGAACAATCATGGTCGTGACAGATGGAAGACAATGATCACCCGTGTTATATAAGATGGCACATAATGATGATGGCATGTAATGACAGCGGAAAAGCAGAACAGACGAAGAGAAACGGGCCTTTCTCTTTGGAGTGAAGGACGATGAGAGGTGTATGAAATAACAAGAGACATAGAAAGAGTGGACAGCCAGAGACTTTCCCCCCGCAGGGCGGAAATGGCTAACACATGGGGTCATAATTTTAAGCTGATTGGAGGAAAGTGTAGGAAAAGTGTAGTTTTTTACACGGAGATAGAGACATTTAAGAGACTGTTAGAGAGGCACATGGACGATTGAAAATGGAGGGAATAGTTAGATTGACCTTGGAGTAGGTCAAAAGACACGGTGACCTGAAGAGCAGTACTGTAATGTACGTTCCTTGTTGTGCTCCATCACGGGCACAACCCTCCCCACCATCGAGGACATCTTCAAAAGGCTGTGGCTCAGGAAGTTGGCTTCATTTTCCTCATCACTGAACTGTTCCCACAACCTATGGACTTACTTTCAAGGACTCTTCATCTCACGTTCTCGATAATTATTGCTGATTTATTTATTGTTATTATTTCTTTCTCTTTGTATTTGTGCAGTTTGTTGTCTTTTGCACTCCGATTGAATGCTCAGGTTGGAGCGGGCTTTCACAAGAAAATATTTATGGTGACATATATGTACTTTGATAATAAATTTACTTTGAACCTAAGGACCATCACCATCTGGAACATGCTTTCTTTTAGGAACAGCTTCTTCCTCTCCACCATCAGAACAGGCAGGATGAATGCATGAATACTACCTCATGTTTCCCATGATGGGAGAGTCTAGTACGAGAGGGCATGACTTAAGGATTGAAGGATGCCCATTCAGAACAGAAATGCGAAGAAATTTTTTTAGTCAGAGGGTGGTGAATCTATGTAATTTGTTGCCACAGGCTGCAGTGGAGGCCAAGTCATTAGGTGTATTTAAGGCAGAGATTGATAGGTATCTGAGTAGCCAGGGCATCAAAGGTTATGGTGAGAAGTTGGGGGAGTGGGACTAAATGGGAGAATGGATCAGCTCATGATAAAATGGCGGAGCAGACTCGATGGGCCAAATGGCCGACTTCTGCTCCTTTGTCTTTATGGTCTTATGGTCTTTATTCCTCTCTTGGATTAGATTAGATCTTGCACAGTTTATTTAATTTTGTTACTTATAGCAATGCAAAGTTGGCATTATTTAGATAGAACTGAAATATAAAAGCAAGAATGTAATGATGAGGCTTTATAAGGCATTGGTCAGACCTCATTTGGAGTATTGTGAGCAATCCTGGGCCTCTGGTCTAAGAAAGGATGTGCTGGCATTGGAGATACTCCAGGGGAAGTTCACGAGAAGGACCCCAGGAATGAAAGGGCTGGCGCATGAAGAGCATTTGATTGCTCTTTCCTGTACTCACTGGAATTGAGAAGAATGATGAGCGACCTCATTGAATCCAATCAATTATTGAAAGGTCTAGTTAGAGTGAATGTGGAGAGGTTGTTTCCTATAGTAGGGGGGTCAAGGTCAAAAGGTACAGCCTCAGAATAGAAGGACGTCCCTTTAGGGATGAGGAGGAATTTCTTTAACCAGACGGTGTCTGGAATTCATTGTCACATGGCTGTGGAGGCCAGGTCATTGGATATATTGAAATCAAAGATTGATAGGTTCTTGACAGTAAGGGTGTCAAAGATTATGGGGCAAAGGCAGGAGAATGGATTGAGAGGGAAAGTAAATCAGTTATGAATACAGATTCACTGCCCAATGGTTAAAAAAAAATCCTCCTCATCTCTGTTCTAAAGGGACGTTCTTCTGTTCTGAGGCTGTGCCCTCTGGTCCTAGACTCCCCAACATAGGAAACATCCTCTTCACATCCACTCTATCTGGGCTTTTCAATATTCAATATGTTTCAATGAGAAATCTCAGAGTTTGGACAAGGTTGGACTTCTTTTTTTCCTTGGAGTGTAAGAAAATAAAGGGTAGACCTTGTAAATGTATATAAAATCATGAAGGGCTTAAATAGGATAACTCCAACATAGACGGTCCCAAACCGGCAGCAAAAGAAGAAATGTTGGGCATGGGATTAGCAACCCCCTCCCACAGAGACCTACTGCAAAAGAAACACCAACAGAAGCTCCAAAGACCTCGTCCCTGAGAGAGCAAGGGTCTTCAAAGGATTACTCCTGGGGACATCTTGAAAGACTGGCCTGGGACATAGGAGCCTGGTGAGCTGCTGTCGATGTCCTATGGCCCATTGAGGGTGATGGGCCTGAGTAAGTATGTAATAGGTAGGACAAATCTTTTTCCCGAGGTTGGGAAATTAAAAACTAAAGGGCATGGGTTTAAAATAAGAGAGAAAAGATCTAAAAGGGTGCTGAGGGGCAAATTCTTCATGTGGAGGGTGGAGAGTCTGTGGAACGAGCTGCCAAAGGAAGTGGTTGAGGTAGGTACAGTTACAACATTGAAAAGACATTTGGACAGGTAGATGGAACAATAACAAACCAACATCAATATCAATACCAATAGGAAAGATTTAGGTGGGTAGGAAAGGTCAAGGGCTGGAGAAGAAGGAACCTGATAAGAGAGGAGAGTGGACAATAGGAGAAAGGGATGGAGGAGGGGACCTGGGGGAAATAATGGGCCGGTGAGAAGAAGTAAAAGGTCAGAGTGGGGAATGGGGGTGCAAATTTGATTAACGAAAGAGAAATCAATATTCATGTTATTAGGTTGGAGGCTACCCAGACAGAAATCAATGCGTTGCTCCTTCACTTTGAAGCCTCATCTTGGCAGAACACGGGGATCAGAATTAAAATGTTTGGCCACCAGGAAATCCCACTTGTGGTGGGCGGTGCTCAACGAAGCGGTGTCTTATAATGGCTTGTCAGCAGGGATGAGTTGGGCCTGTTTCTGTGCTCTAGGACTCTATGATGAAAAGTACCAGCTGAAGGCTCAGTTAGGAAGATGATTCCTGTGGCAAGATCCTGCTGGGATCCTCCTTTCTTACACCGGAAGCCAACATATACTTTATACTTTATACTTTATTGTCACCAAACAATTGATACTAGAACGTACAATCATCACAGCAATATTTGATTCTGCGCTTCACACTCCCTGGATTACAAATCGATAGTAAATATTAAAAATTTAAATTATACATCATAAATAGAAAATAGAAAAATGGAAAGTAAGGTAGTGCAAAAAAACCGAGAGGCAGGTCCGGATATTTGGAGGGTACGGCCCAGATCCGGGTCAGGATCCGTTCAGCAGTCTTATCACAGTTGGAAAGAAGCTGTTCCCAAATCTGGCCGTACGAGTCTTCAAGCTCCTGAGCCTTCTCCCGGAGGGAAGAGGGACAAAAAGTGTGTTGGCTGGGTGGGTCATGTCCTTGACTATCCTGGCAGCACTGCTCCAACAGCGTGCGGTGTAAAGTGAGTCCAAGGACGGAAGATTGGTTTGTGTGATGTGCTGCGCCGTGTTCACGATCTTCTGCAGCTTCTTCCAGTCTTGGACAGGACAACTTCCATACCAGGTTGTGATGCACATTTGCCGCTTTCTTAAACAAATAAATCCCATTGTGGCAGAGAACCCTCAACAGAGCCAGTTCAGTAACTCTCGCCCACCAGGCAAGTCTCAAGTGAGCTTGCAGACTCGAGACCCCAGAGACCACTAAATCATGAAAACGATCAGATTAATCACTTCACAACATTCACAACATTTATGCCCAGAGGAAAGGACTGTTGGTAATGTTTTTCTTGGCGTTAATCAAGACCATTGGAAGAATGTTAAATAATCATTCGTTCATTTAGAGTTGTGTCCACTTCTATATTAGCAAGAATCAATATTGAGGAACAAAGATCAACTCTATTCACAATCTACAGTATAGTGCAAAAGTCTTAGGCACAGTACTGTAGTAATTGTATGTACTGCTGCTGCAAAAAAAAATAAATTTCATGACTTATGTAAGAAAAAGAATTTCAGGATGTATGTTGTATACATTTCTCTGACATTAAATATACGTATTGAAGCCTATTGATAAACCTGATTCTGATCTGGGTCTCTATTGTGGACTGAGAGTGGGAAGGGGGCAGGGAGAGGGGAATCATGTTTGGGAAAAGGGGAAGGGAGAGGAGAGGGAGTGGGAAACGTTAGTATCCTGCTCGATACTATTGGCTAGTTTGTTCTCATATTTCATCTTTTTCCTTCTTATAGCTGTTTTAGTTGCCTTTTTTTGGATTTTAGAAGCTTCCCAAACGTCCAACTTCCCACTCACCTTACATGCCCTTTCCTAGGCTCTTACACAGTCCTTAACTTCCTTTGTCAGCCTCGGCTGCCTACTCCTGCCATTTGAGAACTTCTAATTCTGTGGGACACATCTATCCCGCACCTTGTGAACTACTCCCAGAAACTTCAGCCATCTCTGCTCTGCCGTCATTCCCGCCAGTATCCTCCTTCAATCCACCTGGGCAAGCTCCTCTCTCACGCCTCTGTAATTCCCTTTATTCCATCGCAATACTGATACTTGTGACTTCTGCTTCTCCCTCTCAAATTGCAGTATGAATTCAGTCATATTATAATCAACGGCTACTTAGGGTTCCTTTATGTTAAGCTCCCTAACAAGATCTAGGTTATTACACAACACCCAATCTAAGATGGCCTTTCCCCGAGTAGGCTCAAGCACAAGCTGCTCTAAAAAGCCATCTCAAAGGCATTCAACAAATTCTCTCTCTTGCGATCCGACACTGACCTGAATTTCCCAATCCTCTTGCATATTGAAGTCCCCCATTACAATTGTGACATCATCTTTATGACGCCTTTTCTAGCTCCCTTTGCAATCTCAACCCCACATCTTGCCTACTATTTGGAGGCCTATATATGATTCCCAGAACACTTTTTATTTACTCTTGCAGTTTCTTAACTCCACCCACAAAGATTTGATATTCTCTGACCCTATGGCACCTTTTTCTAAAGATGTAATTCCATCTCTTACCAATAGAGCCACACCATCACCTAGCCTTCCTGTCTGTCCTTTAGATACAAAGTATATCCTTTGATGTTAAACTCCCAACTACGGCCTTCTTTCAGCCACGACCCAGTGATGCCCACAGGTCATACTAACCAATTTCTAATTGCGTCTCGAGTTTGTCCACCTTATCCCGAATACTATGTGCATTTGAAGACAGCAATTCATTCCTGCATTCTTCGGCCTTTTCAATTTTGCCTCTGTGGTACAATTTAACTCTTTGCTCTGTCTGCAGTTGTACCCAATCATTGGCTTGTCCTTCCTTACGTTCATATTACACCCATCACCTACTTGTAAACCTGCTGGCTCATCCTCAGCTCTATCATACGGGTTCCCATCCCACTACCATATTAGATTAAACCACTCCCAACAGATCTAGCAAAGCTGCCCGCAAGAATATTGGTCCCCCTTAGATTCAAGTGCAATTCATCCCTCTTGTACAGGTCATACCTACCCAGAAGAGTTCCTAATGACCCAGAAATCTGAATCCCTGCCCCCTGCTCCAATTCTTCAGCCCTGCATTTACCCATCACCTCATTCTATTCCTATCCTCACTGTCACGTGGCACAGGCAGCAATCCTGAGATTACCACCATTGGGGTCCTGCTTCTCAGCTTCCTTCCGAGCACCCTGTATTCTGTTTTCAGGACCTCCTCCCTTTTCCTACCTATGTCATTGGTACCAATATGTATGACTTTTGGCTGCCCACCCTCCCTGTTCAGAATATTGTGGACGCGTTCAGAAGCATCGTTGACCTTGGCACCAGGGAGACAAACTACCATCCGTGTTTCCTTTCCAAGTCCACAGAATCATCCGTCTGTCCCCCTATTACTGCTACCCTCCTGAGCCACAGGGCCAGACTCAATGCCAGAGCCACGGCCGCTGTTGCTCACCGCAGGTAGGTTGTACCCATCCCCCCCCCAGCAGTAATCAAAATGGGCTACTTATTGTTGAGGGGATGGCCACAGGGGTGCTCTCCACTACCTGATGTTCCTCCTTCCCACTCTTTTTTATCTGTTACCCAGTACAAGGCAGCCCACTTGATTGGTACCCCTTCCACAAGCATCCAATCCCTCCACCATCGATGAACAGTCGGAGCAGTGTGTACTATCTACAAAGTGCACTGCAACAACGCACCTAAGTTCCTTAGTCAGGAGCTTCCAGACCCACGACCACTACCACTTAAAAGGACGAGAACAGCAGATACCTGGGAACATCATCACTTGGAGATCCCCCTCCAAGTCACTCACCATCCTGACTTGGAAACATATCACCATTCCTTCCTTGTCACTAGGTCAGAATCATGGAATTCCCTCCCTAACAGCACTGTAGGTACCTACACCTCAGGGACTGCCGCGGTTCATGAAGGCAGCTCATCACCACCTTCTCAGGGGCAACTAGGGATGGGCAATAAATGCTGGCTTAGCTGGTGACGTCCATATTCTGCAAATGAATAAATAAAATTTATCTGTCTCCTGTAGCCTTGGGGTAACTACCTCTCTGTAGTTCCTGACTATCACTGCTTCACTTTCCCTAACAAGCCTTAAAGACGATCGTTCAGTAGCACTCACATCTACAGTGATGAAATGTTTCTAGAGGTTGGTCGTGGCTAGAATGAACTCCTGTCTCAGGAATGACCTGGACCCACTGCAATTTGCCTATCACCACAATAGGTCTACAGCAGATGCAATCTCAATGGCTCTTCACATGGCCTTAGACCACCTAGATAATGTAAACGCCTATATCAGGATGCTGTTCGTTGACTATAGCTCAGCATTTAACACCGTCATTCCTATAGTCCTGATTGAAAAGCTACAGAACCTGGGCCTCTGTACCTCCCTCTGCAACTGGATCCTGAACTTCCTAACCAGAAGTCCACAATCTGTGCGGATCAGTAATGACATCTTCACTTTGCTGACAATCAGCACTGGTGCACCTCAGAGATGTGTGCTTAGCCCATTGCTCTACTCTCTCTACACCATGACTGTGTGGATAGGCATAGCTCAAATGCCATCTATAAATTTGCTGATGATACAACCATTGTTGACAGAATCTCAGATAAACATGAGAGGGCGTACAGGAGCAAAATAGTTGAGTGTTATAGCAGCTGTAGCCTTGCACTCAACGTCATATAACCTTATAACAATTACAGCACGGAAACAGGCCATCTCGGCCCTTCTAGTCCATGCCAAATGCTTACTCTCACCTAGCCCCACCGACCTGAACTCAGCCCATAACCCTCCATTCCTTTCCTGTCCATATAGCTATCCAATTTTATTTTAAGTGACAACATTGAACCTGCCCCTACCACTTCTGCTGGAAGCTCGTTCCACACAGCTACCACTCTCTGAGTGAAGAAGTTCCCCCTCATGTTACCCCTAAACTTTTGCCCTTTAACTCTCAACTCATGTCCTCTTGTTTGAATCTCCCCCACTCTCAATGGAAAAAGCCTATCCACGTCAACTCTATCAATCCCCCTTATAATTTTAAACACCTCTATCAAGTTCCCCCTCAACCTTCTACGCTCCAAAAAATAAAGACCCAACTTGTTCAACCTTTCTCTGTAACTTAGGAGATGAAACCCAGGTAACATTCTAGTAAATCTTCTCTGTACTCTCTCAATTTTGTTGACATCTTTCCTATAATTCGGTGACCAGAACTGTACACAATACTCCAAATTTGGCCTTACCAATGCCTTGTACAATTTTAATATTACATCCCAACTCCTATACTCAATGCTCTGATTTATAAAGGCCAGCATACCAAAAGCTTTCTTCACCACTCTATCCACATGAGATTCCACCTTCAGGGAACTATGCACCATTATTCCTAGATCCCTCCGTTCTACTGCATTCTTCAATGCCCTACCATTTACCATGTATGTCCTATTTTGATTAGTCCTACCAAAATGTAGCACCTCACATTTATCAGCATTAAACTCCATCTGCCATCTTTCAGCCCACTCTTCTAACTGGCTCTCAAGAACAGCTTCTTTACCTCTGCCATCAGATTTCTAAATGGATATTGAGCCAATGAACACCACCTCACTACATTTTATTCCTATATTTTTGCACTACTTATTTAACTATTTAACATAATATATACACCTGCAATAATTCATTTTTTCCTTTATATTTCTCACATATTGTACTGCTGACACAATGTTAACAAATTTCGTATCATATGCTGGTGATACTAAGCCTGATTCTGATTCTGATTCTGTAATGATCAATAAACCAATTGTTTGGAATCAAATATGGTGTCAGGGCTGGGTTTCCCTGCCCCCACGTTACCCCTCTGTCTGTGACACTCCTTCTCTGCCACCCGTCCCACACCCTTCCCATGGCACTCCACTCTCACCATTCCCAACATCCCTTGCCCCTGCCAGAGTTACAAACTTGCTCTCTGCTCTACATTGACAAACACAGTACTGTATTGTTTTTCAGCGCAGTATCCTTGCTGTTCCTAGTAGTGCACTCTCCTGGACCGAGATCTCAGATGTTGTTCCCGGGATTTGTTGGAGCCACTCTCCTAATCCAGGTGTCACAGCTCCAAATGCTCATATCACCGCCAGGATTACTCTGGCTTTAACTTTGCACATCCTCTCTATCTGCTCTTTCAAGCCCTGGAATTTCTCCAGCCTCTCATATTCTTTCTTCCTGATGCTACTCTCGTTGGGAATTGCCTCATCTATTACTATTGCTTTCTTCTGTTCCTTGTCCAGTCTCACTATGTCTGGTTGGTTGGCTGGTACCTGCTTATCAGTCTGTATTTGGAAGTCCCACAGGATCTTAGCTCTGTCATTCTCCACTCCTCTCTCGAGTGTTTCCCACTTGGACTTGGGGGTGTCAGATCCATACTCAGTGCAGATGTTCCTGTACACAATTCCTGCAACTTAGCTGTGCTGTCCCTGCCTGCATCTTGCTCCATGCTACTATGTGCTGGATGGTTTCAGTGGTTTCCTTGCACAGTCTGCATCTTGAGTCTCGTCTGGGGTGATAGACACCTGCTTCTATTGCTCTTGTGCTCAGCGCCTGTCTTGTGCAGCCATGAGCAGCGCCTCTGTGCTGTCCCTCAGCCCTGCTATTTCCAGTCATTGGGAGGACTTTCTTATATCAGCCGCCTCTGATATCTGGCTGTGTGATACATCCCGTGCAGGGGCTTGTCCTGCCATGGCCTCTGGGCCTCAGCTCTTCCCCACCAACTTCCATTTCCATGTCCCCTGCCTGCTGTCTGAGCTATTCTTCTGGCAGGTCATCACTAGGGCCCATCTTCCTGACATACTCATGAATGTTTTGCATTTCTTCCAGGATGTGGCCTTGTCATTTCCAAGTCCCTATCCTCCTCTATTCCGGAGGGTGTACAGTGGCTCAACATTGGACTTTGGATGTATAGTTAACACCAAATACTCTGCAGATGCTGGGGTCAAAGCAACACTCACAACACGGTGGAGGAACTCAGCTGGTCGGGCAGCATCCGTGGAAACGATCAGTCAACGATTTGGGCCGGAACCCCTTTGTCAGGACCCAAAAACTTCTGAGGACTTCCTGACGAAGGGTTCCGGCCCAAAGCATTGACTGATCGTTTCCATGGATGCTGCCCAACCTGCTGAGTTCCTCCAGCGTGTTGTGAGTGTTTGATGTATAGTTAGTAGTTTCTGGGTCCTGATGTCAGCGGCTTCCAGTTCGTTCCTTTGCCAGCATGCTATTGTGGCCAGGTATCTGATGACTGGTAGGGCAAATGTGTTGATGGCTCTTATATCATAATAAAGGTGGTTCTGAACTACGTATACAGCATATATATATGTGTGTGTGTGTGTGTGTGTGTGTGTGTGTATAGTTCATACATACACACACACATATATATAATCTATAAGTCATGGCTGATCTGACCACAGACTCATCTTCACCTACCTGCCTTCTCCCTATAGCCCTTAATTCCCCTACATCTGAGATCTCGGTCTGGAAGAATGCACTAGCAGGAACAGCAAGGATTCAGTGCCAAATCCTCAAGCTCCCAAGCCTCTGATAGAGGACCCGAGATTGAGGGAAAAATACACATACACACCATCCATAAAGGGTGGGGGAAAATATATTCTCTGGAGTGGCCAAGTCAGAGTCCAGACCTCAATCCAATTGAGAATTTGTGGCTGGACTTGAAAAAGGCTGTTCACTCACGACCCCCTTGCAATCTGACAGAGCTTGAGCAGTTTTGTATAGAAGAATGGGGAAAAATTGCAGTGGCCAGATGGGCAAAGCTGATAGAGACCGATCCACACAGACTCAAGGCTGTAATTGCTGCCAAAGGTGCATCTACTGAATACTGACTTGAAGGGCGTGAGTAATTATGCAATCAATTATTTGTGTCAATAATTCAAATAAATTTGTAGAACCTTGTTTTCACTTTGGCATGAAAGGATCTTTTCTGTTGATACATTTAACTAATTATGTGATATCTAAAACCAATTGGCTGCACCAGTGATGATTTGGTGTGTCATATTAAAGGGAGGAATAATTTTGTGTTTTATATTTGTAATTAATTTAGATCACTTTGTAGAGATCTGTTTTCACTTTGACACAATTAGTCTTTTTCTGTTGATTAGTGTCAAAAAAGCCAAATTAAACCCACTGTGATTCAATGTTGTAAAACAATAAAGAATGAAAACTTCCAAGGGGGTGAATATTTTTCATAGGCACTGTATATGTGCCCAAGATTTTTGCACAGTACTGTGCGTTTATATGTATTAGGAATTTGTTGTGGTGTGTTGGTGTGACATGCAACATAAAAACAACAGTCAACAATTATAAAGAGTAAAGAATTATATAAAAATTGAGATTTGATTAGATTAGATTATGAGGACACTCAGTCCTCGTTTATTGTCATTTAGTAATGCATGCATTAAGAAATAATACAATGTTCCTCCAGTATGATATCACAGAAACACAAGACAGACCAAGACTAAAACTGACAAAACCACATAATTATAACATATAGTTACAACAGTGCAAAACAATACCGTAATTTGATAAAGGCTGCCTGCAGGAGGGTGAACCCATGAAAAGCATCTGGACTGGACGGGATACCTGGCTGATGTGTTCATTGAGATCTTTAACCTCTCGCTTTGGCAGTGTGTGGTATCCACCTGCTTCAAGTAGGCTTCAATTATACCAGTGCCCAAGAAGAGCGTGGTAAGCTGCCTCAACGACTGTCGCCCAGTTACTCTCATATCCACAGTGATGAAGTGTTTTGAGAGGTTAGTGATGAAACATATCGGCACCTAACTGAAGAGGCACCTTGGATCTGCTCCAATTTGCCTACCAAAGCAACAAGTCCACAGCAGATGGCATTTCATTGGCTCTTCGCTCAATCCTGGTACATCTGGACAGCAAAGATACATACATCAGGATGTGCTTTATCAATTACAGCTCAGCATTCAATACTATCATCCCCTCAAAATTAATCAATAAGCTCCAAGACCTTGGCCTCAATGCCTCTTTGTGCAACTGGATCCTGGATTTCCTCACTTGTAGACTCCGGTCAGTTCAGGTTAGCAACAACATCCACTTCAGAATCACCATCAGCACAGGTGCACCAGAAGGCTGCATGTTTAGCCCTGCTCTACTCAGTTTACACTTAAGTGTGGCTAAGCACAGTTCCAATCCCATATGGCCAAGTAGTTAGAGCGTTCATCTAGTGATCTGAAGGTCGCTAGTTCGATCCTCAGCTGAGGCAGCGTGTTGTGTCCTTGAGCAAGGCACTTAACCACACATTGCTCTGCGTCGACACTGGTGTCAAGCTGTATGGGTCCTACTGCCCTTCCCTTGGGCAACATTGGTGGTGTGGAGAGGGGAGACTTGCGGCATTGGCAACTGCCGGTCTTCCATACAACCTTGCCCAGGCCTGTGCCCTGGAAGCCTTCCAAGGCGCAAATCCACGGTCTCACGAGACTAACGGATGCCTATAAAAGTCCCATATACAAGCTTGCTGATGGCATCACTGTCATGGGCAGAATCAAAGGTGGTGATGAATCAACATACAGGAGGGAGATTGAAAATCTGGCTGAGTGGTGTCACAGTAACAACCTCTCACTCAATGTCAGCAAGACCAAGGAGCTGATCCTTGACCAGGAGACGGAAACTGGAGGCCCTTGAGCCAGTCCTCATTGGAGGATCGGAGGTAGAAAGGGTCAGTAAGTTTAAATTCATAGATATTACTATTTCAGAGGACCTGTCCTGGGTCCAGCACATACCTGCAAATACAAAGAAAGCACAGCAGCACCTTTACTTCCTTCAATTCAACATGCCATCTGAAACTTCGACAAACTTCTATAGATGTAGAGGTGGAGAGTACATTGACTGGTTGCAACATTGCCTGGTATGGAAAAACCAAAGCCCTTGAATGGAAAATCCTACAAAAAGCAGTGGACTTGGCTAAGTCCATCACTGATAATGCACTCCCAACCGCTGAGCACACCTACGTGAACTGCTGTCACAGGAAAGCAACATCCATCATCAGGGATCTTACCACCCAGGCCATGCTCTCTTCTCGCTGCTGCCATCAGGGAGGAGGTACAGGAGCCTCTAGACCCACACCACCACCTTCAGGAATAGTTACCACCTCTCAACCATCAGGCTCTTGAACAAAATGGGATAACTTCACTCAACTTCACTTGCCTCATCACTGAAATGCTCCCACAACCAACGGACTGACTTTCAAGGACTCTTCGTCTCATGTGTTCAATATTTACTGTTATTTATTTATATTTGGATTTACACAGTTTGTTGTCTTCTGTCACTCTGGCTGAAGACCAGAGTCTTCATTGGGTGGTCTTTCATTGATTCCATTATAGTTATTATTTTAAAGGTTTATTGAATATGTCCACAAGAAAATGAATCACAGGGTTGTATGTGGTGACATATATGTACCTTAAATAATAAAATTTGCTTTGACCTTTGAACTTTAGGACTTTGGTCAAATTAACTGCCTGTAGGAAGAAACATCTAAGATAGTGTGGTATTTTAAAACATATCCCTATAGTGCTTTCCAGAAGGGATCTTTCGGAAAAGGTAGTTTGCTGGGTGGGTTGCGTCCACAATGACTTTTCCTGCCTGCTTCTTTGTCCCAGTCCTGCAGCCAACAATCAAGTCATCCTTCTCTGCTGACCTGACAGTTCAGTAGTTTCTGTACGTTGTGAGAGGATGCTCCACCAGGCCAGACGGTAATGGCCGATGTGATGATGCTCTCTATGATGGCCGTCTAGAATTGCACCAGTATCTTCTGGAGTGAATGGAATTTTACCAATGGCCACAAGAAGGATATCCTCTGCTGAGTCATGTTGTTAATGACAGCCTCCCACGTGGTCCTGTGCACATCATGCATAGAACGTAGAACAGTACAGCACGAGAACAGGCCTTTCACCAATTAAATTAGTAATCAAATGGCCAACTAAACCAATCCCTTCTGTCTACACAATGTCCATATCCTTCCACTTCCCTGACATTCATCTGCCTATCTTTCTGACTCTATCACTACCCCAGGCAGCATTTTCCAGGCACGCACAACTCTTTGTGTAAAAAAGTTGCCCCTCACACCTCCTTTGAACATAACCCCTCTCATCTTAAAAAAAAGTCGTAATTCCCACGTCACCAGGTTCAGGAACAGCTACCTTCCTCCAAACACCAGATTCTTGAACAGACCTGCACAACCCTACCTCACCAGGAACACGACAGACCACCTCTTGCACTGCTGTGGACCTGTCTACAACTGTGTTTTTGTTTGCACTAATATCTTGTTTTGCACATTCTCTTATTTCACTTCACTGGTAAAATTTATGTATTCTTCCATTGGGTGTATTTAAGGCAGAGATTGATAGGTATCTGAGTAGCCAGGGCATCAAAGGTTATGGTGAGAAGGCGGGGGAGTGGGACTAAATGGGAGAATGGATCAGCTCATGATAAAATGGCGGAGCAGACTCGATGGGCCGAATGGCCGACTTCTGCTCCTTTGTCTTATGGTCTTATGATCTTAAGTACGGTACCGTGCAAAAGTCTTAGGCACATGTAAAAAATTCTGTAAAGTGAAGATGCTTTCAAAAATAATGAAATGAAAAGTTTACAAATATCAAAAAATACACTATAAAGAAGAGTTAACAGTAAAAGACTAAATCAAATTAATATTTGATATAACTACCCTTTGTGTGGGCACGTGGCCAAGTGGTTAAGGCATTGGACTAGCGACCTGAAGGTCGTGAGTTCGAGCCCCAGCCGAGGCAACGTGTTGTGTCCTTGAGCAAGGCACTTAATCACACCTTGTTCTGCGACGACACTGGGTCCTAATGCCCTTCCCTTGGACAACATCAGTGTCATGGAGAGGGGAGACTTGCAGCTTGGGCAACTGCTGGTCTTCCATACAACCTTGCCCAGGCCTGCGCCCTGGAGAGTGAAGACTTTCCAGGCGCAGATCCACGGTCTCGCAAGACTAACAGATGCCTTTAAACTACCTTTTGCCTTTAAAACTGCACCAATTCTCTTAGGTACACTCTTGTGTAGTTTTGTAAGCAAACCCGTTGTTCCAAGTATCTTGGAGAATTTGCTGCAGGCTTTTGCTGACACACTTGCTTCTGTGTCTCCAGGTAATCCCAGCCAGCCTCAATGATGTTGAGATCAGAGCTCTGTGGAGGCCATTCCATCTGAAGCTGTATAAAATGTTGAGGGTGCCTAAGCCTTTTGCACAGTACTGTAGAACTTCAGGACAATTACTGTTCTGTGTGCTCTCTGTCCCTATGTGCCTGTGATTGCGTTGCAAGTAAGCTTTTCATTCTACCTGTGCCTCAACGCACTTGTGCATATAAGAATGAACTTGATTTAAAGATCTAAAGATCTTAAAGATTAGCTTTATAAAGATTAGATTTATTTGTCACACGTACGTCAAAACAGTGTGGGCACGTGGCCAGGTGGTTAAGGCATTGGACTAGCAATCTGAAGGTTGTGAGTTCGATCCCCAGCTGAGGCAGCGTGTTGTGTCCTTGAGCAAGGCACTTAATCACACAGTGCTCTGCGACGACGCTGGTGCCAAGTTGTATCGGCCCTTGCCCTTCCCTTGGACAACATCGGTGTTGTGGAGAGCGGAGACTTGCAGCATGGGCAACTGCTGGTCTTCCATACAACCCTGCCCAGGCCTTCGCCCTGGAGAGTGAAGACTTTCCAGGCACAGATCCATGGTCTCACAAGACTAATGAATGCCTATATAAAGATCAAAACATTGAAACATACAGTGCAATGCGTTATTGCATCAACAGCCAACACAGTCCGAGAATGTGCTGGTGGCAGCCCACAAGTGTCGCCATGCCAACGTAGTGTGCCCACTACTTATTGATCTTAACCAGCATGTCTTTAGAACGTGGGAGGAAATAAGAGCGCCTGGGGGAAATCCATGTAGTCACAGGGAGAATGTACAAACTCCTTACAGACAGTGACAGGAATTGAACCCATGTCACTAGCTCTGTAAAGCGTTACGCTAACCATGCCACCTGAGCTGTAAAAAATTCTCCCTGTATTTTGTATTTGGCAGATTGAAGCCAATTTTAACATGGGTTAGATGAAAAGTCTTTATACTATATCCACGTCACTAGACGGGTTTGGCAATTCCAACACATGGGAATACAAGAGGCTGCAGAGAGTAATGGACACAGTCCAGTCCACCACCAGCACATCCCTCCCCACCACTGACAGCATTCGTTGGAGGCACTGCCTCAAAAAGATAGCACTGTTATCAGAGATCCCCACTCCCCGGATGCCATCATTTCGCTGCTACCATCGGGCAGGCAGTACAGAAGCCTGGAGTCTCACAACACCAGGTCTAGGGACAGCTAGTACTTCCCTTCAACCATTTGGTCTCTGAACCCACCTGCATAATCTTAACCCGACGTCAGCAAAGGAACATACATCGTGTGAATGTATGTATGCCCGCAACAATAAACTTAGAGTCATAGAATGCATAGGCAGGCCCTTCGGCCCAATAACCCGTGCTGACCATGAGGCTCACCCAGTTAGTCCCAATTTCCCGCTTTCAGCCGATATTCCACAAAGCGCTGCCCCTCCACGTATCTATCCAAATGCTTCTTAAATTATACTATTGTAACTACCTGCATCCATCATTTTTTCTGGCACCTCATTCGACACTTGCATCATCCCTGAGTGAAGAAGATCCCCTTTGGGTTTCCCTTAAATATTTCATCTTTCACTCTTAACCCATGACCTTTAGTTCTAGTCTTACCCTACTTCAGTGGAAAAAGCCTGCATTTCCCCTATCTATACCCCTCATAATTTTGTGTACCTCTATCAAATCTCCCCTCATTCTCAAGTGTTATAGGTGCCCCCAAAGGATGTGAGACTGGGAAGATGAAGAGATGGATAGCTGGATTTAGAGCAATGTGGAAGTGGATTTGAGTGTGGGAGTGGGGAAAGGGCTGATAACTTGGTAAGTTATCAAAAGTGACATTTTGAGAGTACAAAGCTTGCATGTGACTGTCAGAATAAAAGGTAAAGGTACAGGTGTAGGGAAGCTTGATTTTCAAAAGACATTGAGGCCCTGCTTACGAAAACAAAAGGAGGTGCATTGCAAGTATAGGCAAGTAGGAATAACTGAGGTGCTTATGGAGTATAAGAAACTCAAGAGAACATTTGAGAAAGAAATCAGGAGGGCTAAAAGAAGGCATGGGTTTGCCTTAGCAGACAAGATGAAGGAGAATCCTAAGGGATTCTACAGATATTTTCAGAGCAAAAGGATTGCAAGGGACAAAATTGATCCTTTGCAAAATCAGAATAGTAATCCATGCATGGAGCCAGAAGAGACGGGGGAGATCTTAAATGAATTTTTAGCATCTATGTTTACTCAGGAGACTATTGGCACGGACTCTGTAGAATTGAGGCAAACCAACATCAACTTCATGGACTCTATACAGATTACAGAGGAGGAGGTGTTTGCTGTCTTGAGGCAAATTAGGGTGGATAAATCCCCAGGGCCTGACAAGGTGCTCCCTCAGACCCTGCGAGAGTCAAGAGCAGAAATCACCAGGGCCCTAGCAGAGATATTTAAATCATCCTTTGCAACAGGAGAGGTACCAGAGGACTGGAGGATAGCCAATTTTGTTCTGCTTTTCAAGAAAGGCTCTAAACATAAACCAGGAAATTATAGGCTGGTGAGCCTGACATCAGTAGTGAGAAAGTTATTGGAAGGTATTAGAGATTCTTAGAGATAGGATCTATAGGCATTTAGAGAATCATGGTCTGATCAGGGACAGTCAGCAAGGCTTTGTGAAGGGCAGATCATGTCTAACAAGCCTGATAGAGTTCTTTGAGGAGGTGACCAAGCATATAGATGAGGGTAGTGCAGTGGATGTGATCTATATGGATTTTAGTAAGGCATTTGACAAGGTTCCACACGGTAGGCTTATTCAGAAAGTTAGAAGGCATGGGATCCAGGGAAGTTTGGCCAGGTGGATTCAAAATTGGCTTGCCTGCAGAAGGCAGAGGGTGGTGGTGGAGGGAGTACATTCAGATTGGAGAATTGTGACTAGTGGTGTCCCACAAGGATCTGTTCTGGGACCTCTACTTTTCGTGATTTTTATTAACGACCTGGATGTGAGGGTAGAAGGGTTGGTTGGCAAGTTTGCAGACGACACAAAGGTTGGTGGTGTTGTAGATAGTGTAGAGGATTGTCAAAGATTGCAGAGAGACATTGATAGGATGCAGAAGTGGGCTGAGAAGTGGCAGATGGAGTTCAACCCGGAGAAATGTGAGGTGGTACACTTTGGAAGGACAAACTCCAAGGCAGAGTACAAAGTAAATGGCAGGATACTTGGTAGTGTGGAGGAGCAGAGGGATCTTGGGATACATGTCCACAGATCCCTGAAAGTTGCCTCACAGGTGGATAGGGTAGTTAAGAAAGCTTATGGGGTGTTAGCTTTCATAAGTCGAGGGATAGAGTTTAAGAGTCACGTTGTAATGATGCAGCTCTATAAAACTCTGGTTAGGCCACACTTGGAGTATTGTGTCCAGTTCTGGTCACCTCACTATAGGAAGGATGTGGAAGCATTGGAAAGGGTACAGAGGAAGTTTACCAGGATGCTGCCTGGTTTAGAAAGTATGCAATATGATCAGAGATTAAGGGAGCTAGGGCTTTACTCTTTGGAGAGAAGGAGGATGAGAGGAGACATGATAGAGGTGTACAAGATAATAAGAGGAATAGATAGAGTGGATACCCAGTGCCTCTTCCCCAGGGCACCACTGCTCAATACAAGAGGACATGGCTTTAAGGTAAGGGGTGGGAAGTTCAAGGGGGATATTAGAGGAAGGTTTTTTACTCAGAGAGTGGTTGGTGCGTGGAATGCACTGCCTGAGTCAGTGGTGCAGGCAGGTACACTAGTGAAGTTTAAAAGACTACTAGACAGGTATATGGAGGAATCTAAGGTGGGGGCTTATATGGGAGGCAGGGTTTGAGGGTCGGCACAACATTGTGGGCCGAAGGGCCTGTACTGTGCTGTACTATTCTATGTTAGGTATTCAGAAGGACTGGATATATGAGTATTTGAATAGACATGGACTGATCAAGGATAGTCAGCATGGTTTCGTGCATTATAGGTCATGTCTAACCAATATTATACGTTTTTTTTGAGGAAGTTACCTGGAAAATGGATGAAGGGAAGCCAGTGGATGTCTGCATGGACCTTAGTAAGGCATCTGACAGGGTCCTGCATGGGAGATTGGTCAAGAAGATTCAGTCATTTGGCATTCAAAATGAGATAGTAAATTGGATTAGGCTTCGGCTTTGTGGAAGAAGACAGAGAGTGGTAGTAGATGGTTGGCTCTTTGTCTAGAGGCCTGTGACTAGTGGTATGCCACAGGGATCGGTGCTGGGTGCATTGCTGTTTGTCACCTATATCAAAGATCGAGATGATAATGTGGTTAACTGGATCAACAAATTTGCGGATGACACCAAGATTGTGGGTGTAATGGACAACGAGGAAGACTATCAGATCTTGCAGCGGGATTTGAACCAGCTGGAAAAATGGGCTGATAAATGGAAGGTGGAATTTATTTGCAGAGAAGTGAGAGGTGTTGCATTTCAGTAGGACCGACCAGGATAGGTCTTACACAGTGACCAGTAGGGCACTGAGGAGTGTGGTAGAACAAGGGGATCTGGGAATACAGACAGATAATTCATTCAAAGTGATGTCACAGGTAGATAGGGTCGTACAGGAAGCTTTTGGCACATTGGTCTTCATACTGAGTACAGGAGATGGGATGTTATGTTGAAGTTGTATAAGACTTTGGTGAGGCCTAATTTGAAGTATTGTTTGCAGTTTTGGCCACCTATCTACAGGGAAGACGTAAACAAGGTTGAAAAAGTACAGGAAACATTTACAAGGATGTTGCGGGACTGGAAGACCTGAGTTATGAGGAAAGATTGAATAGGTTAGAAATGTATTCCTATGAACATTAAAGACTGAGAGGAGATTTGATAGAGATATTCAAAATTATGAGGCGTATAGACAGGGCAAATGCAAGCAGGCTTTTTCCACTGAGGTTGGGTGGGGCTGCAGCTAGAGGTACATGGGTTAAGGGTGAAAGGTTAAAAGTTTAAGGGGAACATGAGGGGATAGTTCTTCAGTAAGAGGGTTGTGACAGTGTGAAATGAGCTGCCAGCACAAGTGGTGCATAATTCAGCATCTAACAGAAGTTTGGATAGGTACATGGATGGTAGGGGTATGGAGGGATATGATCCCAGTGGAGGTTGATAGCCGTAGGCAGTTTAAATGGATCAGCTCAAGCTACTTGGGCTGGAAGGCCCATTTCTGTGCTGTACTTTTCTATGATATTATGACTCAACATCATATATATCTCCTTCCAATCACCTTTAAGATTATGCCCTCTCATATTAGCAATTTCTGCCCTGGGAAAAAATACTCAGTGTATGCCTCTTATCATCTCCTACCTCTTTCAAGGTGCCTCTCATCTTCCTTCGCTCCAAAGAGAAAATCCCTCACATGCTCAACCTATCCTCATAAAACAGCTCTCTAATCCAGTCAGCATCCCGATAAATCTCCTCTGCACCCCCTCTAAAGGTTCCACATCCTTCCTAAAATGAAGCAATCAGAATGAACACGATATTCCAAGTGTGGTCTAGAGTCTTGAGGGGATAATGCAGAGTTTTTTTTTGCAATAGTGTTAAGAAAGTTGCTGGATCTCTCCATCAACGTCCGGCAACTAAACACATGCCAAGGACTGCAGTCATGGATATTAGCAAGGCGATGTCGATTTATTTTGCATGTGCCTTTGAATTCCCACCCCCCTCTCTCTCTCTCTCTCTCTCTCTCTTGCACATTGGCCACAACACAGCTGGGGACTGTTTATTAGCAGGAAGTTTGTTCATAAAACAGAAATCACAGCAAAGAACCCAGCACATTGGGAAAGGCTTGGAAGAGCAGCCAGGGCTTAGAAATTCTAACACATAGTCGAACATTTATGAGGATTTCCCCGTAGAGTTTAATCTGTAAACCAATTGGCAGTGAAAGCCAGGGACATAGAGTTACATCAGAACTTTTCCTTGATTTGTAAAGACTTTCATAATCAAATCATAAATGATTGCTATTAAACCCTTCCGATAAGGAGTTAAACCTAAAATTTATTCCGTGATATCAAATGGATATGAAGTTGGAAATGTAAGTAGATTAGTATTTAAAAAGTTTCTAATTTGTAAATATCTGAAAAAATGAAAATAAGTTCAGGTATATCTGATAAAATTAAGACTGAATGGGAAAGGGAACTTCAACTTTGTTTACCTACAGAAAAATGGGAAAAAAATTTTCAATTAGTTAACCTGTCCTCTATGTGCTAAACATACATTGATACGATTTAAGTGGTACAAAGGGCTCATATGTCTAAAGATAAATTAGCTCATTTTTATTCACATATAAGCCCTATATGTGATAGATGTCATTCTGAAGTTGCTTCCTTGGATCATATGTTCTGGTCTTGCCCTTTTTTGGATAAATATTGGAAAGATATCTTTGATATTATTTCTACAGTTTTGTGTATTGATTTACAACCTCACCACATTACTGCAATTTTTGGGTTGCCAATAATGGAAGATACTTATCCCCTTCAGCCTGCCGGATGATCGCATTCCTTACATTGATGGTTACAAGATCTATCTTATTGAATTGGAAAGAGGTCAATCCTCCTACTACATTCAATGGTTTTCTCAAACTATATCTTGCTTAAATTTAGAGAAAATCAGAAGTGGCACCTTTAATCCTTCGGTTAAATTTGAAGAAACTTGGAGACCATTTATTCAACATTTTCATATGATGTAGTTTGACCTTTTCTGAATCCTTTTTTTAAAACTAAAAATATATGGATAGAGGAGTGGAGTTAATGACATAAATAATCGTATCCAATGTAATATGTTAGCCCGACTTTGTTTTAGTTTTGTTTAGTTTAGTTTAGTTTTGCTTAGGTCAATTTAGTGTGTTTTTTTTTCTTTTCTAGTTTGGGTTTTTTTTAAAGTTTTTTTTCCATTTATCATTTACCATGTTCAATTATATTTAGAGTTGGGGAGATCTAATATACTTGTACTATCAGCAATTTTATGTTTGCAAATGTTAGCTATTAATAATGTAATCCCATTCTCTGTTTATCAATATTATTGTTATGTTTATAATTTTGAAAATTAATTAAAAGACTCAAAAAGAAAGATTTGCAAAGATTGATGTTTCTGTCAAGGTCACTGCCTATTGTTCTTCCCTTATCTGCCGCTCTCAAAATGGACTGTCTTCTCAGGGAACCTCAGAGGGCAGTTTAGTCAACTACATTAATGCATCTGTAGTCATATATATATATATATCCTGCTGATAAATGAGTTGATTTTGTTCATTAAATGTTAATTATTTTATGCAGGACACACAACATGCAGGAGGAACTCAGCAGGTCAGGCAGCATCTATGAAAAAGGCACAACAGAGCCTCTTTCACCTCAGACGGTTGAAGAAGTTTGGTATGGGCCCCCAAATTCTAAGAACTTTCTATAGGGGCACAATTGAGAGCATCCTGACTGGCTGCATCACTGCCTGATATGGGAACTGTACTCCCCTCAATCGCAGGACTCTGCAGAGAGTGGTGCGGACAGCCCAGCGCATCTGTAGATGTGAACTTCCCACTATTCAGGACATTTTCAGAGACAGGTGTATAAAAAGGGCTTGAAGCATCATTCGGGACCCAAGTCATCCCAACCACAAACTGTTACCATTGGGAAACAGTACCGCAGCATAAAAGCCAGAACCAATAGGCTCCGGGACAGCTTCTTCCACCAGGCTATCAGACTAATTAATTCCTGCTGATGCAACTGTATACTGACTATCCTGATGTACATAATATTTATTATAAATTACTATAATAGCGCATTACACATTTGAATGGAGACATAACGGGAAGATTTTCGCTCCTCATGTATTTGAAGGATATAAGAAATAAAGTCAATTCAATTTCAAATTCAAATTCAAGAGTAAACAGTCGAGGTTTCAGGCCGGGACCCTTCATCAGGACTGAGGGGGAAGGGGGGAAGATGTCTGAGTTAAAAGGTGAGGGGAGGGGAAAAGAGGTTAGCAGGAAGGTGATAGGTGAAGCCAGGTAGGTGGGAAAGGTCGAGGACTGGAGAAGAAAGAATCTGAAAGACGAGGAGAGTGGGCAATAGGAGAAAGGGAAAGGAAGGAGGGGACCCAGGGGGAAGTAATAGGCAAGTAACAGAAGTAAATGGTCAGAGAGGGGAATAAGGGAAGGGTGGGGGCAGAATTTTGTTCATCGAAAGGAGAATTAGATATTAATACCATTAGGTTGGCGGGTACCCAGATGGAACATAAGGTGTTGCTCCTCCAACATGAGGGTGGCCTCATTTTGGCTCAAGAGAAGGCTATGGAACAACATGTCAAAATGAGAATGGGATTCAGAATTAAAATGTTTGGTCATTGGGAAATCAACTAGTGCGTAGGTGCTCGATGAAGTGACCCCAGCAGATTCGCAGGTGAAGTATTGCCTCACCTGGGAGGACTGCTTGGGGCCCTGAGTGGAGGCGAACGGGCAGGTGTAGCACTTGGGCTGCCTGCAGGGATGAGTGACAGGACGGAGATTAGTGGGGAGGAATGAGCGGACAAGGGACTTGCGAAGAGAGTGAACCCAGTGGAAAGTGGGGGGGGGAGGGGGGATGGAGGGAGGTAAAGACGTGTCTAGTGGTGGGATCCCTTTGGAGATGGTGGAAGTTGAGGATGACAAGGTGTTGGATATGGTGCTGATGGGATGGTAGATAAGGACAAAATATCTATCAATATTCAATAGTGGGAAATGGAGGAGATGCAGATGAGGGCAGCATCATTAGTGGAGAGAAGGAATTCCACTTCTTTAAAGAGGGTGGACATTTCTGATGTCCTGGAATGGAAACGGCATCCTGAGAACAGATGCAGCAGAGGTGAGGAAACTGAGAAAAGAGAATAATTTTTTTTTTTTTTTTTTTTTTTTTTTTAAACAGGAGATAGGGTGGGAAGAGGTATAGTTGAGATAACTTTGGAAATCAGTAGATTTATAAAAGATGTCAGTTGACAGTTTGTCTCCAAAGAAGGAGATAGAGAGATCAAGAAGGGGGAGGGAGGTGTCAGAGAAAGACCAAGTGAATTTAAGGGTAGGGTTGAAGTTAGAGACAAAGTTGATAAAATTGACAAGCTCAGTATGGGTGCATGAAGCAGTGCCAATGCAGTCCTCAATGTAGCGGAGGAAGAATTGGGGAGTATAACTGGGCTAGACTGTCAAACATAGACTGTTCTACATAGCCAATGAAGAGGTACGCACAACATGGGCCCATGTGAGTGCCCCTGGCTACCCCTTGGGAGTGGAGGAAGCGGGAGGCGCTGAAGGAAAAATTGTTCAGGGTGACGCCCAGTTTTGCCAGACAAAGGAGGGTGATGGTGGAGGGGCATTGGTTGGTTCTTCTGTTAAGAAAGAAGTGGAGAGCTTTGGGGCCTTCCTGATGGGGGATAGAAGTGGATAAGGGCTAAGCATCCATGGTGAAGGTAAGGTGGTCAGGGCCAGGGAATTAAAAGCTACTGAGAAGACCAAGGGCACGAGAAGCATCGTGGACGTGGGTGGGAAGGGACTGAGCCAAGGGGGATAGATTGGCATTGAGATACAAGGACATGAGTTCAGTGGGGCAGGGGCAGGCAGAGACACAGCACGGTAACAAATTCTTCCAGCCCAAGTACATCCAAATGACCAAATATCCTACCATCAAGATGTCTTTGGAATGTGGGAGGAAACCCATGTGGTCACGGGGAGAATGTACAAACTCCTTACAGACGGTAGTGAACCCGGGTCGCTGGCGCAGTAAAGTGTTACGCTAACCAGTACACTACCGAACCACCCACAAGTCCAACGTGACTGTGATAGAGTGGAGGGATAGGTAAATACCAAAGAATGATTAGCTAATAATCAATCACCTTATGAGCACTTCAGCTTACTGTTGTTGGACAGGTCAGAAAGAAACCCTACCCAGCAACAGGTGACGTATTGGACATTGTCCTCTATCTGGCCATATGGAAGGAACATCTCAAGGTATAACTAAATATGGGAAGGATAGCGTAGGGGATAAAATGTTCGAGAGAAAGGGGAAGGTGTAAATATAAGGAACTAATGTTGTATCCAGGCTAGCTTTGGCAGAAAATAATTATAACTAACCAATGATGATTTTACATCTAATAGTATATTAACAAGTGATCAAAACTATTCTAGAACTGTCTTAACTCGAGTAATTGTAAGATTTCCTGTGGACGTAATGATCAATATTATAAATTGTGAAGAATTGTGATTCGGGGGAGCGTAGTGTCTGGACTGGCTCTTTGGGAGATCAGTCTGTAACTTCCCCCATAGCATGCTATGAATAAAGAGTAAAGTTTGAGAAAGGATTGATTGTGTGATTGTGTTTGTGGTATCTGCACTCTTGCATCAGGTCGATCCGCCTTGACAGTTGGACTTCAGGAAGGGGAAGTCTGAAGAACACACACCAGTCCGTATTGAGAAGTCAGCAGTGGAAAGGGTGAGCAGTTCAAGGTCCTCTTCTCAAAGGATCTATCCTGCACCCAACACATTTATACAATCAGGCAGAAGACATGCCAGGGGCTTTAGAAGGCCATTAGACCATCAGATATTGGAGCAGAAATAGGTCATTCGTCCCATCGAGTTGCTCTGCCACTTGATCATGGCTGATCCATTTCCCTCTCAACCCCAGTCTCCTGCCTTCTCTCCATCACCTCTCAAGCCCCAGTTTATCAAGAATCTATCAACCTCTGCTTTAAATACACTCAATGACTTGGCCTCCACAGCCACATGTGGCAACAAGTTCCACAGATTCACCACCATATGGTTAAAAAAACTTCTCATCTCCATTTTAAATGGAAGTTCCTCTATTTTGAGGCTGTGGCCCCCAGTCCTAGACTCCCCTATTGTAGGAAACATCCTCTCCACATCCACTCCTTCTAGGCCTTTCAACATTTGATAGGTTTCAATGAGATCCCCTCCATTCTTCTAAATTCCAGTCAGTACAGGTCCAAAACAATCATATGACAAGCCTTGCAATCCCAGAATCATTCTCATGAACCTCCTTTAAACCCTCTCCAATATCAACATATCCATTCTTAGATGAGGGTGCTAAAACTGCTCACAGTACTCCAAATGAGGCCTCACCAGTGCCTTATAAAGCCTCAGCATTATATCTTTACTTTTATTTTCTAGACTTCTGGAAGTGAGTGCAAGCATCACATTTGCCTTATACACCATCAACTCAACATGCAAGTTACCTTTAGGGTTAAACCAACACTAATACAAGCCATTACCAATTCTTTCCTGTACACCAACTCTACCTGACCATCTATTTATTGGGATACAACGCGGAGTAGGCCCTTCGAGGTGTGCCGCTCAGCAAATCCCTGGTTTAACATTAGCCTAATCACAGGACAATTTACAGTGACCAATTAACTTACTAACTGGTACGTCTTTTGGCCTGTGGGAGGAAACCCAAGCACCCAGAGGAAACCTACACGGTCACGGGGAGAACGTACAAACTCCTTACAGACAGCGGTGGGAATTGAACTGGGATCGTTTGTTCTATAAAGTGCTGTGCTAACCACCACGCGACAGTGCCACCACAACTTTTTGAACTTTCTCCCATTTAGAGAATAGTCTGTGCTTTTATTTCTTCTACCAAAGTGCATGGCCATACACTTCCCGACACTGTATTCCACTTGCCACTTCTGTGCTCATTCTCCCAATCCATCCAAGTCCTTCTGCAGACTCCCTGCTTCCTCAACACTACATGCCCCTCCATCTATCTTCGTATCGTCTACCCGCTTGGCCACAAAGCCAACTGTTCCGTTATCCAAGTCATTGACATAAAATGTAAGAAAAACCCTGAGGAAATCCTCTACCTCTTTAGAAGTATGAGGAGGAATGACGTATCACCAAAGACTTACACTATTCTATAGATACACTATGGAGAGCATTTGGACTGGTTGATTCACCGCCTGGTATGGGGGCTCTGATGCAGTGTGGCATCTTGAAGGTACGTGCCCTCTAATAGGGAGGAGATAGTGAAACCTGAAGACACACTCTATCATTCAGGAACAGACCACCATCAGACTATTGAATGATCCATGAACATATAAACAGTACCTTCTTTCACAATATTTACTTATCTTGTAATGTATAGCAATTGTACATCTCTGTTCTGTACTGTTGCTGCAAAACAACACATTTCACCTCATCGCAGTACTGTGCAAAAGTCTTGGGCACATAATAGCTAGAGTGCATAAGACTTTTGCACAGTTCTATAGTACTTTTATTACTGTACTGTCCTGCTACCACACAAAAAAACTATTTCATGACGTATGTGAGTGTCAGGACACTGAAGCAGGGATCCAATCACAGACCCAGTATCATGCACACAGTAATATTAATTGAGTAACAAATCTCAAAGTGCAAACAAAGTCAGCATCAAAGTTCAGGCAGAGATCAAAACATCCAGAGAAACCCAAAAACCAGAATCAGGAAACAGGCAGAGTCGATATACAGACAGACAGAGTACAGATACAAATGTTGGAAAGGCTCAGGAAAATTCATTGGCACAATCTGGCAACAAACAGGTGAAAACACAGGACTGAACTACTCTGAGCAATGAACAGAGAGGCAGATGATAGGTGGAGCACAATGAGACACAGTGGGGAGCAATACAGGTAATCATGAGAAACAGATGAGAGATGCAGTACTCAGTAATACAGGGGCTGGAGTAGAGCAGGAGCAGGGACAGGAGCACATGGGGCATGAAGACAAACAAGAGCACATGGCAATACAAAACCACACAATGACGGCTAGAGGGAAAACACACAAAAAGACAGAGTTCAACTGGAGGTATTGACAGTGAGTGATGATAAACCTGAGTCAGATGTGGGTCTCTGTTGTGGACTAAGAGTGGGAAGGGGACACGGAGGGGGGAATCATGGTTGGGGAAAGGGGAAGGGAGAGGGGAGGGTGTGGGAAGCACCAGAGAGACATTCTGTAACAATCAATAAACCAATTGTTTGGAATCAAATGGCCTAGCCTGGTGTCTCAGGGCTGGGTGTGTCTGCACCTGGGCCATATCCCACCCCCGGCATTCCTTCTCTGCCACCTGTTCCACATCCCTCACACAGTGCTCCACCCTCACTATCCCCAACATCTTTTGCTCCTGCCAGATTTTAGAACTTGCTCTCCACTGTATATTCACAAATACAGTACTGCGCAAAAAGTCTTAGGCACCCTAGCTAAATACTGTAAATGTGCCTAAGACTTTTGTATGTCAGTGATGAGTGTTGTAATGTGAGCATTATTAAAAGTAAGTTAATACTAATTAGGATAATGGGAAAGGGTTTACTTCCATTCTTTTACTTCTGGTGTGATTTGAATATAGTGTTCCTGCCACGCCGTACGGGTTCTGAAAGCCTCTATACATACATAACAGTTTTGATGTTCGAGATAAAGCTGTTCCTTTGGGCATGAAGTTGTCGAGTGTGCCTTTTCAAAGCAGAAGTTAGCACAATGAGAAACCTGATTCTGATTCTGAAAAGGATTGAGTACTGTGATAATCTGATGGTTTTATGGTGGCCAGGAATAATGGTAGCTTTTGAAACTGTAAGGAGTGCTGAAAAGGCTCATGGGGATGTTGCCAAGTCAAATCAGCGAGGATTGAACTAGGCAAGTGTTGCCAAGCTTCCAGTGCCAACATTGTGTGCCACAACTCACTAACCCTAACCATATGTCTTTGGAAAGTGGGAGGAAAATGGAGCAAATGGAGGAATAGGGAGAACATACAAACTCTTGACAGTTAGCAGCGGGTATTGAACAGTAAATGATGAAAGTTGGCTCTGTGAAGTGATTGCCACCCTGTGTTGTGTGCTGTTGACCTGAAAGTCTCCTGATTGAGAGGCCAGGGAGATTATCCACAGCTGAAACCTGCCCAGCACGCTGGTGAATCTCAACATCACCACTTCACAAACCTCTGGAAATTACTTCACAGGATTCCTGGGATGTGTCGGAAGGAATGTGCTGGCATTTATTAGCCCTGGGTCTGTGCTTTTAAATGATAAGCAGTTCTGATGGCAGCAGAGAATATCCCAAGCTCATGTGTGTGTTTCAAACAAGAAACATGTACTGGCAGGAATAATACCTTCATTCTTGTGGTTTCTACAGCAATTAAATATGTTTCCAAAGAACCCAACATGAAGCACGTACCACAAAGTTCCAGGACAGCTTCTATCTTGCTGTTATAAGACAATAAGCTGAAATCATTATTTTTAATAGATCAGTCGTAATACTGACTCTGACTCCAAAGCCGGATCAGGCTTGTATTTATAGTAAGGAACGGTGTCTTTTATGAGTTTGTATTTTAAAGCAAGATATTGGTGAATGATGGTTGCCGTTTGAATGTGCCTAAATAATCAGACTGAGTTAAATTGCTGCAGGACCCTGTAAGGTGTTGGGTTGCTTCTGGTTTCCATTGGCATTTCCTGCATTTATCATTGTGAATTTGTTGGTCTTTTATTATGTATTCTTGATAATTTTTTGTTAACCACTTGACCCCAAAATCTACCCCTTGCACCTTCTCGTTAGCCTGCACTGCACTTTCTCTGTACCTACAACATCATGCTCAGGGACCACTTTATTCGTTAACCCCTGTGCTGCTGCAGAGCGTCCACTTCAAGGACGTGTCATGTGTTCAGAGAAGCATCACTGTCACAACGTGTGGTTACTGGATTTGCTGCTACCTTCCTGTCAGCTTGAACCAGTCTGGCCATTCTCCTCCGACCCCACTCATTAACAAAGCATTTTCACCCACAGAACTGCTGCTCACTGAATTTTTGTTTTGCTTCTCACACCTTTCTCTGTAAACTCTAGAGACTGTTGTGCCTGGAAATCTCAGGAAGTCAGCAGTTTCTAAGATACTCAAACCACCCCTTCTGGCACCAACAACTGTTCCACGGTCAAAATCACTTAGGTCACATTTCTTCCTCATTCTGATGTTTGAGCTGAACAACAACTGAGTCTCTTGACCATAGAGTCACAGAGTCATAGAGAAGTACAGCACAGAAACAGGCCCTTCAGCCCATCTAGTCCATGCCAAAGCCAGTTAAACTGCTTACTCCCATCGACCTGCAGCGGGATCATAGCCCTCTATACCTCTTCCATCCATGTACCTATCCCAGATTCTCTTAAACATTGAAATTGAACTTGCATGAATGTCCTGTGCTGGCAGATCATTTCACACTCTCACCACCCTCTCAGTGAAGAACCTTCCCCTCATGATCCCCTTAAACTTCTCACCTTTCACACTTAACCCACGAGTTCTGCTCGTGATACCACCCAACATCAGCTTGCATTTACCCTATCAATACCCCCCATAATTTTGTATACCTTGTCTGCATGCTTTAATGCATTGAGCTGCTGTCACATGATTGGCTGATTAGATATTTGTATTAACCAGCAGGTGTACAGGTGTTCCAAATAACTTGAGTGTATATTCTGCATTCTGTTATTGTTTTCCCCTGTATTACCTCAGTGCACTGACATGATGAAATGATCTGTACAGACAGTACACAAAGGATGGCTTTCATTGTACCTCGGTACATGTGACAATAATAAAATAATTGGCCAATTTGCAACATTTTACCAATTAACCCAAGAAGCATTTGTAACATAGTGATTCTCAGCCAATGGGAAATTAAGACAATTCCACATCCCATTCCCATTCTGACATGTCTATCCACGGCCTCCTCTACTGTAAAGATGAAGCCACACTCAGGTTGGAGGAACAACACCTTATATTCCGTCTGGGTAGCCTCCAACCTGATGGCATGAACATCGACTTCTCTAACTTCCGCTAGGCCCCACCTCCCCCTCATACCCCATCTGTTACTTATTTTTATACACACATTCTTTCTCTCACTCTCCTTTTTCTCCCTCTGTCCCTCTGAGTATACCCCTTGCCCATCCTCTGGGTACCCCCCCCTTGTCTTTCTTCCCGGACCTCCTGTCCCATGATCCTCTCGTATCCCTTTTGCCTATCACCTGTCCAGCTCTTCGCTCCATCCCTCCCCCTCCTGTCTTCTTCTATCATTTTGGATCTCCCCCTCCCCCTCCAACTTTCAAATCCCTTACTCACTCTTCCTTCAGTTAGTCCTGACGAAGGGTCTCGGCCTGAAACGTCGACTGCACCTCTTCCTACAGATGCTGCCTGGCCTGCTGCGTTCACCAGCAACTTTGATGTGTGTTGCTTGAATTTCCAGCATCTGCAGAATTCCTGTTGTTTGCGTGTAAGATCTTGAGATGGTATTGGAACAAAGTTTGCTGAAGCTGGGGTTGAGTTGTTCTCCAGTCTTTATTCATCGGAGCACAGAAGGTTGAGGGGGGAACTTGATAGAGATGTTTAAAATTATGAGGGGGATTGATAGTGTTGACGTGGATAGGCTTTTTCCATTGAGAGTGGGGGAGATTCAAACAAGAGGACATGAGTTGAGGGTTAAGGGCAAAAGTTTAGGGGTAACATGAGGGGGAACTTCTTTACTCAGAGAATGGTAGCTGTGTGGAACGAGCTTCCAGCAGAAGTGGTTGAGGCAGGTTCGATGTTGTCGTTTAAAATTAAATTGGATAGATATATGGACAGGAAGGGAATGGAGGGTTATGGACCGAGTGCAGCTCGGTGGGACTAGATGAGAGTAAGAGTTCGGCACGGACTCGAAGGGCCGAGATGGCCTGTTTCCGTGCTGTAATTGTTATATGGTTATATAAGGAGACATTGTCAGTGCGCTGTTGGTTGTGGCGTGTCCTCTGAATGCTTGGCCTTTATATTGATCGCTACGTTGGAAGATCAACTGTGATGCGGGGAGAAAACCTCCTCACTGATTGGTTGTGTGGCGAACTTTGTGTGTTGTGGTCTGGAATTTTGCCCGCATTGGCTCATAAGTAGGATCGAGGTCCATTTGTTTGTTTGTGGATAAACACACTTCTAGGAATTCCCTTGCGCCATGAATTTCACTGCTTCCCAGTGCATTTTATGCCCCCCTTGATCTTCATGGGTAGAGACTAGGAAGAGTTGGTCATGTCAGGTGATGTTCGTGTTGCTAAGACTTTAACACAGTTCTGTATCTGTGAGGGGTAGAAAGTTGTGGGCATGTTGTATTGATGCTGGAAGTGTTGTACTTGGGGGTTGCCTGCCCCCTCCCTGGCACATTCTCAGACTGTGTTGGTCGTTGACTCAAACGACACATTTCACTGTCTGTTTTGATGTACATTCGACAATTTAAAAAAAAGCTAAAGCTAATACTTTCGTGGGGTTATGAGATGTGGTCAGAGCATCCTGGGCAAGTAATTACAGTGCTTAGGTAGGTGTGGGGGGGGGGCGTGCACAGTGTTGGCTCTGTGCTAATGTTTGAGAGAATTGGTGTTTAGAGGAACACACACGAAGAGCTGGAGGAACTTGACACGTCAGGCAGCATCTGTGAGCAGGAGTAAACAGTCAACGTTTCAGGCCGAGATCCTTCATCAGAATCTGACCCCAGCGCTCCTCGGTGCATTGGCTGCTATCACAAACTATACATCTCACTGAATGTTTCCACTTATGTGTAATAAATAAACCCTAATCTGATCTGATCCAACTTGCCGACTTCCTCCAGCATTCTCCGCGTGTCGCTCAAGATTTCCAGCATCTGCAGATTCTCTGGTGTTTATAGTGTTTAGAGGAAGTGGGCTCTGATTAATGGGGCATTTGTTAAGCAGCCGCTTTGTCCTGAATAGTGTTGAGTGTCTTGAGAATTGTCCAAGCTGGAAAATTACTAAGACATAAAATTATAAAAAAAGATGCCCTGTTGACTAAAGGAGACTCCTTTGAGAAGTGCGTCACCTAGAGTTATAGAGTAATGTAACTCTCCAACCCACCTCATCTACGCCAAACAAATTGTCCATCTAATCTAGCCTATTTGCCCCTGTTTAGTCATTATCCTTCCAAGCCTTTCCTATCTCTTTGGAGAGATGGAGGATGAGAGGAGACATGACAGAGGTATACAAGATATTAAGAGGAATAGATAGAGTGGATAGCCAGCGCCTCTTCCCCAGGGCACCACTGCTCAATACAAGAGGACATGGCTTTAAGGTAAGGGGTGGGAAGTTCAAGGGGGATATTAGAGGAAGGTTTTTTACTCAGAGAGTGGTTGGTGCGTGGAATGCACTACCTGAGTCAGTGGTGGAGGCAGATACACTAGTGAAGTTTAAGAGACTACTAGACAGGTATATGGAGGAATCTAAGGTGGGGGATTATATGGGAGGCAGGGTTTGAGGGTCGGCACAACATTGTGGGCCGAAGGGCCTGTAATGTGCTGTACTATTCTATGTTCTTTGTTCTATGTTCTACCCATGTACTTATGATGGCATGAACATTAATTTCTCCTTACAGTATGATTTTGCTCCCCCTTCCCTCTTCTTCTATTCCCTCCCTGGCCTCCTATCTCTTCTCCTCATCTACCTGTCGCCTTCCCCTGATACCCCACCTTCTTCCCTTCCTCCCATGGTCCACTTTCCTCTCCTATCAGATTCCTTCTTCTTCACCCCTTTTCCTTTTCCACCTATTACCTCCCAGCTTCTTACTTCATCCCCCCTCCCCCACCCACTTGGCTTCACCTATCACCTTTTAGCTTGTCCTCTTTCCCCTTCCCTCAACTTTTTACACTAGCACCTTTCCCCCTTCCTTTCCAATCCCGATGAAGGGTCTTGGCCCAAAATGTTGACTGTTTATTCATTTCCATAGGTGCTGCCCGACTTGCTCAATTCTGCCAGCCTTAAGATAGAGGAGCAGAATTAGGCCATTTGCCCCATCAAATCTGCTCTGCCATTTTGTCATGGCTGATCCATTTCCCTTTCCACTCTAATCTCCCGCCTTCTCCTATATCCCTTCATGCTCCTGATTAAGAATATATCAATCCTTGCCTTAAATATACCCAATGACTTGGCCTATACAGCAACATGTGGCAACAAATTCCACAGATTTCTCACCCTCTGGCTAAAGAAATTCCTCCTCATCACCATTCTAAATGGATGTCCCTCTATTCTGAGGCTGTGTCCTCTGGTCTTAGACTCTCCCATCTTAGGAAACATCATCTCCCCATCCACTCTACCTAGGCCTTTCAACATTTGACAGGTTTCAATGAGATCCTTCTTCATTCTTTTGAATTCCAGTGCGTACAGACCCAGAGCCATCAAAAACTCCTCACATAAGTCTTTCAATTCCGGAATCATATTCATGAACCTCCTTTGAACCCTCAAGAATGTCAGCACATCCTTTCCTAGATTTGAGGGGCTCAAAACTGCTCACAATGCTCCATGAGACTTCAGCAGTACCCTGCCTTAAATAAGCCCAATTATTTGGCTTTCACAGCTGCCTGTGACAACAAATTCCACAGATTTGCCACTCTCTCTTCCTCATCTCTGTTTTAAATAGATGACCCTCCATCCTCTCCACAGACTTTTCAATATTCAATGTTTCAATGAGATCCACATTATTCAAATCCAGAGCAACACACACACACACACACACACACACACACACACACACACATTTTGTGTTCGATACTCTGGATTTTCAGAATCTGCAGAATCTCCTATGTTTATCATTAAGCAGGTTTTAAACCTTGTCTCCATTGATGATGCCCGACCTGCAGAGTTCCTCCTGCATTTCGTTGTGTTACATTTTACCTGCTTCGATCACTTCCTCTGGCAGCTCATTTCATCTACCCACCAATCTCTACGTGAATAAGTTGCCCATCAGGTCCGCCCTCCTCTCACTTTAAATCTGTGTCCACTATTTTAATTTATTAATTTTATTTAGAGATCTGCACAAAACAGCCCCCTCCACCACACCAACGAGCCTCACCGCCCAGCAAACCAGCTATTTAACCCTTGCCTCACCACAGGACAATTTACAATGACCAATTAACCTACTAACCGGTACGCCTTTGGACTGTGGGAGGAATGGGATCCTGAACATCAATGCCCCTAGCTGTAATAGCATTGTGCTAACCACTACACTACGATGGCTCGAGCTTTTAGTTCCCTTTCCTCGAGGAAAAAAAAGTGTTTATTCACTCTATCCATGCCCCTCCAATCTGAGCAGGGCCTCAATGTGGCAGTAGAGGAGGTCGTGGACTGACATCTCAGAATGGGAATGTTGACTTGGAGATATATCACTGTTCCTTTGCTGTCACTGGGTCGAAATGACCAAACTCCCTTCTCACCAGCCCCCTCGGAGCACCTTCACCAGAGGACAGCAGCACACCTCACCCCTATATTCTCAGGGCCAGTTGGGGACGAGCGATAAATGCTGACTTTTCCGTTGTTGTCAAAACATTCTGAAAACTCAATTAAACAAAATTAATGAAGTTTAATCTATCAAAAGTCCTTGTAAACCAATACAAGCTTCAAGAATGAAAATTTTTTTTCTTGCCATTCTTCAGTACACGAATGTAAAGGAGAACAAAATGTTTGTTACTCTGGATCTGATGCAGCCCAAAAAAGCAAATGCCTTTACTCTGGTGTCCTATACAATAAAATCCACACAATGCAGTCATGAACACTAGAGATTCTGCAGAAGCTGGAAATCAGATGATTAAGACCATAAGTTCTTGTGTAACACACACGAAGTGCTGGAGGAACAGTCAACTGTTTACTTCTCGCCATAGATGCTGCCTTACTTGCTGAGTTCATCCAAACTATGTGGTATTCTTTGAAGTCCTTCACATCACAGTCTCCAGTATACAGTGTTTAGTAAATGACTGTTCTTCATGAAACATACCACTTCCGGTAGCAGATAGACCACCCTAACGTTCAAAATCAGAATCAGGTTTACTATCACGTACATATGTCATGAAATTTGTTGTTTTGTGGCAGCAGTACAGAGTAATACATGATAAAGTATAAATTGCAATAAGAAATATACCATACATGTATACAGTATAGATAGACACAGTACCATGCAAAAGTCTACGGCACATACTGTTAATGTGTGGCGCGTGGCCAAGTGGTTAGGGCGTTGGACTAGCAATCTGAAGGTCGTGGGTTTGAGCCTTGGCCGAGGCAGCGTGTTGTGTCTTTGAGCAAGGCACTTAACCACACAATGCTCCAGTCTACCCAGCTGAGAATGGGTATCAGTAAAAATGCTGGGGGTTAACCTCACGATAGACTGGCATCCTATCCGGGGGGGTGGGGTCTTGTACTCTCAGTTGCTTCACGCCACGGAAACCAGCATAGGCACCAGCCTGTCGGGCCACAAGGCTCATGGCAGGCTTTAATCTTTAATAAACATACTGTATATATAGCTAGGGTGCCTACACTTCTGCACACTACTATATTTGTCAACTTGGAGTGGAGAGCGAGTTTGTAAATCTGGCAGGGCCAGAGGATGTTAGGAGTGGCGAGGGTGATGTGCTGCAGGAGGGGTGTGGGACAGGTGGCAGGGAAAGAGTGCCAGGGTGGGGTCACCAGGCAAGGTCATTTGATTCCAAGCAATTGGTTTATTGATCATTACAGAATGTCTCTCTGGTGCTTCCCACTCCCTCCCCTCTCCTTTCCCCTTTTCCCAACCATGATTCCCCTCTCCCTGTCCCCTTCCCACTCTCAATCCACAATAGAGACCCATATCAGAATCAGGTTTATCATCACTCACAAACGTCTTGAAATTAGTTTTTTTTTGTGGCAGCAGTACAGTGCAATACATAAAATTATGACAGTACTGTGCAAAAATTTTAGGCACCCTAGCTATAGAAATATACATACACCTAAAACTTTTGCTGAGTTCTGTGTATGTACATATAAAAACTAAATAAATTAAATTAAATGAGTAATACAAAAAGGGGGAAGAAAATACTGAGGTAGTATGCATTGGTTCATTGCCCATTCAGAATTCTGATGACAGAGGGGAAGAAGCTGTTCCTAAAGCACTGAGTGTCTTCAATCTCCTGTACCTCTGCCCTGATGGTAGCAATGAGAAGAGGTGATGGGCCCCTTAATGGTGGATGTTGCCTTTTTTGAGGCTTTGCCTTTTGAAGACGTCCTCGATGCTGGCCTGTGCCATGAGCAAATCCATCCAGTCTCACTGTGTCAGGGGAGTTTGCCGGGCAGGAAGCAGAGACCACTCAGATATGGCATTTGCTTCTGAAAGCCCATCTATCCCTGAAACGGTTAAATATATATAACCCTCTTTACTGCGTGTTGCTGGATGATGTCGCCAAGTTCTCACTCTATCTTGTGAAATCTACAGCTGGTCTATAAAACTTCCCACAGAGCTCTGGATTGTAAAAAGAGCAAAAATATACAACTTATCTGTTTTGCTTACAAACCAGGTTCCTGTGGAAAGCTTTACACTACAGCCACAGAATGTAGGTTAAGATGCTATCACTGAGTTGCAAAACAGAATGATCTCATCTTAACATACTTTCTGTGGCTAGAGTACAGATCTTTCATGTCTCTTCCTACCATGACATCCTACAGGTTTTCATAGACCCGATGGAAGATCAGAATGAAACAAAACGACATGAACATGAAACCACAAGGAAGGAGAAGACCGGGGGCTTCATCAACAGTCGTGTCCTCCTGTACCAAGCACAGGCAGGGGTGATACAATGCTTCATGCTCCCATTCAACATCAAGTTTTTATCAATTCCTGTCCACCCTTACCAGGTTTTATATAGAAAACAGCCTATCTGGGTTCATCAAGATTTGATACAGTGATTGCTCTGCTTGAGTTGGCAAGAAACAGCAGGGAGTTGTGGACACAGTTCAGCTTATCACTTAAACCAGCCTCCACCCTACGGACTCTGTCTGTGCTTCCCAGGGCCTTGGTAAAGTAGCCAGAATAGTCAAAGACCCAACCCACCTCGGACGTTCTCTCTCCTTCCCTCTCATGTCGGGCAGAAGATACAAAAGTCAGAAGGCATGTACCAGCAGGCTCCAGGGCAGCTTCTATCCCACTGTTATAACACTATTGAACAATAATCCTTAGTTTGATAAGATGGACAGTTGGCCTCACAATCTACCTTGTCACACCCCTTGCAACTTATTGACTGCCTGCACTGCTCTTTCTCTGTAGCTATAACACTTCATTCGACATTCTGTTATTGATTTCCCCCAATGCTCTGTTGTGATGAAATGATCTGTATGGATGGCATGTAAAACAAAGTTTTCGACTATTCCTCCGTACACTTGACAAACCTACAACGGGATCCCACCACCAAGCACGTCCTTCCCTCCCCCCACTTTCTGCTTTCCGCAGGGATCACTCCCTATGCAACTCTCCCCACTGATCTCCCTCCTGGCACTTATCCTTGCAAGCGGAACAAGTGCTACACCTGCCCCTACACCTCCTCCCTCACTACCACCCAGGGCCCCAGACAGTCCTTCCAGGTGAAATGACTCTTCACTGGTGAGTCTACTGTTGGGGTTATCTACTGTATCTGGTGCTCCCGGTGTGGCTTCCTGTATATTGGTGAGACCTGATGCAGATTGGGAGACCACTATGCTTGGCCTGCCAGAAAAAGTGGGATCTCCCGGTAGCCACCCATTTTGGTTCTACTTCCCATTCCCATTCTGACATGTCAGTCCACGGCCTTCTCTACTGCTGCGATGAGGCCACACTCAGGTCAGAGGAGCAACACCTTATTTTCCATCTGGGTAACCTCCAACCTGATGTCATGAACATAGATTTCTCGAACTTCTAATTGCATCCCCCCTTCACCATTCCCCATTCCTGTTTCCCTCTCTCACTTCATCTCCTTACCTGCCCATCACCTCCCTCTGGTGCTCCTCCTCCTCCTCCTCACCTTTTTTCCAGTCCTGCTGAAGGGCCTCAGCTGGAAACATCGACTGTGTTGATGGGGATCCCTCATGATGGATGCTGGCTTTTGAAGATGTCCTTTCCGTAGATGCTGCCTGACCTGCTGAGCTCTTCCAGCATCTTGGGCGTGTTCTCATGTGACAATTTATTTACTTGGAGATACAGTGTTGAGGAGGCTCTTCCAGCCCAACCAGCAACCCACCTATTTCTCTCCAGCCTCATCACAGGACATTTTACAATGACTAGTTAACCTACTAACTGTTACTTCTTTGGACTGTGGGAGGAAATGGAAGCACCCGGTGCAAACCCACATGTTTACGGGAAGCATGTATAAACTCCTTACAGACGGCACCAGAACTGAACTCTGAGGTCCCGCAAGCTGTAATAGCATTGCTCTAACCACTACACTACCATGGCACCGTACAATAATAAACCAATTTACCCAACACATACCTCAAGAATTATGACCTCCAAGAGCAACAGATGATTGAGGTTGCCACCATTTCCACCTGCCCCTGCAAACTACCCTCTGGTCTTTCCCCAGTGCAGCTTCTAAATCCTGGAACTCCCCCTCGACCACTCTGTGGGAGTACCTTCACCAGAAGGGCCACACAGTTCAAGGAGGCAGCTCCGAATCGAGTTGAATATCACTGGCATATGTTGTGAAATTTGTTGTCTTGTGGCAGCAGTACTTTGCAATACATAATAAAAAATCTATAATCTAAAAACTATAAATTATAATTAAGAAATATATTTAAGGAGAGCAAAAAGAAAGAGAAAAAATAGTGAGGTTTTGTACATGGATTCATTGTCTGTTCAGAAATCTGATGATGGAGGGGAAGAAGCTGTTCCTAAAGCATTGAGTGTGTGTCCTCAGGCTCCTGCACCTCCTCCTTGATGGTAGCAATAAGAAGAGGGCATGCTCTGGCTGATGGGGGTCCTTCGTGATGGAAGCCGTCTTTTGAAGGTGTCCTGGATGCTGGGGAGGTTAGTGCAAATGATGGATCTGGACGAGTTTTCAACCTTCTGTGGCTTTTTCCAATCCTGTGCCGCGGACGCTCCTGATCAGACAGCGATGCAACCAGTTAGAATGCTCTCCACAGCACATCAGTAGAAATTTGTTACCTTGTCAAGGGGAGCTGGGAGAGCCAAGAAGCCTCTTCCTTAATCCGTAATATGGAAATCCATGCATTGAATAGAAACATTTTGAAGCTTAAAGATTTCTTTTTGCCCCACTGCAGTTTGTACTACGATACTCTGCACCATTCTACTGTTTCGCTTGCGGGCTGCCCCCAGCGCATCCATGTGTGTTGGTTATGTTGGATCAGACTGTATAGTCATTATTCTCTTTGCAGTTTAACAATTTATGCTTGCTAGTATTTCATGCATGTAACTGCATAGAATATTTCCTGGTGGTCACAGTACGTATATGCAATTGTTCAATTGTTTATGCATGTTACTATTTAGTATGTTTCCTAGTGGTGACAGCTCTTTGTGTGGTTCCAAGGTTATTATTTGAATAATGGCTATCTGATTGGTTAACTCTTACCTACAAATTTGAATGGAATGTTTCTTATCTATGGTTTAAGAAGGGCTGAACATCATTTTTTTTTGTTCTTTGTTCTTAGCTACTACACTCTTGGAGCTCTATGTTTCCAGTACTCTTTTTTTTCAACTGGTGTTTAATAAAATGTTCAGGTTTTTACGCCTCTTTCTTGACTTCTGAAAGAACCTTAGATCATAACGTCAGATTCCAACAGATGTTAACACAAACAATGCATTGCATTTTGTGTTTCAATGTACATGTGTGAAGTAAATCCAAAACTGAATCCCCTGTATTTATTATCACCACATACACCGTTTATTCCGTGAGCTTCACACCAGCAAAGAATTTCTTTGCACGCAGGTTAGTATGAACTCCACCATGGACGGTCCCAAGGCTGGCTGCGAGGGTTGGGCCAGGGGCTAGCAACCCCATCCCATAAAAACCCAGTGCTAAAGAAACCCCAACAGTAGCTCCAAACACCCCATCTATGGGAGAAGAAGGATCTTCAAAGATGGGCTACACCTGAGGACAGTTTGAGAGACTGGCCCAGGACAGAGGACTCTGGTGAGCTACTGTCAGCGGCCTATGCCCCAGTAGGGGTGATGGGTTTATGTGGAGGGCTGGTGTATGTAACAACAAATTAATCTGAACCCCAGTCAGAATCTGAATTACCCCATTTCATTCTTTAACAAATCACCATCACTCAATCCTATTCCCATTCCCAATTATGGTAATCAAGATGATCACAATAATTCAAGTGTTAAAGTCTTCACTGAGGATGGTGAAAGTCTGGAACGAGCTGCCAGTGGTGGATTCGTGTTCTTTTTTAACATCTAAGAGAAACTTGGGTAGGTACATGGGTGGGAGGGGTACAGAGGTCTATGGTCCAGATGTATTTTGGTGGGACTAGGCAGATTAATATTTTGGCATGGAGTAGATGGGCCAAAGGGCCTGTTTCTGTGCTTGTTTGTTCTCTGACTCATTTTCAGTACACAAGTTTAAAGAAGAAAATAAATGTAAATCCGATCTGATGAAGCCCAAAAAAAAACACAATAAGATAAAGGGCACAATACATAAGATAGCTTATACACATAGAACAATTATATGTCCATAAAGTGACTTTAGGCACAGGAGTGTCTGTACATAAGGTGACTGACACGAAATGATAAAGTAGTGGTGGTTTGGGGGTGTGGAGGTGTTGACCAGACTTGGGGAAAGTAACTGTTTTTGTATCTGTTGGTCCTGGCATGGATACGTAACCTCCTCCCTGATGGGAGTGGGACGAACAGTGGGTGAGATCCCTCGTGATGTTACTGGCCCCTTTCCAGCACCTTTCTGTACATTTGTCCTTGATGGCAGGTAGGCTGATGCCAGTGATGCATCAGGCAGTTTTGACTCCCCATCGTAGAGCATTCCGGGCCGCCGCAGTGCGGCTTCCGTACATACAGTGATGCAGCTTATTAGGATGCTCTCTACTGCACATCTGTAGAATGATGTGAGTATAGATGTGCACAGTCCAGCTCTCTTCAGCCTCATCAGAGAGTAAAGGTGCTGGTGAGCTTTCTTGATTGCGTACAGTGTGTTCTGAGACCAGTCATTGAAAGTGGGCATGCAGGTACAGCAGGCGGTGAAAAAGGCCAATGGTATGCTGGCATTCATAGCAAGAGAATTCGAGTACAGGAGCAGGGAGGTTCTACTGCAGTTGTACAAGGCCTTGGTGAGACCACACCTGGAGTATTGTGGTCCCCTAATCTGAGGAAGGATATTCTTGCCATAGAGGGAGTACAAAGAAGGTTCACCAGATTGATTCCTGGGATGGCAGGACTTTCATATGATGAAAGACTGGATCGACTAGGCTTATACTCATTGGAATTTAGAAGATCGAGGGGGGATCTTATTGAAACGTATAAAATTCTAAAGGGATTGGACAGGCTAGATGCAGGAAGATTGTTTCCGATGTTGGGGAAGTCCAGAACGAGGGGTCACAGTCTGAGGATAAAGGGGAAGCCTTTTAGGACCGAGATGAGGAAAAACCTCTTCACACAGAGAGTGGTGAATCTGTGGAATTCTCTGCCACAGGGAACAGTTGAGGCCAGTTCACTGGCTATATTTAAGAAGGAGTGAGATATGGCCCTTGTGGCTAAAGGGATCAGGGGTGTGGAGAGAAGGCAGGTACAGGTTTCTGAGGTGCATGATCAGCCATGATCGTACTGAATGGCGGTGCTGGCTCGAAGGGCCGAATGGCCTACTCCTGCGCCTATTTTCTATGTTTCTATGTTTCTAAAGAAGATTGTGCAAGATGTGCATTCCCTGAAGTTTGAAACAGCTCACAGTTTCCACTGCTGAAATGTCACCAGATAGAGTTAAGAATTACAAGAATGCCACCTTGTCATACTATTAGCTGTATGTGTGAATTAACAGATTTCTCTTTGAATTAACAGATTCAAAATCTTTTGAATTTTAATTAAATGCTGTGATTAAGTAATGTGACCTAAATGCTCGTGTATTTCTGTGCCTACACTGTGTCGATGTTGTGCACGCACTCAGTGAGCACTGCTCTACTGGAGAGTCTTCGAGATGAGATATTAAGTCAAGTCCTGGTCTATCCTAAACACAAAAGACCCTGCAGCTGCTGGAAATCCGGAGTAACACACACACACAATGCTGGAGGAACTCAGCGGGTCCGAACAGCATCTATGCAGGGGAATAAAAAGCTGATGTTTCAGGTTGAGACCCCTCTTCTTCACTGGAGAAGAAGGGGGAAGAAGCCAGAATAAGAAGGTGAGGGGAGGGGAAGGAGGACAAGCAGAGGAGTGATAGGTGAGGCCAGGTTAGGGGGAAGGGTGGGTGGGCGGAGGAGGGGAGAAGTGAAGTGAGAAGCTGGGGGGTGATTGGTGGAAAAGGTAAAGGGCTGAAGAAGAAGGAATCTGATAGGAGAGGCGAGTGAATTATGGGAGAAAGGGAAGGGGGAGGAGTGCCAGAGAGAGGTGATGGGAAGGCGAGGAAAAGGTGTAAGAGGGGATCCAGAACGGGGAATAGAAAAGGATAGAAGGGGAAGGGGGGGGAGAATTACTGGAATTTGGTGAAATCGATGTTTATGCCATCAGGTCCAAGCGGAATATGAGGTGTTCCCCCTCCACTCTGAGAATGCCTCAACATGGCAGTCGAGGAAGCCATGGATGGACATGTTGGAATGGCTATTAAAAATGGGACGCGTTAGGGTTGGAATTAAAATGGTTAGGCACCGGGAAATCCTCCCTGTGGCAGACAGAGCGAATGTGCTCAACGAGGCTGTTCACCAATCTACGTTGGGTCTCACCGATATAGAGAAGGCTGCATCGGGAGCACTGGATGCAGTTGATGACTCTGACAGACTTGCAGATGAAGTTGCTTGCCTGGAAGAGCAGGTTGGGGCCCTGAATGGATACGAGTGAATTGACTGGTGTAGCACTTACATAAGAACATAAGAAATAGGAGCAGGAGTAGGCCATCCGGCCCATCGAACCTGTCCCGCCATTCAATAAGATCATGGCTGATCTGTCCGTAAACTCAGCTCCATCTACCTGCCTTTTCCCCACAACCCTTAATTCCCCTACTATGCAAAAACCTATCTAATTCTTTCTTAAATATATTTAGTGAAGAAGCCTCAACTGCTTCCCTGGGCAGAGAATTCCACAGATTCACCACTCTCTGGGAAAAACAGTTTCTCCTCATCTCCGTCCTAAATCTTCTCCCTTGAATCTTGAGGCAATGTCCCCTAGTTCTGGTCACCTACCAATGGAAACAACTTTCCTACTTCTATCTTATCTATCCCTTTCAAAATTTTGTATGTTTCTATAAGATCCCCTCTCATCCTTCTGAACTCCAGAGAGTATAGTCGCAGGCAACTCAATCCCTCCTCAAAGGTTAACCCCTTCATCCCTGGAATCAACTTAGTGAACCTCCTCTGCACTGCCTCCAAAGCCAGTATTAGAGGGGAGGGAAGAATGGACAAGGAAACCATGGAGACAGTGATCCCTGTAGAAAGTGAAGGATTGGGTTGGGGGCAGGTAGGCGAAGATGTGCATGGTGGTATGATCTCGTTGACAATGGTAGAAGTTGCGGAGAACCATGTGCTGGGGTGGTAGGGAAGGAAAAGAAGAATTCTAACCTTGTTAAGAAGGCTCGTTTGAGCACAGGTGTCTGTGAAATGGAAGAGGTGCAGGAGAGAGCAGTGTCAATGGTGGAGGAAAGGAAACCCCAATCTTTGAAGAAAGAGGACATCTCAGATATTCTTGAAAGGAAAGGCTGATCCTGAGTAAAGAGGCGACAGAAACGGAGCAACTGAGGAAAGGGGATTCTATTGTGTTTCTTGTATTTACTGTGAATGCCCACAAGAAAATGAAACTCAGGGTCGTATATGGTGACATATATATACTTTGATAATAGATTTGCTTCGAACTTTGAATGGCATTTTATTAAGTCACAAGGTGGGAAGAGATATCTGTGGGAGTCAGTGGGTCCTAGTTATGCCACCAGGCAGTTTCTAAAGAGTCCTGATAATGGCTGGGGTCACCCATCTTGTAAAGACACTGCCCAGAAAAAGGCAATGGCAATCCACTTCTGTAGAAAAATTGGTCAAGAATAATCATGATCATGGAAAGACCATGATCGCCCTTTTCATAAGACATGGCACATAAACTACCAAACAGTAGGCTCCAGAGATGGAGACAGAGAGATCAAGAAAGGGGAGAGAGGTGTCAGAAATAGACCAAGTGAACTTAAGGGCAGGGTAGAAGTTGGAGGTAAGAGTGATGAAATTGACGAGCTCAGCATTGGTGCATGAAGCAGCAGCAATGCAGTCATCAATGCAACGCAGGAAGAGTTGGGAAGCATTACCAATCAAGCTGGCTAAACTTTTTTTTGGGTCACAAGCAAGAGAAAATCTGCAGATGCTGGAAATCCAAACAATACACACACAAAATGCTAGAAGAACTCAGCAGGCCAGGCAGCATCTGTGGAAAAAAGTACAGATGAAGTTTCGGGCCGAGACCCTTCACCAGTCCTGCTCTGGGGTCTCAGTCCAAAATGTCGACTGTATTTTTTTCCATAGATGCTGCCTGGCCTGCTGAGTTCCTCCAGCATTTTGTGTGTGTTGTTTTTTTCTTTTTTTTTTGGTATTGGTTTATTATTGTCACATCATAGTGTATATTTGAAGGTACTTGATTAATCAAGGTGTCAAAGGTTGTAGGATGAAGGCAGGAGAATGGGGTTGAGACAGATAATAAATTAGCCATAATCAAATGCGTCCAAGAGGACCACAAAACGTCATTGGATTTGGAAGCTTGTGTGCTTCAATGACCCAGAGAGCTACGTTGGCTGGAATCAGGGCTTTATGCTTTGGCTCTTGGGAGGGTCACCCACGCCAAGCAGGTCAAAGGATAGAAGCCAGACTAAGAGTGGTCCACCGGTCCCCCAGGTTCAGGGGTTCAGCTCAGGGCTAACAACCCTGACTGCTCAAACAAAATTGTTAAGGAAACACCAAATTAGAATCCTTCTACATCTGAGTGTGATGGTATTCCTGAGTGTCCACCCAGAACTTGCATTTCTGACAGTAGTGAACACGGAAAGGAAGCTACTGATATGATGAAGATAATCCTGAACACCATCAGTGACTGAGGACCTTTATTGCTGCTCTAAATGCCAGCCGTGCAACAGGTAATAAATAAGTAAGTAAGTAACTTTTTTTTCTGCAAACAATTCCATAAACAGACATGTAGGCCTTGATCCCATTTATATGCTAATACCGGCAAAATTCCAGTCAACACACAAGGTTCACCCAGCAGCTAATCAGCAACAAGGCACCCTCTCCACATCACAGCTGTGTTTCCATAATGATAACTAATCAACTGATTGATAAGTACACAAAAGCCAAGCATTGATGTCCCCTCATTCGGTGACAAACCGTTTGGATTGCCAAGATTGGAGACAAACTCAACCCAGCCATAAGAAAGTATGATCAAATAGCAAAATGGATTTGATGGACCGAATGGCCTAATTCTGCTCCTATGCCCTATTGTCTGCTTTGACAATAATAAACCAATCAGCCGGTGGAACCTTTGTGAGTCAGAAGCTGGATGCAGAGGACTAACCCTTCAGTGTGGTACAAAGCGATCTCTGTAACCCAGAGACTCAGGCTAACAGCCCAGAAAATGTGAGTTCAAATCCCACCCTGAAAGTCATAAAAGTTCAACTCATTAAAAAAATTCTACCAGGAAAAAAACTGACATCAGTAAAAGTGATTGTGAAACAGTCGGGTTATTGTAAGTCCCAATGGCTCACTAACAACTTTCTTTTTTGGAAAAGAAGAAAGAAGAACAAGTTCCATTTATATAACACGTTTTAAGATCCAAGTTTGTCACAGGAGTGGAATTAAAAATAACCAGAGAGGATTATTTGCACAGGTCACCAGAAGCAGAGCGTGGCGGGTGCATAGAACACTCTGCCGGGGGAAGTGTTGGATGCGGGTACGATTACTGCTTAAGAACAATTTAGGCGCCTCCTCTCCATCGAGGACACCCCCTAAAAGCAATGCCTCAAAGAAGCGCCATCCATCATTAAGGACCACCATTCATCAATAACGTGCTCTCTTCCCATCAAGGAGGAAGCATAGGAGTCGTAAGACCCATACTCAATGCTCTAGGAGCAGCTTCTTTCCCTCTGTCATCAGATTTCCAAACAGATAATGGATCCACGCACACTTCCTCATTATCGTTCTTGCTCTCTCTTTTTGCATTACCCACTGTAATTTATAGTTTTTTATTATTATATATTGCAATGTACTGCTGCAAATTTTACATTGTAAAAGGAGGAGGAGGAGAAGATGGCGGCGCGATGTAGTGCGCAGCGGCCACTCCGGTGAATGATGTCTGAAATCTGTCAAGTACAATGCCGTGCACAACCCTGATTTGATGCAGACAGACGAGAGAGAACGGAGGAACATCTGGAGGAACTTCTGAAATGCCTGCTACTGTGTGGTCCAGAATCTCCAGAGGGTAAGGCCCCGAGTCCTCGGCTTTGCTTGTTGCTCGGCGGCCGGGATAGGGTCGAAGCGCTCGGCAGAGATGGTGCTCGGTGCTTGGTGTTGGAGGGCTGGTTGGAGCTTCAAAGTTTTCGGATGGACTCAGAGTCGGCTGTGGTCGGGTGCTTCCAATGCATCGACGGTTGTCAGTGTCTGGAGGTTTATGGCAGAGAAAGTTTCTCCCTTCTGCCGTCTGCTATCGGGGACTATCGGGAGTCGATTGGAACTTTGAGACTTTTTTTTTTACCATTCCCATGGTCTGCTCTTTATCAAATTATGGTATTGCTTTGCACTGCTGTAACTATATGTTATAATTATGTGGTCTTGTCAGTGTTAGCCTTTGGTTTGTCCTGTTTTTATTTTGTGATATCACTCTGGAGGAACATTGTATCATTTCTTAATGCATGCACGCAATTCTAAATGACAATAAAGGAGGACTGAGTGTCCTCATAATCTAGTATGCCAGTGATATTAAACTGATTCTGAATGTAAAGCACTTGAGAATGGGAGGCTAGGAACCCATGTACAGGCGGATGTGTTCCACGCCCTATGTTCTATGTTCTGCACACCAGTGGCCACTTTATTAGGAACACCTGTACACCTCACGAATGCAAATATATAATCAGCCAATCATACAGCAGCAACTCAATGCATAAAAGGTTTAGCTGTTGTCCAGACCAAACATCAGAATGGGGAAGAAATGTGAGCTAAGTGACTTTGACCGCGGAATGTTTGCTGGTGCCAGATGGGGTGATTTGAGTATCTCAGAAACTGCGGATCCCTTGGGATTTTCATGCACAGAGATTCCAGACTTTACAGAGAATGCTGCAAAAAACAAAACACATCTAGTGAGTGGCAGTTCTTTGGAAAAAATGCCTTGTTAATTAGAGAGGTTAGAGGAGAACAGCCAGACTGGTTCAGGCTGACCGGATGGTAACAGTAACTCAAACAACAACACACACAAAGTGCTGGAGGAACTCAGCAGGTCAGGTCAGACAGCATCCACGGAAATGAATAAACAGTCGGCATTTTGGGCCGAGACCCGTCTTCAAGAATGGAAAGGAAGGGAGAAGATGCCGAAGTGTTACAGCACGTTTTTACAGTGGCTTGCAGACGAGCATCTCTGAACACACACAATACATCAAACCTTGGACCATAAGACCATAAAGCACAGGAGCAGGAGAAGGCCACTTGTCCAACTTGTCATGGCTGATATATTATTCCTCTCAACACCATTTTTCTGCCTTTTCCCTGTAACCTTTGATGTGCTGACTAATCAAGAACCTATCAGCCTCTGCTTTGAATGTACTCAATGACTTGGCTCCCACAGTCGTCCGTGCCAATGAATTTCACAGATTCACCACCTTCTAGCTAAAGAAGTTGAAGCGGATGTTCTACAGCAGCAGAAGACCACACCAGATTCACTTCCTGTACTTAATAAAGTGGCTACTAAGTGTGTGTTAGTCATACCCTTCAGCTATGACCAGTTACTACCCTACAACCATCAGACTCCAAAACCATCATGGATAACTTCACTCACTTCAAGACTGAACTGAGGACCCTGCTGGTTCCTCAGATTGGTTACTGATGAATGCCTTTAATATTCATTTAGAACTGCATAGAGTTCACAGAGAGTGAGAGTCTCCTAGGATAACTTTATCATGATGGATTGTGAAAAATGATACATCAAAGTGAGATGGCTGACAAAACATCAGAGGAGCAGGCTTTCTGAAATGATTTGATCTGACCACTGGCTCCCATAAAACTCCACCGGATGATAGGCCACTGTTAGTGTGGTAAGGCCAGGCGTTGTCAGGTGGGTGACCAGCAGGGCTCCATCAGCCAAATAGGCTTGTGGGTCTCTGCAAATGACTCTTGGCTGAAACCCTCAGCCTCCACACTATATCCTGGAACCTGGCACCAGGTTACTCTCCCCAGCAACGTAAAGGGATGGGGGTCAGATCCAAGCAACACACGCAAAACACTGGAGGAACTCAACAGGCCAGGTGGCAGCTATGGAAAAGAGTTTCGGGCCGAGACCCTTCAGCAGTACTGGAGAAAAAAAGACGAAGAGCAGAGTTAAAAGGTGGAGAGGTGGGGGGAGGGAGAGACACAAGCTGATAGGTGAAACCAGGAGAGGGCGTGTGGTCAAGTAAAGAGCTGGTAAGTTGATTGGTGAAAGAGATACAGGGCTAGAGAAAGGGGAATCTAATAGGAAAGTACAGAAAACCATGGAAAAAGGAAAGTGGGGGGGGGGAAGGAGCACCAGAGGGAGGCGATGGACAGGCAAGTAGATAGGGTGAGAGAGAGAACAGAGGATGAGGAATGGTGAAGTGGGGGGGGGGGGGCCTTACCAAAAGTTCGAGAAATCGATGCTCGTGCCATCAGGTTGGAGGCTACCCATGCGGAATATAAGGTGTTCTTCCTCCAACCTGAGTGTGGCCTCATCGCGACAGTGGAGGAGGCCATGGATTGACAGATTGGAATGGGAATGGGATGTTGAATTAAAATGCGTGATCACTGGGCGACCGGCATAGGTGCTCGGCGGAGCGGTCTCCCAATCTACGCCAGGTCTCACTGACATACAGGAGGCCACACCAGGAGCACCGGACACAGTATATGACCCCAACAGACACACAGGAGGATTCCCATTCCCATTCTGATATGTCCCAACCATTTTAATTCCACTTCCCATTCCCATTCCGCCATGTCAGTCCATAGCCTCCTCTACTGTCGCAATGAGGTAGGAGGAACAACACCTTATATTCCATTTGGGTAGCCTCCAACCTGATGGCATGAACATTGATCTCTCGAAATTCCGGTAATGGCCCCCCCTTCACCATTCCCCATCCTCTTTTCCCTCTCTCACCTTATCCCTTTGCCCGCCCATCAACTCCCCCTAGTGTTCCTTCTCCTTTACTTTCTTCCATGGCCTCCTGTCCTCTCCTATGGGATTTCCCCTTCTCCAGCCCTGTATCTCTATCACCAATCAACCTCCCAGCTCTTTACTTCACCCTTCCCCCTCCTGGCTTCACCTATCACCTTGTGTTTCTCCCTCCCCTCCTCCCACCTTTTAACTCGACTCCTCTTCTTTTTCCAGTCCTGCAGAAGGGTCTCTGCCCGAAACGTCGACTGGGCTCTTTTCCAGCAATCTGCGTGTGTGTTGTTTGGATTTCCAGCATCTGCAGATTTTCTCTTGCTTTGGGCCAAGATTCAAGTTTGTTTGTCATGTATACGTAGAGAAATATAGTTAAGTACAGTACTGTGAAAAAGTCTTAAGCACATCTATGTAGCTAGGTTACCCAGGACTTCTGCACAGGACTCTATTTGTCAACATGGAGCAGAGAGTGAGTTTGTAAACCTGGCGGGAGCAAAGGATGTTGGCAATGGTGAGGGTGGAGCACCGTGGGAGGGGAATGGGACAGGTGGCAGAGAAGGGGTACCAAGGGCGGGATACGACCTAGGTGCAGACACACCAAACCATGAGACATCAGGCAAGGCCATTTGAATCCAAACGTTGGTTTATTGATCATCATCTCCGATGCTTCCCGCTTCCTCCCCTCTCCCTTCCCCATTTCCCATCCATGATTCCCCTCTCCCTGCCCCCTTCCTATTCTCAGATGACAATAGAGACCCATATCAGAATCAGGTTTATAATCGCTCACGTAAAAATTGTTTTTTTTGTGGTAGCAGTACAACACAATGCATGAAATTACTACAGTTACTATGCAAGAGTCATGGGCATCCTAGCTATATACCGTATACGTGCCCAAGGCTTTTGCACAATACTGCATATGAGGCACTGATCATTACAGAACATCTCTTTGGTGCTTCCCCATTCCCTCCCTTCCCCTTTTCCCAACCAGGATTCCCCCCGCTGCTCCATTCCTATTCTCAGTCCACAATGGAGGCCCATATCAGAATGAAGTTTATCATCACTGACATATGTTATGAAATTTGGTGGGTTTTTTTGTGGGAGCAGTGCAGTGCAGTACATAAAGTTACTAAAGTTTTGACCTCAAGCTTTTTTTTAAATCTGTCATTGAGAACATCTGTACAGAGACTGTTCCAGGGAGGCAGCATCGGTCGTCAATCCCCCCACCACCCAGCACGTGCTCTCCTCTCACTACTGCCATCGGGAGGGAGGTGAGGGAGCCTCAGCACTCACACCACCCGCTTCAGGAACAGTTGAATAGATAGATAGACAAATGGATACTCTATTGATCCCAAAGGAAATTACAGTGTCTCAGTAGCATTACAAGTGCACAGATATGCAAATATACAAATATCAGAAGAGAAATAAGAAAGAATAGAAAGAAGTTACCTCAAGCAGTCTACAAGAGGGGGTGTCATCACTCCCCCGGCTTTAGGTTGACTCATGGCTGAGGGTGCTTCATATAGTGTTCTTGGGAGTGGTGCAGTTGTCTTAGTCTATTACTAAAAGTGCTCCTCTGTTCAGCCAAGATGGCAGGCAGAGGGTGAGAAACATTGTCCAAATTGCCAGGATTTTCCGTAGGGTCCTTTGTTCTACCTCAGCCTCCAGTGTGTCCAGTTTGACCTCTATAACAGAGCCAGCCTTTCTAATCAGTTTATTGAGCCTGTTGGCATCACCCGTGTTGATGCCATTGCCCCAGCACACCACCGCATAGAAGATTGTACTGGCGACAACAGATGAGTAGAATATGTGAAGGAGAGGCCTACGTACTCCAAAGGACCTCTGGCTCCTCAGGAAGTAGAGTCGACTCTGACCCTTCTTGTACACAGCCTCTGTGTCGGTGCTCCAATCAAGTCTGTCATCCAGGTGCACCCCCCGGTACTTGCAGGTCCTCTCCACATCCACATCATCACCACCAATAGTAACAGGGAGCAGTGCAGGCTTAGTCTTCCTAAACTCCATCACCATCTCCTTTCTCTTACTGACCTTGAGCTGCAGATGATTCATAGAAACATAGAAAATAGATGCAGGAGTAGGCCATTCGGCCCTTTGAGCCTGCACTGCCATTCAGTATGATCATGGCTGATCATCCAACTCAGAACCCTGTACCAGCCTTCCCTCCATACCCTCTGATCCCTTTAGCCACAAGAGCCATATCTAACTCCCTCTTAAATATAGCCAATGAACTGGCTTCAACTGTTTCCTGTGGCAGAGAATTCCACAGATTCACCACTCTCTGTGTGAAGAAGTTTTTCTTAATCTCGGTCCTAAAAGGCTTCCCCTTTATCCTCAAACTGTGACCCCTCGTTCTTCCCCAACATTGGAAACAATCTTCCTACATCTAGCCTGTCCAATCCCTTTAGAATTTTATACATTTCAATAAGATCTCCCCTCAATCTTCTAAATTCCAGCAAGTATAAGTCTAGTTGATCCAGCCTTTCATCATATTAAAGTCCTGCCATCCCAGGAATCAATCTGGTGAACCTTCTTTGTACCCCCTCTATGGCAAGAATGTCTTTCCTCAGATCAGGGGACCAAAACTGCACACAATACTCCAGGTGTGGTCTCACCAAGGCCTTGTACAACTGCAGTAGTACCTCCCTGCTCCTGTGCTCGAATCCTCTTGCTATGAATGCCAGCATACCATTCGCCTTTTTCACCGCCTGCTGTACCTGCATGCCCACTTTCAATGACTGGTGTATAATGACACCCAGGTCTCGTTGCACCTCCCCTTTTCCTAATCAGCCACCATTCAGATAATAATCTGTTTTCCTGTTTTTGCCACCAAAGTGGATAACCTCACATTTATCCACATTAAGTTACATCTGCCATGAATTTGCCCACTCACCTAACCTATCCAAGTCACTTGCACCATTTGACAAAGTCCTCCACCAGGGCATTGTATTCATCCTCACATCCTCCATTTATACACCCAACTATCGCAGCGTCATCAGAGAATTTCTGCAGATGACATGACTCAGTGTTGTATCTAAATTCCAAGGTATACAGAGGAAACAGGAAGGCAGCCAATACAGTCCCCTGTGGGGCCCAAGTGCTGCTTATAGCCATGTCTGACACACAGCTCTGAAGCTGCACAAACCGTGCTCTGCCAGCCAGGTAGTCTATTATCCAGGATACAATGGACGTACCAACCTGCATTGAACGGATCTTTTCCCGCAGCAATGAGGGCTCTAAGGTATTGACGGTGATGCACTATCAATTACTCCAAAGGACTGGAAGTAGGGTAAATACTGAAAGGCTTTTATTAACAGTAAAATGGGACCTCGTCCATGCAGAGTATCTGTCCCTGGACCTGTGGAGGAGCAGTGGCCCAATCGCCTTTATTCAGGGGTCTGTGGGAGGAGCCACAGGGGCAGTCAGCAGAGGGGACGTGTCCAGACAGGTAACCCAGTTACAACATATATATATGGTTTACTACAGACGGCACTTAAGAAATCAAAAAAACATGACCTTCACAGGCTACTACCCCTCAACCATCAGGCTGTTGAACTGGAGGGGATAACTTTACTCACACCACATCTGAAATGTTCCTACAACCTACAAAGTCACCTTCAAGGACTCTTCATCTCATGTTCTCAAATTTGCTTACTTATTAAATATTATTATTTTGTTCAATCTTTTCTATTTTTGTATTTGCCTAGTTTGTTGTCTTTTGTACGTTGGTTGCTTGTCAGTCCTGTGTATGGTTTTTCATTGCTTCTTTTGTGTTTCTTTGTACTTACTGTGAATGCCTGCAAGGAAATGAATCACAGGGTTGTATGTGTGTACTTTGAGAATAAATTTTCTTTGAACTTTGAAAAAGACTGTGCACCTTCATCCTATCTGTGACCTCATGATTTTGAACACCTCCACAAGCCATGATGAATTGGCGGAACAGACTACGAGCCAAAATGCCTAATTCTACTTCAGTGGCTTAAGGTCTTTATGAATCTGCTTGTGTTGACTGCACAGCTTTTAAGAGCAGTGCAGAGCTCATGAGCCAGCCTCCGGTGTGACAAGAAATTGCTCTAACACATGTCAACGTTCACTGAGTTCCCTTGCCATGGGAGGGCTGCAGCTCATTCATCACGGCCCAGTCAGACCGCTGGATCCAGACGCAGGTCACAGGATTCAAACCAGCAGTTAACATTTCCCCACATCCCCATCCTCGCACACACCTCCCCCACCTTGATCAAAGGTTGTCTTTTACAACGGAGCTGAGCAGATGATCTCTGTGGGTAGCACTTACACAAACACCTCTCCTGACTGAGCAAGGGGAGAGAGGGAGAGACCGCATTTTGTCTTTTATGACTGCTCTTACTTCTTGTCCCTGTTATTCTTGCCTGTTCCTTCCTGCCAGTGTTGCACCTTGTGGCGTTGGGCAGCATTTTTGCCATTTCTGTAGCATTTGTCTGTTTTTATGAAGCCGATTTGTTAGCTTAATGCTCTACCCAGCACAGGTGGGAAGCATGCAAGAAGCCAGCCGGATTCGAATTCGGGACTATTCGACTGATACCACAACACCACTGGCCGGCTTTCCTACCAATGGATGCAGACAATATAATATCACAGTCTGAGAAATGGGAAGAATATTGGAATTACATTCAGTGGCCACTTTATTATACAGGTGACTTGTGTGTATTTGCAACCTATCCTAGTACTTAATCAGATAGAGCATTTACCTTGACTCTCGATGCTTCATGCTCTGAATGTGTCTTTATTTCTCATTCTCGCTTCCACGCTCCCTCACATCACGTTGTCCTGTCCCAGACTGATGACATCATCACCATACCTAGCAAGCGTCAAACTATATTAACAATGCTTACCATTTCAATACATGACAGTGACCAGAACTGCACGTGATAATCCAAATTAGGCCTTACCAATGTCTTATACAACTTCGACATAATGTAATGCGTCCAATGTTGTTAAATGCTGCAAAAGTCTCTGTCCCCATCCTTAGGCTGTGCATTCCAGATTCTAAACAGTCCCCGGGTGATTTTTTTCCCCTTAAATCCCCTTGCAATGTCTACCACTTACCTTAAACTTATGTCTTCTGGTTTTATCTTTCCCGTCTGTGCCCCTCATCAATTTATATGCCTTGAAGATTGCATGCAGTGTCTGGGGAAAGAGAAAGACACAAATCAGAGAATTGTGTTTCAGGGTCCACCATCAGCAAGTCTGGAGGTTGAGGCTTAGTATTCGAGGATTCATCACCGGCGACTGGTGAGTCTGGATTTGAGGCCTAGAGTTCAGGGATCCATTATTGGCAATCTGAGTTTGAGGCCTGGTGTTTGGAGTTCTGCTATCGGCGAGTCCAGAGTTAGAGGTCTAGTGTTTGTGGATCCATTATTGGCGAGTCTGGAGTTTGAGGCCTAGTGTTCAGAGCTTTGCCACTGACGGGTCCAGAGTTAGAGGTCTAGTGTTTGGGGATCCATTATTGGCGAGTCTGGAGTTTGAGGCCTAGTGTTCAGGGATCCATAATTAGCGAGTCTGGATTTGAGGCCTAGTGTTCAGAGCTGTGCCACTGACGGGTCCAGAGTTAGAAGTCTAGTGTTTGGGGATCCATTATTGGTGAGTCTGGAGTTTGAGGCCTGGTGTTTGGAGTTCTGCTATCGGCGAGTCCAGAGTTAGAGGTCTAGTGTTCAGGGATCCATAATTGGCGAGTCTGGAGTTTGAGGCCTAGTGTTCGGGAATCCATCATCGGCGAGTCTGAGTTTGAGGCCTAGTGTTCAGAGCTGTGCCACTGATGGGTCCAGAGTTAGAGGTCTAGTGTTTGGGGATCCATTACTGGTGAGTCTGGAGTTTGAGGCCTAGTGCTCAGGGATCCATTATTGGCAAGTCTGGATTTGAGGCCTAGTGTTCGGGAATCCATCATCGGCGAGTCTGAGCTTGAGGCCTAGTGTTCAGAGTCGTGCCATCGGCGAGTCCAGAGTTAGAGGTCTAGTGTTTGGGGATCCATTACTGGCGAGTCTGGAGTCTGAAGCTTGGTGTTCGGGGATCCATCATCAGTGAGTCCAGCGTTTAAAGCCTCAAGATCAGCAGTTGGCATGCCCTGGGATTGGGGGTCGAATCAGAGAGCCAATTCTGTGAATCTTGCAAGTCCACTGGGGAGGTCGAAGTCTGCAGGTCCACATCAATGCCTGCTGGAGGGTGGAGACTGGATTCTTGTCCTGGGGTTAAAGGACAGTGTATGTGTGTGGTATTGAGAAAGAGGGCTATTTTTTGCTGTTGTTGTTTTGATGTGTTTTGCTGTGGTCTGAGTTGCTCTGCTGAGCATGTGAACACACTACGTTGGCGCCAGAATGCATGGCAACACTTGCAGGCCGCCACCAACACACTCTTGGGAATGTTGGTTGTTAACACAAATTGCGCACTGTATGTTTCGATGTGCACGTGATAAATAAATTTGAGTCTTGAACCATGAGCTCTCTCAAAGAGCTAGAACAACCATAATAGCCTGAATGGCCAACTTGTGCTTGCTTCAATAATACAGTGACATTTACCATCTCATTGCTGTGTTTGCCTGAGCTGTACTTAAAGTGATTTATTCTGTCTGTTTATATCCCGAGTACAGCATGCTTAGATTTATTGGCGGTTATATTAAAGTCCAGAATTTTCCAAATGGTTAGTTTCACTGTATCCCTGGAAATGCAGACACTTTTGTTTGATCTTGTATCGTGAGAATTGTGGACAATCTTGGAATATTATGAACAGTTTTGGGGCCGTTATCTGAGAAAGGATATGCTGGTATTGGAGAGGGTCCAGAGGAGGTTCACAACAATGATTCCGAAAAACAAAGGATTAACGTATGATGAGCATTTGACGGTTCTGGGTCTGTACTCACTTGCGTTTAGAAGAATGCCGGGGATCTAACTGAAAACTATCGAATATTGAAAGGCCTTGATAGAGTGGATATGAAGAGAATGTTTCCTTTCGCGTGGGAGTCTAGGACCAAAGGGCACAACCTCAGAACCGAGGGATACCAATTTAGAACAGAGATGAGGAGGAATTTCTGTTAGACATTGGGTGGAGAATCTGTGGAATTCATTGCCGCAGATGGCTGTGGAGGCCAAGTCATTGGGTATATTTAAATTGGAGGTTGATAGGCTCTTCATTAGTCAGGGTGTCAAAGGTTATAGGGAGAAGGCAGGAGAATGGGGTTGAGAGGGATAGTAAATCAGCCATAATGGAATGTAGAGCAGACTCAATGGGCCAAATGGCCTAATTTTGCTCCCATATCTTATGGTCTTGTAGTTTTGGATATATTTCATAGGTTTGAGAGCACTGGTTTTTTTTAGGGTTTATTTGATTTCTGTAGAGTCAGAGGATTGTGGAATCATTCAGCCTGTCTAGTCTGTGCTGGTAGAGAGTAGATCAAGTCTGACCGAGTAGATCAAATGGAGCATAGACTGGAAGTCCTTGTGCATGATTCCCTAAAGGTTAATTTGCAGGTTGAGTCAGTGATGAGCAAGGCGAATGCAATGTTCACATTTATTCTGAGAAGACTAGAATATAAAAGCAAAGATTTAATGTTGAGGCTTTATAAAGCACTGCTGAAGTCTCATGGAGCATTGTGAGCAATTTTGGGCCCCTTAATCTAAGAAAGGATATGCTGACACTCAAGAGGGTTCAAAGGATGTTCATGAATATGATACTGGGATTGGAAGGTTTATCATATGAGGAGAGTCATTGATGGCTTTGGGTCTGTACTCACTGGAATTCAGAAGAATGAGGGAGGATCTCATTGAAGCCTATCGAAAGTTGAAAGGCCTAGATAGAGTGGTTGGGGAGAGGATAATTCCTATGGTGGGGGAGTCTAAGACCAGAGGGCACACCCTCAGAATAGATGGACGTCCATTTAGAATGGAGATGAGGAGGAATTTCTTTAGCTAGAGGGTGATGCATCTGTGGAATTTGTTGCCACAGGTGGCTGTGAAGGACAAGTCATTGGGTATATTTAAGGCAGAGGTTGATAGATTCTTGATTGGTCAGGGCATGAAGGGATACGGGGAGAAGGCAGGAGATTGGGGCTGAGAGAGAAATGGATTACGAAATGGTGGAGCAGACTCGATGGGCCAAATCACCTAACTAAGCACGTATGGTCATATGTTGTATAGATTGTATGGACAGCCAGAGACTCTTAGTCTACGGATTGACTTCAAGAGCCACAAGGTATTGTTGGAGCTCTATAAAACCTTGGTTAGACCACACTTGGAGTATTGTGTTCAGTTCTGGTCACCTCATTATAGGAAGGATGTGGAGGCTTTAGAGAGGGCGCAGAGGAGATTTTCTAGGATGCTCCCTGGATTAAAGAGGTTCTCTTATGAAGATAGGTTGAGCGAGCTAGGGCCTTTCTTTTTGGAGGAATGGAGGATGAGAGGTGACTTGATAGAAGAGTATAAAATTATGAAAAGCATTGATAGAGTGGACAGCCATCGCCTTTTTCCCAGGGTGGAAATAGCTAATACAAGGGGGCATAATTTTAAGATGACTGGAGGAAAGTATAGGGGGTCTCAGCTTGAAATATCGACTGGAGAAAACTCTCCACAGATGCTGCCTGACCTGCTGAATTCCTCCAGCATTTTATGTGTGTTGCTCTGGATTTGTAGAATCTCCTGTGTTAATGTTACCAAGGAGCTGGCTGCTGGGCATGTTTTGATTGGCTGGCTTGCAGCGAGTGCCCATGTTTTCATTGGACAATTGGCCCTCCTTGGCCTGTTTCTCCGGGCTTCAACTCCGTAAGCACAAAGGTATGTGAGCTGTGAGAAGCCTAGAGGGAGTGGGGGGGGGGGGTGAGCGGTGGTGTGAATATTCAGGGATGTCTGCTCTTCATGTTGGAGGCAGCCATATATTGGTGATAGAATTCTGGCCTTCCTGTCAGGGAGGGTGGTGTCGCAGTGTGATGGGCTTTATTTGTTACATGTAGATGGAAACATACGGTGAAGTGCGTCATTCTGCGTCAATGGCCAACACAGTCGAGGATTATGCTGGGGACAGGCTCCTGGTACTGCTGTGTACATACATCTGCTGATGCTTCTGGACGCATCTTCAGTGATGTTCCTGGAATCATCGGGTGTTTCGGGTCTTTCAACATCATACACCCTCCTCCAGGTGACCCAGCCAGGGCTGATCAGACCCCAGCTTGTGTCCAGATGGCTAGCTACTTATGACTCCATGGCTCCCCTCTTTTGAGCCACAGCCATCCTGAGGCCCTCTCTGCCGCATCGGTGGTACTGCGGATGGCTCTCCTCTTCCTCTCTCCCTCGATGCCCAAAATGCTGAAGGCTCTAACTAAAGAATGGGCTACGAATCCCCTACAACCAACCTCCACTGGGAGACACCTCGCTCTCCATCCAGCCTGCTGACAGTTGCTGACTAGTCCTGCGTACTTGGAGAGCTTCCTTTCAAAGGCCTCTTCCAAGCGATCTTCCCATGGGACTGTCAGCTCCAGCAGCACCACTTGCTTAGTCGACTCAGACACTAGGACAATGTCTGGTCGGAGGGTGGTGGCTGCGATATGGTTGGGGAACTTCAGCTGCCCTTCGAGGTCCACCAACAGCTGCCAGTCCCTTGCAGAGGTCAGAATACCTGCAGATGTTCTTTCCCAATAGAGCACAATTTACTAATCCTAAACACCAGAGATTCTGCAGATGCTGGAAATCCAGAGTAACATACACCAGACATCCCACCTCTTCTGGAAGTTCTGGGAGTCTCCCGCATATTGATAGCGACTCCCTGATGCCTGGAAATTATATACAATATCCCACAAATCGATTTTTTTGAGAGGGAGAGCGAGAGCGAGCATCCTGATTGGCCTCTCTTCGTGCTAAGTAGCCCTATCAGTTTTCTCTGTGGGCGGGCTTTGCAGTCGACCTCAAAAATAATGACAGTGTTGCTCGCTGCACTGTTTGCAACAGTGACTTTTCTATTGCCCATGGTGGGTTAAAATGTAAAAGACGTGTTGAGGTGAGTTTAACAGGTGTCATTCGTTCAATAGCATAGCTAACGTTACTTAAACTAGCTGGCTAGCTGCTAAGGAGCTACTCTATTGATGTCCTGCGTGATGACGCCAAACTCCCTGTAGACTTGCTGAAAGTTGTAATAGAATAAACATGATAATATAATATAATATATGTACATATTTTAATGTTACATTTTCTGCATATACCCAGCTTGGTTTACAGATTAGACAAAATCACTAAACAAAGTATTACATACACCCTTGGAGGTTGACCGGTGGGAGGGGGGGGTATGGGGTTGTGGGACGGGGGGGCGGGGGTGTTACCTCTCTGAAATGAGTTTTTGCAGGGTGGGATGTCTGACACACACACAATGCTGGAGGAACTCAGCAGGTCAGGCAGCATCCATGCGGTGTCAAAGATTTGGGCTGAGACCCTTCATCAGGACTTCCTATCCCTAACCCACACGTCTTTGAAATGTGGGAGGAAAGTGGAGCACCCAGAGGAAACCCCAAGTGGTCTCAGAGAGAATGGACAAACTCCTCAGAGACAGCAGTGGGAATTGGGCTGGCACAGTACGGTACCATAGTGGTTAGACAACGCTTTATAATATCCACCACTTCTGTTCAGTTCCCATAGGCCACTGTAAGGAGTTCGTATGTTCTGCCCGTGGCCATGTGTGTTTCCTCTAGGTGCTCTGGTTTCCTTCCACAGTCCAAAGACCTACCGGTTGATAGGTTAATTGGTCATTGTAAGTTGTCCTGTGATTAGATTAGGGTTAAATTAGGGGTTGGGCACGTGCCACATGGTTAAAGCATTCGTCTAGTGATCTCAAGGTCGCTAGTTCGAGCCTCAGCTGTGGCAGCGAGTTTGTGCCCTTGAGCAAGGCACTTAATCACACATTGCTCTAGTGTCTGTGCGAGGAGAGGCGCCCCACACAGACTTCCAATCTGCGCCTTGTAAGGCATGAAAATGCCCGACACACGCCTCTCGTGGTCTGAGTCGACGTTCCCCTCCTAGGGGTTACTGGGTGGTATGGCTTGAAGGTGATTTCGTGCTGTATCTCAATCAGTCAACCAATCAATAAATAAATAAACCCCGGTCACCAGCGCTGTAAAGCATTACCTAAGTACAACACTACAGTGCCGCCGTCCCGCGCTGAGAAATAGGCAGCCGGGCTCTGGAAATAATGCTGGGGCAGTGTGTGGGCAGGGTGGGGTTAGAATTGGACATACAGGCCCTTCACTCCATCGAGCCTGTGCCAGCCAATACCCTCTGTGTAAAACAAAGTTTCCTCCCCTCGCTAATCCAACACTAATCCCATTATTTTTAACACCCGGGCCAATAGAATGTCTGTTGTTTGGCAAGTGACCCCACGTCGAAACCAGGAACAACTATCACTTGAAAAATATTCCAAAGCATGTGTGTGTGTTATGGGGATAGTATGTAACAAATTGTGTGGTATCCTGGTCACCTACCTACAGGAAAGATATCAAACAGATTGAAAGAGTGCAGAGACAATTTACAAGGTGTTGTCAGGACTTGGGGGCCTGAGTTATAGGAAAGGTTGAATTGGTTGGGACTTCATTCCCTGCAGCACAGGACAATGAGGAGATGTGATGGAGGTATATAAAATTATGAAAGGTATAGTTAGGGTAAATGCAAACAGGTGTTTTCCACTATGGTTGGGTGACACTAGAGTTAGAGGTCATAGGCTATGGGTGAAAGGTGAAATGTTAAGGAGAACACAAGAGGGAGCTTCTTCATTTACATGGTGGTGAGAGGGTTTGATTTCAACATTTAGGAGATGTTTGGATAGGTATATGAATGGAAGGGATATAGATATAGAACATAGCACATTACAGGCCCTTTGGCCCACAATGTTGTGCCGACCCTCAAACCCTGCCCCCACCTTAAATTCCTCCATATACCTGTCTAGTAGTCTTTTAAACTTCACTAGTGTATCTGCCTCCACCACTGACTCAGGCAGTGTATTCCATGCACCAACCACTCTCTGAGTAAAAAACCTTCCTCTAATATCCCCCTTGAACTTCCCACCCCTTACCTTAAAGCCATGTCCTCTTGTATTGAGCAGTGGTGCCCTGGGGAAGAGGCGCTGGCTGTCCACTCTATCTATTCCTCTTATTATCTTGTACACCTCTATCATGTCTCCTCTCATCCTCCTTCTCTCCAAAGAGTAAAGCCCTAGCTCCCTTAATCTCTGATCATAATGTATACTTTCTAAACCAGGCAGCATCCTGGTAAATCTTCTCTGTACCCTTTCCAATGCTTCCACATCCTTCCTATAGTGAGGTGACCAGAACTGGACTCAATACTCCAAGTGTGGCCTAACCAGAGTTTTATAGAGCTGCATCATTACCTTGCGACTCTTAAAATCTATCTCTCGACCTATGAAAGCTAACACCCCACAAGCTTTCTTGTGGAGGGCTATGGTCCAGGTGCAGGTCAATGGGACTAGGCAGTTAATATTTCAGCATGGACTAGATGGGCCAAAGGGCCTGTTTCTGTGCAGTAGTGTTCTTTGACTTCTATGACTAATATTGAATGTGTTCACAGCAGAGATCAAAATCCTTTCTAATAATCAGTGATTCACCACACAGTTTTCAGCTTATTTACAGATAGATTATCAAACCAGGACCGGGCTCAGAGACAAACTGTTCTCTTTGACAAGAAGCCTTTTTGTCAGAGCTCAGGCCGACCTGTCAAGTGCTGCAGCCTCTGAAGTTAATCCTCCATCTGACCGTCCAGGCAGGGTGTGGGCTGAGAGGTGGCTATTAGAAAATGGGCCTCGTTGTTATGACAACTCATTCCGAATAAAAGAAAGGACAAAGCAATCAAAAGTCAGAATATTACTCAGAGAAACAGAGGCAGGGTGAGAGTTTTATAGCGGGAAGGATATATCGGTAGTAAGCTTTTTATTGTCCTTGGCCAAACTCCCATGGTAACCAGCAAAATGCTTCCTTGGCAAGTCCCACATGAGTCATGTTTGATCATTCTCTGAAGAATGCTTTTTTACCTTTGCGCAGGCAGGGATTAGCAAAATAACTCAAACAGTGAAGTTTAACAAAAGCCTTCGAACGCAAAATGGTCTGTTGACCGAGGAGACAGATTTTCACATAATTTTCCTCAGTTGTTAATATTGAAAAGGTATCTAGATGAGTACTTGAATGAGCGAGGCCTTGTGTGAGTCCTGGTAAATGGGCTTGATATTGATAGGTGCTTGTTGGTGGGTCGAAGAGACAGTTTCTATGCTTGATGCCCCGATGACCCTTGGAAATTTTGACAGATGCACCTTAGGAAGCATTCTGCCTGGATGCAGAACGACTCAGTACGGCAACTGCTTGGCCCATGACCACAAGACACTGCAGAGAGTCGTGGATTCAGCCCAGCACATCATGGGAACCAACATCACCATCCATGGACTCTGTCTACACTTCTCGCTGTCTCCACAGAGCAGCCAGCATAATCACAGACCCCACCCACTCTGCACATTCTCCCCTCTCCCCTCACCAGGAGGGACAAAAGTCTACCGGCACATACCACCAGCCCAAGCTTCTATCCCACTGTTAAAACTCCTGTTATAATATTACCGTGATGAAGCTCTTGAGAGGTTGTTCTGGGCTAGAATTAACTCGTGCCTGAACAAGGACTTGGACACACTTACAGGTCTGCAGTGAATGCAGTCTTACTGGCTCTCCATTTGGCCTTGGATCACCTGGACAATAGCAATATCTACGTCAGGCTGCTGCTTATTGATTACAGCTCAGCATTTCATATACCCACAGCACTAATCAACAAACTCCAAAATGTGAACCTCCCTGACCTGCCTGACAAAACCACATAATTATAACATATAGTTACAACAGTGCAAAGCAATACCGTAATTTGATAAAAAGTAGACCATGGGCACGGTAAAAAAAAGTCTCGAAGTCCCGATAGCCCCATCATCTCACGCAGACGGTAGAAGGGAGAAACTCTCCCTGCCATGAACCTCCAAGCGCCAACTCGCCGATGCAGCACCATTGGAAGCACCCGACCGCGACAGACTCTGAGTCCCTCCAAAAACTTCAAGCCTCCAACCAGCCCTCTGACACCAAGCACTGAGCACCATCCTCTGCCGAGCACTTCAACCCTGCCCCGGCCACCGAGCAACAAGCAAAGCCGAGGACTCAGGGCCTTCCCCTCTGGAGATTCTGGATCACACAGTAGCAGCAGCAGCGAACAGACATTTCAGAAGTTTCACCAGATGTTCCTCCCTGCTCTCACGTCTGTCTCCATCAAATCAGAATTGTGCACGGCCCCTACTTGACAGATAACAGACATCACCACCGGAGTGGCCGCTGCGAGCTGCGTCGCGCCGCCATCATCTCCAAAGTTGTGAACATTTCTGAAAATCTATCATGGGCCCAACACATTGATGCAATTACAGAGAAAGCATGTCTGCCACTATATTTCATTAGGAGTTCGAGGCAATTTAATATGGCACCAAAGATTCAAGCAAATTTTTACAGATGTGCTTTGGACAGTATTCTGACTGGTTCCATCATCGTCTGGTATGGTGGAGTTAATGCACAGGATCGGAAAAAGCTGTAGAGAGTTGTAAACTCTGCCAGATCCGTCGTGGGCATCAGCCTCCCTACCATCTTCAGACGGTGGTGTCTCCATCATTTAAACACCCTCACCACTCAGGAGATGCCCTCTTCTCACTTCTACCATCAGGGAGGAGGTACAGGAGCCTGAAGACACACACTCAATGTTTTAGGAACAGTTTCTTCCCCATGGCCATTAGACTTCTGAACGGACAATGAACCCATGAGCACTAACTCACTATATTACTCCGTTTTCGAACTATTTATTTATTTATTTGTTTGTTTGTTTGTTTATTTATTAATTATTGTTACCTGTAGCATATTTTATGTATTGCACTGTACTGCTGTCATAACAAAAACACAAATTTCATGACATATGTGAGTGATGATAAACCTGATTCTGATATGGGTCTCTATTGTGGACTGATAGTGGGAAGAGGGAAAGGAGAGGGGAATCATGGTTGGGAAAAGGGGAAGGAAGAGGGGAGGGAGCAGGCAGTAACAGAGAAATGTTCTGTCATGATAAATTAACCAATTGCTTGGAATCAAATGACCTTACCTGGTGTCTAGGCTGGCTGGTGGCGCAGTGAGATCAGCACTGGACTCCGGAGCGAAGGTTCCCGAGTTGGAATCCAAGTTGGTTCATCCCCCGAGCACGCTTTCCATCCATGCCGGGTTGAGTGTCGAGCTAGCCACTCGGCCTCATAAAAAATACAAGGGTCGAGTCAGGAACGTTCATAACGTGACCCGGTTAATCCTGACACCATGTGCCAGACAAGAATTGCTGAATGGCTGGTACAACACACTTAAAAAAAACCTGGTGTCTCAGGGCTGGGTGTGTCTGCACCCATGCCACACCCCACCCCTGGCACTCCTTCTCTGCCACCTGTCCCTCACCCCTTCCGTGGCACTCCACCCTCACCATTCCCACATCCTTTGCTCCCACCAGATTTACAAACTCGCTCTCTGCTCCACATTGACAAATACTGTACTGTGCAAAAGTCTTAGGCATTCTAAGTACATGTGACTAAGACATTTGCACAGTACCGTATGTCAGTGATATTAAACCTGATTCTGATTCTGATACAGGTCAGTAATAATAAGTCAATAATAACTTGAAACACAGGAGAAAATCAGCAGATGCTGGAAATCCGAGCAACATACACAAAATGCTGGAGGAACTCGGCAGGCCAGGCAGCATCTGTGGAAAAGAGTGAACCCAACTTCCATCCTGCACTCAAATTTACCTGGTCCACTTCTGACTTCTCCCTCCCCTTTCTTGATCTCTCTGTCTCTGTCTTTGGAGACAGTCTATCTACTGATATGGTTCCGGAAAACTGGAAAATTGCACATGTCACTCCACTCTTCAAGAAGGGAGAGAGGCAGAAGGAAGGAAACTATAGGCCAGTTAGTCTGATCTCAGTGGTTGGGAAGATGTTGGAGTTGATTATTAAGGATGAGGTCTCAGGGTACTTTGAAGCACTGATAAAATAGGCCAGAGTCAGCATGGTTTCCTCAAGGGAAAATGTTGCCTGACCATATCTGTTGGAATTCTTAGAAGAAATAAGAAGCAGGATAGAGAAAGGTGATTTCGTGAATTTGGATCTTCAGAAGGCCTTTGACAAGGTGCTGCACATGGGGCTGCTGAACAAGCCACGAGCCCATGGTATTACAGGAAGGATTCTAGAATGGATAAAGCAGTGGCTGATTGGCAGGAGGCAAAGAGTGGGAATAAAGAGAGCCTTTTCTGACTGGCTACAGGTGACTAGTTGTGTTCCACAGGGGTCTGTGGTGGGACCGATTCTTTTTACAGTATATGTCAATGATTTGGATGTTGGAATTGATGGCTTTGTTGCAACGTTTTCATATGATATGAAGATAGGTGGAGGGGCTGGTAGCTTTGAGGAAGTAGAGAGACTACAGAAGGACTTAGACAGATTAGGAGAATGGACAAAGAAATGGCAGATGGAATGCAGTGTTAGGAAGTGTATGGTCATGCACTTTGGTAGAAGAAATGAAAGGGTTGACTATTCTCTAAATGGAGAGAAAATACAAAAAAAAACTGAGGAGCAATGGGACTTGGGAGTTCTTGTGCAAGATTCCTTAAAGGTTACTTTGCAGGTTGAGTCTGTGGTGAGGAAAGCAAATGCAATGTTAGCTTTCATTTCAGGAGGACTAGAATATGAAAGCAAGGATGTAATGTTGAAACTTTATAAAGGACTGGTGAGGCCTCACTTGGAGTATTGTGATCAGGGTTGGATCCCTTATCTTAGAAAGGATGTGTTAAAACTGAAGATGGTTGAAAGGATGTATACGTAAATGATTCCAGGATCGAGTGGCTTGTCATGTGAAGAGTATCTGATAGCTTTAGGCCTGTATTCAATAGAGTCCAAAAGAATGATGGGGGACGTCATTGACACCTATCGAGTGGTGAAAGGCCTTGAAAGAGTGGATGTGGAGAGGATGTTTCCTATGGTGGGGAGTCTAAGACCAGAGGACACAGCATCAGAATAGAGGGGTGTCCTTTTAGAACAGATCTGAGGAGAAATTTCTTAAGCCAGAAAGAGGTGAAACTGTGGAATTCTTTCCTAAGGCAGCTGTGGAGGCCAAGTCTTTATGTATATTTAGGCAGAGGTTGATAGATTCTGAATTGGTCAGGGCATGAAGGGATATGGGGAGAAGGCAGGAGATTGGGGCTGAGAGGAAAACTGGATCATCCTGTCACTCGTAAAAATGCCATCCCCTTCTCTCAATCAGAAACAGAATAATGATCAGGTTTATTATCATTGGCATGTGTCATGAAATTTTTTTAACTTAGCAGCAACAGTTCAATACAATATATTTCAAAGGTTTCAAAGGTACAATTTAATGTCAGAGAAACGTATACAATATACATCCTGAAATGCTTTTTCTTCACAACCATCCACGAAAACAGGGGAGTGTCCCACAGAATAAACGACAGTTAAAAAGTACCCCCGCAGCTCCCCTCCCTCCCACGTGTAAGCGACAGCAAGCAACAACCCCCCCTCCCTCCACTGGAAAAAAAAAGCATCATCACACACCACTGAGTACTCAAGCATGAGCAAAGCAATAGCAAAGAAACAGACTTGCAGTTACCCCAAAGACTCCACGTTTCACCCAGTATTTGACACACCACAGGTTCTCTCTCTCCCTAATATGGGAGAAAGAGGTGCCCCCATTTTCACAGCGAGTGGGGAGACATAACAAACAACTCGCTGATTTACGACGTTAAAAGTCCGTTCTGTCGCTTGTTTTTCGAGCTCTGTGCCCAAAGATCTGGGCACACAGCATAGATATTCCAACTCCCCTGATGGCACACGGGTCTCCTGCTGTGACACTGACCCTCGATCCACCTGCCTCCAGAGCCCTGAACTCCTAGGCCTCCAAATCCGAGCCGGACTCTTAGGCCGAGCCCTTGGCATGCTGAACCACAACGGCTGGTTATGAAACCCTGAGAGAAGGTCCCATTCCCACAAAGAACTGTAGTCAGAATGTAACTCCAGATCAGGGTCTTCAAAAGAAGTCTGAAAGGGAAAAATAAAGATATTAAAGATGGAAGTAGAGCTATTTCTGAAGATGCAGGCAAAGGAGTTGCCATTTAGCCCCCAACATCACTCCACTACATACTACAGAAGATGAGAAAAAAACAAATAAATACATCAATAAATAATAATAAATCAATCAATTACAGTATACATATATTGAATAGATTAAAAATTATGCAAAAGCAGAAATATATATTTAAAAAGTGAGGTAGTGTTCACGGATTCAATGTCCATTTAGGAATCGAATGGCAGAGGGGAAGAAGCTGTTCCTGAATCGCTGAGTGTGTGTCTTCAGGCTTCTGTACCTCCTACCTGATGGTAACAGTGAGAAAAGGGCATGCCCTGGGTGCTGAGGATCCTTAATAAAGGTCGCTGCCTTTCTGAGACACTGCTCCTTGAAGGTAATTTGTAGGCTGGTTCTCAAGATGGAGCTGACTAAATTTATGACCCTCTACAGCTTCTTTCGGTCCTGTGCAGGAGCCCCCCCCCCCCCATACCAAAGAGTGATACAGTCTGTCAGAATGTTCGCCACGGTATATCTATAGAGGTTTTTGAGTGTATTTGTTGACATGCCAAATCTCTTCAAACTCCTAATGAAGTACAGCCGCTGTCTTGCCTTCTTTATAACTGCATCAATATGCTGGGACCAGGTTAACTCCTCAGAGATCTTGACACCCAGGAACTTGAAACTGCTCACTCTCTCCACTTCTGATCCCTCTATGAGGATTGGTATGTGTTCCTTCGTCTTACCCTTCCTGAAGTCCACAATCAGCTCTTTCGTCTTACTGACGTTGAGTGCCAGGTTGTTGCTGAGACACCACTCAACTAGTTGGCATAGCTCACTCCTGTACACCCTCTCGTCATCACCTGAGATTCTACCAACAATGGTTGTATCATCGGCAAATTTATAGATGGTATTTGAGCTACGCCTAGCCACACAGTTATGTGTATAGAGAGAGTAGAGCAGTGGGCTAAGCACACACCCCTGAGGTGCACCAGTGTTGATCATCAGCACGGAGGAGATGTTATCACCAGTCCACACAGATTGTGGTCTTGCGGTTAGTCAGTTGAGGATCCAATTGCGGAGGCAGGTACAGGTGCTCAGGTTCTGCAATTTCTCTATCAGGATTGTGGGAATGATGGTATTAAATGCTGAGCTGTAGTCGATGAACAGTATCCTGACGTAGGTGTTTGTGTTGTCCAGGTGATCTAAAGCCATGTGGAGAGCAATTGAGATTGCGTCTGCTATTGACATATTGTGACAATAGGC